>NW_028227265.1:43287692-43887692 GCF_978045245.1 Mus caroli | reverse complement strand
TTCAACACTTAGGGAACATCATGGAAAAGGATGTCCAAAGAACAGAAGAGCCTGAAGTTAGGAAGGAGTACCATCTTCTGGTCATGGCCACTGTACTCATGAACTCACCACAGCTGTGGTAACCTTGCACAAGACTGGGCCTATCTATCACTATTCATCGTGCATGGGGGAAGGTTCATGAAGACCTACCTCTTACTGAGGAACGTTGGGAAGTTAATGGGTGCTGACGAGAAAATACCACTTTCTTCAGTGCCATGGCTTACCAATAAATAAGTTGTTTATGTTACTTTTTGAGAGAAGTTCTCTCAATCTGGAGGTAGTCAATTTCATTAGATTAGCTGACCAGGAAGCCCCAACAATCCTACCTTCTCTGCCTTTTCAGTGCCAGGATTGTAGATATACTTCACTGTGCCTTATATAGCAAGCGTAGTACTCATCAAGCCATTCTATCAGACCCTGGGTTTATATCCAAACCATAGCACTAGTTCACCTTTAATGGCTTAAACCCTGCCTTACTCCTTTTGTGTAAGAAGATGTCTCTTTTGTGTGCAGCTTAACACATAAGTCAGAGTAGTCATGAAACAAAAGGAACTTACGCCCTGTGCCTGGTACAACTAAGTAGACAGCTAAACTTGTGCCTTGTTTTGTTGCACATGTGCTGGTCCAGAATATTGTATGAAAACTGGAAGAATCCTTAGGATCTCAATTCTGGTAACACTGAATGTCAATACAAATTTGCTAAGAAAGATTTCAAGCCTATAAGGAGGTTGTATTTTAATATTTTGCAAACTGAGGAAACAACAGTCTTTGGTACAAAATCCAAGTGTGATTTTAAAGAACAGAGAGAGAGAGAGAGAGCGAGTAAGCTAGCTGGTAAAGATAAAGCTTTGGCTCTAGTACTATACAGATGATGAATAACAACATGAAGGAAGTACTAGGCTTGACTGGCTGATATTTAAACTTTTTTTTCAGTCACAATTAATTGGTTAGTCCTGGTAAAACAAAAATAAGACTTATTTTAGGGGTTATTTATTTTTTTTAAAAAATTACTTATTTTATGTGTGTTTTGCCTTTATGCATACATGTATACCACTACACGCTTGGTGTCCTCATCAGGTCCCCTGGAACTGGATATGCAGATGTTTGTGAGCCATCACGTGGGTTCTAGAAACTGAACCCAAGTCCTCTTCAAGAACAAGTGCTCTTAATCACTGAGCCATCTCTATAGCCTCTGGGTTATTTATCTTGACAGTTGAAATAGAAACATACTCACGCAAGGATCATAAAATTCAGCTTGTGGTTCTTCTCAGAATAGAATAAAAGTGAGTACCCTATACTTGCCAGCAAATGGTTACCAGATCCACTTTGAATTTAAGTTCAGTTATCCTACTGGGATCCTTCAACAATAATTAGAGTTTTACCCAAGTGTTGCTAAGGCTATTAGGAAGGATATATTCTTCTATTAGATTGTGGAGTGGCACAACTTTTTGGATGTTATATCTGATGCTATAGTTTAAAAAAATGAGCAGTCATTCTATTTCAGGTCTGAGAAAGAAATTAGTGAGGTAGTACTTTTCAAAGTTTAATCTCACCTCCAAGGTTATCAGATCAAATAGTGCTGGGTGAATGGGGTTTACTTTTAGCTGTCTAGAGGTTTATAGTAGGTCTTAGGAATCTGTATCTTCACCAGTTACCTATTGATGTGGATGCTGCTGGACCTGAGGCCATACTGTGAGAATGATCATATTATCCTGAAAGAAACAGATAGCTTGCTTTTTACTTCTTTGATACTGACAGAGACAAGTCTACATGGGGTAGGAGGTAACTTGAATTGGTTCTTGTAATGTTGGTCAGGTGAATTGCTTCACTGTTTTCTTGTGCCCCTACAAACACTTCTGTAGTTTCTGACTAAGCTCACTTGCTATGAGTCTTTGCATTTAGAAAAATCACCTCTACAATGTCTAAAAGCTCCTTCTAGGAACCTCTTCCAGATTAAGTTTACTTGACAAAATTCTCATTTTTACTATGTGACTATTTACTAGCTTTCCAACAATCTGAGTTTGTTACTTTCATTGATTTTATACATTTGCATATTAGCATTAGGACTGGGATATGTAGCAGAAATAATAAGATGAATAGTTTAAACTGTCATATACTGATTATGTAAACAAAAGGGAGACAAACAGTCAAAGCAAAGTGAAGATTGTTATCAGAGACCCCCAAACCATTCTATCTTATTCAGTTATACTTTCTATTTCCAAGGTCATTCATGACTCAATGTGGATATTAGGTTGCCAGCCACTACAGCTTCCAGATTTACTATGACTGCATCATACTCATCATGCAGGAAGCCATAACATAGAAGATTCTCCTTTCCTTTAAAAAACTTGCCCAGAATCTAAAATTATATTAAAACAAAAAGTACATTATAAATAACAAAGTAACAGTTTCCTTAAGATGCACACATCATTGTATATTCATATCTACCAGCTAGACAGAGTCACATAATCATACCTAACCCTAAAAGACTCTGGGAACAATATTCATTATGAGTAACTGTGTTTTAAACTAAACTTCAGAGAATTACTTAAGAGTAAAATTGCTATGTGGTGACAATCAAAAGTTTTGTACTATAGTACTCTGTGGACCAGTGTGCATAAATCAATTATCTTTTAAAAATGTAATTCAGATCACACCACAGCTTTTCATAAAATCTTCTAAAAGTCTCCCATTTTGTGTAAAATAAATCCATCAGCCATACTCTTTTGAGGTCTAGTGCAATCTGGCACCTGATGACTTCTGCAATCTCCTGATTGCTATCCACATATCTTCCTCCCATTATTCACTGTCAAGTTCTTCTGGTCTTAGGGATTAGCCCATGTTGTATGTCTAGAATTAGTCTCTGCACGGCTGATTCCTTCATTCTTACTGATTTTTTGAGGCTTCTCCAATTGCTAAATAAGCTGTCTTCTTTATCGTCTTACTCAATTGCCACTATTATTTGTCTTACTTATATATGATATGTAACTGATTTTTTTTCATGTGTGTATTTGTGCTTATTTAGTTTCTTCTTACTAAAAAGATGGGCCATGTTTTTCTGGTTCACTGGTATATCTTCACTGCCTTGAGGACTAGCCTGGCCCATAATAGCACTCAATACAAATTAGATGAATGCATGAAGTGACTAAGCAGGAATCTGACTGCACATAGTACTGAAAGAGGTGTACTAATTGACAAATTCACACTTCTGTAAAAAGGAGCATGTACACGGCCCAGCTTTTTATTTGTGTATAAATAAGGGAGAATAAGAAAAGAACAAACTATTTTTTCGTTCATTCTGTTCAGATACCAGATACTACTCTTGGTTTATCAACTTGGCTCAACTTATCTTTGCTAGCAATTAAACATGTCTCTTTCTAGGTCTTTCTATTGTAAGCATCTAAGCAGTAAATGTAAGGTTTGTTAAATCTAACACAAGATGACAGAATCATTTTTTTTAACTGATTATATTCCAAAGCACAAAAACATTCCCAAACTTAAATCTCATATATTATTAATGGAGAATGAAGATAGTTGGTAAACATTAGATCACTGCAGCCTATACACGGTGATCATCCTGCCAGGCACATTAATAAGAAAGTGACTACAGCAGAAGTGCTTTCTCTTTCTTGCACAGTGGGACACTAGGCTATTAGTGCTTTAAGGGCAGTTTGTATGCTTCATCTTGATCAAAGGAGTCAACTCTCCACATCTATAGAAACTGTCAAATTTTCATATGATCAAACATTTGAAAGAATAATTGCTATCATCTAGTGTTGTAATTTCTAATATACTACTCAACCTAGTTTAAGCAGAACAAAATTAAACTTTCAGTTAGTGTATGGTACTCCATCATAGGAAATATTCTGAACATGTTGAAAAGTGGATGGCTTCCTACCACAATGATAGCAGCCCTCCTCTTAATTGTTCTGGCCTCTGAAGGGTGTCTGCTATTAAGGTTGAGACACCACCTAAGAGCCTCTTTTCTAATTCAACCTTAAAGTACTCCAGAAACACATTTAAAACATCAATAATTATTTTAAAAAATAATAAATAAAAGGATGATATATTATGTTGATCAGGTACAGCCTCTAAAATTTGAAATATTGCTTGAAAAACAGGCATGAAGTTTATAGTCTATTATTTTCCTATCTAATTCCCAAAGGACTGAAAGTGGCTTTGATTTAAACTGGCTTTGTAATGTACACATCCTTTTTCTTATGGAACACTGGTTTAAAAATTTAGATTGGCTTCTAGTTCAAGATTCACTGTAATAAAACCATTCATTGTTCAATATGAATTTTCAGTTGATAATTACACAATTTTTTCCATCTCCTCCTTTTCCTCCCCTCTGTGTTTGTGTGTGTGTGTGGTGGTGAAGTATTACGAGGGCTGAGTTAAAAAGCTTTACTGTTAAAGAGACAGCTTCCCCCTATATCTTTCCTGGATAGGTTTAAGACTAAAGAACAGAAGTTAATACTCAGTTCAGACAAGATTTTTAAATACAGATGGCTAAGGCATAGTTAAGCTCCATTATGTCATAAACTTAAACTCAGATTATATAGCTTTGAATATCAATGGGTCTAATAGGATTTTTCTGGAGCAAATGTACAATATTTGAGAAAAAAGCAATTGGTTCATAATTCCATAATTTAAAAAGTACTTTTCACTCAAAACCTCATAGTCATTTCTGGTATTTAACTGGAAAGTGTCCATTATATTTCAAAACAAGGATTTAAGTAAGTAGCACCTATAATTATACAAGTGTTAAATGGCTACTTAAGAGAAGAACCTCTTGATGTGGAAAAATTCACTTATAATACACTAGGGATGCTTTTTCATGCCTTGGAACACAAATGAATGGTAGCACTGAAAAGGAGTAGTTGTCTTAAGGTACATTTTAATAATATCTTATGTAGGAAAATATGCATTTGATTTGAAAAGCAAATGATTTAATATATGTAGTAAAATCCAGGCTATCCCTTTTTCTTTCAGCCTTCAGATCGCCTTCTCAGGTTCAAAATGTTTTTCTTTTAGTCTTTCTTGACCAAATTCTAATGCTTACAAAGCACAGTATAGAATTAAAAATAAGATTGCTCTCTTCTTAGCAAGCCCACATCACAATTTTTCTACAGCTTTAAAAATACTTCAGCATGTAAAAATAGTTCAGGTTGAATAATATTTGAAAAAGAAAAAAAAAAAAGCCAGATACTATACTGTTTTCACTGGAGCTCAGTCATCAGCACGGAATCTTTTCTGGATAGGCGCAATAATCCACACTGGCCAGAGAGGGCAGTGTGTACCCACTGAAAAGGCACAGGCAGCAGAGCTGCAATTCCTTGAGTACCTCTGGAGATTGCCCTATCCAGTTCAGTTTCATTGAGTTCTGCAGGTAAAGCTGTGTAACAGATCCAGCTGATTGTTGCGGGAGGCTACTCTCATATGGACGTGTCATTGTGATGATGGTGGGTTCACAATTAGAATGAAGAGAATTCCTCTAAGCAGCAGAAATCCATTTGTGCATGTGGTTCATTTATTATTAAAAGAGTGAAACAAAATGTTAATTTCCAAGGAAATAACTACATAATCAGGAGTTACAAGCAGCTACAAAGTTTTTTATTTGTTTTTATATAATAAAAGAATTATTAAGAATTTATGGATTAACTGAAATATTCACTGGCTAGAAGGTTATCCTGGCACAGTCTGAACATACAAGTATTGATATGCATATAGTTAGGTAGGTAAATATTTAAATTAAATGGCTGTAACGTCGATTAGTAATTTATGGATATTTGTCCAATTATGAAGTTTGTCTAAAACGTTGTTAGTTCAAGAACAACAGAAGTTCCACTGAACTTTCTAACAAAACAAATTTGAAAATAAGGTGTTAACACGTACCAGGAAAACATCGAAATGTGTAATTGTGCAAATATTAGGACTCAGTGCTAAAACTGTAAGTGCCAGTATTTTAACACTGTCTTACCTTCTATCTTAATATAAGAGGTTTAAAAAGACCATTCAGATATTATTCATTTACAATTAAATCATTAGGGGGAAAGGAAGTCATTTGCTGAATGGCGGTGCTTTTTCTTGAGATTTATGAAAGAATCAATCCAGGACGAGTTCTGGAATAAACTTTGACTCTCAATGTAAACCACCTAGAAATATTTATCTGAAACAGCACCTCCGCGGACAGGCAGCCTTTCAGTGGCTTTAGGAGCTCGATGCGGTCAGCTCGCCGGCCGCTGCCGACCCGTGCATCCTCCGCACAGGACTCATAAAGCAGCGGGACTCGGCGGTCCCGGGAAGACGGCGCGGGGCGCGGGGCGCACGCAGGGCCGCCTCGCAGCCCCGAGCCCGCAGTGGTGCCGCAGCCTCCCGGCCGCAGCAGGTGGGACCCGCGGGAGGCGCGGGCATCGGGGGCTTCTCCGAAACCGCTGCGGCGCGTCGGAGTTGGGGCTTTCGTGGTTTGTGTGCCATCACTTTCCGCGGTGGCAACCTGGGGCCACGGGCCTTCGCTTCGCACACTTTGCAAGGCGCGGAGTCGCCGGCGTCCCCTGGCCTCCGCTTCCCCTGGAGCGAGCTCGCAGCGGCGGCGGGCGGCCTGGCCCAGACAAAGGGCGCGAAGGCGGCGGCGCGGAGCGGAGCGGAGCGCGGCCTGGCCCGCAAGGGGGCGCTGCCCGCACCCGCGCTTACCTTTGAGGACCGCGCAGAGCTGCTCCAGGGCCATGTTCCTCAGCGTCGGCGCTCCGAGAGCGCCCGAGGCGGCGGCGGCGGCGGCGGTCACGGCTCGGAGGGGTAGCTTCGCTCCGTCCCCATCTCCGGCCGCCGCCGCTTCCTTGCAGCGGGCGCAGCGCCTCGGCCCGCCGTGCCGGGTCCCCGACGGCCGCCGCCTCCCGGCGCGCTGAGGAAAGCCAGCGGCGGCCGCTCCCGCGGCGGGCTCCCTTGAAGTGGCGCGCGCCGGGAGCCCCGGCTCATTTAAGCAGCGAGCGCAGCGCCGCGTGCCGGCCGCGGGGCCACTGCGCACGCGCAGCCCCGCCCGCCCGCGTGCCCCGCCCGCCACTCGCCTCCCGGGCCTCGCGCGCGGCCCACCCCTCCCTGCCGGTGTCTTCTCGAAGCCTTGAGCTCCCCCGGTCCGGTTTTTCCATCCCCTCTCGGAGGACCTCAAGCTCAGGTGCTTGAAAACGTCTGCTCAGCCTTGCTGATCTCGGTGGAGGGGAGACCCCTGCGGGGGCCCTGGAGGTGCCCGGGTGAGTTCACCGGGCCAGCAGTAAGGGTTGTTGCACCTACTGAACCTTGTCCAACAGTTACCAGGCACAGCGCTGCTTGAGGAATCCTCACTCCCAGTCCTCGCCACAGTGGGCTGGAAGCTCCACGCCAGCCAGAAAAGTGAAACTTTGTTGTAGCTGCAGAGACAGGCGCGACTGAATGCAGACTGGGTTTCCCCAAGGCCACCCCTAACCACAGCCGTACAGACGGACCGCTGAGCGCCACCGGAAAGGAATTCCATGTGTCTTGGATAGCTTGTGCATGATCTCTTCTTCCTCCAGCTCTTGTGCATTGAAATTGTCTTGCTGGCAGAGCTGCTCCATCCTATTAAAATAGAAACGACTTGAATGCAGGCGGGCTACAGTCAGTATTTCACACATCGTATATTTATTGGTTTGAGTTATGTGCATATAACAATGACTGGTATTGGGGGGCCTACCAATATTAAGTCCCTACCATAATTGATCTGATATATAAATGTTTATCTAGCAAATTATAGCTAATTAGAACGTCCAGCAACTGAACAAAATATTCCAAGGGTGTCACATTCTTTCTTTTCTTGGATCGCTCTAAGAAAGGCACAGAAGTATAAGCAATTAACAAGTTTATAAATAAAAACAATTAACACCTATTAGCATAAAGTTGTTTAGCCCTTTGCTGTGTGCTTCAGTGGTTATGAAAGATGTGTGATTTGGGGCTTATAAGGTGATCACCTGCAGTTAAATTAAAATTGCACCCAGGAACCAGTGAATAAGGCATTTTAGAACCTTTTCCACAAATAAAATAATGATAAATGGGGACAGCAGTTAATAATTCAGTTTAAGTCCTGGGCAAGAGTGGATAAAGAAACTGGGAAGCCCTTTGAGTTTCTGGATCAACAATGCATAGTTGTTGACTGAGGAAAAGGAAAAAAAAACCAGCCTTATGATGTCATCAGAGAACGCTCCATGAAAACGGGGAGAAAGAGGATGGAAAATGTTTGGATGGCAAGTGAAGAGGAGGGGTGTAGTCATGATTGTCAAGTGTCAGATAAGACACAAGTGCCAGCATGGAATTCGGGACAAGTGTCATCAGAAACTAAAGAGAATGTGGACTTTGAATGTGGAGATGCACTCATCTCTCCATTGGTTTTAGGATGTCTGTCTCTTAATCCTCTTGACACATGTCAAGGTCTTCATAGGAAACCGTGAGCATGTAAGCTATGCATATCCTCCTTCAGACTTTCAATCACCTCTAGATTAACTACAATACTGAGCCCAGGGATTATACAGTATTTGGTTGGGGAATAACGGTAGGAGGAAGATCTGCACGTATTCCATACAGACACTTAGAGAAGGTTGCTTGTTCCAGTACTGGTTGAACCTTTGATGCTGAGCCATCAGGATTCGGAGGGTTGACTGGACTTGTTTGAATGTTAGGCATGGAGGTTGTAGTTTGGTTCTTAGTCCAGGGCAATCATTTTCTTTTATTAGTGGAGTCATGGAGTTCTGTGAAGATCAATCTGGTGGCTGAGGGGATAGGTTAGAGAAACCATGGTAATTCACAAGGTGGAATTCGCTAAGCTTTGTAGTGTATGCTGATAGCATCATGTTGATGGAATCTCAGACTGCTGCCTCGCCTTGGGAGTAGACTTCAGTTGAGAACGCTGATTTGGTGCTTCCCTCTCTGTGCCTTCAGACAGCTGTCTTTTAGATGTATTGTAGTGAAATTTTCAAGGAAGGTAGTATAAGCCCAGAGCATAGCAGAGACCACCTTGTTGCCATATGTTAGCTAAGTCAGAAGGAGAGCACTTTGCCTTCTCTGAACTGAATTACTATTTTCTGAGAAGAACACCCAGTAGCAAGCAGCCAGTCACATTACCTTGTTTCACATTACTTTGTTTCACATTACCTTGTTTCACATTACTCTTGTTTCTCTAGTATCACCGCCAGTCTTAGGCATATACACAGTCTCTGCAGATGCTCGCAGGATTATTCCTGAAGTTCAGATCTGGTTTTCTCTCACCAAGTCACATGTAACGTTTTAATCGTGTTTTCTAAGCTGTACTGGATGGAACACACCTTTAATCCCAGCAGAGGCAGGTGGATTTCTGTGAGTTCAGGTCAACCTGATCTACACAGCGAGTCTCAGGCCAAGGCTACAAAGACCTTGCAAAACAAGCAAACAAACAAAAAACAAACAAACCAAAAAACCCATCAACATCAACATCAACAACAGCAACAGCAACAAAATCTCCAATCAAACAAAAGAGGGATACGCCATGGACTTACTAATGTTATGACTGACTTACTCATGAAACATTAAAAATTAACAGGCATGTTAGGACATGCCTATAAACCCAGCACTTGGCAGAGGATTGAGATGGAAGCAGCACTATTTTATCTGAACGTTTGTATACTTAGTGGATTTTGTTGTTTCTGTGTGTGTAGTTTGGGAGCTTTAACAGTTTATTAACAGTCTGTAAAGGCAGGTTGCCATGGCTACAGATGGTTAGTGAAGGAATGCTTATGTTTTTTATAACTCATAAGTTAAAACCCTAACCTGAAGTGTGAATGTATTTTGTGATGGGCAACTCAATAAATACTGAGGCTGATTGAGGTTCAGGACTCGGAACTGGTGAAATGAGTGTCCCTGAAAGAGGGAAGAAAGCTTGTTCTCATCACACTGTCACCAAGGAAAGGCCATGTGAGGACAGGACAGAAAGAGAATCCTCATAAGCTGAATTGGCCGGTGCCTTGATATGGGACTCCTGCCTCCAGCTCTGTGAGAAAATGCCAGCCACTGTTTAAGCCACTTAGTCTACAGTATTTTGTGACAGGCCAAACCGACTAATACAGAAACACAGCTAAGGAAGACAAAGGGATTAACTTACCAAACTCTGATATACAGAAAGTCTATTTGTATTAATAATATATGTATCTCAAACTGCCCTTCAGTAGTGTGCCAGTCCAGCTATAGTAATGATGCAATTTAGTGAAATACCAAAATTATGTAGGATATCACAGAGAGAAGATTTCAACTGTTATACAGCTATGGTCCAGGGAGGTTTAGGGAAGAAAAGGGGAGAATTACAACTGTTTTAAAATGTCTCGTGTAGCTAGGATCCCATGCCATGGGTGTCAGGGAGGCTGGAAGGCTGAGAGAAAGGCACTAACAGGCTAGACTTTTATCGTGGTCTCACTTCTGCCTCCAAGACCACCACCCACCCTCCACATGGGGTTTTATTCTATATTCCTCTTGTCTCTTCCTTTGCTTGTAAGGACACCAGTTGATTAGCTAAGGGACAAAGCATATGATCTTATTTAATAATAAGTAGATCTTTAGAGTCCCTGTCCTCAGTGTCTCCAGGAGACATTAGGGTTCTAACATATAAACTTACAAGTTAGTGGCATACACTTCAGATCATAAGGCACATGAATCTGTTAATGGCACCAGAGAACAGCCAGGGAAGCAAAAGTAGTTCTTTTGGTAAAACTATCAGTAAAATTTGTTCCCAATTTTTTGCTTAATAAAATTGCAAATTAGGAAAAGATTTTAAGAAATATTTCCTTCTGTAATAGTAATTTTTCTGTTACTTTATCAGGAAAATTTCAAGGTATCAGGAAGATTCTTGGCCACCACTTACTTTCACTTTATGAAAGACTGAGAAAGACTCCAGTTATATTCATTAGAATAAAATTGCTAACTCCATGGTATCCTTCCCTTTAAAGCTAAAATCCCATCTTGAAATGTCTGTTTATTTCCTATGTAAAGCCACTGTTAGCTGATACTAAATGCTCACTTCTCTCTGTAATATGAAACAATGTTCTTTCTTCTTTTCTCCTTTTTCTGTTTTCTGCCTTCCCTCTCCCCTCCCCTCCCCTCCCCTCCCCTCCCCTCCCCTCCCCTCCCCTCCCCTCCCCTCCCCTCCCCTCCCCTCCCCTCCCCTCCCCTCCTCTCCTTTCCTCCCTTCCCCTCCCCTCCCCTCCCCTTTTTCTTCCCCTCCCCTTCCCTCCCTTTCCCTCCCCTTCTTTTTGGTTCTGGGAATTGAATCCAGGGCTCTGAGGATGCCAGGCAAGGTTTCTATCTACCACTATATCTAACTATAGCATCAAAATAAAACAAAAAATTTTTTTGAGAGAGTCTTTTGTTGTCTTGGATGGTATCTAGAACTCACTATGTAGCCCAGGCTAGCCTCACACTTGCATCATTCCTTCTGGCCTCAGCTTCTCTCCTGAGTGCAGGGCTTATAGGCATATACCACCATACCTGGATTTAAGCATTTTCTTTTCTTTCTTCTCTCTTCTTCTTTGACCCCTGCCAATTTCTATAGTGGGGATCTAACCCTACCCCACCACATGTGTGCCTGGTACCCTTGGAAGCTGGGAGAGGGCATTGGATCATCTGGAACTGGAGTTATGGAAACTTGTGAGACAACACGAGGATGTTTGGAAACAAACCTGGGTACTCTGAAAGAACAGAAGGTACTTCTAACTACTCAGCTATCTCTCCAGCTGCAAGTATTTGTTAGGCAATAGTAATTTTTTGGAAATTCAGTTTAAGGACTTGATGAACTGTGAATGAATATCTGTACTTGTGGAAATATGTATATTGTTTAATAATATATGATAACTTCATAGTAGTAAATTCTACAACTCATTATGCATGTATGGAAAGTGTATAAAGTTATTAACCCAAATTTCTGAAACAATTTCGTGCTGTAAAATATATAACTTAGGATTTGCAGTGAAGCTCATTTCTAGATATATTTATCTAAAAAGAGAACTTTGAGAAAATATTTTGACATATTTAGGGCTTTGGCTGTAGCTCTACTGATATCTCATTTTCCTGGAATATTTGGGTTCAGTGCCCCAAACTGCAGGGGACAAGGGGACGAAGCATGTTGTGTGTCTTAGGGTTCATCTCTCTAGAGGAAGACAGAGATGTGAATTTACAGAAAACCTTTAACAAAGGTAAAAGCATCCCTTGTTTACAAAGTGGTTCTATGACTGACCAAGCCCTCAGAGGGCACCAGACTCCTTTTCTCTACCTCTACACCAGCATCTGGCTGTTGTCAGCTGTAAGACTGTCCAACTTTTGTTCAAGATTTTAAAAAATCTTTATATACCTTTCTTTAAAAACCATTCTAGTCTAATTCCTATATCTTGGTTACCAGCCAGCTGATGCACTGAAACTATTTTTCTTCATTTTGCGTCTTCATCTTTTTTATGAAGTGCTTGTGATGAATGGTGGTTGTTGATGTCAGTGCATTCCAATACGTTAAAAAAGCTGTGGTGGTTTGAATATGCCTGGCCCATGGGAAGTGGCACTATCAGGAGGTGTGGCATTATTGGAGGAAGTGGGACCTTGATAGGGGAAGTGTGTCACTGTGGGGCTGGGCTTTGAGGTCTCTATGCTCAAATTCTGCCCATTGTGGAAAGAGACCCTACTCCTGGCTGCCTGCAGAAGACATTCTCCTCCTGGCTATCTGTAGATCAAGATGTAGAACTCTCAGCTCTTTCTCCAGTACTGTGTCTACCTGCAGGCTGACATGCTTCCTGCCATGATGATAATGGATTGAACCTCCGAAACTGTAAGCCAACCCCAATTAAATGTGTTCTTTTGTAAGAGTTGCCTTGGTCATGGTGTCTCTTCACAGCAATAAAACCCTAACTAAGACAAATAAATGCCTACTGACCAGTGCTTTTCTTGTTTTGATTTGAACTAGTGGCCTTGCTGTATGGCTCAGACAGGCCTCGAGCTTTAGCTCCTCCTGCTACAGCCTCCCACTGTATCTGGCTGATTTATTGCCTCTTTTTGACTTGGAACCCAGATTTTCCAGGATCATTAAGTTACTTAGGTAGAAAATACTTAGCTGAGTGTGGTAATACCAACAAGATTAATAGTTCAAAGCCAGCCTGGTGACTATTTAAAAAACAAAAAAAAAACCAATCCAATTCAACCCCCCTCCCCCAGCCCCCAAAGATCTAAGTGCTTATGAATTTACATGTCCCACTTACTTTCAGTACTCTTAGGGGTTATATTTCTGAGAGTTAGGGATATTACTAATTTTTAGTCTTCATGTAACTTGTCTTAGCCTCATTTACTCTTGAAACTTCTTGCGCTGTTTACCAGAGCGATGGTTAATACTACATGTAAAGTTTAGGCTTGGTGTGCTTCAGAGATGAAAAAGCAAAAAACAAACAAATAAACAAAACCAAAATGTTTAACATGTAACCCCTAACTTGTATAGGGTGTACCCTAGCAGAACCATGTTTTTATTTTAGGCATTGAAGGCTATTTTGAAATCGATCAATCTTGTAAGATTTGTTGTTTAAGCAAGAGAGTAGATCACAAGACTGTTATTTTTGCTTTCTGAATCAAACTTGTTTACTCTGTTTAAAGGATCACGAGGGCAACTGTGAGACATGTTAAAATTAGACCGTGTCTACACGTAGACAGAGTACGTGCAGTCTTGTGGTTTTTGCCTTTATAAGTCTCAGGCTGATATGGCTAGAGTCTGTCTTGGAGTGCTCTTAGGTGTGGTTCACAGTGGACACCAGTACCTAAATAAAACGCCTCTTTTGTTGAAATGTCTTTGTGGTTATGGTGAATCGTTGAGCAATCCCAGACCCATAACACCAGATCCACATGTTATTAATCACTGTAATTTGATATATGGTAGAACAAGTCCTTGTTCTTTTTCAGTGTTATCATCAATTTTTGGTCCTTTGTATTTCTGAATATATTTTAGGAATAGCAGGTCCCAGCACAGTGGCACACACCTTTAATCCCAGCACTTGGGGGGCAGAATCAGGTAGTGAATATTGGACTTTTGAGACCAGCCTGGCCTACATAGAGAAATCCTATTTCTAAAAACAAAACAAAACAAACCACAGAAAGTTTCAGGAGTAACAACAATAATGACAGTAGCTATGGCCACACTTGGAATACTGAATAGAGTTGGGAAGCATTTGGTAACTGTAATTTTGATTCTTATAAGTAGGGTGTGCATTTGTTTAAGATTTTTATCAGTATCTATCAATAAAGTTTGATAAGTTACTCCACAGAGGGTGCATAGTGTTATATTTATTCCTAGATCCTTGATTAGTATTACTTTTGTATGTGTTTGATTTTTTTCTAACATGCCTGTAATCTTAGCATGTAAGAGGTCTAGGTAGAGAGGAGTGAAAAGCCAAAGGCCAGCCTGGTGGGTTACTGTCTTAGGATTTCTATTGCTGTGATTAACATCAATGACCAAAAGCAACTTGAGGAGGGAAGGGTTTCCTTATTCTTACAGCTTGTAGTCCATCATCCAGGGAAGTTACCTCAGGAACGCAAGGCAGGAATCTCGAGGCAGTAACTGATACAGACCTCTGTGGCTGGGCCCTCCCACATCTTTCATTAAGAAAATGCCCCATAGACTTGCTTATGGGCCAGTCTGATGGAGGTTATTTTTTCAGTTTGATATTACCTCTTCCCAGATGACCCTAACTAATAATCAATGCTGTATGGAGTAGTCCAGAGTAGTCCAGAGTAGTCCAGAGTAGTCTGGGCTGCATGGCCTGGGAGCTTCTGGGAGCTGCCTATCTCTGCCCTTCACTTCTGGGGTTACAGGCATGTGCAACCATGCCTGGCCACATTATACAAAATATTTTTAAAATTTAATATTTTAGGAGTATTTTGCCTACATGTAATCCTAGGCATTATGTATGTTCAGAGCCCATGGCCAGAAAAGGACTCAGGATCCCCTGGAGTCCACCATGTGGGCTCTGGGAATTAAGTGCTGGTCCCCTGGAAGAGAAGGCAGTACTCTTAACTGCAGCCATCTTTACAGCCCTCCACTCTAAATTTTAAAATTATTTGTGTCCATGTGCACTTCTGTGTGGATGTCACAATACACACGTGGAGACCAAGAATAGCTTATATGAAGGGGTGATCTCCTTTTCTCCTGAGGGGTCTGGAGATCACACTCGGGTCGCCAGCCTTGGTGGCTATCTTTGCCTGCTCAGCCATCCTGCTGATCCTGTTTGTGTCTTTTCATGTGGGTGCTTGGAATTGGCAATCATTGCCATGTCCCCAGCCCTCTAGTCTTTGCAAAGTTTGTATTTCAAAAAGTTTTATTTTTTGTCGATGTTGTATTTATGTATTTTGTGGTGTGTGTGTGTGTGTTGTAGGTGAGATGAGAAGGTGAACCGTTTGCCTCTGTCATTCTTCCTGTTTCTTTGAAGCAGGTCTTCTCACTGAACCCAAAGGTTTAGTATACGGAGCTTACTTTGATGTGCATGCTGGGATCCAAACCCCAGTCCTAATAGTTGTGAAGCACTCTGAGTTGAGCCATCTCTTAAGCCTCCAAGAAAGGGCATAGATATAAACTCTATAGGGTCAGGAAAGATAGCCTCACACATGAAGAATGGTGGGTATGGGCTTCTTAACATGGTCATACATACTCATTCTTTTTTTTTAATATTTTTTTATTAGGTATTTTCCTCAATTACATTTCCAATGCTATCCCAAAAGTCCCCCATACCCTCCCCGCACGTACTCATTCTTAAATTGAGCTATTTTTGTATTGTTGAGATTTGAATTTTTTTGTTTTTAGATTTGAATATTCTATATTTTGGATACTAGTCAACTGTTAGGATTATGATTTGTGAATATTTTTTTGCCTCTATCTTGTTTAGTCACTCTTGAAAGGATCTTTAGCAAAACAAACATTTTTAATATTGATGAAATAAAGTTTATCATTTTTTTCTTTTGTGGATCATATTTTTGATATTATTTCTGTCATAGTTAGGGTTTCTATCGCTATGATGAAACACCATGACCAAAAAGCAAGTTGGGAGGAAAAGGCTTATTCAGCTTACATTCCCACCAGACTATTCATCATTGAAGGAAGTTAGGACAGGAACTCAAACAAGGCAGAGGTCATGGAGGAGTACTGCTTACTGGCTTCTCCTCGTGACTTTCTAAGCCTGCTTTCTTACAGAACCCATGGCTACCAGCCCAGGGATAGTACCACTCATCATGGTCTGGGCTCTACCCTATTGATCAGTAATTGAGAAAATGCCTTATAACTGGATCTCATGGAGGCATTTCCTCAACTGAGTCTTCTTCCTCTCCTGTTACTCTAGCTTGTGTCAAGTTGACATACAAAACCAACCAGTATAATTTCCAAGAACTTTGCCCTCCTCCTTTCCCCTTTCTCCATGTATATATGATGTGTATATGTTTGTGCATATCTGAGATCCCTGCCTGCTCCTTTCCCCTGTCCATGCATATATGACATATATGTGTTTGTGCACATCTAAGATCAAACTGAAGGCCTCACACATGCTAGGCAAACACCCTACCACTGAACTATATCCCAACCATGACATTTTTACAATGGAATACAATTACATCACAACTTATGTGAGTCCTCCCTCCCCCAGCATATTAACACTGGTCAAGACTTGTAGTATTATTTTAAAAATAGTAAAGCGACATCCTTACTTTGTTCCTAATCTTAGTGGGTGGTCATTGTTTCTTAGTTTTAGCCAAAGATTTTTAAATGCATGTCTTTATCCAAAGGAAAATTTTTAGATTACAATAAAAATTAGGGATGGTTTTATTCATTGAAAGGATTTTTAAAATTTTATGGGATGAATCAACTGCTTTTGTTTTTCAAATACAGAATCACTCTTGAATTTGTAGGGTGAGACCTTGGCTATGACCCATCTTTTAATCTATTTATGGATAGCTTTTTATTATTTATTGAAATTTTTTGTGTGTGTCTGTGGATGAGGGATAATAACCTGAAATTTTATTTTCTTGTAGTACCTGTAATTAGTTTTCATATTGCGAATTACTGGCCTCATATGAGGAGTTTTCAGTATTCCTTATTTCTCTCAAAGGAATGTATGAGATAGTATTTCCTCCTTAAATGTTTACCAGTGAGATAATTCTCCCTTAGTTTGCTTTGTAAAGTTTTCTTTCTTTTAAACCTAAAACCACAATTAGAGAGTATTGATTTCTTTTGGATGACTTAATAACTTGTTATCTTTCAAAGAACAAATTAGCTACATTAAATTATTGATGCCTGGGCATAGATTTGTCCCTAGGACTCCTTCCTTACTCCTTTACTGTCTATAGGAGTAGCAGTGATGTCTTCTTTTTCTTCATTATTATGGCAATTCACCTGTTTTTTTCCCTGACTAGCTTGACCATAATATTTTCCCGATGTATTTATTGGCTTTTAAAGAATGAGTCGACTTTATATTTCATTCATTTGTGTTTTAATCACATTTCTTGGTTTTTTTTTCGTGTAGATTATTATATAAATATCTATTAGTTTAGGTTGACTTTTTACAAACACTTATTATTGTGTGTAAGTGGTATGTGTGTATGATGTGTGCATGTGCCATGGTGCACATGTGGAAACTAGAGGAAGACTTTGTGGAGCCAGCTCTCTTGGGTTGTTCTCTGGTTTCCAGGCTTGGGTGGGAAGCCCCATTGCAGCCATCCCCACCACACAGCTTTCACAGTTCCCTTTTTTTTTTTTTTTCTAATCAGTAACTACAGAGAAATGTTGATGCTGTTGATTTAAATGGTATGGTATATTTATCTATTTTCCTTCTAGGTCTGCCAGTTTTTACTTTATATATTTAGCTTATACACACTTAGAATTTTGACAGGTTTATACATGAATAAAATGTATTCTGATCTTACTCCCCTCCCAGTTCCAATGATCTCTTTCCTCTTCCCATTAGGGCCCCTTCCATTTTCATGGCTTTGCCCTTTTTGGGTAGCAAATTAGGGTTGCATATATCATGGCGAGGATTATTTACAGACGCAAGTTAAGAGTGGCTAAATCCTGAAGAGAATGCCATCCTTCCCACAGCAACCATTTAGATGAGGCTGAGAGCAGAATGCTATTGGTACTTTCAGACATCAAAATACGTCCTGTGTTTTTAAAATTTTATTTTCAAGGTAGCGAAGTACGGGGTTTCCTCATCGAATCTTTGTGTATGCGTGATTATACTTTGTCCTTATTCAGCACTTTCTCACCCCAACTGTCCTCCCTCAATCCATTTCCCTGCTTCTTGCTGGTCTTCCTCTTAGTCTCCTGTCTTGTACATTTCATCATTCTCTTTACTTACTTCCTATAAATTTGTTACTCCTGCTAGATATCACAGAATCAACTAGAAGGCGTATTCCATATTTTTCTTTTGGAGTCCATTTTGGCGATATTTTCTTAAGAATCAACTTTGTATAAACTTTGAAATTCACTGGTATAAAAATTTCCCTTTAAAACATTTTTTAAAATGTACTTTTTATTGTGCTGTCTTTTTCAATTCACAGTGTACTATATTGTTTCTTTGCTCCTCTTTTTCTTGGTAGAGGCTTTTGGTCTAATGGATTACTTTTGGGTATTTGTCCAGTCTTTGTCCTTGTTGTGAACTGTTCAAGAGAGGAGGCCATCTCATCTTGGAGTGCTTGTTCAGAGAACATCCTATCTCCATTTCCAGTCTCTCAGCTCCATTCCTTACTTTTGGGGTAGCTGTTGGCCAAGAGCATCTCCTTGTCTATTATTTATTTTTCAATCTTAAAAAGAACCAGGAAGGTGGACAGCCAGGGTGCAAGTCATTTACAAGGGCTGTTTTACCACCAAGAACATAATTTAACTTTTGTATTTCCATTGTATTTGTAAGAATGAGAGGAAATGTGAGGGGCTAATCCCAATCAACAGTGGTTTGGCAATGTGTTTACAGTATTTTCCAAGTGATTGTTAAGTCTCTTATTTTATGTGTATGAATGTTTTGCTCACATGTATGTCTATGCACATTTGTACCTGCAACCTGTGGAGGTCAGAACAGGATGTATGATCCCCTGGAACTAGAATTACAGATGGTTGTGAGCCACCATGTGGGTACTGGGAATTGAACCTGAGTTTCTGGAAGAGCAGCCAGTGCTCTTTACTACTGAGTCATCTATCCACCCTAATTGTAAATCTTAGTCAGTTGTCATCTGTCAATCTCCTCCTCAAAGGTGGAGGGCTGTTGAAATAGAATCAGTACAGAGAACAGCAGGAAGTGATGACTGGTTACTATACCAGGAGCCAGAAGGGAAGAAGCTACATGTTCCTAGTGCCTTCTGTATACACACTGCTAATCTTGCCCTCTAAAAAATGTTCTTCATGGCAGATTGTGGGTCTCATTCTCCTCAGGGGACATGAGGGTGGAGGAAGCAGAATTGGTGAGCAGGGTTCAGATGACCGTGTGTCAGAAGGACTTCTGAAGACCGCTTCAGTGAGACAGCTTTATTTTATTGCTCCAGGAGTAGGGTATATAGGTGCTCTAAGGGGTATGGGTAGAGAGGGATGATTGGTCATAACCAAGTGCCCAATTATCATATACATAACGTGGGAAGCTACAGTGGGACTTGTGTGCCGAGTCATGTGTCTTCTTCGCTGTATGTACTCATAGGGCTTGTCTGTTGTCTCAGCTCCCTTTGGCCTCGAGGACTTGGTTTTGTGGACTGTTATTGGCCAGTGGTAATTGTTTCCAGCATCTCTGAGATTACAGAGCTGCTTAATGCCTCTGTCTCTCTCTGTGTGTGTGTGTGTGTGTGTGTGTGTGTGTGTGTGTGTGTATGTGTGTTGGAGGTGCTGCAGCAGAGATTCTGGCCCTGAGGGTGAGGAAGGGCCTTGGTCTTAACTTCTGGGTCTTTGTCCTCTAGTATTATAGTAAGGGCTCATAAGGGTGGAGGAGGGTTGTGGGTTAGGTAGTAATTTCTGCCTAATTAAATCATTTGCTTTTCTAGAGCAGCTAAATCAGCCACTGGACAATCTTCAGAGTCTTCTTACTCATTTGACTCTCCCCTGTATCCTCCTGTACTTTTCTTCTAATGGGTTATTCTTAGGCTTGGGTATTTTCCCTATGCATTTCTTGATGACAGGTATCATGGGGAGGAAAGAGAGGGGCAAAAGATAGCCTTCCTGGACTTCCTTTTTATGAACCAGGTAGGCAACATGGGTCCAGACACCAGGGTCAGAAATAATCTGCTTTTTAGGGTCCGTGGTTCAAATTGAAGTACCCATTCCAGAATTCTAGGTTCTCTGTTTGGAAGAGTCTAAGTCTTCTTGATTAAGAGTAAGTCCCTCTAATGTGATGTTGCGTTTTCCATTATAGAAAACAGTGGAAGTGTTGACAGTGATCAATGTTTCCAGGCAATTTTGCAAATGGGGGATTGAATTCACTCCAATGATTACAAGCCTGTCCCCAGATCTAAGAGACTAATAACTGTCCCTAAGACTTCTAACTGGTTGCTGTGTGACAAGTTTTTTTTTTTTTTTTTTCTTCCCTTTCAAATGAGTGATGCAAAGGTTATTGCCTACATCTAGTTGGGCTGTCAGGGTCCAATCTTGGGGAGTTGCCTTATCTGAGAGGCTTCAGCACCACAAACTGTATCTGGACCCTATGCAAAAGTGCAAACTGAAAGTAAAACAAAGAAAGGAAAGGAGACAGACAATCCACAGGTGAGATGGCTAGGCAAAATGCCATCATTTTCTAGGGGGGATACTCACAAGCTCTACATATGCTGTGGGGTTCCCTCCTCCTGCCACTGGCCCAAGGGCTGAGGGAGAAGTGGTGAGTAGGGTTTGAACCACCAGAAGAACTTCGGAGACACTTCAGTGAGACAAGTCTACTTTATTGCTTGAGGGGTAGGGTAGATAAGTGCTCTAAGGGGTATGGGTGGAGAAGGCTGATTGGTCATGTGTGCAATAAGCTAGAGCAGGACCTGTAAGCTGAGTCATGCAGCACTTGGTCTGCTCTGCACCAAGAGCTCTGCACATGGTCATCCTCCAAACAAGGTCAGGCACCTGTGCTCAGAGACATTCTCCAACCACAGCCAATGAAAGAAAGGGAAGCCCCATGGGAAAGGAATCCTCCATTTATCGCCAAGCTGGGAGAGCTATCCAGACATGGTGGACTGCGACCTTTATAGCAGTGCTCTCCAACAACAGGTGTTTCTTATTATCCTTGTTTGACTAGTGAAGAAACCAAAGCTTGACAAGACATGACTAATTAAAAGTCATAAAGTTAGTGTGGGCTCTGATGCTAGTTACGTTTGCTCCT
Source organism: Mus caroli (assembly GCF_978045245.1). Taxonomy (NCBI): domain Eukaryota; kingdom Metazoa; phylum Chordata; class Mammalia; order Rodentia; family Muridae; genus Mus; species Mus caroli. Next base: position 43,866,285 of record NW_028227265.1, on the reverse strand, counting down.
TCCAACACAACATGTAAAACTAACACAAAAACCTCTGTCAAAGCTCAGTGTAGTGACACTTTTTAAAAATCCCCTGCTATATCTAGTAAATGATATAAAAGTTGAGTTTGGTAATACAGAAATATTGTCAGCAAACATATTTTAATTGTCACTAATCTTTTATCTATGGCACTATTCCTTACAGATTCTGACCCCAAGTTTTAGAATTCACGTTTTACCAGCTGCCAGATATGAAGCATCACTGTCTTTATAAAGGTCAGGGTTGATCCTTTTGGGGAGCTTGAGTCCTGTCCGTGACTCAGAGGGAAGAGGCCGGTCCTGCCATCTCAGTCCTCATCCACAGGGTTTACACTTTACCATCCTCTAGAGCTCCAAAGTAATTATCCAGTTGCTTGCCACAGTGTTTTTATTCAGTAAGGATTATTTATTAAGAAGGTATATTAACATGCTTAGATAGAAATAAAAATGAGCACATGCCCTCCAGTGAATCGCAGTGAGGAAAATAACACAAACAAAACTGTTCCAGAGGAATTTTATATTTTACAGCCACAGCATGTCTTAATAGTCAGCATATTGCTAGCTTTGATAATAATTTTATCACCTCTCTCCTGAAGTCTAGATTTAAATAATTTAAAAGTAAATTTTGGCAATGTGAAGTTTCTAACATGAAACCTGAGGTCTGTAGAAATGAGACAGACCTTTCCCGTCTTTTGAGGACAGAGCTGTATGGCATGCTGGCACCTGAAGAGTTTGCCTCTATCAGCTTTCTTTCAAGAGAGCAAATCATTTATGTCACTGTGCAAGGATTAGTATTCAAATACCAGCTTTCAGGATGCATTTACTCTTGGATAGTATTAGAGCTAGTTAAACAAGTTAACTATATAAGATATGTACACCAATAATTTAAGTTTTCCAAAGAGTTATGTCCTTATGTCTTCGGTGACAACCCATTGTATACAGTAGTAGATAGAATCAGATCACCTACAGTAGCATTCCTGACAACGGCTGCTTGACGAGTGCTTTCTGTATGCTCAGACACTGAGCTCAGCACACCCTGTACACCATACAACGTATGCCCATGACAACTCAAGTGAACAGGCATGTTAGCCTCATCATACAAACAAAACTGAGGCTTACAGAGACGCTAAGCAGCAGCCATATTCAGATAACTCTAAGTTGTAGAACCAGGCATCTAAGGCAAGCTGTCCTACTGTGATTCCAAAGCCTGGCTAATTAGTTTCATTCTGTGCCATTCATGAGCAGTCTGATCTGCAGTGAAGAATGTTACTTGAATAACTTTATCTGGCACATATTTGTGAAAGTATGCATTTTTAAGATAAAAACAAGATCAATTTAGGCGGAACAACGTCCTGGCCATAGGTCATTTAAATAGTTTTTATTTACACGTCCTTCCACCATCCTCATTCTAACAACATTGTAAACACAGATACACCAAGTACATGCAACACATTCCACAAAGGAACACAAATGCTCAGTGCTGCTGAATTAAGAACCTAAATTATTATATACAAAGTGCTTAAAACAGACTTTATGAGATATTCAGGCCATATTTATTTCAGTATTTTCCAATAATTGACAAGGAAGGCATAATTTATAAATATCTCAAATCCATCATTTTTTTTACTAGGAGTCGAAATTTAATGTTTCACTAATCAAGTGATTTCCAGGATGTACTACTTCAGCAAAGTCACATAGCATCAAAATGAAACCGATGTGCTTCTTGTCGTTTTTCTCTGTCATCGGCTTTCTGAAAGACAATTGTAAAGTAGTTTAAGTGCTAAGAAAATAGTAAGATTCACTTCTGATACCAGTTTAGTATATAACAGGTATAATATTTATAGTGTATTTAAAATAGTATAGCTATTTTAAAATTAAGGATATATTAATTGATCTTAACAATCAAGAAGAAAAGTTTTGTACACTTACATTACTATCATTTATAACCGTCTTGAAGGTGAGAGTAACATTAGATGCTAGAAGAACAGAATCGCTATTAACACTGATGCTAACAAACCAGTCTAAACTAATTATATCAAGATGATTATTTTCTAGTTAACCTTTTGATTTAGGATATATTTATTGACTGTTTCTCTTAGAGGCATTGTAAAAATTACTTTTCTATTTTGTTCTTTGAGACCTTTGAAAGCTAGAAAGGATTAAAAAACAAAACCTACATCAGGATTGACCCTAATTATGCTACGTTTGAGAGATTATTTTTGGGTTTGAATGAGAAAAGGGCAAGCTCTGAAAATATTATTTATGAAAATGGGAAGAGACATTTATTTCAAGCTGGGAGTTTTAGCATGAGGAAGTGGCCCAGCCATATCCACTGGAAACAGTGGACGTCATGAAGCCAGCACAGCTGTCTGACACAGCTCCAGCATAGCTGAGCCGAATGCTGCAATCGCACTGTCCTCCTGTCTCTCACACTCTGTCCTCCTGTCTCTCACACCCCCTGTCCTCCTGCCTCTCACACTTGTTGTCCTCCTGTCTCTCACACCCCCTGTCCTCCTGTCTCTCACATTCTGTCCTCCTGTCTCTCACACCCCCTGTCCTCCTCTCACATTCTGTCCTCCTGTCTCTCACACCCCCTGTCCTCCTGTCTCTCACATCCCCTGTCCTCCTGTCTCTCACACCCCCTGTCCTCCTGTCTCTCACACCCCCTGTCCTCCTGTCTCTCACACCCCCTGTCCTCCTGTCTCTCACACCCCCTGTCCTCCTCTCTCTCACACTCCCTGTCCTCCTGTCTCTCACATTCTGTCCTCCTGTCTCTCACACCCCCTGTCCTCCTGTCTCTCACACCCCCTGTCCTCCTGTCTCTCACATCCCCTGTCCTCCTGTCTCTCACACCCCCTGTCCTCCTCTCTCTCACACTCCCTGTCCTCCTGTCTCTCACATTCTGTCCTCCTGTCTCTCACACCCCCTGTCCTCCTGTCTCTCACACCCCCTGTCCTCCTGTCTCTCACACCCCCTGTCCTCCTGTCTCTCACACTCGCTGTCCTCCTGTCTCTCACACTCACTGTCCTCCTGTCTCTCACACCCCCTGTCCTCCTGTCTCTATCACTCCCTGTCCTCCTGTCTCTCACATTCTGTCCTCCTGTCTCTCACACCCCCTGTCCTCCTGTCTCTCACACTCGCTGTCCTCCTGTCTCTCACACTTGCTGTCCTCCTGTCTCTCACACTCCCTGTCCTCCTGTCTCTCACATTCTGTCCTCCTGTCTCTCACACCCCCTGTCCTCCTGTCTCTCACATTCTGTCCTCCTGTCTCTCACACCCCCTGTCCTCCTGTCTCTCACACCCCCTGTCCTCCTGTCTCTCACACTCCCTGTCCTCCTGTCTCTCACACCCCCTGTCCTCCTCTCTCTCACACTCCCTGTCCTCCTGTCTCTCACATTCTGTCCTCCTGTCTCTCACACCCCCTGTCCTCCTGTCTCTCACATTCTGTCCTCCTGTCTCTCACACCCCCTGTCCTCCTGTCTCTCACACTCGCTGTCCTCCTGTCTCTCACACCCCCTGTCCTCCTGTCTCTATCACTCCCTGTCCTCCTGTCTCTCACATTCTGTCCTCCTGTCTCTCACACCCCCTGTCCTCCTGTCTCTCACACTCGCTGTCCTCCTGTCTCTCACACTTGCTGTCCTCCTGTCTCTCACACCCCCTGTCCTCCTGTCTCTCACATTCTGTCCTCCTGTCTCTCACACCCCCTGTCCTCCTGTCTCTCACACTCCCTGTCCTCCTGTCTCTCACACTCCCTGTCCTCCTGTCTCTCACACCCCCTGTCCTCCTGTCTCTCACATTCTGTCCTCCTGTCTCTCACACCCCCTGTCCTCCTGTCTCTCACACTCTCTGTCCTTCTGCCTCTCACACTCACTGTTCTCCTGTCTCTCACACTCGCTGTCCTCCTGGAGTCTCTCACACTCGCTGCTTCCTGCTTCTCACACTCTCTGTCCTGTCTCTTACACTCTGTCCTCCTGCCTCTTGCTTTTAGGTTTTGGTCTCTCATTCCACATTCCTGGGAAGTTTCTGCATTATGATTCATTTTATGTCTTATATAATTATGTCTGGTCTTTTTATGAATGTCCTAAACTTACTATCTCTTCTCCTTTTAGGGGAACAACTTTGTTTGACCTTATTGGAAGTCTTCTTTATGTCCTGGAGATTATGATAAGCACAGATAAGCACAAAGACACTAGATATTTCCTTGTGAGGCTATGACTCCAGGGATCTTCTTGGGGTATCCTCTGCCCCTAAGCGAACTCAAACAGTATAACTGGAACAGGGTAAAATTAGAGACAGTTGACAACTCCTACTAGTCATGAGAATTGGTAACAGATATCAAGGTCTTTTTTCCCCCAATACGCTTAGAGCTCTGTGAAAATATAGTTTAAAGATGGGGGATTGGACACGGTACATCATTGAAGAGTCAGAACTTGATACCTAAGATAAAGTTACTAAAATAATTTCTCCTACTTAATAGCATAGATGATAAAAGGATACAAATAAAAGGAGTTAGATATTTGCTATTCATAGAAAGTCTGATTCAGATATTTTCTATTTGTCTGGAGCACTTTAAAACTGCAAACACTGCCAGCTTAAAAGTAGGCTGTCATATTTGCATTGGCAGAGACATTCTTTAGATTCTTTGAACTGGAGTTCTAGGGCTGATAATAAAAATTAAATCTGTTCTATTTGTACTTTCTAATTGTGACTGAACTTGTAAACCTGGACATGTAATGAAAAATCAAACACATGTCCGGACACAAAATGATATAATCTGTAGTTCTTGGATAATCATTAGTCTGTTTTTGTTCTCTGAATCCTGTATAAAGAAAAAAGCAACCAAATTGCTTGTCAATCAGAGCTGCAAGATTCCTCTGACTCTCTTCTTGTTGACTCCTTATCTCCTCTTGAAAACCCATCAACTGCTAGGGCTGGCTCTTGGCAGGGAAGCCTGGTGAGTGTGGAAGGAGGTGGAGCATATGAAAGGAAATATCTCACAAAGATAGCAGGCATATCGTGGAGTGATATGATATGAAAGGGGTATGAGGGCCTGGGTAAGGAACACGTATACATTTAGACAGTGGCTTGTCACCTGAAGTGAGCCAGAGATGGAGAGTGACATGAGGCTTCACTCCATGACTGTAATGTGTCTAGTACTATAGAAAGGGGAGAAGCTGAAGTCAGAAGACCACCCAGGGTTTAAGGAATGAGGAAGAAGTGGCAGTAGAGAGGCAGATGTAGGATCAGCTACAGAGATTCTCAGGAAGATAAGAATCAATAAGGTGGCTGAATAATACTGAAGGTGAATATGAAAGGAGAGAAAGGGAGCTTTAATTTTGGCTTTTAGCTAAGCAATCTTGGTAGAGATCATTGGAGCAACTAGAAATGAGAAAGAAACATTGAGAGAGGTAAAGAGAAAACATTTTGAAATAGTTGATTTTAGATGAAATTTGCAGGGAAATATAGAAGGAGAGGGTCTTTGACAGATGATGTAGAAAACTTGAATGGGGAGAATGGAAAATAGCAGCAGCCAGCAGAAGTGAAAGGATGGCTAAAGCACTAGAAGACCCCGAGTCACAAGTGACAGTGTGTGCACGGCTGAGCAGTCAGGTTTAGCCACTGCATCCTAGCTGCTGTTACCCCACACTTCTACCATATCAGACCTGGTGCCAGGACAAGGACTTAGTTTCCTTTCACAGGTCAGGAGATACAGAGTGTTTTAGTATATATTGCTCTTAGAGTATACAGCTACTCAACAATCGAAGTTAACTCAATATATAATTTTTGGTTATTATTTTTGGTAGAGTAACCTTTCTTCTTAACAAATCTATGAATATTTATCAGAATAATCAACATGTCTTTCTCATAAGTCAAAAGAGCAGCCAAGATAAAATAGTAATTTTAGTTAGCAAAGCATGATTCACGACAGTCCAAAGAAAAAAGAAGGCATTGTTAGCACCTACCGGCTAAGTATTTGATATTACTTTCTTTTCTTCTTTGTGTGGAGCTACGGAATAAACCTACACCCTTGACCAATGAGCTATATCCCAGCTTTTCAGTTTTGAAGAACAAAATACTACCATAATAAATGAACCAAAGTTTGTATTGAAAAACAAACCTTTTCCTGCCAATGTAAAATGGCGATTATTGCCAGGATGAAAATGCAGACTCCAATGAGGGCTACCGCAGTCAGCAGGACAATGTTACTTGGTGTCAGGTACAATTTGGCACTCCAGCTGTAGATAAAAAAGAACAATTAAAACTGTAAATTTTAACATGATAACAAGATTAAATTGAGAAGAGAGAGTAAAGCAACTTATAAAAGTTCATTTGTTGAATCATTCACTCATCTAACAAAAGAAATTAATTTAGATAAGTTGAAGAATATTGATGATTCTAAGGTGCTCACAGTTTATTAAAAACTGAACTAAAATTTTCTTTTTCATGTATGATTTTGGGTATTAAACCCAAGGCCTGATGTGTGCAGGGCAAACACTTTACAAGTGAAGGCTACGTAACATCTCTCTGAAGTAGAATTGTTATTTAATATGCATTTATATTTGATTTTGATCTTTGGAACTAAGTAAACTTACCAATAGTACTTTAGACAATCAAAGATGTCTTTTGAAAAGAAAAATCTGTTGAATTTGAAACTTTCAACTCTAAAGCCTCTCTAAGTGACATTATTTCACTAAAACTATGTGACCCCTACCGTTACATGCAGTACAAGGAAAGCAGTCATATGTCTGAGTGGGTGGGTTTTGATAGCTGCGGAAAACTTGCACCATTTGTGTGTAATGATGGATGTTTGAAGTTACTACAATAACCTTTATGATGAGACTTATAAAGTCATTTAGCCTCTCTGTTAATGTATAGACAATGTCACTAGCATAATTAGGTCTTCTCTCTTAAAACAATATGCACAGTGCAGCACCTGTAAACACTGCAAACTTAAGTTTGGGGTTTTTATAGCTAACTCTGTGGGCAGTTATGCACACCGAGCTTCATGTTCTACCTGGAAACAGGAAATGACTGTGTTCTCATTTTAAAAGATTAATAAGGGTAAGAGCATTCTAATGAACAGCAAATAGCTATTGATTTACTTTGACACAATTAAGATTTATTGATCCATAAGTTAAGTCTTTAGTCACTAAACTTCAGAATACACCTCAAACAAAAATCAATTAGGGTTTTTATTATGTACATAAATTTGAAGAGGACATTTCTTTGTAAAGAGCAAAAGAAACATGAAAAATATTCTGACTATGGAAGAAAGCTATGGCAGAACTTTTCAGAAATTCAGAAGAATAACCCTTAAGAAAATGAGTATTGTTAAGTACCTTACAATAGAAAACAAAACTTTTTTTTTTTTTTTTTTGAGACAGGGTCTTTCTATACAGCCTGATATACCCTTGAGGTTGTTTCATCCTGACTCAGCCTTCTGGGTACTGAGTTTACAGGTGTAAGACACTATGCTTAGAATAAAACCAGTTTTTAATAAACCAGTAGAAATTTTTATTTGCCTATTCTCTCTCCTTCCCTCCCCTCAGTCTGCCTTTGTGTGTGTGTGTGTGTGTGGGATCATGCACATACTTGTACATGTGGGTGCCTATGGAGGTCACAAGAGGAACTCAGATTCCTTGAAGCTGGAATTATAGGTAGCTGTGAGCCACCTGATGTGGGTGTTGAGAAATGAACTGAGGTCCTCTGCAAGAGCAGCAATTGCTCTTTATCATGGATCCATCTCTTTAGCCCATAAAACTTTTTAATTTTTTTCTCTTGAGTTTTTTTTTAGTTCAATTTTTAAAATAGACCTTTTTTCAAAGCTCAAGATATATGCCATTTTGGTTAAAAGAAAATACATCATCAATTTTCAGTTGCCTACTCAAGAGATTTCATGTACATTCCTGTTAAGAGATATACATCTATAAACATATAGATACAGATATCTTCTTTTAAATAAGTTAATTGTATGTATGTATGTACATATGTATATATAAAATCTCCATCCTGCTTGTTTCCTTTCTCTTCCTCCCTATTATATACTTTCCTATGTCCATGGTAGTAAATATAAATGAGTCAGTACGGTACACTCTGTCAGTGCTACACTTTCTGTTCTCTAGTTTCTCTGCAACTCATTCAGACTTTATAGTTTATTGTCAACTTAATTTGGAAAAAGGTATCACAAATATATCACACTGCATCATTAAAACCCAACCCAACCCAAACCAACCAACCAACCAACCAACCAACCAACCAACCAACCAGATCAGAGCCAGGCATGGTAGGTACTCAGGAGGCTGAAGGGAGAGATTTGCTGGAGCCTAGACAGTTAGTTGAGACTATCACAAAAACAAAGAAAGCCTCAACCCAATCCAACCCTCCATCAGGCAAGTAACTGTTTTTAATAATGCTATCTTAAATGTACAGTGATATGTTGGGCAGTTAGTTGTCTAGCAGTGTAGGTAAACATGGTTTATGACATTTATTAGTTTTCATGGGGTAAACTCTCTCCCCAAAACAGATTTTAATAAAACTTTATGGAATAAAGACAGAAAAATGTAGACACAGTCAGCTCATGACATGATATGCACTGGTTCTAAAGTATATGTACTGCATGAATGCAGCTCATGTAAGGTTTTAATAAAAAAGGCTAGAGCTAAGAGGAGCTCACTGCTGAAATGCTTGCTTGACATACACAAAGCAATGGGTTCAATTCCCAGCATTTCAAAACAATATTATTTACAACTAATGAAAATTAAATATATACTATATGTACAAATTACTAATTAGGCTGCTTTCTGTCCTGATAGGAATGAATTTATTCCTTATGAAACATCAGGTAGGTGTGTTTAATAATTTAAAACTGACTAGGTAAATTAAGTGTTGGGCACTCAGGGTAGGCAATACATATAAAATTTTATCAAAACATGCTACTGGATAGCTACCACATTGAGTTCAATAAGGGAAGGATATTACCTTCGAGGGACATTGTGAGGATATGGAATGACAATCAGCTGGGAATTTGGAATGATTGCTGTCCACTCTTGTTTTCTTATAGACTGAAAAGAGAATTTAAGAACACTTACTTAGCAGACAATACATATAAAAACCCCAATTATTAGTTTAAATATGGAAAAATAACACTAAAGAATTTTGAGAATTTGAAATTCTAGGAAAGGAGTGTTATATTTGTTTGTTATAAATCCATTCACTCAACAAATACTTATCGGACAGTTTTAGCAGGCATTATTCAAAGTAATATGTGTAAATGCTGCTTGGAGCTAACATTCAAGTCAGGAATTTGTGTGAGTACAATATTCTACTTTTATGTTAACAGGTACTACGTATGCTCTAAGCGATGAAAGTATTAAAAGATAGCAGGTTAAAAGGATAAGAAGTCACGAAGAAATGGAAAAACTATATGATATCAAATCATGGTACACTCTAAAATAAGCTTAGACACGTTACTATGAATCAAATTTTAAATTATTTAATTATTTAAATATTAAATTACTTAAAGGCTACCTTATTAAACATCTGAATTCAAATTCAATTATATTCAAATTACTAGATTTAAATGTTTAAGTGGTGTTAAAACAGATTGCAAACAAACTAAATGTTTACTTGCCTTCTCTCCAGATGGACGGGGAATACCAACAAAAAGATGATCCAGGAAATTGGCACTTCGGCCTAAGCCAAGCACATTGTAAGGTAGCTGAAGAGCTAAGTGTGCTGACTGGCTGAGCTGTCCAGCTAGATTTATGAAGACAAACAAACAAACACACCTTTGAAAACACTGCATTCATCAAGTCTTAAAGTTCTAAAATGTTAAATCCAGGTATAAAATATGAGATGAATGAATATTCAGTTAATTAATATTTATGATCAATGACTTACAAAAATATTTTGAGATATAATTTCCATATCCACATATAGTGAAATGGTTTTGAGAATATCCTAAGAGGTCACCTCAGTGAGTACAATGGAATTTTAGGACATTTTAATCACTTGAAAAACTCAATACCCAAGGCTGGTCCTCTTGTCAGCAATGCTACACTCCCAGCTGAAGGCAGTATCTCTCATCTGCCTTCTGTCTTTTCTACCAATCTGCCTATGCCAACAGCAACATGAAGACATTATAGATGTTAGAGTGTTAGATATGCCAGTTATTCCAGTATCATCATTATATATTATATACATAACCTGAAATGTCACATCATACCCAATAATATGCACAGTTAAGTTCTGATGTATCAATTCAATGTGGTGTATACCTGTCCCATTTCATACTCATGCAAGGTTCAAAGTTCCCACATCCCAGTGAACACTTGCAGTCACCACTTGCTAGCTGGGAGCAGTATTTCTTAAGAGTTTAATCTGTTTTGTCCTATTGATAGTGTCCTTTGCCTTACATAAGCTTTGCAGTTTCAGAGGTTTAGTTTGTTATCAGCATGGCAGGAAGCATGTTGGCATGTAGGTAGACATTGTGCTGGAAAAGGAGGTGAGAGTTCTATACCTGGATCTACAGAGATCAGGAAGAGAGAGAGGCCGTAGGGTTTGCTTGGGCTTTTGAAACCTCACAGTCCAATTCAAATGAAATACTTTCTTTGACAAGGCTATACCTACCACACCTCATAATCCTTCCAAAAAGCGCCACTTCCTGATTACTAAGCATCAAATTATGAGCCTATAGGGCCATTTCTTTTTCAAACCACCACATATACATGTCCAACACTGACAGCAAAGCATACTACCCAAAAGTCATTAAAAATGCATTCAACAAATACTTGGGTGTTTTTGAATAGATAAGAACCAAATTAAAATTTAAAGCCAGTCCTCAGTGAGTCTCTATCTTACCTCATGGGAGATAAGAGAACTGCTAGGGTCTCTCTCTACCCTATGGCAGATACCATAGGAAAGTTCAAGATAAAGTTTGATTGTGGAGTTTATTTCCAGCTTGGAGAGTAAGGTTTTTAAGAGTGTTGAGGTCCAGGGATGGAAAAATAATTGAGACTTGAAAGATGAGAAGAGCGATGGACTAGATAGTCAGAAATCAAGCTAGACATGTGTAACATGCACACAGGGAACAGAAATAAACATGAAGGGTAAGGAATGCAGGGTTCAGTTCTCAGTGAGGAGGAAGGCACTTGAATATGAACTGAGTTTGCATTAGAAAGATTAATTTCTACAACTAAGTTTCTAGGATATTTCAATAATCTGAATGGTAATCTCTGATATTGGAGATTAAATGGGAACTTTTATAGTGGACTAAGCTAGAGGTTGTAGGGACATGAGAAAATACAGGATCCATGATTTGGTCAGTACATGGGTTAGGAAGTGAAGTATAGGCATTATGCTATGTAGGCACAGTGAACAAGTCTGTATTGTGGTGTTTTGTTCTGCCTCTGATTCCTTTGCTTGCATTGATCTGTATATTTACTGTGAGGTTTATAATGCACAATGAATAAAGAAGTAAAATGCAGAAAGTGCTCAGGGTAGAGACAAATTCAAAACTCAGATGCCCACGAGTCAGACAATGAACAATACAATTCAATTAGTAACTTCCCGTATTTTATGTGTTTTTAAATTTATTTGATTACTTCATATAACTACAATACTCGGCTTCTAATAAACTTGAGATAAAGGTTAAAAATAAAGTTGATGGGGATTTTTGTTGTTGTACTATATTACCCTATTCTCCTTTTTAAGTTCAGTTTATGGGAACTGATTCTTTATATTGTGTGACCTCAGCTACCTACAGGAAGAATAACCTCATCCCTGTGTGTGCTGAGTGCTTCCTATTTCTCAGGTAGTTCTAGACATCATTATGTCTGTGAGTTTCAAGCTGTACTGTAGCACATAGTTGCTTTGCATGGTTTGTCGACAATAGGCAAATCATGAACTACAACAAAAAGGAATATCCCAGCAGTGTTACTGAGCAATGTGAGATGTAATCAGCTTTCACACTGAACATACTTACAGACTACAGAAATTATTACCACAGAGTATACAGAATAATGTATTTCTAGCAGAGAGTCTAGAATAGATAATATTCCTCTTCTCACCCTCCATTCCCAAAGATGTTATGTGACGGTTGTTCTTTCAGCAGTAGACTCTATAGTGATTGTAAATATTTTACTAGAAGCGATTCTGAAGGACTGTTTTGGAAAATGGCAGGTAACAAGAAGGCACGACTTGCTAGAGTCTTCAGAGAATACACTGGGGAGTTGGAGAACATCCATAAAAAGGCAAGCAATGCTCCCAAACCTCTACTTTAACAGCAAAGTAAAAAAGTAAAACAGGATTTTACAAAGCAGAGCAAGGGGAAAATTTAGTGTCCATCCTGGAGGGACTGATGTACCCGGGGAGCCACCCTACCTCTAGGCTATGCAGGAGAAACTCTGAATTAGCACTGCACACCAATATGCAGCAAAGTGGAAACCTGGTTGAAGTTAGAGTCTGTAAGGCAATATAGACGGGTTTCAAATGGCACTCCTAACATCCTGAAGGACTTCCCAGGAGCTGTACAGTATTCATGGCCAGACCAGAGGTATGAATGGCCTATAAAAAACTTCCCACTCGTCGAATCAACATCTGTGACCAGTGTTTTACAAAAGACTACTTAGGAGTGTGACAGGCATTACATTATGGGGACAGAAAAGGAGTTCTCAGAGTCAAGATCTGAATCATAAAGCAGGCAAGAACTTCACAGTAGAAGGAATGAACATTTACATGATAGCAAAGATAAGAAACCATCAGTAGAATATTAAAGATCTATGGAAAACTGTAGAAGATCAAACATGACTTGCAGGCATACAAAGAGAATTTCATGCTAATGGCATGGAAAACATCAAGTTATAGCCATCCCACCCTCCCAGCATTGCTATACTCTGATGGGAGAAACTGTTTTTCAGTAAAACGATAGCAGATCTCCCAAATCTAGGGAAAGAGGTGTCCATTCTAGTACAGGAGGAATTCAGAATACCAAAGACCACCAGAGTAAAGCCTCCCCACATCATAGCTAAATATTAAGTCTACAAATCAAAGGACATGTTCTGAAAGCTGTAAGAGAAACAAGTAAATGAAGTAAATTACATAATATAAAGACAGTCTCATTGGAGTAACACTACATTTCACAGTAGAAACTCTCAAAGTCGGGAGGGCTTGGAATTCTGTTTTCCAAGCTCTAAAAGGCAATGAATGCAAACTCAGACTTCTACACCCAGCAAATCATGTCATAACTGAAGAGCAAAACAACAGATGCTCGCTCTGCTGACGCCTTGGACAAAAGATAACACTTAAGTCTGTTGGTGGAAATGTAACTAGTCCAGTCGCTATGGAAATCAGTATGGAAGTCCCTCAAAAAACTAAAACTACAATATAGCCTGGGTATAGCACTCCTGTGCATTTATTCATACAAAGAACTCTAAGTCAATACACCACAGAGACACTTACTGCATATGAATGTTTACTACAGATCTTTTCACAAGAGATAAACTATGGAACCAACCAAAATGTCCAACAACAGATAAAGAAAATATGCTATTTATGTACAATGGAATTTCTTCTAGCCATGGAGTTAACTTCAAGTAGAAATAAGTGAAGATAATCTTATCACGGGAAGTAAGCTTGTCTGCGAAAGACAAATATCCACATTTTCTCTCACTTTAGGTCATGAAAGCAGAAGCAACCCTGATATCATATGGAGAGTGATGGGGAGCACAACAGGAAGATGCTCAGTGTGCATTTGTATTTGTGAGAATGTCTTCAGTGTAACACAGAGGTGTGTGCAGTGATTGTAATCCTGGTTTGCAATATACATGGTACTTTCTAGGCAACACACCAAGAACGTTCTTATTATGGCAGTGCTTGTGCTGTTAGTATTTAATACTTCATTTCGAAGCTGGGGAACAGTCTCAAATTGTGCTCATGCACTGTACTTGTGACAGTGCCTGCTTGCTAGTGCATTTCTACTGACTGGACACTGCATTCACATGTCTTTAGTTTTTCTTCTATGTTTAGTTCTTTATCATGTGTGCTTTCCTCTCTCTCCCAGTAGATGTTCACTGTTGCACTGTTTCAGTGTATTAAAGAAGCAAACACAGTGGAGGGCCAGCCAGCATAGCTATCTATGGTAGCTCCAGAACAAAAAGCCCAGAAGAAATCAGAGCCTCTTTGTGAACAGGTATATAAAAGTTTATATAGCATATGATTTTTAAGAAAAATGTAAGAAAATATAGGACTTTAAGATATTGGTATATAGCTGTGATAAGTATAAGATTTCTCACTTCAAAATGAATAACACAATCCTGAGACAATAGCCTTTTGATGGTGTGAAATGAATATTTTTTGAAGTAGAACTGCATTTAAGTTGCTAAAGTGTATATTTGAGTTTTACTGATTATTCACTCATGGAGATAAGTTCTGGGTTTGGAGCAAATGCCTGAGTAGGATGCCTGAGTTTATCACCATTGCTTGTCTTTCTTAATTTTTATTTTATTTTTTTAACCAGCATTGTTAAATAAGTTTTAGAACATTTCCTTAGCAGTGAAACTATTTTCATCTTAAGAAAGAATTTAAGAAAGAATTAACAGACAATAAAAATGTACTATGTATAGAAATTAAGACTTAAATGATTTCTTTCTTGTAGTGATATAAAAAATATGAGTATAATATTCTTGTTAGAATTTTAGAATTTTCCTTAAAAGTTTTAGAATATTTTTGTTTACAGAATGCTTATATATTGAAATCTTTTTTTTTTTTTTTGAGATAGCGTTTCTCTGCATGGCCTGGCTGATGTGGAGCTCACTATGCAGACTAAGCTGGCCTGGAACTCACAGAGATCTTCCTGCCTGCCTTTGCCCCATGAATACTGAGATTAAAGGCATGTGCCACCACACCCAGCATGATAAATTCTTAATGTTTATAGTAAGCTAAAAAATAAACTCATTGTAGTACAATTAATTTATGTAAGACCATTATATACTACAAAGTTGTCCACTAATACATTCTTTATGGTTATTACAGCAAGTCTGTTGATACTATTTCATGGGCAAGTCTCTAGGATTTTCGAGAAAGAATATTATTTTAGAATGTACTCTTCGCACAGGCAGTTAGACCTACTGTAATCTGCTATTGGTCACATGCACACATCCTTCAGTCATTTTCCTTTTTGTCCTAATGTAATTATGTTATAATGTTTGTTGCAATGTACAAGTAAATTATATTCTATAAACATACATCATAAACCTCTTTCTAAATCTTAGACTTCTTATGCCACGTCTGAAATTACAGGACTGGTTTAAATTACACTATTGATTGCATTACTAGCTTCTACTTCTCCAAAAATGAACTTAATTTATATGACTTACCATTTCAGTCTTTAAGATAACTCAAATTACCTCTCAATGTTTGCTATTTCAGCTGAAAAATAAGGATACTGGGTTTGGTTCATAATAGTAATACATGAAGAAATAAATGTTAATATTTTTGATCTGAAATCTCTTGAAATTTGTTTATGTACACCTACAGAAAAGTGCAAGAAAATTTTATTCATATTGTGACGTATGATGATTTTTGACTGCAGCTTCCGTCTCCAGTATATTGAGGGAAAGTGACTGACATGCAGTGGACATCCCACCTGGTCTTACCTGAGCCGTTTTTCAGATATCCATTTGCATCTACTGTTGTGTACATGATATAAGGTCCAGGCTGATTCACTCCAAAGGGCTGCAGGAAGAAAGGAAATAGTTGGCCTTGAGAAGTAAGTGAATAATTTGAATTTCAGGAAAATTTATTATAAAGTTAAAAAAACCCCAAAGAATATTTAATTATTTTTTGAAAATTCATACATTTATACACTACTTTCGTGTCTTTTTTTAAAAAAATAGCCCAATAGGTCCAAATTTAGTGCTGCATACTTGTACGTGTGTGTATGTTGGGGGAGGCGGTGAATCTACCAGAACACAGGAAGTCTACCAGTTACATAGTTATGTATATAATTATATAACTTAAGAAATTGTTAGCTATTTAAGAGAACATTTCCGTAAGTAGATATTAGTTCAAATTAAACCTGGTTAGTAGAAAATTATTAAAATTACTATTATTTATTCAATTATTTATTTGTGTATGTGTGTAAGTACTGGGTGCAATAGAACATGTGTGGAGATTAGCGGACACCTGCAGGAGTTGGTTCTCCTTTCTACTACGTGGATCCTGAAGATCAAACTAATGTCACCAGGCTTGGCTTTACATGCTCACCCCAGTGCAAAATTCCTAATACCTTATATCACTTGATGGTTGCATTTATAAAGTTCAGTTGTGCTAGAGAGTTATTGAACTACTCTGAGTTTGACTGCCAGTACTAAGAAAATCTCAGACTTCACCTCAAACATGACAACAATTTTATCTTTGCTCTCCTTCCTTGTCTTTTCTTCCTTTCTTTTTTGGGTTTTTGAGACAGGGTCTTTGTACATAGCCCTGGCAGTCCTGGAACTCACTATGTAGACAAGGCTGGCCTTGTACTCAGATCTGCCTGCCCTCGCCTTCCAAGTGCTGGAACAAAAGGTGTGCACCACCACATCCACCATGTTATACATGAGTAGGACATATGCTACAATTTCTTAGTAACATAAATAAATGTCAACATTTGTTTATAATAATTACAATTAAATGAAAATATTGACTTTTAGTTCTACCTCATAATTGTTTATGCATTAAGAAATATTACTTTCCAGATTTTCCTGAGAAACTTACAGATCCTAATCAGATTGATAGTTTATCACAATTCTATTTATAGAACTGTCTTTAAATTTTAAATAAGATGATATATTTCCTCTCTTTGAAATCAACTCTAATTGAAAAGGACATAACCTGCAGATTGTAATGAACATACTGTTAAAAGATAAGCGCTTGAGAATTTTTTTTTTGAATAATTGCCACAAAAATAAAATTTTAGTGAGCTTAGAAAAACTGTCCTTCAAAAATGAAGGAGAAAGCTTGAGCTGGGGTTGTAATTAGTTAGTAGAATGTTTGCCTACTATGCATATAGTCCAGGATTTGCTTCTGGCACCACACAAACATCATGGTGGTGCATACCTGTAATGCTAGCACACAGACAGTGGAGACTGGAAGTTCAGAGGTTCAAGGTCAGCATAAGTACATGAGACATCATTGAGAGGAGAGGTAAGGCAGGGAAAGAATGAGGAAGAAGAGGAGAAGGAGGTAGAGTAAAAGGAGGAGAGGAGGTGGTAGTAGAGGAGTGAGTGAAGAGAGAGAAAGAAGAGAGAACAATGAAGAAGTAAGAGGGAGGAGAGGGAGGAAGTGAGAGGAAGGGGGAGAGAAGAAGGAAGGAGGAGGAGGAAGAGAAGGTAGAGTCTCTCCTATGTTTTAATCTCTGATACACCCTTTGTATTCTTATGAATGTAGGTTCTACTGATGACAAATCAAGAATTTTTCAAGCACTTTTTAATCACAGACTTGCTGGGAATTCAGCAACAGCATCTAGTCCAAGAGACGCAGCTTCTTCATTAATCTATTTTTAAAGTTTAAACCTACTGTTGAATTTGTGTATCTCTTAGCTTCTAGAAATGCATTGGTATTGGCAGAGGATGTAGCGATGCATCATTTAGGCCTACATTTCAGGACTAAGTACGTCCTGGATTGTCCCAAGTGTTGGCCACTGCTAGTTCACAGCTGGATCCTAATTGGCAGCTCTTCTCAGCTAAAAAAAGTTGTGTCCCATGTCTAAGTGCAATATCTGAGTAACTTAGGCATAGAGAAGCCCTGGCCCCTCTGCCTCAGTTGAGGGTGTGATGAGAATCACTCAGCTTTAGGGCTCTCCATGCACTGTAAACCAACCTCTCTCTTCTTGCCAACCCTGCTTTCCACACTACTTCAGAGTCATTGTTCCCAAGTAGAGTCAGGATGTCTCAACTATAGGAAGTTTCTCAACTATATATAAAAGATTGGCATTGTAGTGCTTTAACTGGATTAAAAGGATTTGTGACTGTAATCAAAACATCTAGTTTTGTGTGGAAATTTCTCACTGACCCCAAGACTTGGGGACATTCAACCTCTCTGAGGCTTAGGTTTTTTTTCTTTTAAATAGAAAAATGGTGACTAATGCTGTTTTTGAGGCTGGGGAGATTGCTAAGCCTTTCAAACCTTAAGACTTGAGTCAGACTCCTGTAATAGCTGGATGCAGTGACTGTCTGTCTATCTGTATATCTATCATTTCTCTCTCTCTCTCTCTCATCTGTCTATTATCTATCTATCTATCTATCTATCTATCTATCTATCTATCTATCTATCTATCTATCTATCTACCTACCTACCTACCTACCTATCTATCTATCTATCTATCTATCTATCTATCTATCTATCTATCTATCTATCTATCTATCTATCTATAATTCCAGTACTCCTTTGGCAAGTTGGGAGGCAGAGCCAGGAGAATCCCTAGAAGCATGTGGGCCAGGTAGCCTGGAGTATGTGTCAGAGTGGCACACACAAGAGACCAACTCTCAAACCAGATGGGAAGGTGAAGACAAACTCTGGAGGTTGTGCTCAGACTTCCATATATGCCTTCCCTCTCTGCACACACATGAATGTGCTTGATTCTGGTCTCTCTATCACTTATGCAAAGATGAGCAACACTGTTCTTTAGGGCTGTGCTCTACTGTACTCATCTAATCAAAAAAACTAAGCGTGAAGCAATGGACTATGTCATAAACGTAGTGATCCTCATACAAAAGTGTGTTTTCTATTTTGGCTTGTTTTAAAGTACAGTCTTCCTTATCAGAGGCTGGCCCCACACTTGCTATCCATCTGAAGATGATCTTGAACTCTGAGCCACCTGGCTTTACCTACTGTGTACTAGGATTATAGACATGTAGCACTAGGCCTGGTTTTATGTAGTGAAGACCAAACTCAAGGCCTGTGCTAGTTAGAAAGCCATCTACTAATTAAGCTACATTCTTAGTTGTATAGTAATGACTTTTTATGGAGAGGTACCAAATTCTAGCAATTTCCTTGAGTAAGACAGTAATTCAATGCTTACCAAACACTACTAACGATTTTGTAACCTATCTTGACTATTTTGTGTATATTTATTTATCCTGAAGAGAATGCTAATAAGCGTATCAATTTTATGTGTATGAGTGTTTGCCTGAATGTATGTATGTGCACCATGTGTATACAGTTCCTGAGCAATCCACAAGAGGGGATTAGATCCCTAGAAATGGAATACAGATGGTTGCTAACTTCTGTATGGGTGCTGAGAACCAAACATGGGTCTTCTGCAAGAGCAGTAAATGCTCTTAACCACTGAGCCACCTCGAGGCCCCTTAAAATTTTTTTCACAAAAGTATTTGCGATGAAGA
The DNA here is from genome assembly GCF_978045245.1 of Mus caroli. Lineage (NCBI taxonomy): Eukaryota > Metazoa > Chordata > Mammalia > Rodentia > Muridae > Mus > Mus caroli. The sequence continues at coordinate 43,846,882 of NW_028227265.1, read as the reverse complement.
ATTACATTTACTTACTGTTATCTTACGAGGACAGTCATTAGAACATAGACCACTAAGAACTGTGGAAAGATAAAGAACAGCCTATTATTACTGTTGAGCTTAAATTAAAAATAAGATCTATCTCCCCCCCTACCCCCCGCAGCTCCCAAGTCTATTAATGCATCTACTGACTCATGATCTCCAATATGAACCAGTTCAATTTCTGAGCAAATTAAATTCCTGTTTACTATATACCTATATATCTTTAAAATTAATAAAAAATTTAAAATCTGTGTATATTTATGTGTGTGGTTATGGATCCATTTGTGACATGGTGTATATGTGGAGGTCAGAGATCAATTATAAGTAGTAAAAACAAAATAGCTATCTTTCAACAGTAACTGACAAAATTATCAGTAAATAAGGATGAGAGTGGTGGACTTTTTAAATATGACACCAGGAGAGGGCCTCGTACAGCTCCTATAGCCACTGGTGAGAACACAATACTCACAATGGAAAGGAGGCAAAGATGCCCATTCTTTCTCTCTGTAAACACCATAATAAAGACATAAAAGGCATGGGCATAAGAGAAAGAAAAAGAAAAAAAATTGTTCCTCCTTGTGAATGGTTGTCTGTAAAGAAAATTTCCCCCAAACAACTATTTTAAAAAAACACCTTCCAAGAATCAGTAAGTCCATGAGGCTGCAGTACAATATTTATTTCCATGTACTAAAAACAACCATGTAGAAATCAAATTAAAAGCAGCAGTATTTGAAGTCTTTCCAGAGAATGCAGGCATACACACAATAAAATACACAAGGCCTTTATGAGCACAGCTGCCCGTGGGACAGGCACCTGCAGGCAACTGGTTGCCGTAAAGAAACAACACGGAAATGAGAGCCCAAATTCTCATTGCTACAGAAGATGCACATGGAGAGACAAGAAAAAATGGGGAAGTCTTGTGTTGTGTGGGCAATGGAAGTAGTGGCAGGATCCATCACTTTATCATACATGTGACTAAATGTGTATGCATGTGAAGCCTGCCTCCCATTTTCTTACTTTGTCCATAAGGAACCTGGAAGAGAGGACAAACCACTACTAACAGGTATACCAAGCACCCAGAGCCTGCCTGGATTTTATACACTCTTTCAGATGCCTCAGGTTCAATTCCCAGCACCCACATGGCAGCTCACACTGACTGAAACTTTAATTACAGGGGACCTGACACCTTCACACAGACATGGGTGCAGGCAAAATACCAATACACTTAAGGAAGAGAAAAGGAAAAAAGAAAAGAACAACAAGAAACTGGTCATCTTAGGGCTGGAGAGACAGCTCAGTGGTTATAAGCACCTGTCCTTCAAAAGGACCAGGTGTGTTCCCAATATCAACATGGTGGCTCACAACAGTCTTTCAAGGCAATCCAGCCCTCTTCTGATTTCTGATTGCACAAGGCATTCATGTGGCACACATACTTCCATGCAGGAAACACACACACACACACACACACACACACACACACACACACACACACACACAAAGATCCAAAGTGTTCATTTCTGTGAGCGGGTGAGTAGTGTGCTCCGTGGGTCTCCCGTCTCAGGGCCTGCAAGTGGAGAGCCTCTGTTCTGCAACTCCTCACTGTGGAAGTTTGCCAAAAATGGGTGACCCAAGTTAGATAGTGAGGAAATAGGATTATCTAACAATATAAAATTCTTTAAAGCCAATGAAGTCAAAAATAGAAAACAACTGAAAAAGTGTTTTAGGTTGAGGAAGTCTGGAGAAATGTGACAAATTCAACCGATATCCTGGGCAGAATACTAAGCCAGAGGGAAAGGGTGTCACTGTTGGGACAGCTGGTGTTTGAACGGGGCCTGTCACAGCCAGCATGATGTGCTGCCTAAGTTTATTTCCTGATCTGCAGGGCTGTGAATGCGTTACACAGGAGTGTGCACTTACACCATGAAATGAGTACAGAGAGAGAGAGGAGAGGAGGAAGGGAAAATGATGTACGCTGACGTCTAAAATACTCACCAATGACTTTAACAAAATAAGCATCTGCTTCAAAGTTATTTTTGAGTGTATGGATGGCAGCATCATTCTTGGTGTATCCTTTACTGAGGACTATAATGTCCAGGATTCCCTGAAAAAGCAAATATTGTAAAACTACTCGGTGAGGGAAAAAGAGCACCATGTGACTTGTGCTGTAGTGTGAATAATTGTTACCCCAAAGGCTTACACATTAAAGACCTGGTTGGCAGCATGTGGGAGCTGGTAGGACTTTTGGAGGTAGGGCCCACTCATGGTATGTCCCTGATGTCCCTGAAGAAGTATCATGACTTTAGCATCTTCCTGTCTCTTTCTAATTGTGGACTGCCTCCTCCATGTGCTCCTGCCATGATGTACTGTGCTACACAGGCCAAAAGCAACAGATCCAGTGACTGTGGGCTGAAACCCTCCATCCTTCTGAGTTAATTTTCTCAGCTAGCTTGCCACTTGAAGAGAGTTGACTATCACCTGTTTACTATGTAAGTACAAGCCTTAGTAAGTTGTTTGAAATAAGCTTATTGAAAATGTGTGCATACAACTTAAACAGTAATCAAAAAGAAAATAGTCCTGGGAAATAATTGTTAGCATTTTGGTATATTCCTTTCTGGTTGTATGTCCATGAACTGTGACTTTTTTTTTTTTTTTTTTTTTGAGATAAGGGCTAATTATGTAGCCTTCATTGGCCTGAAACTGGCTAGCCAAGTGTATAGACCAGGTTAGCCTCAGACTGATCCACTGCTGCAAGAGTACTGGGATTAAAGGTGTGCAACAACACACCTAGCCTTTCATTTTTAGACTCATTACTTTGTGTGGGTTGGGGTGGGGGTGTAATGTGAAGTCAAGGACAACGTTCAGGAACTGGTTCTTCCCACAGTAGGGAAGATTTGGGGCTCCAACTCAGGTTTCCAGGCCTTTGCAGCACATTTTTACAGGCTGAGACAGCTTACTGCTCTGTGCAGGAACTTTCAGACCCTCTGCAAATACAGCCAAGTTACTGTTGGAGGCCTTTGCAGTACTGGCCCTACCCTTTTTTCTCCCTTTTATAAAGCAGAAATTCAGTTCATTTTATTGAAGAAAAACCATATATTCACTTAAAGCTGACATTCTTTTACATTCATGATTCTACTCGATTTTCATTTATAAATACTACCAACATATTTTTCCTATATACTGACTATATTCTATTTTTCTATTAGTCACAGAAACTGGTACAGCAGTTTCTATGAAGAGTTTCACATTAAGGATATGAAGGACTTCACTTATTTGAAGCATTCTATTTCCCATATTTAAAAATAATTTAAAATTTCATTTGTTATATTTTTTGATGTAGAGAAATTAAAAATTGATTTGTAGACAATTTTGTTGATTTTTTTCCTTGTAATATTTCTACCAATTACTTTTATGGTTGAAAACTGTTAATGAAAAATGAAAGGAAATGAGATTTGGCAGTAGGAAGAGCAGAAGGAAATGCAGATATTGATAAGTCATCATTGAGTACAAGCCTCTTAAACTCAAAGAGAACTACAAAATGAGAAGGCTACTGAAGACATAAACATCCTGACAGGAGTTACGTCCACAGTAAACCACCCTGCAAGGATAGATGTGGATAAACTAACTTTATACACTTCAGCAGTCTCTTCTTTATTCTAAAGTTTTCTCTATTGAGGTGGATGCCAGGTACCAGCAGAGCCTTCCACCACATTATCCGGCAACCGGTGATGGAGCCATAGAAATGGACAGCAGAGATAGATGCCTTGTTCCAGTTCACAAGTATAAGTGAACCCACTCTTTTGCCATTCTGTGCAGGTGCCTGTTGGCTCTGCTTATGGTCAGCATGTAAATTTGCTGCTCTTAAAACACAATTCTGTGGCAGTTTATTCCAAATAAGCACAAAAACAGATAACATTTTCATATTCAACTATAGAGATACCTAGTACTATTATTAGCCAGACTATGCCCATATTTAACACTAAGAGGTTTTTGTTAATGAATTCATCTACTTTCATTCTCATTCCACTTTCTGGTAAGAAAAACATGAAGCTACAGTGAGACGAGAGTTTAACATCACAGTTAAACTCAAATACAGGATGGCTCTGGACTTACATCTTCATAAATATCAAAAAAGGTGGCAACTATGGCGTCTTTGATTAGATTTAGGCCTGCTAGGTCCCAGTAGACTTTAAACATCCGATGCACTTCTTCGCAGCTGGCATTATTGCATGGGACGTTCTCCAGTAAAAAGGCTTGCTGATTGCTGTGTGACAGACAAGAGGTATTCAGTTAAAATTGTGCTATGAAGCATCAGCTGTGCTGTATCTTCCAGCCAGTATATGTAAAATTCTGGGATTATTGGGTTGAGAGGAGAAACACTCTGTCCCCTTTAATGTTGAGTTTCTATGTCCATCCTTCCCCCATTTCCACTGTTATCCCCTCTGCCTTGTGCTTTAAGTTATTGAAGTAACACTTTAGGTGTGTAGCTATCCTCTCAGAATTGAATCATTCTTTCTTGGAGACCTATAAGACTCGGTAAGTGAATGCTACTTACATAGGTCAGAAAGATCTTGAAGGCTATAAAAAGGGAAACCTGCCAGGGAGAGGGGCCCTACAATCAGCAGAGCTGTCTGCATGAGGCTCCCAGTGATGCAGCTAATGTGACTCCTTCCCCATTGTGGGTGGGCTATTTGATGCTGAAGTAGAACTTGCTGCAGTTAGTCACCCACTCGCCTACCTTCTACGTAACCCCAATAAAGTCACTCTTTCACCAAGACAGACACGTTTCTTTGGTCTGATCAGTGCTCTTTACAGAATGAACAGATCTTTGCTGTCATCTTTTTAAGTCCCATACAATGTGTATTAATGATCAATGAATATGTGAATTTGAATTGGAGTCTCTTGATTTCACAAAGTTCTGTAAATCACGCTGTTCACAATTTCCAGTGTAAACTGGTAGTTTACAACAGAAATCTTCAGTGAATTTACACAATTTAAAACACTATTCTTACTTTAAGTTTCATATGGATAGAGCCAGCATAGGAAAAAAAATTGCTTCTGAATCATTGGTCTTGATTCAGTTTCTCTGTATTTTTGGCAACTAAATATAATGTATCATTTTTAAAACGTTTTATTTCTAAATGATTATGGAATTATTGTAAAATTCAGGCAATAGAAACATTTAAGAAGTTAACAAATTTCACAGATAACTACCATAAATACATTGGTGTGCATCTTTCTAAGACTTCTAGGCATCTATAAGCATGAAAGTACATTGAGAATAAGACAGTAGTATACCTGGATGTGCAAGTATCTGTATTTCCACAACACAAAACTACCAAACCTACTTGGGTTCTGTTAAACATATTCTAATGGCCCCCTCCTTTATGCAATATAGAATACTTGTAGAGAAAATGCATATAATTTGATGGAAGACAGAGTTTGGACACTCATTGAAAACTCCGTCTATAGACATTGTATTGTGTTTATCTCTCATTCTCCTGACTTTCAATGGCAACTCCATTATACCAGTGATCTGTCATTCATTTTAACATCCAACTACCCAGAGCCACTATAGTGAGGTCATGGATCTTAGAGGAACATCTCTACCCACACTTTACTAGATCAGAGGCTAGGAGAATACATCAGATCTGCTGGAACTGGAGTTAGAGTTACGAGCCACCTGGGGTGGGTGCTGGAACTACTATGAAAGAGTAGCTAACAGTAGCCATCTCTCCAGCCATCAGCCTATTTACTGATTGGATAATTATGAATTTGGAGGGCTAGTTTTTGCTGTACTTTATATATTTTAGATATGAATCCCTGTGTGATGAGTAATTGGGAAAGATTTTTTTCTATCCAACAGGCTGTTTTTTCACTCTGGAGAATATTTTCCTTGTTGCAAAGCAGCTTTGTAAGTTCACATAATTCCATTTCTCAATTTTTGGGATTATTTACTGTTGTGATTTGGACATTTTGCTAGCACTTCTTCTTATCTTTAAAAAAATTGTGTCTAGTGTCCTTCACCAAGAGTTTTATAAATATTTATATAGTCATGTCAGTATTTATGGCATCCTAATGAATACTAAAGAACATCTAAGAAATATTAAAGGGAGTCCATCAGGCAGACTAAAGACAGTACCAGGTAACTATCTAGATCTATACAAGGCAGTGAAGAACATGAGCTCATACAAGGTCAAGTGTGCAGGCAAATATGAAATGTCTATGCATATCACATCTCTTTAAGAAGGATTAATTAAAAAAACCTCAAGTACAATGTCAATAATGTCAGCAGATGAAAAATGTATGATGAAATTGTACAAAGCTGGAAGAGGCCAGACATAAAGTTCTAGAACTATCATTAAAATGTATTGTTGAAGACAAAATTTAAAGGTGTTCTAAAAATATCTTAGACATGCACTAAAGTAATATTTATAGTAGGGAAACAAAAAGTACTAAATTAAATCATGAAAACAATATTTAAATTAAAATCACAGTAGGAAAAAACATTAAGGAAAAAAGTAAGATGGTAGATTTTAACCAAATCAATATTGGTATGAAATATAAAAGATTGGTTTAAAGTAACTAAGACTCAAATAGCTTGTTTATAAGAAATCTAAAAGAATAAATTAAAAAAAGGTTAAAAATTACAAGTCATGATAAAAGGTTCATGAACAAAAACCTAGCAACCAATAAAATGGAAGAATGTACTGGTGAATTATTACTTATTTGAGAGTTGAATTTATGACATCATACTTTTTAGTCTGTGGGCTGGCCGGATCCACCCACCTTCCTTTCCCAAAACTCTTAATTTTGTTCATTCTGGGGTGGCCACTGTTCTAGCTGTGGAGTGTCTCTCAAATGGTTTTGGACAGGAGGAGGCAAACAGCACAGTGCGGCCTATACAGTGAGACGACCTCTATCTGTCTACTTTCTACTCCAAAAGTTCACTATTATTCACCCTGCAGGAGAGACGCAGCTCCGATTATCAATTGAGGGAGTTTCTGAGTTTCTGTGGGTCAGTGGTTCCAAAGGTTGATCCAAGCAACAACATAAGGCTTGGGTGTATCAAACTCCAAGGTAATCTCTTTAATGTCTTTCTTAGGAACCAACATGGCTTACTTTCATATAACTATACTGCTTGGGCCAAGTCTCTTGCTGCCACCCCTTAATGGGGTTATTAGGGAAAGGAAGTGGACCATTAATTAAGAGGGGGACACATGAGGCTGGCAAAGGTAAGTTAAGAAAACAATAAGAACAAGATTTGTATAAAAACGCCACAAGAAAACCCATTACTTTATATGGTATCTTTAAAAATTAATAAAAGAATATAAAACTTACCCAAATTTAAGATTCAATATTATGTTCTTGGAAAAAGCCTCAAAACATGCTGAGTTAAGTTAATTATGTGTCTTTTAAGGGGATTATCATACTAATGGAAATGTATTAAAATGAGATTAAACCAGGAAGGTATAGACTCACCTTTTAAACCCTTTATCAAGCATAGGACAAAACATGTAGATGACTGACTAAAACTTGGCTGAAAGAAAAGCAAATGCAACAGTACTGATTCCTCTGAACTACTCAAGAGTTTCCCTCATCCAGTCCCACTGCGCGACCCACAGACAGTTACATTTCACCATCACTCAGAAACAATTGAAAACAACAGACTGTCTGTCAACTTATAACACACAACAGAAGAGCAATGCTGTTTAATGCTGTGGCTTTGCAAGCAGGGCTATGATTCCTCTTTCAGTTCTTTTTTCTTTTAAAGGAAATTAGCATGCCAAGTATTAGGTTTTATTATGACATTTTCAAACAACAACCCTTCCTCCCCCATCTTCTCCCATCTCCTGCCCAGAGGCGCCTTTTCACTTTTATGTCCCTTTACAGCTGTATTTCAAAGTCCACTGTGTGGAAAATGACACCTTCTGTCCTCACCTCCAGTGCCTACTTGGTTTCACATGTGTGGAAAAGGGGTGAAGTTTTCTGCTTGGATTATATTTTTTAAAAGTTCTTGATTATGCATGATTTCTTCCTTCCTTCTCTCTTATTTATTTTCATATCTTTGGTTGACACTTACAGAGTCCTGAGAGGATGCAGGTCACTAACACATCCTCTCAGAATGTGAGGCTGCTGGCCTGTTCTCTTCTTAGAACTTTTTCACCTGCTATTTTTGTAGTGCATGCACTTATATTTTGACATATAAAATAAAATGTCAATTATGGGCTAAAAAATGATAGTCCATAAGCACATAAGAGTAGGCATGTATAAAGTATAGTTATATAGAATATAGTACATTTTAATAGAAGTTACATCTTATGTAAGAAAGGTTTTCACATCAGTGCAGTGAAAAGTATGCAAGTATTAGAGTTACTTCACATCTAAATCAGACTAATGTTTAATGCTTGGCAGACTATAAGAGATCAATATATAATTTGTAATTATTAACATCAAAACAACAGATAATTTTGCTTTTGTATGATTGTTCTCTATTGCATGCCACAAAAGGCAGATGATTATACAAACACATGTATATTTCAATTTGAGAAGAACTGAATAGATTTAAAAAAATAATTTTGGTATTTTAGATTAATCCAAACTCTTATTTGTAATTCTTTTATGTACCAAATGGAAACACTGATCAACTCTGAGTGGTAAGACTATGGGAGATTTTAATTTATTTTTATTTATATGAACAAAACTTCCATGATTTGTATTAGAAAAACATTTAATAAATGCCCTAGAGGACACAGATAGCAGCTATGTGCATGTTTATTATGCTTGAGGTCCCAGGTTCAGTCTGTGAACTATAAGACATTATAATATATTATATCTAATATTCTTAAATATACTAAAACGTGAACTTCAGCTCCTGGAGATCTGACAACCTCTCCCGTTCTACACTGGTGCACGCTTATACACACACACACACACACACACACACACACACACACACGACAGACACACAGCTCAGACATATGGACACACACACGAATAATGAAATAAATAGAATAAATCTAATGAGGCAAGCCCTTACATAGCTTTAGAGTGGCAGCTGGTTATTAGGACACCAAGCTTACATTACAGGGTGGCAACTTTTGGAAATGGTCTGTTATCTGCAGGAAACATACAGTAGTAGGTGTTGAAGTCCAGTTACCAACAGATATCATTTAATTGACTATACCTATGTATTGAAGCCTCCCTAAAAATTATATGACTAGGTTCAGACACCACCTGAGTTGTTACATGTGGACTGTGAAGGTGGGAACCTCTTCCGATAGTCTTTCTGAGACCCTCCATCTGCTTTAATGTACCTTGTTACTTGGTTTACTATTTGTAATTTTTGAACAGAAACTGGAGCAGCTTACAGCTAGGACTTATGATAGTAGTCTGAAGTGAGAGTAGTCCTGGAGAACTGAATCATGACAAATGCAGAGTCTGACACTACTGGTGGGTAGTTAGTCTTGTATTCTGAACTGTTATAAAGAAAACAGGCCGGAGGATCAGATAAATGTAACTTGCTAATACTTTATCAGGCAAATTTGCATCTCAGTTCAACAAAGAAATAAGAAATTGACCTTTAGTTTCTCTCTGGTTATAAAATGATTCCAGAGCCGGGCGTGGTGGCGCACGCCTTTAATCCCAGCACTCGGGAGGCAGAGGCAGGTGGATTTCTGAGTTCGAGGCCAGCCTGGTCTACAAAGTGAGTTCCAGGACAGCCAGAGCTATACAGAGAAACCCTGTCTCGAAAAAAACCAAAAAAAAAAAAAAAAAAAAGATTCCATTTGAGGTTTTTTTTTGGGGGGGGAGGGGGAGCATTATAAGGTAGCTAGAGAAGGTTAACTGAAGGCACTTAAGCTGTTTTCACATCTTTTAACAGATGTAAAATGATTAATATTCATGCCTTTATTACACCTCTTTATGGAAACTTGGGATTCGATGGCATCCCTCCCTCTGAGGACAGGTGGACCAGCTTACTCGGAGCAGGGAAGGAACAGGAAAGACTGGATATCAAACCTTCTACCCAAGCAGCTGAGACAGACAAATAATAAAAACAAAATGGTAGCCTGATTTTTGAAGGCCTTCCTGGAAAGATGTAGAATTTATTTTTCCATGTAGATTAAAAATGGCTCCTGGCAGATCCTGCATGTTCTTCCATAGGTATTAGCTAGGGGAGCCTGTATGGACCTTTCCTCCAAGAACCTTTCTCTACCTCAAGATCTAGACTAGGCTTCACATGCAGTGCCCCAGCATACTCTAGTCACCCTGCAAGTGTCTCTATCAATTTCCAGGCTTCCACCAGGACACTTCATCCCTACCCTCAACTCACAGGCCCCTCCAATGCCAAATTCAACTTCTAGAATTAGCAAGATCTATATCTCACTCTCTAGACTTGGACCAAGATATACATTCTGTACACCATCCCAGTTCCATGCATCCATCAGACTTTATTTTACCCAGTCATATCCAACTTCTAGGTCCAACCTGACATACATATCCTGTATTCTGCCTCAATCTACTCTCTCTAAATCAGACACAGAACAAAAGAAGCACCTATGTCCAGATCTCATTGCAAAAATACAGACAAGAAGAAAGATAAAGACAGTATTTACTCCCCAAATCCATCAGTCCTGCAGAAATATCTGCTGATGACAATTACCTGGATGAGGCCCATGACACAGAATTTAAAAGAACATTCATGAATTTTAACAAAAAATTCAAGTTCAAAGAAGACACACAGAAACAGCTCAATGAAATTAAAGAGAGAGAGCTTGGACTAAATGCCTGAATGATGCCCAAGAAAACACAAGCATAAAGCTGAAGGCCATGATGAAGACAGGACTTAGGGACAGTATCCATCAATAGAAGCATAGAAATGAAGATGCCACTGAAAGACCCAATGGCCCAACTAGACAACTCAAAGGAAAACCTTGCGAGTGAAATGAATCAAGCAGAAGACAGAATATCACAGTTTGAAGAAAAGCAGGAGTTAGACAAAATAAACCAGGGATATGGAAAACTTTAAGCACACTGGAAAGAAAAACATACAGGAAATATAGCACACCATGAGAAGACCAAACCTTTGAATTACAGGGGTTGTTGGTAAGGGAGATCTATCAAAGGCATAGGCTGGATCTTCAACAAGGTCACAGAAAACAACTTCCTCAAACTAAGGAAAGACACAACCAGACATATATAAGAAGCACACAGAGCACCAAACAGACAAGACCAGAAATGAACATCTCCACAGCATATCATAGTCAAAACACTAAACATACATAACAAAGTGTATTGAAAGCTTCAAGAGAAAAAAATAAGTCATTTATAAAGGAAAATCCATTAGATCCTGCTGAATTTTCAATGGAAACTTTGATAGAAAGCTGAAAATGTATTGGTAAGAAGGAGTCAAGTGCCAGCTGTAGTAGGCAGAGAAACTTGGCAGCTTTGGCCACATTGTTCTGGATTTAGCATCAAGGATACAAGGAAGGGGTTGTGGAATCTTCCTTCCAAGCTGAGGAAAACTGTTGAGGCTGCATCCATGCCAAGGGTGTGTGTGCATGGAGGCCCAGAGAGGTCACTGTGTGAAGCTGTGAAGGTAAAGCCTAGATGGTGTTGGAGACTCCAAGATGCTGGTGATGGAGGGGTCATGGGATACTTGGTAAGGAAAGCTGTAGATCTGGTCTGCACCTAGCCTGAGAGAGAAGTGTGTTGTAGTCAACAAAGCTGAAAGGAATTGGAGATCTGAGGAGTGCTTTGATGTCAGACATGAGATGCAGAGTTTGGAATTTGCTAAGCGTATTTTTTGATCTTGTTTTGATCTAGTGTTTCCTACTATGATCCCTTTCTTCCCTTTTAGATTGGCAATGTATATTCTGTGTCATTGTATGTTTGAAGTATGGGATCTGCTTTTTGAGTTCGATTTTATAGGGTGTTATTGTTAAGAGATTTCCTTGAGTCTCAGAAGAGACTTTAGACTTTGAAGCAGTCTTGAGACTGAAAGACTGTGAAGATCTTTAAAGTTGGACTGAATACACTTTTTTTTTTTTTTTTTGCACTATGATATGGCTACAAGCCTATGGGTGCCAGGGAGGGGAATGTGTTAGTTTGAATAAAAATGGGTCCTCTAGGCTCATATATTTGAATACTGAATCATCAGGAGTGGCACTACTTAGAAGTATTAGGAAGTGTGTCCTTGTTGGGGTAGGGGTGTTCTTGTTGGAGGAAGTGTGCCACAGATTTGAGATTTCAAGAGACCAAGCCAAGCCCAGTAGCTTCCTCTTCCTGCTGCTAGCAGATCTAGATGTAGATCTCAGATACTTCTCCAGCACCATGTCTGTCTGTGTGTTGCCATGATCCCCACCATGACAATAATGGACTAAACCTCTGAAACTGTAAGCAAACCCCAACTAAATGCTTTAGTTTCTAAGAGTGTCTCTTCACAGCAATAGAACAGTGACTAAGACATTACTCAATGCAAGCAGAAGGTACTACAGAAGTGATAAATAATTTAATAAACTTAAAATAGAAAAATGTAACTATACAAATTTAACAAAGCTTATTATTTTGAGCATATCCATAAAACAGGAACACAGGAATTGCTAGTAACAAGTGAAAAACAGGATTATAACTATATATCTCACAAACATTGAAATAATAAACAGGAGATACTAAGAACTACTGTACATGTATAAACTGATGGTAGACAATATTACCCAGTTCTGCAAAAGTGTAAGAAACAAAGATTCTTCCAAAGTGAATTCGCTAATGCATCCAAGGTCATCCTTTTGCTACTATTATGTTGCTGTGATAAATCACCATGACAAAAGGCAAACTGGAGGAAAAAAAAGAGTTGGTTCTGGCATATGGTTTTAGAGGGTTAACATCAAACCATGGGAGGGAGGCATGGTAGGAGGAATAGTTCATGTTCTCAGCAGGGAGAAAGGGGAAGGAAAGAAGAGGGGGGGAGATGGGACAGGGAGAGGGAGAGGGAAATGGAGAGGGAGAGGGAGAGGGAGAGGGAGGGAGGGGGAGGAAAGGAGAGAGAGAGAACTGAAAGTGATAAAATACCCACCAAAGCCCACCTCCAAGGATATACATATCCCAGCAAGGCTGCATAACCTAAGCCTCCATCTATGGACCTGTGACACTAGCAAACAAGCTTAGTGCTGTGAATCAACACCAATTTGTCTTACTACAATGTAGGAGGTCCACAGATAGAGTATGTATTTCCTAAGAAATGTTGATGCTTCTGTTATAATCTGAGCCCTATTCATATAGTGTAGATGAAACTTGGCTTTTTCAGCTGGTGATATTTGGATGATGTGATTTCAGCTAATAAAATGAACTGATAATTTGGGGCATGTGGTAGTTTGTGTGAAATGGCCCCTCAGGGAATAGACTCAGGGAATGGCATTATTAGGAGGTGTGGCCTTGTTGGAGGATGTGTGTCACTGTGGGTGGGCTTTGAGGTTTTAGAAGTTCAAGCCAAGGAAGTCTTTCTTACTTCTGCCTGCCAATCCACATGTAGAATCCTTGGTTCCTTCTCTAGCACCCTGTCTGTATGCTGCCAGGCTTCCTGCCACAACGGTAATAGATGAACCCTTTGAATCTGTAAGCCAGCCCAAATTAAATGTTCTTCATTATAAAAGTTGTCATGGTCATCGTGCAGAAATTAAGAAAAAAAATTCTTTTTTGAGACCGGGTCTCAGACTATAGCCCAGGTTGCCCTTGAACACATAATTCTCTTACCTCACCATCCCAAACGCTGAAATTCGAGGTGTATGCCATTCTACTCAGAAAGTAGGTATATTTCACAGACAGGATAAGTCCTGATCTTTGGGAAGCCAGAGGGTGGTTCTAGTAGCCTAAAAATGTTCTCCCATAGATGACCATAGGAATCCTCATGAAGTAAAGTAGGTTAATAGGGGAGGGGCTGGGAGTGAGGAAGAAGGGGAAGACAGAGACAGACAGAGAACAGGGTGGATGGAGTGGGAAGCAAGGGGTAAGCAGATGTCATAAAGACCATAAAGACTGATGATCACTTTCTGTATCAACATGACAGGGCCACAGAGTACCCAGACATTTAGTGAAACTTTGCTCTGGGTGTATCTCTGTGAGTGTTTCTGGATAAGGTCCATGTCTGGCATATCCAGACATTGAAGAAAGTATATTTTATCAATTAAAAAAAGCCAAACAGGACAAAAAGTGTAAGTGGGATGCCCTCCTGCTTGATTCTTTTTTTTTTGGCTTCAAATTTGACTTGATACTTTGATTCTTCAGGGTTCTAGAGCCGATGGGACTTTGAAATAGAACTCACAATAACACTGTCCTTTGGACTTGGCTGTCTTGGATTTCTGCCTTGCTGACTCTAGGTCTTAGAGATGTGGAGTGTTGACAGTATAGTGTTGTTCCTTGCAGTGTCATGTACTTTACTCTTCCTGTAGTTTTTGTTTTCGGAAACCCTCTTACCAAGATTTTACGTTTTGAATATAAAAGGAAGGATGCAAATCAGGAAATGGCAACCTCAAGGGATTTGAGGGGCTTATAACCTCCTGGGAAACCATTATTGTATTTATTTCAGTGAAAGTCATTCTGGGTCTCTGACTTCCTGAATTGTAAAAGAATAAATACACACTTTGAAAAAGGTACTCTATGCTTAGCAACTTGTGACTATGGCGATGTTATCCTACATAGTGAACTACAATAAAAGGTCACATATTTTATGATTTCATTTACTTCAAATAGGCAAATATATAGAGACAGATAGTTGGGGGAGGACTGGGTCCTGCTATTTAAAAAATAAGGGCTTAAGGAATGGAATGTTCTTTTGTGGGTAATAGGTAAGTCTTACAACTAAATAAGGGATGGATGCAAATTTATAAATGTGACAAAGACCATAAAATTATACACCTCATATTTTCAATGCATGCATTTTATGGTATGTATATCTACATAAATAAAATTGTTAGTCGGGCAGTGGTGGCATACACCTTTAATCCCAGCACGAGGGAGGCAGAGGCAGGCGGATTTCTGAGTTCGAGGCCAGCCTGGTCTACAGAGTGAGTTCCAGAGCAGCCAGGGCTCCCCAGAGAAATTCTGTCTCGAAAAACAAAACAAAACAAAACAAAAGAAAAAAGAAAAAAAGAAAATTGTTAAACAATTATACATTATAAAATATCAATAAACTAGAAGAAAATTATTAAAAGTTATAGTATAAAGAATACTATGTATTTTCCTAGTTATGAGTATATATAGCTTACGTAAGCAGATAGTGTGTTATTACATAGTAACCTTAGAAAATACTTTCCTCACACTTGATCACACTTGATTACTGTCATAAATTAGCCAACCCCCTAGTAAGTACTTCAGCGCATTCTTCAATTACTTACTTGCTGGTTAAGCCCTAAGTCAATATACTTGCCTTCCCCAGAGTCAACCTCAGGAAAACTCTGTGTTCCCTGGAGATTCAAGAAAGGAATGAGTGTGCTATTTTTGATATACATCTTTGAAAAACACCATGTGCTTGATGTAATTCATGGAAGGATAATTTTGTTTCTGAAACTACATAGTAATTATAACATCTCACCAACAAAATTCCCAGGGAAGTATTTCTTACTTGTTGGGAAAGGTGATTTTACTAATATGTTATTAAATCCAGAAATGGACACACAAGATTCTACAATTTTCTTCAATCACATATACATTTCAAGGAATCAGTGAAATATTTATCTTGGAGAAATAAAACTATGGAAAATTGTCAAAACCATTATATGTGATAGCAGCTTACTTAGAACCAAAGTTAAAAGTGACCTAAAAGGTCAAGTATTATTGCTGTTCCACTAAAAAGTGTCAGAAAAACAACAGTAACTATTTTGCCAAATTTCAGATGTGTCATATAATGTATTTCTTACAATTTTCTTTATGTACCTTCTGCCAGAGACAATCTGTCTGGGCCTTGGTAAAGTTCTTCTGCTGTAGTACAACCATATGTTTTAGTCAAAGATGAGTTATTTCTTTTCTTTGTTTCTTTTTTATTTTGAGACAGGGTCTCAAACATGTTAGGTAGCTGGGAACGACCCTGAATACCTGACCCTTTGTCTTCCAAATACTAGTAAAATTAAAGAAATGTGCCAACATACCCAAGTTATTTCTGATTCTTCTCAGATCTATTAACATATCAGGTCATCCAAGCCTTTCTAGACCTTCGGCTCCTGTTGGTTAGTTGAGAAAAGGAACATAGCATGCTGCATGACTGTGAGACCCATCCATTTAAAATGGTGTTCAAGAATGATTTCTGCATGTTTGGCTTCCAAGGAAGGGGAATAACATGAAGATTATGAAGACAGGACAGTTTTTAGGTTGGATTCTCAGAACCACTGTATCTGAGGAAGACTAGGAAGCAGGGTAGGTAGAGGGAACATTCTGACTGTGATTCAGTCTTAATATAGATAGGCTCCAGCTACTCTGCAGGGGCTCTGAATTTGGGTGGCTCCTCAGAGCCCAAGCAGGATGCAAGGCTAGATCCTGCACTGACTAGGTGCAGAGATGTTCCCAGACAACGTTAATATATGAGTGCTGGCAGATGGGCACGTTCTTGTAGGTTTTGAGACTATGTGCAGGGTAGCCCCTTTCTCACTAGACTGCTTATGTACTATTTGTGGGGTATAGAACAAAGATACCTTGTTTAGTTTCATTCTTATAATCTTATGAGGTACAGAATATTATCTTTGTTGTGCTTATGAGGCTACTATGGCTGTGAGACATTAAAATTTTTCACAAATAATGTGATTGGCTTTCAACACCTATGTTCTATTACCTTAAAATTTCATAGAGTTGCCTTCAGTGAATGTTTATCAAGTATACACAGTTGTTCAAAAGTGTGGGCCAGAAAGATTGTAAGAGTCAGTGGGAATGGAAGACACTAAGGAAACGAGGCCTTCTAAACACATCAGGACTGACACACATCTGAACACAGGGACTGTGGCAGCATGCAGAGATCTAAGGTGAGTTCCAGTGTTGAGAGAGAAGTAGACACAAGACCCTACCCTTAGCCTAGACATTATCTCCAAATGATAACTGCTCACAAAGTAAAAGTTGTTTTTCTCCAATGGAGTCTCACTAGGTATACAAAGAAGATTTAAGAGCAAACCCCACCTTTTTTTTTTTTTGGTATCATAATGCGTTATCTGGGCTTCCTTTCCTTTCCTTTCCTTTAAAATTCTTCCTTTTAGCCTATGTATCTTTTGCTTATATTTATGGTTTAAATTTTGTTTTTATGTTGTATCTGTTTATGTGACTGTGTATATCTCAGCATCTGTATGTGTTTCTTGTGCTTTTTCTTTGGTTTTCCCCTACCCAATACATGGTTTGTTTGTTTTGTCCTATTCTGGTTTGTTTTTTATTTATCTTATTATTATTGTTATTTTAGATACCTATTTGTATCCTAATGAGAGAGAAAAAAGAAAAAAATTAGGTGGATGGGGAAGTGGGGTGGATCTGGGAGGAGTTGGGGGAGAGGAACATGTAATCAATATATTGTATGAAAAAAATCTATTAAAAATTGGACCTATTCTATTTAGATTTCTTTTGTTGTGATAAAATTCCATAACAAAAGGTACCTTAGGTAAGCAAAGGGTTTAATCTACCTTACAATTCCAGATACATCATTAAGGGGAAGTTAAGCAGGAACTCAAGCCACTATTAACATGACATCACAGTCAAGAGCAGAGAAACAGGGATCCATGTTGCCTGTTCACTTTCAGGGAACTATCCTTAGTTACACAGGCAGGGCCCCTCTACCTACGAACGGTGCAGCCCAGTGGGCTGGGTCTTCCTAATCAATTCTTCACAGATTTGCCCACATATCAACCTGACCTAGATAGTTCCTTAGCTGACAGTCCCTTCTCAGATGATTCTAGGTTGTGACACTTAAAACCAACCATCACAGGCCCACTGAGGCAAACAAAAACACACCAGCTGCTGCCTTTATTTTATGAAGTTCAGGTTTGATTCACGGCACTTTAAGAGGTGTTGCTATGAACTTAGGATGAAATTTAATAGTTTAAGAATTTTGTAGGTTTCATCTTCAGCATAGACCAAAAAAAGAAGAGACAAAGAAGGGGGAGGGGGAAGAAGAAGAAAGAAAAGAGGGCTGAGAAGGGGTTGGTCAGGAAAGTGTATGGGGCTAAGAATCAGAAGTTCTGAGCTCCTCAGCCAGTCCAGAAACTCCACTCCCAGGCACTCTAATACACCCAGGACCACAGAATCACAGGATCACAGGATCACAGGATCACAGGAGCTTGGTCACACCAGGATCTCAGGGTCTCAGAGGAAGCTTGACTTCCAGGAGCTCTGACACACCCAGGATCTCAGGATCACAGGATCCCAGAATCACAGGATCCCAGAGACAGCTGAGCTCTGAGGAGTTCTGACACAATCAGGATCACAGGGAGAACAGGCTCCAGCCTGTTCGAGGGCAGGTAGCACTAGAAATAATCAGATGGCTGGAGGCAAGTGTAAGAACATAAGCAACAGAAACCAAGGTCACTTGGCATGTACTGGATACACTAACGCACCAGAAAAACAAGATTCGGATCTAAAATCACTTTTCATGATGATGGTAGAGGACATTAAGAAGGACATAAATAACTCACTTAAGGAAATACAAGAGAACACAGATAAGCAGCTAGAAGCTCTTAAGGAGGAAACACAAAAATCCCTTAAAGAATTACAGGAAAACAAAATCAAACAGGTGAAGGAAATTAACAAAACCATCCAAGATCTAAAAATGGAAATAGAAACAATGAAGAACTCACAAAGGGAGACAACCCTGGAGTTAGAAAACCTAGGAAAAAGATCAAGAGTCATAGATGCAAGCATCACCAACAGAATACAAGATAGAAGAGAGTGTCTCAGGTGCAGAAGACATCTTAGAAAACATTGACACTACAGTCAAAGAAAATGCAAAAAGCAAAGAGTTCCTAACCCAGGAAATTCAGGACACAATGAGAAAACCAAATCTAAGGATAATAGGTATAGAAGAAAGCAAAGATTCCCAACTTAAAGGGCTAGTAAATATCTTCAACAAAATTATAGAAGAAAACTTCCCTAACCTAAAGAAAGAGATGCCCATGAACATACAAGAAGCCTACAGAACTCCAAATAGACTACATCAGAAAAGAAATTTCTCCGATCACATAATAATCAAAACACCAAATGCACTAATCAAAGAAAGAATATTAAAAGCAGTATGGGAAAAAGATCAAGTAACATATCAAGGCAGACCTATCAGAATTACACCAGAATTATCACCAGAGACTATGAGGCAGATGTCATACAGACCCTAAGAGAACACAAATGCTAGCCCAGGCTACTATACCTAGCAAAACTCTCAATTATATTAGAAACCAAGATATTCCATGGCAAAACCAAATTTACACAATATCTTCCCATAAATCCAGCCCTACAAAGGATAATAGATGGAAAACACGAACACAAGGAAGGAAACTACACCCCCCAAAAAGCAAGAAAGTAATCTTTCAACAAACCCAAATGAAGAAAGCCACAGAAACATAATTCAGCCTCTAATAACAAAAATAATAGGAAGTAACAATTACTTTTCCTTAATATCTCTTAACATCAATGGACTCAATTTCCCAAAAAAGACATAGACTAACAGACTGGATATGTAAACAGAACCCAGCATTTTGATGCATACAGGAAACACACCCCAGGGACAAAGACAGACACTACCTCAGAGTAAAAGGTTGGAAAACAATTTTCCAAGCAAATGATCCCAAGAAACAAGCTGGAATAGCCATTCTAATATCAAATAAAAATCAACTTTCAACCTAAAGTTATCAAAGAAGATAAGGAAGAACACTTCATACTGGTCAAAGGAAAAATCTACTAAGATGAACTCTCAATTCTGAACATTTCTGCTCCAAATGCAAGGGCACCCACATTTATAAAAGAAACTTTACTAAAGCTCAAAGCACACATTGCACATCACAGATTAATTGTGGGGGACTTCAACACTCCACTCTCATATGTGGACAGATAAGGGAAACATAAACTAAACAGAGACACAGTGAAACTAACAGAAGTTATGAACCAAATGGATCTAACAGATATTTATAGAACATTTCATCCTTAAGCAAAAGAATACCTTCTTCTCAGCACCTCATGGTGCCTTCTCCAAAGCTGACCATATAATTGGTCACAAAACAGACCTCAACACTATTGAAGAAGATTGAAATAATCCCAATGATAACTTGTTCAAGGAAGAAATAAAGAAATTAAAGTTTTTTTAGAATTTAATGAAAATGAGGACATATCATACTAAAACTTATGGGACACAATCAAATCAGTGGTAAGAGGAAAACTCATAGCTCCAAGTGCCTCCAAAATGAAACTGAAAAGAGCTTACATTTACAGCTTTACAGCACACCTGAAAGCTCTAGAACAAAAAGAAGCAAATGCACACAAGAGAAGTAGATGGCAAGAAATAAGCAAACTCAGGGCTGAAATAAAGTGAACAGAAACAAAAAGAGCTATACAAAGAATCAACAAAATCAGGAGCTGGTTCTTTGAGAAAATCAACAAAATAGATAAACCTTTAGCCAAACTAACCAGAGGGCACTGAGACAAAATCCAAATTAATAAAATCAGAAATGAAAAGAGAGACACAACAATGAAATATATCTTAAAATAATTATTCTGTTTGTTGAACATTAACAGTTGAAAATATTAAAATCATGCTCTACAAACATTAAAAGAAAAGAATCAAAAGTTCTATCCACTGCACACAAGAGAATAAATCCCAGTTTTGTCTTACTCACTTTTGTAATAAAATTGTTACTCATTTGTGGAAAGCTACTTTTCTAGAACACAGTAGTTGTGGTTTGAATAGGTTTGGCCCCATAGACTCATGTTTTTGAATATGCTTGGCCCATGGGAAGAGGCACTGTTAATAGGTGTGGCCTTGTTGGAGGAAGTGTGTCACTGTGGGGATGGGCTTGGAGGACTGCCTGCATGCTGCTGTGTTTCCTGCCATGATGATAATGGATTGGACCTCTGAAACTGTAAGCCAGTCCCAATGAAATGTTTTTCTTTATAAGAGTTGCCTTGGTCATGGTGTCTTTTTACAGCAATGGACCCCCTAAGACAACAGTGAAAAAAGAAAAATGACAAATAATGTCAAAAGGGAGGGTCAGAGAAAAGCCAAAAATATCAAGAAGCCCTTTCTAATTTCAGCTTAAAGAAAATTGAACAGGAGCCTTTCTAAAAAAGATATTTTTATGAGATATAATTGAACTCAACACAGTAACCTTGACAACTCTTAGGTGAAGCACCAGTCTGGTCCTCAGACAGAAGACACAGGTGATCTGACCAGAGTTATGGTTAGGCATGAGATTTTCTACTAGAAAATGTGTATTAAGAATTGATGGTGAATTAACTTTAAGAAAAATAAAACCACTTTTAAGACTGGGAAGATCTCAGACAATGGAGACTTTTCTAGGAAGCTACTTGAGAATCCAGCCAGAGAGGGGAACCTGATTAGGTATTGTGTGAGGGAAAAGGACTGAAGCCCAAGGGCCAGCAGAAAGAATGTAAACAGGCAACCTCAGGAAATAGGAGGTTGGGGGTACCCCCAAGAATGTATCAGAGACCTGGGAGGTGAGAGACTCCCAGGACTCAAAGGGAGGGACCTTAGATGAAATGCCTGACAGTAGCGGGAGGGAACTTATAGAGCCCACCTCCAGCAGGAAGACAGGACATCAAATGAGGGACTGGGTTGCCATCATGCATTTTTTTTTTTGGGTCACATCTCTGACCCATAATTGTTCCTGTCTGAAAGAATTACAGGGATGGAAATGGAGAGGATCCTGAGGAAAAGAAGGTCCAGTGACAGGCCAAAGTAAGATTCAGCTCAAGAGGAGGTCCCAAGGCCTGAGACTATTACTGAGTCTATGGTGCGCTCACAAAAAGGGATCTATCATGACTGCCCTGGAAAGACCTAACAAGTAGCTGAAAGAGTCAGATGCAGATATTTGCACCCAACCAATGGACAGAAGCAGTTGACACCTGTTGTTGATTAGGGAAGGCTAAAAGAAGCTGAGGAGAAGGGCGATCCTGTAGGAGAACCAGCAGTCTCAATTAATCCGGAACCCCAAGATCTCTAAAACACTGGACCACCAAACAGACAGCATACACCAGCTGATAGAAGGCCCCCAACACATACAGTAGAGGACTTCCAGGTCTGTGTTCATTCAGAGATGATGCACCTAACCCTCAAGAGACTGGAGGCCCCAGGGAGTTTAGAGGTCAGGTGGGGTTAGCAGTTGGGGCATCCATGTAGAGACAGGGTCAGGTGGAGAGGAGGTGTGGGATGTGGAGCAGTTGAAGGGTAGATGGGGGTGGGGTGGGGAATGGAATATGGAGTGTAAAAAATAAAACAAAATTAAAAAAAAAAAAGAAAAGAAAAATAACACAAAAACTATTTAAAGATTTATTTCTTTTTATGTATATATATATATATATATATATATATATATATATATATATATATATATTCGATTGTATATATGTATGTATATTATATGCCTAGCACCCATGGAGTCTAGAAGAGAGCACTAGAATTAGAGTTATAGACAGTTATGAGCTACCATGTGGGTTTCTGGAACCAAACCCAGCCCTCTCAGTGAACAGCAAGTGTTCTTAGCTGCTCAGCCACATCTCCAGCCTTCCTTTCTTAGAAAAATAACATAAATTTAAAAAGAGTAGAAGGCACACTTCATAACAAAGACACACAAACAATTGTAGCAACAGAGTGGGAAAATCAGTCAGTGAGTGAATGCCGTGATTAGGAGTGACTCGTGGGTGAAGAGCTGAGATAGCTCTTGACTCTGATTGTAATTTCAATAGTTCCTTACAAATAATTTTTTGTTGTATGATTACAGTAACAAAGAGTTAATAATATAGGATATAATATTAAAAACAGACTATACTTTTTAATAACCTTTGAGCAGGTAGAAACACTAAAATGGTATGTGACATAGTTAACCATGATTAATTTTGCCAAACAACTAGCAAACATTCCTAGGAAGAATATTCATGAAATGCAAATTTTCTTGTGCAATCTTTTGTTGCAGGTTAGGAAGCTTGTACATTTCTCATATCCATTGAAAAATAGAAAACTATTACTTCAAACAGGGAGCATAATGAGTTATTTGCATTACTAAATTTAAAATTAGAAATGTGATAGTATCTTAAATGATAAAAAAAAAAGGCTGATATTTTTCATAGTGACAATGAAAAACATTTCCTTCATAGGACTGTAGGACCCTATGGTATGAACCTCCTTGCCCTTCAAAACAGAGCACCTGGAATCTAAGGTAAGTTTCTCTTGCTGAGATAGGGTTATCAACATAAAGCTCAATTAATTAATAAGACCGAGGAGGCAGATGAAATGCAGATTACAACTCGATAGTTAATTAGCCTACACTGTCACCAGATGTTGCCAGTAATCCCATCCTGACAAAGTCTCAGTTTCTAGTTGTTATGTTTCCATTTTTCACTTCCCAGGACTCACAATGGTCACCAGACTTGGTGGCAGTACCTTTACTGGCTGGCTCCCAGGCAATATATTCTATCTGACCACTTGTTTACTGTAGATGTTCTCACGGTTGAATCTTAGATTTTGCTTTCTTTTTTACTTCCACATTTTGTTTTCCTATAACAGCTTAATAAGGTCTAGGAAGCTTTGTACAATGTTTTAATTAATTAGACAATAAAACTTTTAAAATCCTATAACAGTGATAAGAAATTGTCAGAAGATTTTTGTTCGTTTGGTTTTGGAGACAAAAATCTCATGTTTATAGGCTGGCCTCAAACTCACTGGGTAGCTATGATGGTCCTGAGCCCTGATCTTCCTGACTCCACCTCCTGAGTGTGGGGATTGCAGGCCAGCATCACCATACCTGTGTTGTGTATTGCTGGTAAGCAACCTCGCTCTTTTTATTTTTTAAAATAGTTTTCCAAGACAAGGTTTCTCTGTGTAGCCCTGGCTGTCCTGGAATTCACACCTCCCCTTTTTCTCTCTCTCTGTAGAGCAGGCTGGCTTCAAACTCACAGAGATCTGCCTGCCTCTGTTACCTAAGAGCTAGGATTAAAGGTATGTACCACTACCACCTGGTCAACATTTTTCTTAAGACAAAAACAATAAAAAGCACAAAACAAACTGAACCATGGTCTCAAAATATGTTTTCTGAAACTTATCTACTTTGGTGTTCCTGATCCAATTTACAGGAAAAAGAAAATCTGTACTCTGTGGCCATCCTTGGAAATTTAGACATGCCACCTAGTGTGAGACCCCGACTTAGAGTGTTCTCCCTGGAAGGTAAAGCCCCTAGATGGTCCCCAAGCCTGTTTTCCCTGATCTCTAAAAATACAGCCAGAAAGAAGCTCTTTGTTCTCTATGGCCAGCAAAAAGCCTTTTTGTTTCCGTGCCTTACAGCCAGAGATGCGATAACTGTAGGAAGACCTACAAGGACATGGAGATAGACGCAGGCTGCAGCTCACTACCCCCCTCGCCAGAAAGGAGCTGTAGCCAACTCTCCTCCCAACTCCTCCCAACTCATTCCAACTCCTCTCAACTCATTCCAGTTCCTCCCAACTCCTCCCAATTCCTCAGCTAGCTGTTAATAAAACCTCTTGCAGCTTGCATCAGGTGTGGTTTTCTCTCGGGTCATTGGGGTGCTGTCCAGCTCATCCCGGGACTTGAGCGGAGGCCCAGCTTCGGGGGCCTTACACTAGCACTGATGCTCACAACACTGCCAATCCTGAAACCAGGGACTTTGTAAACAACTTTTAAACAAAAGTAAATGCATGTAGGATATGATTCAAATACACACCATGTTTTTCCTGATTCTGTACTTCCAAGACTTTTTAGATGCTTCTCAACTAGTCACTCAACTGACACTGAGATACGATAACATTTACCTGTTAAGTCTCAGTATGTTAAAGTAACAGATCAGACTCTTAAACTCCTAATAGTTGTATTTATAAAACCATCTAACTTTTTTTTTTTTTATTTTTAGAGATGGGATCTCCGTACTCAAAGTCTACCTACTCAGCCTCTTGGGTTTAATAGTGTGCACCACAATGCCTGGATTAGATCTAAAAACAAGACAGAACAAAACAAAATAAATTCCTATGACTGCCTTGGAAATTAGGATTTCTTGCTGTAAATTCAATGTGAGTCTGCTGATCTGCTGTAGATACCATCATTACAAACCAAAAGTTAAAGTATACAGTTTAAATATTTGAAAGTTTAAAAAAAAATCACAAAGAACTTTAAAGCAAAAATAAAAATTATTTGGATGTTCTTCTAAGGATGAGAAATCAGGCTTAAATAAATTTAAGGAATATTATTTTTGCAAATACAGCTTATACTCATAATAAAGCAATTTTATGTCTCTTTATAAGACTTTATAGTTTTTGTTCTTCCCTTGTAAAAGGGAAGGTCTTATTACACAGTCCAGGCTACTCTGACAGTCTTGTAAAAGAGTGATTAACTCATGGTTCATTTGTCCTTTTTTAGGCCAAAACACATAAAATTAAAGTTTATAGGTGAATTTAAGTTCAGATTACTCTTAATTTTCTAAAACTATTTTAGAAGTACCCACTCATGGTGTTTCCAAGTAAACAATGAAATAATGTTCAGAACATGTTGTGGGTGAGTAGAACAGGAAAGATGACCCCTCAGAGAATACAACTGGATGAAGGAGGAACAAAACAAGAGAAACTTAGGGGTAGCCACATTTGTGGAGTCTGGTGACACTGAACTAAATACAAATTTCAGCTTATCTTCAGATTTTTTTTTTAAAGTTGCCACAGTGTCAAAGTCACTCGTTATGTTATGAATATACTTACATACCTCATATATAGATAAATTATATCAATAATCATGTTGGAAATTCTGATGCTTTTATAAAACAAGTAATCATAAGGAAATATTTACTCAGAACAGCATCAATCTGTGCAGAGCGTCTCTCGACACGGCTTGTTCGTTTGCTGTACTTCACTCATGCAGAGGTATATTTGTTACTCTCTTTTCTTACTTTGTCAGTTTAGGCGATCTGTCCCAGGTCACACAGTGCTGGGTTGAACCTGAAGTCTAGGATCAGATTTTAACCACCAATCTTTAGTCTCAAAAATGTTCTGTCATTCATTTTTAGAAAAAATAATGAACTTTTAAATATCAACTTTTGATGAATGAAAAATAACTTTATTTTACAGTGAATGTTCTTTCTTTTTTTCCTCTACAGAAAATGAATCTATAAAAAAGCCATGGGATGAGTTCTCCGATCACACAAGAAACTATAAGCTGACCCCCTCGACTCCTCCTGGGAGAGACTTTACCAGATTAAGTACTGTCAGTCACAAGTAATTGTGAGAAGACATTTTGCAAGTGTCTGTCATGCAGTTTACCCCCTACCTTCCAGATGTATTCTTCAATATAGCCAGAGCATCTGGGTAGCCGTCCATGTTGTAGTCTCCAATGTGAAGTGTGAGTGGGATTGGTATTGTGGTTGGTTGTTCTTCATGCACAAATGGCACAAAGCCCCAGAGTGTACCCTTATTGCTAAAATCCTGAAGCACAGGAACCCACTAAGGATAGAGAAAAAAAAAAGAGTATTCATAATCACTTTAGGGAAATAGTCACCATTTGCAAAAGGAACGATCCATCCAAAGTGCTGAAGACAGTCATCATTTTATTTCATTTTCACAGAATGGTAGGCATGATCATTTACTCTGATGTACGTGTGAGACCCTGGGAGGACTGGTCTTCCATAGGCTTTGTCCTGAGCATCTTTGCTTGAACAGCACACAGAGCCACAGGGCCCTCACACATACATGCAACCGTAGGAATGAACAAGCTCTGTCCTCACCTGACAGGCATCACACAGACAAGGGGAATCTACTATGACACCAAAACAGATGGAAGCAAAAGTTTTAGTAAATCTTCATGGTCTATAATGATTACAACGAAGAGAATAGAAAAGATTAGCTTGACTGTAAAGTGAGCTTCTCCCCTTCTCTTCTGATTGCACAGGTCTCCTCACGCTTTGATAAATTAATATAAAACTAGAATCTGAAGAGTAGAGATCATAGCATTAACATTACAGCTGTGTCACACTTCCTTAAGAATCATTACGTTAGCATTGATCCTGGACATGGCTTAAGTGGAAGCAGGTATACTTCAATTGGCAAGTAGCCAAACATGCCCACACATGCATTATTTCTCCTCACAAGCAAATGGTTAACCTTGATTGCTGCAAACTAAAGTATATTAAAAATGATTTCTATATAAAAGCACTAGGGGAAAAAAAGAGTATCTCTAAAATTTTATGAGGTTTCCTAAGAAAGTTTAATTTGCCATTGTGGGGGTTGGGCGGACCCTTAATGATAAAACATTGAATAAATTTACTTAAGGAAAAAGTATTACTTTATATCTTGTGAACTTTAAAAAACAAACATTTAAACTGTGCAGTGGTAGTGCATGCCTTAAATCACAATATTCGGGAGGCAGGGACAAGTAAATCTGCCTTGGAGGATAGCTTGTCCTTCAGAGCTCGCTCTACAATAGCCAAGGCTATGCAGAGAAACTCTGTTGTGGGGAGGAGGGACAAACAAACAAAAAACCCTAAACAAACATTTAAAAAATTTTACTTGATTTTGAAAAAACAAAAGAAAACAAAACTGCTACTGTTGCATGTTGCAAAAATACTGGAAATTTCACAAAATGCTAAGTTGGCACAATATTCTAAAGCAAGGATCACTGTAGTATTGCATGACTTTAAATCCTCATGTTCAGGAGGCAGAGGTAGGTGGATTTCCATGAGTTCAAGGCCAACCTGGTCTACATAGTGAGTTCCAGGACAGACAGACAGATACAGAGGGATCCTATCTGACAAACAAGACCTCTAAACCAAAACCAAACCAAACCAAACCAAACCAAACCAAACCAAACCAAACCAAAAAAAAAAAAAAAAAAAAAAAACCCAAAACCAACCCACAAAAACAAACACACAACAAAAACGTAAAATAAGCTAAACTGGGAAAAAAGATTTTCCAAATTCTGAAGCAGTCAACAGTCTGAATGAGGGGTAAATCCATGGCAGATCAAGTGTTTCCATTTTTTTTTTTTTTTTTGGTTTTTCGAGACAGGGTTTCTCTGTGTAGCCCTGGCTGTCCTGGAACTCACTCTGTAGACCAGGCTGGCCTCGAACTCAGAAATCCACCTGTCTCTGTCTCCCAATTGCTGAGATTAAAGGCGTGCGCCACCACTGCCTGGCATATTATGTTTTAACAAAGAATTTTTCACTTCATGTAGTATCTGTAACACTCATCAAAGAACAATACATTGGTCTTTCTAGAGATAGGAAACTATATATATAACTTTTAAGTATTCCCATTGTGGTCTCTGTCACTTAACAGGTTGAGTCATAAATAAAATTTTATACCTATGAACCAATGATGGGAAGTTTCTTGACCTAATGTTTAAATGATTCACAAATATACAACTATACAAAGATAATAAAACATGATAATTCAATTATTTTTAAAATGCTAAATGCATAAAGATTTCTTTTATTAAGTGAATATAAATGTGCTGTTTTCTACTTCTAAGGCTCCTAAGGGCTATAAAGGTCAGCATGATACCCTATCTTTTATAAACTCCCCCCCTCCACAAGAAAATACAGGTGATGAACTCAAAGTGCCATGACCTATTATTTCCATATTAATCCTCCACCACGCCTCTCAATGATTCTAAATTATTAAGCACCAGGCAAAAATTCAGCATGAGGGCTAACATGGGTCTGCACACATAAACACGGGCAGACTTAGCTCTGAGAATGGAGTATCTGCCACATACATTTTATTACATACAGTATCCTTTCTATAGTGCTGGCATCTAAAATGTTACATTCCATTTAACTATGGACCTAGCATGGTTCTCTTCACCAAAAATCAACACAGCCGCATTTTCTACCTCAGTAGCACAAAAGATTTAAATGTATTTTACTATATTGTTATATATATCTCATTAATAGTAATTACATTATAGAATATAATTTTAAATTTCACTCTGTTCTGCTTCCTTAAAGATATTTTTTAACTTTCAAGATTTTTCAAGCCTATAACACCATTCATAGCATCTCCAAAGCAGGCATACCTGTCCTGTTCCAGATCTCATTAAATATATGGCACTTTTTTGACAGTCCTTATCTTCACAGCCTGGCAGCAAGTGATCCATGTGTCCATCTCCATCTGCCAAGGGAAACATCCGGAGTCCATAACAGTGCAGAATAAAGTGTGCATGTGTGATAGCTAAGGCTCCTATTTGTTAAGTGAACCCATCATAACAGTGCAGAATAAAGTGTGCATGTGTGATAGCTAAGGTTCCTATTTGTTAACTGAATCCATCAGTCTGGATTACACCACACAACTTGACCCATGGCTGAATAATGAAGGTGAGCCATTTAAAACATTACTCAGGGCGTGGTCACCTACTACCTAGACTGTATCTTGCTGTGTGTTGTTTCTGAGTCTTGTTTTAAATTGCAAACTTCTTTGTGGCTAGATGTTGTTATATATAAAATTATTGAAATTAAGCCTGATTTTAAATAATTTTAGAACTTACTTAGAATTATTAGTATTTATTTCTGTTATTTCATTTTGGGGAATGAACTCAGGTGCTTGTACATATTGGACAAATGCTTCTACCCCTGAGCTACAAGGCTAGCCCCAAATAGCCAAAATATTTTAGAGGTAGTTCTAGGTTATGTTACATAATTAACTCTGTTGAGAGAGAAATAGCACATGTATGCATGCAGTAACACATTAAATAGCCAATTTTAAATGTGGTGGACTTTTAAGTAGCTTAAGTGCCTTTTACTCAGCATAAACTTCACCTCGTGAGTTACAGAGTTTTCTATACTTTGACTTCTCAAAACACCCACATATTTTCACCAACAAGGACACAAATGAAGGGTACATATTCGTTGCAGTTTTGACTGGCAACTTTATAGGTTACATCAGGCTGCCTGGCAAGGGTTCTTTACATCTGACTAGATTTTCTGCAAGAGTGCTACTGCTCTGTACCTACCTTCTGAGACAGATATAATATATATATAGCCATTTCTCTCTATATTTAAAATATCATATCTCAAGGGTTCTGGGATCACCTCTTTTGATGCCCCTTATATATGAGGACCCCACTGTTAGAAGGCCTGAGAGACTAGAGCGAAGTGTTTCTGTGATGAGATAGTAATTTAACCCTTAAATTCAGGGCATCTTTTGAGCTTTTTTTAATCACTGATTTACTCTGTCATTTCACTTGGGCCCAATGTAGTATTTACAGCTGGATGGAAATCAAAGGATTATTAATACAGATATAGTCCTCACAGTACAGAGATATATAAAGAAAAGTGTATGACTAAAATAAGTTTATAATACCTCAATAATTCATTTAAACAGGCTTTACAGGATAAAGATTTAGCCAATGGAGTCTGACCTTAATATAAAGTATGCTTTCCAGATCACTTGAAGTATTTTTTTTTTTGGGGGGGGAGTGGGCCAAAAACATCTTTATTTGCCAAGCAAATAAATGGATTTAGAAATGAATTATTTCTTAACATTGCTTTTATCTAGTCAGATAAGCCTTATTTTATCTTTATATATGTCTAGTGTAAGCTAAAGAATTAGTAAAATACAAATTGTTGCATCCAATTGTATAATTAAAGCTCTTCCGACTACTACATTTTAGCTTTAAATTCAATTTCTTCTCATAAAATTTCCTACATATGATTTAAATTCAATGGGTAATGGCTGAATAAGCTAGCTGTTTTTCATTTGTTTGTTTGGGACAGAATCTTGCTATGTAGCTTAGACTGCTTTCCAACTCCCAATCCTCATGCCTCAGCCTCTCAAGTGCTGGAAACTTAGTAGTGAGCCCTAACACCCAATGAGCTCACTGTTTCCATAGTGTTGGTTTATTTCACTGCAAAAACTTAGCTGTGGTTTTATTTATTTATTTTAACTTATTAGGTATTTTCTTCATTTACATTTCCAATGCTATCCCAAAAGACCCCCATACCGTCCCCCCCACCACTCCTCTACCCACCCACTCCCACTTCTTGGCCCTGGTGTTCCCCTGTACTGAGGCACACAAAGTTTGCAAGACCAAGGGGCCTCTCTTTCCAATGATGGCCGACTAGGCCATCTTCTGATAGATATGCACCTAGAGTCACAAGCTCCGGGGGGTACTGTTTGGTTCATATTGTTGTTCCACTTATAGGGTTGCAGACCCCTTTAGCTCCTTGGGTACTTTCTCTAGCTCCTCCATTGGGGTTCTCTGATCCATCCAATAGCTGACTGTTGCAGTATTTTTTAAACAATTCAAGAGGTACTAAGTATTAGAGGCACCTTCTTCCTGCTCCTCTGTGTTCTCTTCTACAGGGGTGGCCACCGGGACAGTCTCCTGAGTATCCTTATATAAATACATATAGTATGTGCTTTGCAGTGTACTCTGTACAGTTTGGCTACCTTGAAAATTTGACCTACTATGTCTATTTTTTAAAATGTTTAAAAATTTAAAAATTATGTATATGCTTGTTATGTGCCTTGTTTTAGTGTAATTTGTTATACATGTTTGGTTGAAATCTCTGGGAGGCCTGCTCTCTTCTGAAGGGAAATGGAGGAAGACTGGATTTGGGGAAAAGGGGAAATGGAAGAGTGGAGACTAGGAGAGGAGGAAGAGGAACTGTGGTCATGATATAATATATGAGAGAAAAATGAATGATTGAATGAACAAATAAATAATGTGTAGGTGTAGCTCTTTGTGGTATATTCCTATGCTCATAAAAGTGCACATATATGAAGGAACATATCTCAGGATAATAAAGGCATATCCAACACACCTTTATCTCATATTATATTACAATAGGAAACATTTTCAAATTCCAATCATTTTCAAAAATCACAAAAAAATAAGACTTTCTACTTTCTCCACTCTTACCCAAAATAACACTGGGAATATTAGCCAGGGCAAGAAGATGAGGGAAGTCAAGGGACATAACTAGGCATGCAGGAAGTCAAAGCAGTCCTCTATGCAGATGATGTAATTCTATAATCAAGAGGTCCTGACAGCTTTAGAACAAAACTCTTAGCAGTTCATCAAAATGTCAGGAAAATGAACATACAGAGAAAAACCCATAAACACCGTTCTTATTTGACTTCATTGCTGACAAAGACTGTGACCAAAAGCAGCCCAGGAAGAGAAGGACTTACTTCAGGTTACAGGTCACAGCCCATCAATGAAGGAAGCTGGGGCAGGGGCTCAAGCTGAACTGAAGGGGACGTCATGGAGGACACTGCTTGCTGGCCCTCCTACAGCTGCTCACTAGTCTCAGCACAAATGACCAAGAACACTTTAGCACAGGGACAGCCTGAAAGGCCAGAGCATTTGATGGTCATAGCTTGTTTTTAGTTACATTATTTTTTGTTTTGACCCTTAAGGGTCAGTGGCAGAGACAGGACAAACACTGGAAGACAGCATTAAGTATGATGAGCAGAAAGAAAAAAAAAATGAAGTCAGGTGAACAGACCTCAAAGGTCCTGTGAGGCACTAGTTAG
This sequence comes from Mus caroli, assembly GCF_978045245.1. Classification (NCBI taxonomy): domain Eukaryota; kingdom Metazoa; phylum Chordata; class Mammalia; order Rodentia; family Muridae; genus Mus; species Mus caroli. The sequence continues at coordinate 43,814,158 of NW_028227265.1, read as the reverse complement.
TGAATCGACAGAGAGAAGCAACTATCACGAACACGGAATACTTAAACTGCTCATTCTCATCAGAAACCCTGGGGACAGAAGACAGGATGATGTATTTGCTCATCACAGGACACAGGCTGCCCTGCTGGTGAGGGCTTGCTGTGAATGCAGGAGGAGCAGAGCTCAACTGCAGGTACCATGTAAGAGCTAGGCATGGTGACATATGAGAGAGATAACAATAGATGCTTCACATGTAGACTCTTAACTCAAAGGAGAAAAACAGGGTTACTGTAATCCTGCCCCCCCCCCCCCCCCACATCTTGACGAGCAAGGCTAAGAAATCCTGTGTATTTGTTACTTGATATTTAGGAAAGAGTATTCAGATAAAGTTAGACCCTGGTCCTAAATGAGGAACAACAATTTACAAGTGAGCCATAGCTAAAAAACTGACTGAATTCAAAGGGAAATTAAGGAATTTCTTTTTAGGAGGCTCACAATATGTAGTAGAAACTTAATAATGGGCTGAATTTACTTTGATGAGAAAGTAATAAAATCTTTCAAAACAGCAATCTCATGCCAAGATAAATCAACACTTAGTGAATTTTGTAACAGATTTATTTCTGTTTGATTATGACTCCCCCCTCTGCTCCCCAAATCTATAAACAAATATACATACCTTCAAGAACTACACATGTATGGTTTTGAAATGGATAATTTAGGAAAATGGTCATATAGTATAAAATCTTTTATAACTGAACCACCAACCAAAGAACATACATGAGATGGACTTAGGCTCCCCTGCACATACGTAGCAAATGTATAGCTCAGTCTTCATGTGGGTCCCCCAACAACTGGAGCAGAGGCTGCCTCTAAAGCTGTTGCCTGCCTATGGAATATGCTGCCTTAACAGGGCTGCCTTGCTGGACTCAGTGGAAGAAGATACATCTAGCCCCGAAGAGACTTGATGTGCCAGGGTTGGGGGACACCCAGGGAGGCCTCCACTCTCTCAGAGGAGAAGGGAAGGGGGCAAAAAGGAAGGGACTCAGCCTCCTATGTAGGTTGGCTAATAGAATTCATTATTCTGCCTGGCTTATAAATACATTCTTATAAAAATAATTCTTGATATAAAAGTTATTATTAATATGAAAGAAAAGTAAGTACTTGCATATCCTAATTTCTAGATCCTTTCCATGTTACTGATATAAAAAAACTTAAAAAATTCCTACCAATTAAGTTGAGACTACTAGAATTATGGGGTAATGTGATGGTAGGCCAGAGCAGATTAAATACATATAATAGCCATTTGTCTCTATGTGTGCTACTCTGGAAGGGAATAGAGACAAAGAATGACCTGTGGAAGCTGCTAATGGAATACAATGCTCAGGGAAAAGAGAAAGTAGCAAACAGCATTTTCACTATCCACTAATCTCAGTATTAATCCAATTTACCTACCTACGTAATCCTCTGTTCAGTGCTTCAGTGGGTGAAGCACAGAGGACTTATGTACTCATCTACATCCAAGAAACAACATAGCTAAGATTCTCCTAATCATTGGATTTGGCATTTGTACAGAGCAAAAACTGCAGAGTATACACTGAAGAAAAGGTGTATTAACAAACAGCCAGACTTGTTTGAAAAACAGCACAGGATATTTAGTCCCCTCATAACATTCAGTCTTCTGCATTCCTCTGACACCAGGGGATTCTTTTCAGGTATAACTTGCGAGACAGAAATACATCTTACCATCTTCTTAGATGTATGACTGTATTAGATCTAAGAATAGACAAGGTGTCTTCAGTTGTCACTATTATAGTGCTATAGCAATCAAAGAATGAAGAGACTGTAAAGTTCACAGGGCACTGAAATGGGTTGTTCTACTAATCAGAGCAGAATTATAGTGACACGTTCACAATTAAGTAGTGTTATACTACTAAATATTGAAGATATCTATTAAATTATGAAATGATATGTACAACAGTATAAAAGATATCATTATTCTATAGAAATTCTATATTCAAAGGGGGTAATTTTGCTTTCACACTTACAGACATTGTTAAATAGGTTAAATATGCAGTAGTTTTGAGACTGTAATTAAGTCTGAGGTACAGCTTTATAAAAACCTCATGCATAAGGTAAGAATTTATCATATCTAACCAATGTAAATGCTGAGTATATATATAAAAAATCAGGAATCTAATGGAGCAATTTTATAAATTTTATATAAATTTCTCTTAGCATCTCTTCCTGTTATTATCATTAAACACCTAGCCAAAAGCAACTCAGGAGAGAAAGGGTTCATTTCAGTTCATAGTTCCAGGTTATAGTCCATTGGAGTAGGGATGTCACGTCAGCAGGAGCTAGAGGAAGCTGGCACATCACATCCTATTCAGAACAGGGAGGAATGAGGGCGTGTGTGCCTATGCTCAGCTGGCTTCACCATGTTTATACAGTTCAGGATTCTCTGCTACACTGCTAAAAAAGCATGTTGTCCCACATCAATTAACAAAATCAAGACAATCCTCCAGCTCAGAGACCCAGCTTCTAGATGTTTCTAGATTTTGTCAAGTCAACAATTAATGTTAACCATCACAATCACTATATCAAACATTCAAAGTATTTATCAGAACTACATCTGGCATCTCTGACATCACGATAGATGTCTTATGTAACTTTTTGCTATAAAGTAGATAGAAATTCTGGGACTAATCATGCCTATTATGAGAGATATGAGGCTACAATCTACAGAGTGACATGGAATGGAAATACTGATGGATTATAGTTGTTTCAAACAGTTCTGCAGCATTAGCAGATTTAGAATTCCTTAGCACTGTATATGCCACATGGCCATATGTACAAGTGCAATGTTTTAGTAGAACATCTGGAGCAGTAGAGGGAGACATATTTAAATCTGTTGTTTTTACTAGAATTACATAAAAACAAAATTGTCAGTGTAAAGATAGAAAAGGACACTGAGGCACTGTATAAGCATTGTCTCCCATCAAATATTTTCAGTGGTCAGAACTCAGGAATAAGAAAAATGAAAATATAAAGAGCATGCCATATAATATTTTTGGTTCTAGGTTGTCTCATATTGAAATCATCACCAACTGAGATTCTGAATAGTTTTTAGTTCAGTCAGTCAGTTAACTTTAACAAAAACAACCACTAGTACTAATACATTACTCTTTCTCTATGGATGATATTCAAAGTTTTGCTTTAGGATGTTATTTGAAAACATTTCTGTACTAAATTTGAGCTTGATTCTTAAAAGTCAGAAGTTAATTAATGCACTTTTTTTCATTTACTTAAGATAATTAATGAAAATTATTTAAGACACACTCTTCACCAGGATCTTGTCAGGTGAATGGACTGAACTAGAAATCACATTGGTTGAGAAAACCCAGACCCAGAAAGACAAGAAGCCCATGTTCTCTCTCTTCTGAGCCTCCTAGATCTACATCTTCATATGTGAGTACACAACCAGGAATAACTGGAGAAACCAGAAAAGTAAAACAGGAACATGTTGGGGGTTGGGGAGCAATGGAGAGGGGAATAGCAGGGTACAAGTGATCTGAAGAGAGTAGGAAAACCCAGGGTCTCTAATTAGGGAGGAAGAAGGGAAATAAATACAGGAGGAGTGAGAAGGGTAAAATAACACTAAAGATGTTTGACAAGTCATAAGGAATCATCCTATTAACGATCTACCTAAACTACGCAACCCCATGGACTGAGTAACTACAGGCTCCTTGGACTTTCTGTTCATAGCCAGCCATTGTTGCATTAGCTGGACTGCAGTCCGTAAGCCATTCTAATAAATCTCCTTTCTATACATAGAGTCATTCTTTCAGTTCTGTTACCGTGGGGAACCCTGACTAATACAAAGCCTCACCAACATGATAGATTAATCATGATCTGAACAAGACGGGGAGACTCAGGAAGCCTCAGCTCTACACGAACAACTACAAGCAAAGGGGGAACATGGGGCGTTAGGAGAGTCTTCCTTAGGGAGGAGCGCATCAACTGTTTATCTGATACTAAATGGTCAGTCTTAAAAACATACATACAGGTAGCATTATACAGACTGAGCAGATTGTATTTATGTATTTAGGATCTCTCTGTCTCTCCACCCCCCTCCTCACACATATACACAGCATGGGGAGAACACTAATCCCTGCCACTATTAATGATGCTCGGTTATGCTTGCAGATAGGGGTCTAGCATGGCTGCCCTCTGAAAGGCTCCACCTAGAAGCTGACTAAGACAGATGCAGACACCCACAGTCAATCAGTACATGGAGATTGGGGACTCTTATGAAAAAACAGGAGGAAGAACTGCGGGCCCTTAAGGGGATGGGAACTCCACAGGAAGTCCAACAGTTTTGGACTCTTGGGGCTCTCAGAGTCTGAACCGCCAAACAAAGAACATATGTGGGCTGGACCTAGGCTTTCTCTCACATATGTAGCAGAGCTTGGTCTTCATGTGGGTCCTGAACAACTGGAGTGGGAGCTATCCCAAAAGCTTTTGCCTGTATGTCAGATATGTTCTTCTAGCTGGGCTGCCTTGTCTGGCCTCAGTGGGAGAGGAAGCACCTAGACTTGTAGTGCCAAGGTGGTAGTGGGGATACCCATGGGTCCCTCCCACCTGCTCAGAGGAGAAGGGGATGAGGTGACTGTGAGAGGGGCAGTGAGTGAGATGTAATGTGAGTAAGTAAAAAATAAAATAAAAAAAATGAGTACATGAATTTGAAAGAGAGCAAAGAGGAGGATATGGGAAGGCTTAGAGGGAAGGAAAGGAATAGGACTATGGTGCAATTATAATCTCAAAAAATAGTATTTATAAGTAACATTGGTCCAGGTATGACAGAAACAGTAAGAAAGCATTTTTGTGGGTTTCATAGGTAGGATGTTTAGCATGTTAGATGGAGAAACTAGGTATGGAAAAGAGGGTCCAATGTTGGGGGTATGGCATACAATTCTAGACACAGGGGACAAGGAAGACCTCTACATGGTGACAGTTCAGTGAAATCAAAGGGTGGTGGCACAGTGAATATCTAAAGGGAGAGCATTTTATAGAGGGATGAGGCAGGGTAAAAGGGTGGAGGAGGGAGTACTTGAAAACATAAGGCCAGTTAGCTGGAGAAAGTTACAACAATAGTTTTAGAGAGGTATGATGCTACAGAGAACCTGAATTTTAAAATTTTTTCATAAGAGAGAATAGAAATATCCAGATGCTAAATAATACACAGATTAAATAAAAAGCTGAAACCTCTACACATGGATTATTTGACATCTTATTCCTTTCCTAATCAATAAACAACAAAAATTTAAATTTGTTAGATTGTTACTAAATAATCTATCTATAATCAAGTGGAATTTGAGTGTTCTAAGTGTAATTTTGATATAATAATTTCTGATTGACCATGGTTAACCTGAAATTACAACAACATTTTTATTAAGCATTATAAGAATTATAAGGTTATCTTAAAGTAGCATTTTTCTAAAATTATAAAATTATATGATCTTTTCCAATGGATTTGTCCGTGTAACTGAAGATAGAATCAATTTTATACAAACTAAAAAATTCTGTGACAAAGATTCTCACAACTATTTTGTTAAAATAACTTTACTAAGAAATAAATCCTTACTTTAGTTTCTTCTTTATCATTCTACAACTTGTTCACTACTAATTTAACTACACAAGCACATAAGAGAAAAGAAGGAATGAGATAACACACTAAGTGATCAATTCTAGCCACCGTTGTGCTTTGAATCTGTACTTGTGAGAGCATTAAGAGACAAAACCAGTCTTACCAAAGTCTGCAAATGCTGACTGTCCAACCACCACCAGGTTTTTAGGTTTTTCAAAGACACTATGGATAGAGAAGTTTCCACCCTGTTAAAGCCAAAATAGTCTGAATTAGGCCATTATACATAGTCATTTGTCAAGTGAAAAACTTAGAAGAATAATTTAGCTCTTTGTTATTTATTCTAAGAGCATCCCAACCTCTTTCCCACTTCTATTATCAAAGAAACCAGCAAGTTCAAGACAACACAGTGTGACATGCTTGTTCTCCAGAATGTTCCATGATGCTTGTCATCCTTGCACTGCAGCTCTGCATCTCTCACCAGTTCTGTGAATGACTTTTCTAAATTATGTGGTCCCCCCATCCCTGGTATTAGTTATTTTCTTCACCCTTTCTATTTCTGTGGTAGGTCATTCGAACAAAATACAAGTTACCATCACATTAATTACATTAATTCTCCCCTCTCAGTTATCTCTCTTCATCCACTCCCAATATTTACTTTAAGTAATTCATCTTCTCCCTAGGTTACTGTAAATCCTACTCACACTACTGTACCACTTCCAGTTGTTTTTTTTTTTTTTAATCAAACTATTTGATATAGGGTATCAGTAACTGGGGTAACGAAGCTCTACTTATCTGCCTCTCAATCTGAAATCGTTTGACAGCTTCTTAATAGAGTACTAAAGATCAAGTTACTTAGTTTAGAAGTCAGACCATAGTAACATTGTCTACAGTAGTTTTTCCAATCCTTTTAAAAAACATTATTTTTATTTATTTTATGTGTGTGAGTAAACTGTTGCTCTCTTCAGACACACCAGAAGAGGGTATCGGATCCCATTACATATGGCTGGTAAGCCACCATGTGGTTGCTGGGAACCTCTGGACTGAGGACCTCTGGAAGAGCAGTCTGTGTTCTTAACCGTTGAGCCATCTCTCCAGTCAGTTTTTCTAATCTTACTTTCCAACATTTCTTTGATCATCTGGATCAAATTGGCTTCTAATCTGAGTACATTTGGTGATTTTTGTACACTTCACTTCTTGACTGTCTCTTCTTCTCTGACTTCCCACCATTAAAACTCTACTAGCCATTTCAAATGTCAAATGTTTCTCCAAGTCTTCACTGACAATCCTGGGTGGAGCAGAGAACAATAACTGTTCCCATGTTTTGGTCTCTGTAATGTAAGGTTTATATCTCTCATCACATTTCCTGTGAGGAGTCACTGGCATAACAGTCTTGGCCATCCTCTTGGCCCATACATCTAGATTTTCCAGAGTTTGATCACTGAGCTGAGTATACATTTAAGATTCTACTTGGTCAACTGATATATTGATGCAAAGTATTTGACCAGTCTTTCACTGAAAATGGTCAGCTATATTGGGAATACTGTTATCTGATTGAGTTTATACACACACACACACACACACACACACACACACATATATATATACACACACACACACACACACATACACACATTATATATATAATATATATATCAATATTATATGTATAATACACACACACACATATATATATTTCCCTTCGTTTATATTAATGATACACCCAGTATTACTGTGAGTAATGACCTGAAATCTCTCTTTGATTTAACTTCTGTTAGGCTCTTTTAAGAATTCTGCTAAGCCCAAACTTGGCCTTTCATTTCCATCCTTATAGACCTACAAAACCTGTAACTAAATGACAGTGGTCAGAATGCCTCTTCCTTCAGTTAATCAGTAGCTCTGTCCTGTTCTGAGCTAGGATCCTGTTAGGTGAGTTCAAACAAAGATCATTTTTCCTCTTAGTTAATTTCTTTTGTTTCTTGACAATAAAAATTTCACTTTGCTGTTGTTTTATTTGCAGTTGAGCCCTAACTCTCGTCTCTCTATCAAAAGCCCTACTGTAAATCAAACCTACCTTACCATCTTTAGCAAGTGCTTAGTGATAGAAAAAATTGTTGTTTTTGAACATGTTAACTTTTACTTTTATTTTGTGTGTATGTGTGTTCTGTCTGCATGCATGTCTATGTATCATATGCATATAGGGCTTTTGGAGGCCAGAAGGTAGCACTGGATCCCTTAGGACTAGACTTTTGAGCCACCATATGAGTGCTGAGACTTGGACTCAAGCCTAGTGTCATTGGAAGAGCATGTAGTGCTGTTAACTATGGAATGATCTCTCTAGCCCCCCTGGTTATTTTGTTTGTGTTATTTTTGATTTTTGCTTGAGGCAAGGTGTTATTATATAGCATTGGCTGGTCTGGAATGTGCCATGTAGAGCAGGCTGGCCTCAACTCACAGAGATCTGTGTGCCTCAACTTCTCAAGTGCTAGGATTAAAGACATGTGTTACCATGCCTAGGCTTTTGAAAAGTGTTTGAAAAACGTTTACTTCAATGGTTACTCACTGACCCTGCCAGTTTATTGAAACAACTTAGTTTCAGTTAATAAAAATATTTGTTTTCTTCATAGGAAAAACCTATTCAAGTAAAAAGATCTCAATCAAGAATCTGCATGCTTCATGACACTGTTATGCTACGCTTGATTACCTGCAAATTAGGCTAGGAGGAGAGGGGTCCTATGCATGTAAAAGCACTTCATAATCTCATTTACAAATTCTACTTATTTGCATTGAGGCTTGCCTCTCTCATCCCCATGATAAACTAATTAATTTTATTAGTTTGTATTTTGGGATAGTCTAAGCTCAAGATTTACTTGAGGTAGGAATGAAAGGTCATCTCCAAACAAGTGTTTTCTAGCAGTGGGAATCTTTGTGTCAAATATAAAAAAATTAACAAGATTTGTTATCATCAGAAACAAAAATGCAGCTATGTTTTTAAAAACAGGACACTGAACAAGATTCCTCATTGTACTTCAGCCTTTTCCTCTTTTCCTTGATGCATCAAGGAAAAACCCAACTGCCATCGACAAGAAGCATTCAGAGGCTCTGGTCTTGTTTAAACAGATCCTTAGTTTCCTGTGTCAACAACATCACTGGCCCTTCTGTAAGAGATCACTTTCCAGCAATCTCGTCCCACTTGTTTGTGCTGTACATTTGTTAGAACTCATTATTTACTACAATTTTTATAGAATCTATTAGGGTCTCTTTTTATAAAATCTAAATTTTTATAGAATTTTTATAAAATCTAAAGGGCTTTAATTTGGACTATATAGAAGATAATCAGATAATCCAGAGTAATTAGGTGGGAAATCAAAGGTTTAATAATAAACTGTGGTACCTACTATGCACCAATATGCTTCCTTCTCACACATTCTACCAAGCAGACTCTTAGCCCAGTTTCCATGAGGACAGACACTTTCATGCTCGACAAACATGTGACAAAGGTCACTGAGTTGGCCACTTCTACTGACTTAGAATTCTGTTTCCATTATGCAGCCTGGAATTGAGCTTTGATATTTCTGGTGGTTTGTTCTTCATTAATTTATCTTTCATGTTACATATATCAAGCTAAAAATCAAATCATGATCTGCCTTGAAATTCTTTTATTAAGTCTTAAAAAAGAAGAAAAGACCTATGGGAAAAGGTCCCTTAGTCAGTCAATCTGTCAGTGAATTCAGTATCAGTTGATATTAATTAATCCTTTAAAATTAGTTTTGTTTTTTTGACACTTTCATAAATGTATATAATGTATTTTGATTATGCATACAACTTCTCTTGCCTCTCCCAATTATTTATTTATTTATTTTTGTGTGTATTTGTGAAGGCCTAAAGGTGAGAAGAAAAAAATTACTTTTTAAAAATATGTTCATGATCACCAAGCTGAAAAATTAAATGTTAGAATCCTCTTTCAATGGCTGATAGCCCAGCAGGGGTCCTGTTAACATCTCCATTAGAGCAGGCTTATTGCTTTAATTGGCAGTCATGCTAACAACCTGCAGAGGACCTGATGCTTAACTAGCACTTCAGCATTCAGCAGGGTGGGCGCAGCAATGCAACCAATGGCTTTTAGTGTTGTTCTGTTCATTACTGAAACCAACAGACTGATCATGTAATCTTATTTTATAAGTTGTATGCCCTTATGGGGAATTTAAAAATTCTTCAGAGAAGTGATTTCTTACCAAATTTTCCCATATCTCAAACTGGAAGGCATTAGAGGCAGACAATGTCGTGAGGAATAAATCTACAAGGAAAACAAACAGGGATGTAAAACTTTGCAGTCGTACTGATATGCACACTTAAAAGCAGAAAGAAGTACAATACATAGAATAATTGTTAAAATAATTCTACCTAAAAATAAGTTATGTCTGATCACATTTTAACAAGTTTGACTGAATTTTGAAAAAGCAGATGAACTTGAATTAGAACAATTAAGGAAAATGTACTTCTCATTGTTAAGAGTATACTTGTGATGAGACCTTCAAAAGAAATGTGTATTGTCAGAAACAGTTGTTCCCAGCATATTCTTTTACGTTCCTTTTTGTGATGATGAGGATGGAATTCAGGTCCTTACATGTCAGTCAAACACTATCTCTTACCTACAAGCCTCGTCCTATCTTTTTAAATTATACCTGCCCTTAGAGGGAGATCCTCTCCTCTCACTTTGCCCCTCACTGGCAGCTGGCCAGAGAGTTGGCCCTGACAGGGTTATGAGAGTAAGAGAGCTGCCCCCCCCTGCCCCCCCCCCCCACCTCATCTGCTGCAGCACTTGGGAGAGCAGGCTTGGTTCCTCACCTGGGTAGCACAGTAGAACTGACCTTGATGGTGGGGGTATAGGTAAGCTGGCCCTGCAACTTGTCTGCCATGCAGTGACATGGGGGAGGGAGAGATGCCCCCAGGTCTCATCCCTTGACACCTACAGCAGACAGGAGAGCTGGTCTCAGGGTCATGAAAGTGGGAGAACTGGCCATGTCTCTCATCAGCTGCAGCACTCAGGAGGGCAGGCTCTGCACCTTGCCTGCAACAGGGTAGAGCTGGCCCTAGTTGCAGGGATTGCCCATGAGCTAGTCCTGAGGGCATGAGATTGAGAGAGCTGGAGAGCTGACATCTCAGATACCTCTAAGGCCCAGATCCAGGGCTTTGAATTGGCCCACCCTAATATCTACCCCATTGATGAACTGCTGGAGTGCATAAAGGGGCCTGCCCTACAGATGCAGAACTAAAGGATCTCCATGACACAGCAGGATATCTGAAAGGAGTCCCAGTGAGGTTCCTGTATTGACAGAGTACAGAAGCCAGGGGCCTAATACCAGACCAAAGAGTCATTGCAATAAACTTCTGCAAGCAAAGAATGGGACACACTGTGACACACTACAGCTTCCACATTAACATTTTTCTTTCTTTGTTGGGGGGAGATTGCAAGGGTGGAGGGCAGGTATGAGGAGAGGGAGAGATGAGTGGGATTGGGGCACAACAACAAAACTGAAAATAGTAAATAAAAAAGTAAAAGCTATATAGTTAATTATTATTATCACTATTATTATTATTATTATTATTATTATTATTATTATTTTGAGACAGAGTCTCTCTAAGTAGTCCTGGCTATACTGGCACTCATTATGTAAACCAGGCTGACCTTGAACTCACAGAGATCTGTCTGCCTCTGTCTCTTGTGTGCTGTGATTAAAGGCATGTGCCATCACTGCCTACCTCTTAAATCTTCCTTTATTTCAAGATTCAAGGTAACATTTTGACCCCAATCACATTTTACATTTTCACCCTTAAAGCTCCACCTGTCTATCACAGGAAGTCCAGCACCATGTTCAATCACAGCAATCTCAACACCTGAAACCTTGGGAGTCAAATAAATCAGGTTTATGATTCTGACTAATGGAAGATTTGTCTTTATAAGTCCTTATTACAGAAAGTGATTGCAAAGTGTGTGAATAAAATGTCTTTGGAAAACAATAGGTTGATAGTGACATCAAACATCAAATTAACATAAAGGCTAGGTGAATGAGCACCTACTTAAAGAATTTATTATTTGTATAATACTAAATTTTGCTAGTGAATATTAAAGGTCTGATGCTTAAGAGGTAACTCTTGGAATATTAAAGTGGTTTCATTCTCATATGCTCTAAAATGGCAATTATGTAGTGTGACATGAAATAATGAATATTTTAAAGAAATGCTTTTCCCAACATGATGCCTAGACACCTAACATTCACATTTTATTATTTTGTGTCAAGTTTTATACAAGTGTATAAAGGGAGTATATGTAATTATTATAGCTGTGTTAAAAATGCTGAGTAATTTGTTCACTCTTAGGAGTTAGGAGTCTTTGTACACAGACTCCTAACTCTAGGTAGAATAATTTGATGTCTACATAGCAAATACCTCAGCATTTCTATATCAGACTGAACAGAGAACTACAGTGTTTGATGAAGGTGACTGATAGCTTTACTGCCACAGGCTTACTCTGGGTGATGCATTCACTTTCACATTGATCTGGCAATGTCTGGGATATGGGTGAGGATATATGTACCAGCAATCTCCCTTCATTCAGCGGTGCATCCTTCACATTGCACTTAGGACAATTAACAAACATACAAAGTTGCCTTCCTTTATGTATTTCTTTCTTTCTTATTTTTTATTCAGACTGTGGAACACTCCTCACCTCCATGGGAAAGCCTTATTACATGTTTGCCCACTCTATCTCTACTGCTCACACAGGCATATTCTAACAGAGCAGTTGCCACCAGGTTTCCATACTGCCCCCACCTACTTGCATCTACAAGTGCATTCCACCTGTACTTGCCCTTGTGCTGGTTAGTTTTATCCCACCTTGACACAGGTTATAGTCACCTGAGAGGAGAGACTCTCAACTGAGAAAATGCTTTCCTAAGACTGGGATGTAGGCAAGCCTGTAGAACATTTTCTTAATGAATTGATATGGGAACACCCAGCCTATCGTGAGTAGTACCTTTCTGGGCTGGTGGTCCTGGTGCTGTAAGAAGGCAGGCTGAGCAAGTCATGACGATCAGGCCCATAACAAGCACTGCTCCATGGCCTCTGCATCAGTTTTGCCTCCAGGTTCTTGCCTAGTATACTTCCTGCCTTGGCTTTCCTCAGTGGACTGCACCTCAGGATACTTAAGCCAAGCAAACCCTTTCCTCCCCAAGTTGCTTGGGGTTGTGATGTTTCATCACAGCAATAATAGTCCTAGCTAAGACACTCTTCTACTTCAGAACCACCTTGTAAATGAATTCTCCAAAAGAGGCTCAAATGTCTCCCTTTCCTCTCAGATCTTTCCTTGAGGTATAACATTTTCTCCATTGTTACTCCATGGTGACATTCTGAATGTCACCCCCAAATGGCTTGACACACCTATGAAGTATTTTTGCTTGGTTAAATAATTTCAAGTGTAAGATTCACTTTGAATCCAGATCTTTGAAGTGGGAAGACACATCTTTAATCCACATCTTTTGAGGTGGAAAGGTCCACACCTTCTACTGGAAGCCAATATAAAAGGGCATGGAAGAAGAAAGCTTTTGATTTTCTGCCTGCTTGTTCTTGACCTCACTAGCAAGAACACACCTTCATTAGCATTAGAGCCTACTTCTTTGGGATTCTGGCATATACTGAAGACCAGTTGAGACATCCACCCTCATGAACTAAGCAACTACTGGATTACTGGAAATTCTATTCATAGGCAGTCATTGTTGGACTAGCTGGACCATGGCCTATAAATGATACTAATGGATCCCATTTTATACACATATATACACACATGATTATGCTTTTAAATGATTTGAAAAAGTAGTCATCTGCTAGAAAAAGCCTTTAGGACATCAGCTGCAAGGCAGTGTCTTCTATGTTTGACAGGGAAGCTGCATGACATGAGATGGCAACAATAACCCATACAACATCAGCTGATATGCCAAGGTGGATACAACTCTTACAAGGCCATATCCCTAAATGAAGAACTAAGGCAACTGATATCTGCTCAGAGGAAGACCCAGTCTTTTCCAGGGACAAACCTGATAACCCTGATAGTCAATTCTGTAGTCAGTCCTAAACACATTTTGATATAAACAATACTAAATGGACACAGATAGTTGTATCTGTGTACTTATGTATGTGTGTGTATATGTACATATATAAATACTGGAATCACTCTTCTCCAGGGACAAGCTGATAACTGATAGGTCACAGGTCAACCATGTCGTTAGCCTTAAACAAATATACATATGAAACACACAAGATGGACTTAGAAGGTTGTATTCATATATAATGTGTGTGCATATATATATATATATATATATGCACATATAAATAGATGAATTTGAAAGGTAGTTGAGGACATGAGAAGAGCTGGAAAGAGGAAAAGAAAGGGTGGGGAATGATGTTAATAGTTTTCATGTATAAAATTCTAGAAAACAAATAATGAAACATTAGAGACCTACAAGATTGCTCAGTGGCTAAAGATGCTGGCTGCCAAACCTGAAACCTGAGTTTGAGTTGAAGATCATCCATGGTAGAAGCAGCTGTGGTAAAGAAGAAATTCTAGTAAATTGTTCTCTGACTTCCACAGGGGTATAATCCCCTTGGCACCTCAACACACATATAATAAATACATGTAAGAATAAAGAATACGCTTGTTTGTTAAGACTACAAAGTCTCACTCTCTCTGATGGCTAAGAGTGAGTCACAGGACAGAATGAAAGGAAATACACCTAAGGTAATGCTGATGGACACTCCCACATCACCTCCTAGGAATGAAGAATTTACCTGGCTTCAAGACGACATGGCCATCATGAAACTTAGCAGCTGTGTTTACCAAAAACCAGCATGAAATGTAGACTGTTTTAACATTCCCCCAAGACAGAGTTGTGTGACCCTACCTGAGATTTTATCCCCCTCACTTCATTCTGAACCCCTCCCCCTAGCTATAAGTAGTCCTGCATGTGACCATGCGGGAGTCTAAAACGGGGATTCCTCTGCAGCTTCTGGGAAGGCTGTTACTTCTGCTGGGGTGCAACTTGTCAGTGACATCGATGTTTGGGGGTTAGCACTGCTCCTGTAAGTACTTCCTCCCTCATTCCTCCCTCTTGTAAGCCCAATAAACCCATTGTTCCCTAAGCTGGGCTTGGATAGAATCACATCCTTGTTCATTAGTGCCTGATTTGGGATGAATAGATGTTTATTCATTTCTCTCCAGAAGAAGGAACATGAGCACTTTTCTGTAAAACAGTGGTGCCATTCAGAAGGACATCTTCATGGCTGCAGATGATGCCATGCAGGAAAGGCAGGCGCAACACAGACAACTACAAAGCTGTGCTTTAAAAAAAGCTCACTTGATCCAAAAGAGCATGTGGGGAAGTTCAAACTTAAGTGTGTGCTCAGAGCAAATAGAGATTTGGTGGAAACAGAAGCAGAGTATCAGTTTACCTACACCACAGACCAGCTGCTTTACCAAGAAAGAACCATTGAAATAACTGTTAAGAATATTCACAGAGCATGAATGAGCCTATAAACCTGACCTAAAATAATTTGCAAAGGAATCTACACACAATTATTAAACCAAGAAGCAATGTGTGTATACACACACACATACACACCTAATGCATTGTCAGAAACAACAACAGAACAATCAGTTGGCACCTAACGGAGCCTGAGAGCTGAGTATGCTGGGAGAGACAGAGGCCTGCTAAACGCATGGGCATTCCAGAATACTGGAGACATCCAAAGCTACAGCCTCTGAGGAACAGTCTTCGCATTATAGGGAAAACATTTTATGTCAAAGGCAGCCCAACGTGTGTCACAAGTAAACAACTGTAACAAGCTTTAGGGATGGGCTCAGAGATGCTGTTTTACTGCAAATCAGAACTGACACCATTTCTCTGATGTTTAATTGCTGACAGGTTTTAAACTTCATCCTTCGTCTGTAGTTGGGTCTTTGTGACTTTGTGTGTTCTTCTTTTGCCCACCCTTTATCCCCCTGGTTTCACCCAATCACTAGGAAGGAGAGAAGGAAGGATAGAGAAGGAAAAGAGAGAAAGAGGGAGACAGAGACAGAAACAGAGAGCTCTCTGAATCTAATTTCTTTCTTGATTCCTCTTTGACCACAGGCACTAACCAACTGCAACTGAATCTTCCTGAATGATCAACAGCTACTCATACCACTTCTCAGGGCCCAAGCATTTATGTATCCTCTGAAAGGTTCCAAAATTCCAAACGTCATACAATTGTAGAAATTATCTGCAGCTGGCAGAATCATGCCTCTGAGAGCATGAGGCAAGTCACATCAGCTGCTGCAGATAGTCTGAAGCAGTCCCATAGCCCACGCCTGAGATTATAATGAAAACACATTCTTATCATATTTCTTTTTTTTTATTAAAGAAACAAAAATTCCAGAATTCTTACTATACCCTTCCTCTAGTGTTTCATATCTGTGCAAGCTCATACAAAAAATCTAGGTGCCACTGGTCAGGAGGAAGCTCAAAAAAATGTCACCTAGGCCCCACCTCCAAAATAAATACAAGCCCTCCATGGCAGCCTCATCTCCACGATCTTCCAAACTTTCCAGATCAGAGAGTCAGATCCATCGTGCCAACCAGAGAGTGTCTTTGCTGAGTAATGAATGGTTTCAGGCCCTGATAATAGGTGTGTAGTATCATTACTTTCAACTTCTGGACCAATGTTTGAGAGACATGTGCCAATGATTCTTTTGCAGGACGGTCACAATGATTAAAACATCTAACCTACAAAAAGGAAGTTGTGAGACACAAAAAAAGGGAAACATGTATCCATATGTAGGAAATAAAAACTGTGCTGTAAGAGACTGCAAATGTGACTAGATCACTAAGGAAACAGACAAAACCTTCAAGGAGCTGTTACAAATGCACTCACAGTCAAAGCAAAGCACATCTGTAAACTATGCTAAGCTGTATCAGGAGCCAAACGAACAGGCAGAAATACCAGCAACGGTCATACTAGCAACAGAATCCATGAAGGGAAACAACAGAGCCTCAGAGTAAAGCGACACAACACAAAGTACAGAAATAAGCACATTAATGTCCACAGGTGTGAAGGGAAAGAAGAAAATGAAAACCATGTAATTCAAGAAGTGATTGCTGACAGATTCTGAAATTTGATAGGAATCAACACCTCAGAAGCTCAGTAATCTAAACAGAATAAACACAAATATGTCCATATCAAGACAGATTGCAGCAAAAACATCAAAAAGTAAAGAAAGTAAGAAGTCTTAAAAAGATCAGAAGAAATACTGTTATAATTAAAAGGTGGGTAGGTGAGATGGCTCTGTACATGAAAGTGCTTGCTGCCAAGCCTGATGATGACTTGAGTTTGATACCTGGGCCCACATGGTAGTAGGAAAGGACAAACTTAGGAAAATTGTCCTCTGACCTCCATTTATGAGCCATAGCCGTGTTTCTGCTTCCCAACACATAAGCCACAGTGAGATGAAATTTTAAAGATATTAAAAAGATGGAATATCAGATTCCCCACCACAAAAAGCAGAAGACCAGAAGACTGGTTACAAGACTGTTGACCAAGTTCCTGTGTCAGAATAACAGCTTTACTGCCTACCAAGGAACCTTCCTGAGGATAACCACTGTTAAAAAATGAAGACACACACACACACACACAGACACACAGACACACACAGACACACACACACACACACACACACACACACACGGCGGGGGCCGGGCGGGAAGGAGAGAGATAGAGAGAGAGAGAGACAGAGAGAGACAGAGAGAGACAGAGAGAAAGTAGGGGTTTTTCTTTCTCTTTTTGGTGGTTTTGTGGATCAAACCTAGAGCCTCATACAAGCTAGGCATATTTGCCCTACCACTGTGACCCTGGTTCCAAATGCAAAGACACATCCCTTGTCCTTTCCAAAAGATATAGTTGTGTAAAACATTATGTTTAGAACTGCATCAGTTACTTTCCTAGTGGCTGTGACGTAATACCTAACACCAGCAATTCAAAGAAGACTTCTTTGGCTTATAGTTGAGAAAATATGGCATGGTGAGAGCAGATCTGACCCTAACGGTGGGAGACTGTGGTGAGTGCTTGTTATGAGGTAATACCTAGGAAGCAGAAAGGGCAGAGAGGGCAGGCAGAGGCACAAGCTGGAATTGGGGTCAGAATACATTTCTTAGCACTCACATCCTCTAGTCAAGCAGTACTATGTGTTCTTTTTTCTTTCTCCCTTCCTTCCTTCCTTCCTTCCTTCCTTCCTTCCTTCCTTCCTTCCTTCCTCTTTCTTTCTTTCTTTCTTTCTTTCTTTCTTTCTTTCTTTCTTTCTTTCTTTCTTTCTTTCTTTCTTTCAGAATTTGGGGTTAGAGTTCTGAGAACAAAATTTCTCTGTACATCCTTGGCTGTCCTGGAACTCACTCTGTAGACCAGGCTGGCTCTGAAATTCAGAGTTCCTCATGTTTCTGCCTCCCAACTGTTGGGATTAAAGGCCGGTGCCACCACTGCGTGGTCAAGCACTTCTTAAATGTTATAGTCTCCCAGCAGCTGGGGACCAGATTCAATCAAACACCTGTGGAGATAATTTTGTATATTTTGTATTCAACTGATCCTATAATATACAGACAGAACTTAACATATCAGCACATCACAACACTAAGAAGAGTAGGACAGGATGTATTAGATTGAAAAAGTCACACAAGACAGTAAATTGAATTCATAGGAAAGAAAAAAATCAGAAACTAAGGTTACTATGTTATTAGTATATACAAACTGATATTCTTTATGGTTAAGAGACACAGTTAATATAACAATTACAGATGAGTATGTAGCAGATGCGCTCTGTATAACAAAGGGGTTAATGCAGCTATGTCAGAGGAAGAGGTCTATGGCTCACTGGAATTATGCTAGTGCACATCTGAAGTAGATACTTCAGATAAGGGCCAATGTGGAAAAGTCTCAATTGCCAAGAGCAATAAACTATTACTTTCCTTCAAGTAAGTAGTTCTCAGGAATGGTGAGAAGAGACACACCTGCAGCGAAGACAGGAGAAGAACGAGATCTGTACACAGAAGCAAACTACCAGCCCACCTATTCAACTGACTAAATGGATGGCGAATACAATTTCAGATGGAGATACCATCGAGGATTAGGAACGATATTGACATAAGCATATACACCTAATGAGCATTGGCAGGTGAATGTTTATTGTGAGGTTTTTAAGTCTTTAAGCTTTATTCGCAAATAGGTTTTCAATTGACATCAAAGACAGAAGACAAACAGATAAATGCTAGAATAGATTAAATCACCTGAAATAATTTCAGACTAAAACAAGGTATCATTGTGCTTATTATTATAAAAATGTGCCTAAAATTTGTAAGTATTACCTCAAGAATTGAGTAAAGAAGTATGTTTGTTTGGTTTTAACATATATTTAATGACTCTAACTACAAATAATACACCATACTTACCAACAACCAAAGTTCATAGGAGATCAGACATGTGCACAAAAAATAATGTAAGATTAAGGTCAAAAGGTGAGTCCACTTAGCAGGGAAATACACTTGTCTGAAAACCTGATGACTTGAGCTGATCCCTCAACTTAAGAGAGGAGATAACCGCCTCCTGCAAGTTGTCCTCTGATCTTCTATGTGTGCTGTGGCATGCATCCACATGGACACGGACACACACATACACACACACAAATAATACAATAAAAAACGTTATAAAGGTATCATGTAGAAGCTACAAATAAAGAGCATGAACATCCCACCTGGAGAAATGTTCAATAAAGCGCATCAGAGCCCTGCAGAAAGTCTTGGTAACCAAGTTCTTTCAGGGATTTCCCCTGGCTGTGAAACGTGGATCAGAGTGGGTACAGTGGTTCAAAGGTAAAAGCCAAGACCACACAGAACCAAGTACTCAGATCAGGCTGCTCAGAGAAATGTCTGATTAACGCCTAAACTAAACCTTAAGATCACGCCCTCAACTTTACCTACTAGTACATTTATTTAAAAAAGCTTATCTATGTGGATCCATGTGTGATACTTCTTTGAAAACATAAGAAATGTGTGTATGTGTGTGTGTGTGTGTGTGTGCTAGGTTGCTAAAGGATTTGCTCATGGACTGTTTTCTGTCGATTCTGGCAGTCACATTTGAGTCAGGGCTGAACACTGATATTCTTGGAATTGTTTCAATATAAGCATGTGTATATGTACATATTCACCCACCTTTTCATTCTCCAAGGAATTTCAAGAACTTTTTCATGGAATATTTACTGAATGCTTAAATTTCTAATTAAATTAATCATTTTTGAGACAGTCTCACTAAGTAGCCCAGGTTGGTCATCAACTCACGATTCTCCTGATCCAGTCTCCAGAGCAGTGTATGAAATTTATGAAACATTTACTAAAGAAGTAAAACATGCCATGGGCAGGAGAAGAGCAAAGCACGGAGAGTGGATACCAAGGAATAGCTGGGTGGGGTTGGACTGGGTAAGGCCACTTAGAAACACCAGTGAATGAAGACCTAAAGATGAGGGCATGGATTCCACCTGGACAATGACCTGCAAAAGCTTTAGCAGGGTTGAAACGGGCGAAAGCATGTCTGTAGGAATGATGCTACCTAGATGTGTGTGGTTGGAGCAAGGAAAAATAGCATGTGATATCAGGCCCTGTTGGCCACACTAAGGACTTAGTTTCACATAATGTAGTTGGAATTGCAAAGAGCGCACATGTTTTGAGATGTAAAAGTCAGCTCTGCCAGTTATTAGCTGGATGGTTATGGGCCTCTGCTCTACACTTAGCTAATTTGTTTCTACTAAGTTGATTCTGGTCTAATGGCAAAGGAAGAAATGGGCAATTTATACAGTGATAATAGTGGTCTATATTAAGGTGTTGTGTAAGCCTTTGTCTCCTTGAGGTCCTGCACCCAACTTAATCAGAAAATATCAACAACTAGCACAAGGAAGGGACTTAGTGGGCTAGCTGGCCTGGATTATGCAACATGGCATGTTTTACTTCTTTATTCGTAAAAATGCAGGGGCAAATGTTTAAGTGCTCTGCCAGATGTAGTAGTTTGCACAGTGCTTGGGAGTCTAGGGCAGAAGGATCATGAGTTGATGGCCAACCTTGGCTATTTACTGAGACTGTCTCAATAAGAATAAACTTAATTAAAGTCACGTGAGACCCAACTCTGAAAAGGTAGAAGACCACATATACATAGAAAGTTAACATTTTAAGGTTAAATTAAGGCAGTAGCATAAACCTGTCAATTATGAGTAAAAACAATTAAGAACCACAGGGGAAACCATTATATTGCAGTAGTAAAATGCACAATTCTATTTAATATGCTAAAAAGAACATTTCTTACTACTATATATTTGGGAAAACTCTGCTAATTAAGGTCAAAGTGTACACTGTCCAGATAGCTCGGTGTGTAGTGGGGGACTTTCTTCATTGGCAGGGCTTCCCCCTCTCTGAGCTTGTCTGGGAAATTCAAAAGCCTCCATACATGCCTCTAACTGCAGAATGTCACATAGCCTTAGTTAAAGTACATGTTTAACTTTTTCTTCCATAAGAACTCAATCAGTTAGCACCTAAGGTTCCTGAAATGCTTCATGCTAATGAGGCATTTCAGTACCCTATGTCTTCATATGTTGCTACCCAAAGTCCCCCAAATCATATAAGCCTTGGGTCACCTACAGTAAAGTTGATCGACCTCCCTGCAGTTGGTCTCTGTGTGTCTTCTTCACAGTAGTACTCACATGGCTTCTGACCCACCCCCACGGCCTTTACAGATAAAGAACATACCTATATTGAGAAAGCAGACATGAAGAAATATCAAATCATTTAATAAATATGCTATTAAATATATCAGCCTCTTGGGAAAGAGAGGCTGCTTAATGTTTCCATATCCGATGACTCAGTTATTCACAGAATACTTATGTTTATTTAGCAGCAGCAAAACTAAGTATCTAGGGGTTGAGAAGCACACAGGAAGAAATGCCAGAGTTGCTTCTGTAGCTACCTAGAGTATAAGCATTGCTAAATGCCTAAAAAAGTGTGCTGCTATTTTTCCTAAGTGCACCATCAAAGTGGAAGGAACCAGGGGAGGTGGGGGGAAGTAGGCAAAGGTGGCCAGATTAAAAGCCTGTCACATATCTGGTTGAGAAAGATGAATCGAATTCAAACCTTGACTGAAGTGCAGGAAGAGTTCTGTGACTATAAGAGAGAATAAAGGGCTTTATAAGTCTAATCATAGCTTCCCTACAAAGATTATAATGTGTTTTCTTGGGGATAGACTATAGTTGGTTGGATATACCTAGGATTAGAGGGTCTGCATCTAGGAACATCAGGTAAAAAAGGTCTTTTTGTAAGAAGGCTACTAAGACACACAGAAGAAATGTAGATTGGGGGTGGTGGTGATATGGAAATTTCTGGATTCTTTGGAAACTCAGTTGTGTCACGTGATGTTGTTTTTCTGAAGCACACACCTGAGAGGGTGTGATGGTTTATATTTGCTTGGCCCAGGGAGAGGCACTATTAGAAGGTGTGGCTCTGTTTGAGTAGGTGTAGCCTATTTGGAGTAGGCACGTCACTGTGGGTGTAGGCTTTAAGACCCTCCTCCTAGGTGCCTGAAATCAAGTATAGCAGCCTTTAGATGAAGATGGAGAGCTCTCAGCTCCTCCTGAACCGTGCTTGCCTAGATACTGCCAAGTTCCCACCTTGATGATAATGGTCTGAACCTCTGAACCTGTAAGCCCCAATTAAATGTTCTCCTTATAAGAGTTGCCTTGGGCTGGAGAGAGGGCTCAATGGATAAGAGCACTGACTGCTCTTCCAGAGGTCCTGAGTTCAATTCCCAGCAACCGCATGGTGGCTCACAACCATCTGTAATGGGATCTGATCCCCTCTTCTGGTGTGTCTTTAAATAGTGACAGTGTGCTCACATACACAAGATACATAAATGTTTGAAAAAAAGAAAAAGAAAATATTAAAAAACAAGTTGCCTTGGTCATAGTGTCTGTTCACAGCAGTAAAACCCCAAGACAGAGGGCAGTGATGTTTTGCTAGCGTTTAAGAGGGCACATGATGTTTAGAAAGAGTAGAACCACACAGACAGTGAAAGGATGCTCCTGCATTGTTAAGCCATGCAACATTTCACTGCTCTTTGCTGGTCACTCCATAGAGAGAAACACACCAGAGAACTTCTCTTGGTATTCTGGCTGATTCTTGCTGCTTCTGCTGACTTGTACCAATTCAGGGGAACCTTGCCGTTTCTGTTGGTTAGAGCCACTGCTACTGGTTTGTGTTTGGTGTTTGCTTTTCGGCTGGACTGCTGACATCCTCACAACAAAGATTGGAATGGCCCCAAAGAACTACTTCTAAAAAGGTCTACAACCCCATTTTCCTATTATCCTTCTTTCTCCATTACCTCTGGTCAATGAAATAGAAAGGAGCTTGAAGTATTCTAGAACCCTAAATAAAGTAGGTTTAGAAAAATCTAAGCCTTAAGGTAGAGCCCAAAGAAGTTCAAAAGGTATAGGAAGCAAGACACATTATCAGCCAATACAGTAGTGGTTTGGAGGAGAGTAAGTTTTCCAGTACCTACAAGACGCTGAGAGGGAGGTAATAGTGCTGTGCTGTGTCTCTGTGGATTCTGATGTAACTTGAAATAATACAACAGTTACAACACTATGTGTAGGAATTATGTCTCCAATAAAGTAGCAAATTTGTTGATGTGAGAAAGGAAAGTGGAAGACCAGGGGGATAGCTAGAAGGCAGACTCTTCCAAGGAAATTTGTACAATTAGTGCTGGGGATTAAAGATGTTTTCCTAAAACCAGAGCATGAGTTGCACCATATTCTATTTGAGATAGTTAGAAGGCATGCTTCATTTAATTGTGTAAGAAACACTGTAGAAAGCAGAAAGAGTTCTTGAGAATGCTGATCACTGATCTCTCCATAATAAGACAAAAAGAATAGAAGTGCAGAGGATAGCCCAGGGGTCAGCAAGGATAAGATGGGGAATTTACAGAGCTTAAGCGCATGGTTCCCCTTAACAGGCATTGGAATAAGTCAGGAGACATGGGAGCAGAGAAAACAGGAAGAAATCAGACACCAATAGCATCTCAGATGAAGCTTGACAGTCCCCCTGAAGCAGCGCTGCTTCTCAGCAGGCTCATTTCGCCTTCTATGGGACACTGGGAAATGTCTAAAGACATTTATGGTTGCTACTAGTACTCAAAAAGTAGAAATCTGGCTTGGCACCTGCCTGAGCTTGAGCCTGGGATCCACGTGGTAGAAGGAAAGAGATGACCCCTGTAAGTTGTCCTCTGACTTCCACACCTCCCCCTACACAAAATAAATATAGACATCAAAGAATTTGGAAAAGGGAGTAAAAGTTAAGGATGCTGCCAAACATCTTACAATGTGCATGGAGCGACATATAGTAAAGACTCAACTCAAACTGTCAATAGTGCCACATGAGGGAGACTTCAAGGCAAAGGAAACAGCAGAGACAGTGAGAAAAATCAGAGGACATTTAAGAAAAAGTAGAGCCTGGTTTGATGGAAGCATTTGTTACTAGCAGAGAACAAGAGACAAGCTTGGAAGATGGCCAGGGAACTATAGTAGATGTTAGTAAAGGAGATGCTCTTATAGGAGAGTAAAAGGAGTCACATGATTTATAGCAAATGAATGATCCAAAATCACTGAGGGGAAAGGCTTTCCAGATGACTGGAAAGTTGGTAATCTGTTAGTAAGTACCCTTAAATCACTTTCTGGTTCTCAATGGAAGTCACATTTCCTTTACTGAATTGTAAGGCTCCATGTAATAGATGATGGACCAGGTATACACAGTAATCAGGCTGAAAATTCAGATTTCAAGATAGATGAGTTTAAAAATAATTATTGTGTACATTTAAGAATGCCATATACTATGAGATGCATAATAACAAGTAAGGAGAAAAAGGTTGTGGTGAAACAAGTTGATGTTTCCACCTCAATCACATTGCCATTTCTTTGTGGCAAACTCATCTATGATGGCCTTATTTCTAGCAGTGGTTCATGTCATGTCATGTCATTTTTTTTTTTTTTTAGGTTTATTTATTTTATGTATATGAGTATACTGTAGCTGTCTTCAGACACACCAGAAAAGGGCATCGGATCCCATTATGGTTGTGAGCCACCATGTGGTTGCTGGGAATTGAACTCAGGGCCTCAGGAAGAAGTCAGTGCTCTTAACTGCTGAGCCATCTCTCCAGCCCTTATCATGTATTAATCATTCAACTTCCACACAACTCTTCCTCTGTACCCTTTTATTTGAGCCTCCATGTTCCTTCCTTCTTCTTTTGCCTATGGCAACCATTTTAATCTTTCCCTCTCTGCTTTGTATATGTGTACATAAAATATATCTACATTGTACTGGTTAGTTTTAGTTGTCAACTTGGAACTTCTTAGAATTACCAGAGAAGGAAGTCCCAGCTGGAGGATAACATAGATCAAACTGCCATATGACATGTCTTTGTGTGGTTGTCTTGGTGGTTAATTGATGTAAAAAGACCCAGCCTGAAAGTGAGTGGCATTGTTTCATGGGTTGGGCCCTGGACTCTGGAAGTAAAGAAATTGAGCTAAGCATAAACAACATGAACAGGCAAAGGATCTATTAGGGTCTCTCTGCTCTTGTCTGTGGATGTGTGTCAGGAGCCAATAAACTAATAACGAGTAGGTGATCTTCCTGAGATGGTTTGCCTCAGATTATAATAACCCATGACAGATTTGCTACCATAGGCAAGGCCCAGTAGAAAAATATTTTAGCTCTTCCTGTAAGCGGCCAGAGGTCACCTGCCAAGATGGTTCGCTACTCTCTTGACCCAGAAAACCCCACAAAATCATGCAAATCAAGAGGGTCAAACCTTCGTGTTCACTTTAAGAACACCCGGGAAACCGCCCAGGCCATCAAGGGTATGCATATCCGCAAAGCCACCAAGTATCTGAAGGATGTCACTTTAAAGAAGCAGTGTGTGCCATTCCGGCGGTATAATGGTGGAGTCGGTAGGTGTGCCCAGGCCAAACAGTGGGGCTGGACACAGGGTCGGTGGCCAAAAAAGAGTGCTGAATTTTTGCTGCACATGCTTAAAAATGCTGAGAGTAATGCTGAACTTAAGGGTTTAGATGTAGATTCTCTAGTCATTGAACACATCCAGGTGAACAAGGCACCTAAGATGCGCCGACGAACCTACAGAGCTCATGGCCGGATTAACCCATACATGAGCTCCCCCTGCCACATTGAGATGATCCTCACTGAGAAGGAATAGATCGTTCCAAAGCCAGAAGAGGAGGTTGCACAGAAGAAAAAGATATCCCAGAAGAAACTGAAGAAACAAAAACTCATGGCCCGGGAATAAATTCAGCATAAAATAAATACAGATAAAGTTAAAAAAAAAAAAAAAGAAAAATATTTTAGTAAAGATCCCTGCTACTAATATGCTTTTCCTGTTATTATTAAAAATACATGACAGTCATGAGGTATTAGCCCACCCTTTTGAGCAGATCTCTGCAGATCTATGAAGACCTTGTAGTGGTGCTATATAGAGAAATAGAGGACTTATTTGTTTATAATCTTAAAAGAATTTCTAAAAATATATAAGTATTTATTAAGCTCTTTTATAGTGGGATTGCTATTAGGTCTCTTCTGATAGTCAAAACTTCAATGAGAGCTCTGCCAGTCTCCCATTGTGTCACCAGTTAATTGCTTCTAGATAGGAACCAGACTTTCTACTACCCAGAGCACATTCCAAGAGGCTGTAAAACCATTAACCAAAGGTCATACAAAGGGAACTAATGATTTATTGTAGGTGCTAGGACAGAAGATAAAGGATTGACTGGGTTTATCTATATGAACCTTCACTAATAACTTAGTTATGGTTTGTAACTCTCAAAGCCCTGAGGAACTGTGACAGGTGATGCATGTTTAGCGGGATAATTACTCCTAATGGATATGCATGTAAACATTCTCTGCTGTAAACTTCTTTTTTAATTTATGATTTGATTTTATGTGTGAACTTGTGATGAACTTTTTACCATGTGATCACATATTCTGAAAAGAAGTACTGAGGACAAAGAGAGGAAGGAAGAATTTTTTTCCCGTATCCCCCCTTTTTATTCAGTTTCTCCCCTTTTTCTTAGACAGCTTTCATAGGAAACATTTTACAACTTAGAAATAAACACTAAAATCTCTTTTCAAAGTGTTCCTTTTTCTTCCTGTGACTTCACGGAGCAGGCTGAAAGTTAGAGCTGAACAGTTCCTGCTGAGGTAGAACAAAGGCCACATTACTTATTCCCCTGCTGTTAGGCTACAGGTGTTAATCACATAAGCCAGTTACTTTTTTTTTTTTTTAAAGATTTACTTAGTATTTTATGTATATGAGTACACTGTAGCTGACACACCAGATGAGGGCATCAGATTCCATTACAGATGGAGAAGTGAACTCAGGAGGACCTCTAGTAGAGCGGTCTGTGCTCTTAACCACTGAGCTATCTCTCCAGCCCACAGCCAGTGCTCTTAACCACTGAGCCATCTCCAGTCTGATGTTTTTTGGCCCATCTATGTAATGTCAAAAGATAAGATCTCTTTTTAAGTCTGAAAAACATTCCACTATATGTGTGCACACACCTTCTACACATACAACTTCCATAATTCACAGTATCATCTTCTATTCATAGGTTGACGAATGCCTCCAGAGAGCTTATATCCTGCCTGTTGTAACTGATATTACAACAAAATTAACAATCTTGGTATTGTGTTGGTTTGAATCAAAATGGTCCCCATAGGTCCATAGGAGTTGGAATAAGTGTAGCTTTGTTGGAAGCAGTGCATCGTTATGGGATGGGGGTTGAGGTCACAGATGCTCAAAGCAGTCTCTTCTTGCTGTCTATAGATTACAGTATAGAACTTCTCCAGCACCATGCCTGCCTGCATGCTGCCATGCTTCCCAGTATGATGATTTATGGACTAAATTAGTGAAACTGTAAGTCAGTCCCAATTAAATGTTTTCCTTAGAAGAGTTGCTGTGGTCATGGTGTCTCTTCACAGCAATAAAATCCTAACTAAGACAGGTCCCACTGACACTACAATAATGTAAAGCCCTCTACAGCGTACCTTAGAGGACTAGATTATGCAGCATTCTATTTTTAGCTTTAAAATAAATTTCCATACTTTTTTTTCATAATGACTATACCAATCTACATTCCCACCAACAGAGTAAATAATTTTTTCTCTATGTCTGATGATTAGTCATACTGACGGCCTTGTCTTATACTGGCTGCCTATTCTACATTGTATTTTCATGCTATATGGCCATTCATAATTCAATTAAGTTATATAAATTTGTTATAATTTTCATATTAATCTTTTATCACAGATAGGACTTGCAAATATTCTTCCAATCCACAAGCTGTTTTTCATTTATATGACTTATCATGTACCCCATTCAACTTCTGAAAACAGTGCATATGGAAAAGTGTAACTTCCCCTTTCTTCAGTTTCAGTGTGGACTGAGCAGTGATTAGGAACAGTGATATGTTGAGAAGCATGACACAGAAAAAGAAAAGGAAGAGACAAGGTCTGAATGATGTGAGAGAGTCCAAGCTGTTTCTGGAATACTGAGCACAAACTGTGCTGCTGGCTATTGGGAATGTTCAGACAGGTCCCGGCCTGAGGAATTGCCCTTCTTCAGTCACTATAACCCTCTTCAAGTATGTACCAGCTCAGCCTGAGCTGGTATCAGTGCTTAGCTGTCTGTAAGCTGGCTTGGCTCACTTCAGTTAGCACTTACTTTCTGTAATGATGTAGACTTATAAAAACCTGGATGTAATTGAGGCAATCTGCTCCTAAGAAGAGAATATTGTCTTTTCTATTCTGCTCCCTGAAAATAAATGAAGCTAGCAGTTAAGGCCACAAAGGCAGTAACATCCTCAAATGAATCAGATCCTTTCTGACAGCAGAAGAATTTGATCTGCTGGTAGGCATTCCATTCGAAATGATAACCACAACCCCAAAGTGTCATTTATTCTTTTACCCGGGTACTAAATGGAGCCCTGGTGACATCAGTGAGCTAATACAACTTCAACATTCCTGTTATGCGCAGGTGAAGCTTATGAATCAGATAATGCTTCAGTGAACATTTATCAGAGAGACAAACCTAGTAGTCCACATTATGCACATGGATTAGGCTCAATACAATCTAGAATGTGAAACATTTTCTATCAGCAAAGAACTAGGTAGAACTCTCATTGCAGGTCCATGTTAGAGAGCAAGGGACATTCAGACAGGCTGCAGAGAGTCAAAGAACTGCTACCAAGATACAAATAAACCAACTGATACCAACTGTTAATGGAAAATAAATTCAGTGAAAATGAGGTAAAGGATGAATGAAGAAACACTCTTAGATGAAGTTTTGCCAGGTGTGATGGCTCACACTATAATCCCCAGCATTTAAAACGCTGAGGCAGGAGGATAGGTACAAGTGCAAGGCCAGTTCAAGCTAGTATGAAGGGCTGTTTTAACAAACAAAAAATGTAAAGAACCCAAAACTATTAAATATGATTTCACAAACAGCAATATTTTATTTTCTTCCTTAGTAATGCTTAATGAGGAACTGGACAGATAGCTCAATGGCTAAAAGGACTCCCTACTCCTGCAGAGAACCAGGTTCAGTTCCCCATACCACATGGCAGCTGAAAACTTGAACTCAAGTTCAAGATCTGGTACCCTTATCTGGCCTCTATAAGCCGTGCACACACATGGTAAGCATACGCACAAGCAGGAACAACACGCATGCATCCAAAATAACAAAGCAAGGGTGCTGGAGAAATGGCTCAGTGGTTGGGAGTATTTGCTTCTCTTCCAAAGGACCTAAGTGCAACTCCCTGTACCCACGTGGGGTGGCTCACAACCACTCTATGTCCAAAGTCACAGGATCAGTCACTTTCTCCTGTCTTCCACAGGCACCAAACACATAAACATAAAAACAGAATAATAAAAAAGAACACTTAAAATGCTGGGCTTATAGCTCAGAGGCACAGTGCTTGCCTTGGATGGAGAGGCCCGAGTCTATGCCAGCTTTAAACAAAAGAAAACAACAACAAAAGGAAGGAAGCCAAGTGAGTAGCCCACACTGGAAATACCAGCCCTTAGATACTCGAGGCAGGAGAATCATTAATTGGAGACCACCCTGACATATCCAGCAAGACCCTATCCCAAACTAGGCCTTATCCTCTTGAAAAAAAAAAATGATGAAGAGAGACATAGTTTTAAAGGAAGCAGTTTCCATGAGAGAAAACTGAGAAATTGACTATTATTTTCTGTCTATAATTCACTACAGTACACTCTCCATACCATGAAGCATACATATATTTATAAGGTGCTTTTTAAACATAACATAGCTAGCTTTGTGGTTCTCTATAGAAACTCTGTTTCAAGTCATAGGATAATTATATTTTTGTCCAGCTGGGAATTCATGGGAGGCCCCATGCTATACCAGCTATACCACTCCTGGGCATATACCCCGAAGATGCTCCAACATGTAATAAGGTTTTTGAAATGTCAAAGCCCACTCCCAGTGACACATTTACTCCAACAAAGATAAACCTCCAAATCCTTCTCAAATAGTGGAACTCTCCAGTGACTAAGAATTCAAATATATAAACCTATGGGAGCCATTCTTTTTCAAAACACCAAAATATTTAAGGGAAAGACTAAAAGGACAGTAGTAAATTAAATGCTTTAGAAGACCTTGACTTGCTAGATAACGTAGTCATTATAATACTGCCACAATGTTAGTTGAATCCTTTGATAAGTAGTCTACAATCAAAGCAGGCTACAATCACAGAGGTTAGTATAGAGTAAGGGACTAGTGGGGAGAGATGGATTTTCTTAGGAAGGCAGAAGTAGAACATATAGTTATGGATGGATTTGGGCCTAGGGGTGAGCAGTACTAGAACAAAAAGATCAACGAGGGAGGCAGATGGAGGTGAGGAAGGAAATACAGGGATGGGGAAGAAAGAGGAAGTGAGAGAAAGAATATGGGGGGGGGTAGCTAAAACTAAGAGCCACTTGAGAG
The DNA here is from genome assembly GCF_978045245.1 of Mus caroli. Lineage (NCBI taxonomy): Eukaryota > Metazoa > Chordata > Mammalia > Rodentia > Muridae > Mus > Mus caroli. The sequence continues at coordinate 43,783,356 of NW_028227265.1, read as the reverse complement.
GTTGTATGGAAACCAAACACAGTAGAAGCTTCTAAAAGAAATCTAAATGGAATAAACCAAATAATGAGTGAGACAAAGCCTCAATTAGACATCTCTCTTCACTAAATGAAACCTCTAGTTCCAGGAAAAGGTTATATCTAATGGAGTTGTTGGCCAAAGGACTCCGGGGACAACCTTAAACAATCAAAGTATTTCCAAGGCCATGGGTTGCTCTCAACAAAATGATGTTAAGTCCCTATTGCTGAATACAAACCTATTTAATTCAGTGAACATAGAGAAGTTGACTTGGTGCCTACCTAGAATTTTCATCCCTACTGACTTGTGTTCATGGTGCTGGAAGGTACTTTGCACATGGCCTGAGGAGAAAGGCAAACATCAACCCAGCTACAAATCCTCTGATCTACAATGGAGACCTGCCTGCATGCTACTCTGGTGCAACAGTGGCAGAATATTGTAACCAGCCAATACCAGGTTAGATTTATAAATGTCTATATTAGATTTACTATTAATATATAGATCTATATACCAGAGTTAATTTTTAAAATATAGATCTACTTAGTAGATTTGTAGATCTATATATTAGGTTTAAGGCCCAGTTCATGAGACAGAACCCATGCCTGACATTGCTTGAGTGGCTAAGAATCTGAGATGAGATATGCCCGAAACATCAGGGAAATCTAAATACTACTTATTGTTCTGCTTAGGGAACATAGCAATAATATGACTACTAGTGACAGTCTGCTATGCCCATAGATCAGTGTCTCAATGAGACATCATCAGAAAACCTTTTTCCGGTAATAAATGGAAACAAACACAGATACACACAAGGGAACAAAGTGCAGAGAGTGAGATCCCTCGGAATCTCACTCAGTCCCAAATGGGATGTCTCCATTAAATCTTTCCTCCTTCAGGGCTCAGCAAACTGTTCAGAAGAAGAGGTGGGAAGATTGTAAGAGCCAGAGGGGATGGAGGACACCAAGTAAACAAGGCGTTCTAAACCCAGCAGGGCTGACATACATACGATCTCATACAGACAGTATGCACAGGCCCTACCAGGGCGGGGGGCTTCTCAGGCTTCTCTTCCTCTCTTTTTTTTCTCTTGGTAGTTTGTTTGTTTTACCTTATTCCGGTCTATTTGGTTTTATTTGATCTCATTTTATTATTATATTTAGATGCCTGTTAGTACACTAATGAGAAAAAAATGAAAGGGCGTGGCTTTGGGTAGGTGGAGGGTCATGGAGGATCTGGGAGATGGGAACTATTATCAGAATATATTGTATGAAAAAAATCTATTTTCAATAAAAAATGCTGCCACAAAAGAATAACATCTTTATATAATTTCTCTTTAAAATGTTTAGTAAAAAACATCTGTTGGCATTAGGAAAGTGATAACATACTTGTAATAAAACATTCTCTATTACTTTGTTTCTCTGGTGTCCCATCCTTATCAAAGAACATAAACGACAATAATAGAAAGAAGTGCAGCTTTTAGTAAACAGGTCTCTTCATCTTTGCTGATAAAAATCACCTTTTATTTAGAACAGAATTGGAGTTATTTCAAAGAGAATGTATTTCACAGTGAATCAGATTGCCACCTTATAGTATCATAAGGTTAGAGAGGCTTAATTTGAATTAAAAAAGAAAAACAATAATCAAAAAGATCCTCATCATTTTTAATATATGCTTAGATAGGTCTAACATAGCCAAACTTTCTAAGCTTTTTATATGTTTCTGAGAAATCCTTTCTGAATGCTTAACTAGGCACAGTGATGCCCATCTGGAATCCAGCAGGAAGAAAGAAAAGCAAGATCATTTTTGTAACTTGAAGGCACGGACACCTATATCAAATTCCCACATCACACTACACATCAAAACCATACAAAACTTAACCCAACCAAAACAAAGAACAACAACAAAAAACAATGCTTAAACTTCTGCAAATATATAATAATTTTATAAAGAATTTGCCTTTGCTATATGCTAAATCTGCAGGTGAAAGATACATTTCTCAGGAATAGATTGAGCACTTGAAAATGCAATATGGTAGCCTGTTTAGGTACCATTTTGTTTCCCAAGTGTGATCATTAATTCAACAGATACCCATCAAGTCCCCATTTGGTGTAGGATCTGCTCTAGTCTCTTGAAAAATAATAGAGAATAGGACAACCCAAAGTCTCTGCCCTTACCAACCTTAATACTTGACATTTTAGCAGGTGGTAGGACTTTGGGGAAAGAAGTAAAGAGAACAGGACCCAGGAGAGGACTGAAGCATTGCAGGGGAGGGGGGCAGGCCTCGCTGGAGAGAAAGACAATCCCAATAAAACATTAGGAAGATGAAGAGTATTTTGAGAACTCATTGAGAACTTGTCCCAACAACCACAACCACCACCACCACAACAAAATGTTTTAAAAAGTGTGTGTGTGTGTGTGTGTGTGTGTGTGTGTGTGTGTGTGTGTGTGTACTGGGGCAGGGTACAGCTCAGTTGACAGTGTGCTTGCAGGAGGCACTTCATTCAGTCCCATGTCTAGGCAAGGACATGGGGGAAAAGAGGATCTGGGAGATGGGAACTGTTACAGATAAATTGTATGAAAACATATATTTTCAATAAAAAATAAGGGAGAGGGACTGTGAACAGCAAGTTAGGAACAAAGATGGCCAGTGTAGTCATGAGGTGGGAAAAGAATAAAATAGACTTAGAGATGCAGTAGAGGCTGAGGAGAGAATTTATATGACCTTTTCTAATTCTGTGAATGATGTACAGTTCCTGGAAGATTTTGAGAAGAATGCCATGACCTGATTTATAATCTTAAGTGGATCACAGTAGTTTGTGGAAAACAGTCATGCATGGAAAAGTATCTGTTAGTGGGATATATCAGAGTAGAAAGATGGAGCCTTGGTCCTGGATGAGTATTATGGAGGCAGTGAGAAGTGACCAGGTTGTATATACTTAAAGGCTGTATGAAGAGAATTTCCTAACACTATTAGCATTAGGTTTATAGACAGAGACAGCTAACATGACTTCAGTGTTCTGCAGAACTGCTGTTAATGGGATGTGAAGGTTTGAGGCCATGCAGGTTTAGGAGGAAAGATTAGGAATGGAGTTTGAAAAACAGTGTATCAGACACACGCAGAGGTAGACATGGCTCTCAAGCAGATATATATGATGTTATTGAATTCATAGAGCAGACCATTCTGAAAATTTATCAGTTTTGTATCAGGGCATGGCAGTATTAATATATAGATAATATTTAAAGCATATGACCACCAAGTATATAAGAGGAAAAATGAAGAGACTGTATGACTAGAAATGCTATTGAGTTTTAAAATATTTAAGTTATAAATTAGCACATTAAAAGGTCAAATTTAAATTTCTGAATGTAGAATAATGAATGTAGTGGTATCTTATGACAATTCTAAGGTTATTCTCAAGCTATAAGGCCAAACTAATAATACATTCTCACATGTATGCATGTCCATCTATTGCCTCAAATATTTTCACTGTAAAATCAAACCCCCAAATCAAGAGTATCTGGAGAAATAATAGGTCGTGTGGTAGACATGGGCCTAGATTCTGACACTACTCTTGTATTTTGAAGGCAGGAGCTAAGTAGATGGCAAGGCTGATTTCTTTTGCTGCAATAAGTTGATGTACAAGCAAATGACCGCATTTCTGTTATATATGTATGGATAGACCATAAGACTATAAAAAAAAAGCACGTGAAAATGTAATATGCTAGCCTGTTTAGGTACCATTCTGCTATTCAAGTATGATCATTAATTCAACAGATACCCATCAAATCATCAATAATAAGATGATGATAATCTGAGATATGTATGTGAAAATTAAAATAAATCAATCTATTTTTACATACCAAACTGGCAATAATTTAACAAAAGTAACAGCAATAACAAAGTTGGGAACTTGAGCTCCCAGGAGCCTTGCTACAGGACAACACAGCAGCATTTGCCTCCTTGGAGATGCATACACTTGGTTACCATGCATTTCCTTTTCAGGAATTCTTACTGAGGAACTTGTGACAACTATACATAGAACAAGGTACTGGAATAATATATAGCTCATTAAATAACCACAAGCTTCTATATTTTGTGTATATTGCATGTGCCATGGCAAGCATGGGGAGGTCTGCTGAGAATTTGAGTCCTAGGGATTGAACTCAGGTCACACTTGGCTGCAGGTGCCTTTAATTGGTGTGCTTTATTGCCAGCCATGAAATACTTGATTTGGTTTTTTGAGAAAGTCTGTAAAGTCAGTCCAAGGCAGCCTGGAACTCGTTATCTTCCTGCCCTGGCTATATGCTAGGGTTATAAGCAAACATTAGCACACCTGGCTACACAATACTTTTAAAAGAAGCTATTTATTGTTAGCAGTATCCAGGCATGGCTTAATAATTTGCAACTCGATTCCTGAATTAAAACATTATTGGAAATTTGAATTATGTGTCTTTGATTGCCCAAAAATTGATGGGACAAACACCTTTAGTCATTTATTGCCTGTCTCAGTTATACTTCAGGTGACTAAAAGATAAGGCAGCATTTTTTTTATTAAAGAACAATCCCAACTACGAAGAGGAGCAGAAGACAAAGTCAACAGTGCCACTCCTCCTGTGAGGGCTATTCCTGGTTGTCAACTCCTACTGTGATGGCTGTTCCTGGTTGACATCTATAATGGATCCAGATCTTGACACTGGAAGACACAGATTCTGACCTAGATCTTGACATGGGATGACACAGGCTTTTGATCCAGATATTGAGGCATAGTGGCCAAGAAAAGCTTAGGTCAAGGCAAGGTAATACATGGCTTTAATCTCAGGAAACTGGGGCAAGCAGATCTTTGAGTTCAAGGCCAGCCTGGGACAGAGCAAATTCCAAATCCTGGCATGTACATACCTTTAACCTGGACCACAGCTTCTGCTGGAAGCCTACATAAGGCATAAGGACATTGGAAGAAGGAAGACTCACTCTTCTTTGCCTGCTTGTACTGACTTGCCAGCACATCTGTTGAAACCTACTCCTTCAGGGCTCCAGCTTATACAGAAGACTGGCTGAAACAACTTGCCAAGTGGAACTGAGCAACTACTACATTATTAGACTTCCAATTCACAGCTGCCCATTGTTGGGTTAGTTGAACTGTAGTCTATAAGTCATTACAATAAAGTCCTTTAATATAAAGACATTCCTTAAGTTCTGCGACTCTAAAGAACCCTGACTAATACACCTACTGAAACAACGGCTTTGGCAATGACCATCATGGTTCCTTAGAACCATGACAGTATTATAATAATCTGTGCTCAGAAGAGTTGAAAACAGTGTTCATTTTTAACATCAGAATAGAGGAAAAAAGTATTTATCTTCTTAATGAGCTAAAACACAGACTATGGCCAGGATATGGTCAGGAATCCAAATCTAACTACGGAAACATAAGAACAGAGTAACATAGAAAGTAATACCATGGGGACAGAATAGAGAAATTTCTGCAAACTGATAGCATTTCTTTTTTGTCTGTGTGGTATTCTGTTAAGTTCCTAATTTGATAAAGAGTAAAATTTAGAAGTATATAGGGATATTCTGCATAATGACTACATATTTGATACTAGATCATTATAAAATATTTTGAATTCAGAATAATCTATTGATGGAAATACAGAAAAAAATATTCTTGGGACTGAAGACATGGCTCAACTGGTCAACAGCACTTGCTGCTCTTTCAGAGAACCAGGGTTCAGGTCCAGATGGTGGCTTACCATCATCTCAGCCTCAGGTTCCAGTGCTCTCTTCTAGCCTCAGGTGGCATGCATTAGGTGCATGACATACATGTAGAGAAAACTCTTATACATATAAAATAAAAAGAAATAAGCCTTTAAAAAGACCCATCTTATCACTTAGAAATACACATTCAAGTGCTCTCAAATGAAATGATAAGTTTGTAATTTTTAAAAAACGTTTTCTGGGGTAAAAGGACATATGGGTGGTATATGTGCAGCATTTATAATTATTCAAGATAGGTGATGGTTAAATGTGTACATATTATAGTATTTTATGTTTTAAAGTTTTCTGTAATTAAAAATTCTCAGACCTGAAGAAGCAGCTCAGTGGTAGTGTACTGACCAGCAAGTGTACTCCATTCAACAAAGGTTCATAAATGTCAGTTCTCAGTCTACAAGCTAAATGTTTTTCAACCATTAATTTACTATTAAAAATATTTAAATTTAAAGGGAAAGAAATATTGAGCAACATATATTTAAATTATCAAAAATTTCTAAACAGTGGGGACATAATTGTAAGGTGCTTAACATATAACAAAAGCTGTAAGAACTGAGGTCATATTTATGACACTAAATACTACCTCTTATTCAGTATGTCAAACTTTTGCTACTTATTTTATATCATAACTTTTAAACTTGTTCATAACATATAAGAATTAAGAAATGATTCTTAAGATGATATAAAATTCAATAATTTTTAGGTAGATCAAAGCGAATATTTCATTTCTGTGCAACTCACCTGCTGTAAAATCTTCAGTCAGATCAATAAATGCATGGGAATGTGGATCTCGCATTTTACTCTTAGTGGTCAAGGCAGGATGCCATGATAAATCTCTAAAATAAAAAGCCACAATTTTCTTAGGATGAGTATCTTATAAATATTGTTTTAAAGTATAAAATATTGGCTATATAATAATTTTAAATATTTTTATTAGGCTATATTTTACATACTATTAAATCGACATTTTTAGTGTATATAATCCAATGGGTTTTAGTGTGTTCACAGTGTAAAATCATTGCTTCTCTCAAAATCCTAAACATTTTCTTCTGAGAAAGAAATTTTCAAATGTATTAGTCACTCCTTATTTCCTTCCTTTGGCAACCACAAATTTGGCACCTTAGTATTTTGCACTTCAGGTCAAGTCATATAAATGTACACACAGCATTCAGGTACTTTACATACAGCCTCTCTCATTACATTTTCAAGTTCATTCAAAATGAAACAGGCATCCACCAGAACCACATTCTTAGACTGGGCATGACTGTATTTGGGAGGCAGAGATAGGTCTCTGAGTTGAAGGCCAGCTTGGTCTACATAGTGAGTACCAGGCCAGTCAGTGCTACTCAGTTGGACCCTGTCTTAAAAACCAAAACTAAAATTCCAACTCAATTCTTCACGGAGTTAGAAAGGGTAATTTGCAAATTCACCTGGAATAACAGAAAACCTACGATAGCAAAAACTATTCTCAACAATGAAAGAACCTTGGGGGTAATCACCATGACTGACCTCAACTACAGAACAATTGTGGTAAAAACTGCATGGTATTGGTACAGCAACAGACAGGTAGATCAATGGAATAGAATTGAAGACCCAGAAATGAACCCACACACCTATGGTCACTTGATCTCTGACAAGGGAGCTAAAACCATCTAGTGGAAAGAAGACAGCCTTTTCAACAATGGTGCTGGCACAACTGGCAGTTATCATGTAGAAGAATGCAAATTGATCCATTCTTATCTCCTTGTACAAAGCTCAAGTCTAAGTGGATCAAGGAACTCCACATAAAACCAGAGACTCTGAAACTTATAGAGGAGAAAGTGGGGAAAAGCCTCAAAGAGATGGGCACAGGGGAAAAATTCCTGAACAGAACAGCAATGGCTTGTGTTGTAAGATCAAGAATCAACAAATGGGACCTCATAAAATTGCAAAGCCTCTGTAAGGCAAAAGACACTGTCAATAGGACAAAAAGGCCACCAATAGATTGGGAAAGGATCTTATACAAAGGATAAATGGCCTGATAAAGAAATTAGAGAAACAACACCCTTCACAATAGTCACAAATAATATAAAATATCTTGGGGTAACTCTAACCAGACAAGTGAAAGATCTGTATGACAAGAATCTCAAGTCTCTCAAGAACGAAACTGAAGAAGATCTCAGAAAATGGAGAGATTTCCCGTGCTCATGGATTGGCAGAATTAACATAGTAAAAATGGCCATCCTACCAAAAACAATCTACCAATTCAGTGCAGTCCCCATCAATCCCAAGACAGTTCTTCAAAGACATGGAAACAGCAATTCTCAAATTCATCCAGAAAAGTCAAAGAACCCAGAATAGCCAAAACAATTCTTAATAAAAGAACTTCTGGCGCAATTACAAACATTTCTTGACCATTTGTAGTTTTTCACTGGGGAAATAACTTTTCAAACCATCTGCTGATACTTAAATTATACTTTTATTGCTTTATTATTGATTCATATGCGTTCTTTGGATATTAGCTATCTTTTAGTCTGTCTCCCAGTCTCAGGGCTGTTTTTCAGTTTCCTGATGGTGATCTCAGAAAACCAGTTTTGAGTGTTGATGCAGCCCACTCCTTCTCTTTTCTTTTTAGTACTTATTCTTTTAGTACTACAAGGTCATAAAGGTTTTCCTGCTTTCGTCTAAAAGATGTTTCATGTTAGCTCATAGTGGCCTAGCAAGCAATTTTTTTCCCCACACAGTGGTTTAAAGGATGATGATTACTTGGAGCCTGAGAATGGATTTGCAGTCTGTCTCACACTATGTGCATAATATTAAGTGTACCCAAAGCTTAAACTATAACATTCCTACAAGGAAATGCAAGGGAAATACTAACAGTGTTAGATATGGTAATTAAAAAAAGTTTTTTTTTTTTTTTTTCTTTCTGAGACAGAGTCTCAATATGTATCCAAGGCTGGCATAGAAACCACAGATATCTACCTGTCTTTGCCTCCTCAGTGCAGGGATTAAAAATATGTGACATCATACCCTTGGCAAAGACTTTATAGATCTTGTCTCCCTTGTCCCCACATGACACAGCAAATGAATGGGGGCTGGCGAGTTGGCTCAGTGGATAAGAAGAGTTACTCTTGCAGAGGACTGGGGTTTGATTCCCAGAACCCATCTGGCAGTTTATATCCAGCCATAACTATAGGGGATTCAATTACCTATTCTGAACTCCTCAAGCACTAGGCATGCATGTGATGCACTAACATATACTCAAATACTAAAATAAATTAATAAATCATTTGAAAAGGCAAATAGGTAAGCTACACCATTAGAAATTAAATGACTTTGTGCATCAAAGATGGTGAAAACAGTATGTGCTGATAAGTTTTTATGTTAACTTACCACAGATCAGAATTACACAAGAAGAAAAGAATCACAACTAAAATTGCCCCATCACACTGCTTGCAGGTACATTTTCTTGATTTATGGTGGATGTGAAAGAGACCACTGCTCAGTGAGTGGTGCCCTCAACCAGACCCACCCCACCCCTGCCTCAGGTAGTTCTGGGTACTATAAGAAAACATGCTGATCAAGCCATGAAGGATTAAGCTAGTAAGCATATTCTTTTGTGGCTTCTGTTTCAGTTTCTGCCCCGACTTTCTGGAATCATGACAACCTGTAGGATGAAATAATACAGGATGAAATAATCCCATCCCTGCCCACGTTGCTTTTGGTCATCACAGCAATAGAAAAGTAACTAAGATTATTATTAGGAGTTGGGGTATTACTATGTGACATGTTTTGGGAAAGATTATAGAAGGACTCTGGAACGTTGAGCCAGAAAAGCCAGAGAGTTTAGAGTTCAATGAGCTGTTGTGGGAACACTTAGATATGATGCTGAGATGGAGGCCTGGCCTATAAACTTTCAGAGGGACCTTTCAAAGTCCCTCCAATACTTTGAATTAAGAACCACTAACATGAAACCTTTGCTTTTCTGGAAAAACTGATACTGGCCAGATGGGGCTGAAAAATCAGTTGTAACTAAGAAGATACTAGTACCACTGAGGCAAAATCTACTGGTAAGTGTTGCTGCTGAGTCAGCACAAAGAAACTGATTCATAAGGGTCAAGACTATACCTTGTGCTAGCAGTAAGTTTGGCAATATGTAGGAGTTTCCCAGGTGGTACTGGTTTTGAAGGAATTAAGGCGTCAAGCAGAGCAGTAGAGATTTGCACTGTGAGAGACTAGGAGTGGCTGTTGGTAAAGATACAGCTTTAGTTGACATAGAAGCCCCATGACTGAAGGGATTATGGGAAGAAGGCAAGGACTATATGGTAGACTCAGAGTCCCAGAAGAAAGCCCAGAAGAGGCTCCTGGTGAAGGTGCATCCTAGCTACATTGAAGATGACAACATTTTAGGGATGTCAATACCATGGCACAACTGCCAAGAATAGCAGCAGCTGTGGAGCAGAGCTAGCCTAAGCCTTTGACATGAGCTATGGGTCGTGTGGCCATGCTTTTTGGTGCCTAGAAGACTGTGAGCCTCAGAAGTCTGACACTGAGATTTACATAGTTGTGCAAAGCTTTGATTTGAATGTAACTGTGCTTGGTTCTTCTATTGTTGAGCAGAATAATATTTAACTAAGTTTTGATTTTGCAAGAGCCCACAGGTAGAGACTTGGGAATTTTCAAGAGACTTGGGATTTTGTAAAGACTGGGAGTTTGTAAGTTATTTCTGTGTTTTATATTATAATGTTGCTATTGAGATCTTGAAATGGACAATAAAAGAAAGGTTGAATAGTGATGTCAAGTTGATGATGAGTCAATTTGTTCTGGCTGGTGTTCATGTTAACTTGACACAAGCTACTGCATATGCGTGCATGTTGTGGGTGTATGTGGAGGCACAGGTTTACATTTTTCACTCATATAGTCTGCCTAGCCAGGGAGTTCTTTTTCTATCTTCTACTTTCTGGGATTATTATAGGTGGCCACTGTGCCCACTTGGTTTTTGTGTGAGATCTAGGGATCTACTGCTCTTAGCTCACATGGGATATGCTTTACCCAGTCACCCATCTAACCACCCCACAATCTATTTTTAAATTGGGCAAATGACTAGAAACTATTCCAAAGACTTTCAAGTGCTGGGCATGGTGATAAATGCCTCTAATTTGAGCACTCAGGAGACTTAGGCAGAAGGGTAATGAACTTGAGGTCAGCCTGTGTAACATTATGACCTCCTGGCCAGGCTCAAAATTCCAAAACAAATGAAAAGAAAAACACCCCACCAAAACCCACAACCCGTCAACTAAAAAAGAGAAACTAAGCCGAGGGGCTGGAGCCAGGGATTTACAGTGAACAGAGGAGTGCATTGCTCCTGCAGAGGCCCCTCGTCTGGTTCTCAGCACCCACATCAGGCAACTCACAACTGCTCATAATTCCAGCTCCAAGAAATCCCGTGCCTCTTGTCTTTGTGGATACCAGCAATCACAGGCACAACACATACATAAAATTTAAAATAATAAGAATAATAAATCTTAAAACAACAAACCAACAATAAGGAAAACAAAAAAATAGCTACTTCATACATTGATGGTGTACACCACCACTGGTCAACAGGAAAATGCAAATTAGAGACACCATGAGTAAAGACATACTTTACCAGAATGGTGACTGTACATTGCTTTTGGTATTAGTTCAGGAAAGTTCTCTTTACAATGGGTGGCAGTGAGTGAGCACAGAGACTTGGCTGTCCAAGGTGTCAAGACAGAACCTACCTACAGCCAGTCATAGATTGGAGAGGGACTCTTGAGGCACAACACCTCCCTGCTGGTGGGATTCTAGGAGAGGGAAGTCACTGTCTTTAGATCTATATCAACTGGTGAGTCCACCAGGCAACAAGGTTTTATGTGTGGCTGATTTTGATATTTTTGGAAAGCAAAAACATAGAACAACATAATTCATTTTTAGAAGGTTGAATATGGTAAAAGAAAAAGTATTTGTCAAGTGACAACTTTATTTCCCTAAAGAAAGAAAAAGTCTCTTTATAATCTTCTTTCACATTCCATAGCTCCTAAATTGTCCTAAGCTCACTGTGGTTATAAATAACAAAACTACCCAAACCCTTAACCTATCAGATTCTGCACAAAGTCTAGCTTTCTGCCTTCTTTTGAAACATAAGGAACCAGGCGGCCAGTGGCTTTTGTCAGATGGGGCTGTTGCTGTTTGGGCTGCCAGAGACAGCCCCAATCCCAACCATTTCCTCTCTTTTTCTGAGTCCCTCTTAATGTCTAAATGTGAAACTCCTAAACAGCACTAATTGTACTCTTAGTTCAGACCAACATTCAATTTCTCATAGTGCTTTACAGTTTCTACTTGAGTATGCCCTGCTGTTTTTATGCTGGCATTATTTTGACAGCTGACGAAGGAGTCAGGGATAAGATGCTGTTTATTTTGGCAGTGCATTTTAGGATGGCTCAATCGTAATTAAATTACTGAAATCTATAGGGACAATAAAATTTACTTCTTTCATCTTTGAAATTGCTCAATTTATATCACAGCCTTTTGGAAATAAAAAACAGGCTGCATATTATGCAGGCGAGTGAACAGATATAAACTGTAATCTCATGTAAGTGTTCAGCTGCTCTTGAAGGTTAATGTCACACACTGCTGATTAAAACAGAAGGAAGGGTAGAGATGAAAATAAAATGGAGATTTTCAAGCTGGTATTAAGTTTACTCACTAATGCTTCTTGACCTTTGCAGATTTCAATTAACTTCCCCCACAGAAAACATAATTATGTCAAAGTGTTCTAATTTGTGGGCATCATCACCTTTTATCTCAAAGAATAGCATTTATCAAAGGATAGATTTACACGTAATTAGTGCCAAGGTAGCTTTTGGTTGCCTATGGTAACAGCTATTTGAAATGACTTCTGATCTGCCCACTTATCATTGATCACCTCAACACCAAATGCTAACTGCTCAAGAAAGTCAGGGCCAAGCACATAATAAGAGTTAGTGTTTGGTACAAAAGAGAACATGCAGAAAGCTTCAGATATTTCTGTCTGTCTGTCTGCCTGTCTTTCTTCCTTTCTTTCTTTGGAATATAATGTAATAATTCATTTAACAAGTATAATAAAAGACAGAGTGGTCTTGCTTTCAGAATACAACAATTAAACGAGTATAAAAATAATAGCATTTTCTCATTTCATTAAACACAAAACTTGTGACTTAAATAAAAGAAATGAAGAAACTGTGAAAAGTTGTTTAAAAATTGAAAAATTATCCTAGGTTTGTTGTTATTCCAGATGAATTTGCAGATTGCTCTTTCTAATTTGTTGAAGAATTGAGTTGGAATTTTGATGGGGATTGCATTGAATCTGTAGATTCCTTTTGGCAAGATAGCCATTTTTACTATATTGATCCTGCCAATACATGAACATGGGAGATCTTTCCATCTTCTGAGATCTTCTTTAATTTCTTTCTTCAGAGACTTGAAGTTTTTATCATACAGATCTTTCACTTCCTTAGTTAGAGTCACGCCAAGATATTTTATATTATTTGTGACTATTGAGAAGGATGTTGTTTCCCTAATTTCTTTCTCAGCCTGTTTATTCTTTGTGTAGAGAAAGGCCATTGACTTTTTTGAGTTAATTTTATATCCAGCTACTTCACCGAAGCTGTTTATCAGGTTTAGGAGTTCTCTGGTGGAATTTTTAGGGTCACTTATATATACTATCATATCATCTGCAAAAAGTGATATTTTGACTTCATCTTTTCCAATTTGTATCCCCTCGATCTCCTTTTGTTGTCGAATTGCTCTGGCTAGGACTTCAAGTACAATGTTGAATAGGTATGGAGAAAGTGGGCAGCCTTGTCTAGTCCCTGATTTTAGTGGGATTTCTTCCAGCTTCTCACCATTTACTTTGATGTTGGCTACTGGTTTGCTGTAGATTGCTTTTATCATGTTTAGGTATGGGCCTTGAATTACTGATCTTTCCAAGACTTTTATCATGAATGGGTGTTGGATTTTGTCAAATGCTTTCTCAGCATCTAACGAGATGATCATGTGGTTTTTGTCTTTGAGTTTGTTTATATAATGGATTATGTTGATGGATTTCTGTATATTAAACCATCCCTGCATCCCTGGAATGAAACCTACTTGGTCAGGATGGATGATTGTTTTGATGTGTTCTTGGATTCGGTTAGTGAGAATTTTTCTGAGTATTTTTGCATCGATATTCATAAGGGAAATTGGTCTGAAGTTCTCTATCTTTGTTGGATCGTTCTGTGGTTTAGGTATCAGAGTAATTGTGGCTTCATAGAATGAGTTGGGTAGAGTACCTTCTACTTCTATTTTGTGGAATAGTTTGTGCTGAAGTGGAATTAGATCTTCTTTGAAGGTCTGATAGAACTCTGCACTAAACCCATCTGGTCCTGGGCTTTTTCTGGCTGGGAGACTATTAATGACTGCTTCTATTTAGGGAATATCGGACTGTTCAGATCGTTAACTGATCCTGATTTAACTTTGCTACCTGGTATCTGTCTAGAAATTTGTCCATTTTGTCCAGGTTTTCCAGTTTTGTTGAGTATAGCCTTTTGTAGAAGGATCTGATGGTGTTTTGGATTTCTTCAGGATCTGTTGTTATGTCTCCCTTTTCATTTCTGATTTTGTTAATTAGGATGCTGTCCCTGTGCCCTCTAGTGAGTCTGGCTAAGGGTTCATCTATCTGGTTGACTTTCTCAAAGAACCAGCTCCTCGTTTGGTTGATTCTTTGAATAGTTCTTCTTGTTTCCACTTGGTTGATTTTGCCCCTGAGTTTGATTATTTCCTGCCGTCTACTCCTCTTGGGTGAATTTTCTTCCTTTTGTTCTAGAGCTTTTAGGTGTGTTGTCAAGCTGCTAGTGTGTGCTCTCTGTAGTTTCTTTTTGGAGGCACTCAGAGCTATGAGTTTTCCTCTTAGAAATGCTTTCAATATGTCCCATAAGTTTGGGTATGTTGTGGCTTCATTTCCATTAAACTCTAAAAAGTCTTTAATTTCTTTCTTTATTCCTTCCTTGACCAAGGTATCATTGAGAAGAGTGTTGTTCAGTTTCCACGTGAATGTTGGCTTTCTATTATTTATGTTGTTATTGAAGATCAGCCTTAGTCCATGGTGATCTGACAGGGTGCATTGGACAATTTCAATATTTTTTATCTGTTGAGGCCTGTTTTGTGACCAATTATATGGTCAAATTTGGAGAAGGTCCCACGAGGTGCTGAGAAGAAGGTATAGCCTTTTGTTTAAGGATAAAATGTTCTGTAGATATCTGTTAAGTCCATTTGTTTCATAACTTCTGTTAGTTTCACTGTGTCCCTGTTTAGTTTCTGTTTCCGTGATCTGTCCATTGGTGAAAGTGGTGTGTTGAAGTCTCCCACTATTATTGTGTGAGGTGCAATGTGTGCTTTGAGCTTTACTAAAGTGTCTTTAATGAATGTGGCTGCCCTTGCATTTGGAGCATAGATATTCAGAATTGAGAGTTCCTCTTGGAAGATTTTACCTTTGATGAATATGAAGTGCCCCTCCTTGTCTTTTTTGATGACTTTGGGTTGGAAGTCGATTTTATTAGATATTAGAATGGCTACTTCAGCTTGTTTCTTCATACCATTTGCTTGGAAAATTGTTTTCCAGCCTTTCACTCTGAGGTAGTGTCTGTCTTTTTCCCTGAGATGGGTTTCCTGTAAGCAGTAGAATGTTGGGTCCTGTTTGTGTAGTCAGTCTGTTAGTCTATGACTTTTTATTGGGGAGTTGATTCCATGGATATTAAGAGATATTAAGGAAAAGTAATTGTCGCTTCCTATTATTTTTGTTGTTAAAGTTGGCATTCTGTTCTTGTGGCTGTCTTCTTTTAGGTTTGTTGAAGGATTCCTTTCTTGCTTTTTCTAGGACGTGGTTTCTGTCCTTGTATTGGTTTTTTTCTGTTATTATCCTTTGAAGGGTTGGATTCGTGGAAAGATAATGTGTGAATTTGGTTTTGTCATGGAATACTTTGGTTTCTCCATCTATGGTAATTGAAAGTTTGGCCGGGTATAGTAGCCTGGGCTGGCATTTGTGTTCTCTTAGTGTCTGTATAACATCTGTCCAGGATCTTCTGGCTTTCATAGTCTCTGGTGAAAAGTCTGGTGTAATTCTGATAGGTCTGCCTTTATATGTTACTTGACCCTTTTCCCTTACTGCTTTTCATATTCTATCTTTATTTAGTGCATTTGTTGTTCTGATTATTATGTGTCAGGAGGAATTTCTTTTCTGGTCCAGTCTATTTGGAGTTCTGTAGGTTTCTTGTATGTTCATGGGCATGTCTTCCTTTAGGTTTTGGAAGTTTTCTTCTATAATTTTGTTGAAGATATTTGCTGGCCCTTTAAGTTGAAAATCTTCATTTTCATCTCCTATTATCCTTAGGTTTGGTCTTCTCAGTGTGTCCTGAATTTCCTGGATGTTTTGAGTTAGGGTCTTTTTGCATTTTGCATTTTCTTTGATTGTTGTGCCTATGCTCTCTATGGAATCTTATGCACCTGAGATTCTCTCTTCCATCTCTTGTATTCTGTTGCTGATGCTTGCATCTATGGTTCCAGATTTCTTTCCTTGGTTTTCTATCTCCAGCATTGCCTCACTTTGGGTTTACTTTATTGTGTCTACAGAAAAGATGGCAGTCAAGAGACTTTGGAAAGAAATACAAAGGTATAACCACTAAAACACAAACTAAAAGGGAGAAAACAAGCACCATGGCAAATCAATAACAGATGACTCCAATCACCACACATTTGAATAATAACTTTACTCAATTCCCCAATCAAAAGAAACAGGCTAACTGAATGGATAAAGAAACAAATCCATCTATCTGTTGTTTTCAAGAAACACACCATAGCTTCAAAGATAGGCACTGACTTAGAGTAGAAGAAGGAGAAAACTACTTCAATCAAATAGGACCAGTTAGCAAGCAGGTGCTATCATATTATCTAATAAAATAGACTTCAAACTAAAGTTAATCAACAGAAAAAAGTGGTACACTGAATTCTCATCAAGGGAACATTTTGTCAAGAAGACTATTCCTTAAGCATATATGTACCAGAATCTAGCGCAATCAGTATCATAAAAATGTACTAACGTAATTAAAGAAAGGGATTAACATCAGTCTAATAATAGTAATTTTAATACCTCTATCTAATATATAGGCTATATATTAAAAAAACAGGAAAACATAATAACTAAATGACATCATACACTATATGGTCTTAGCAGATATCAACAGAATATTCTACCCAAACACCAAAGAATATACACTTGGCTGAGGAGGACACTGAAGCTACACTAAAATAGACCCATATTCAAAGAGAGTGAAGTAACTCAGTGCATCCTATCCGACTACCATGTAATAAAACTTATACTCAACAGGAAACAAATCTACAGTAAATGCACAAATTCACGTGGACTGAACAACTTGTTACTGAATGCAAATAAGTAAACGAAGAAATCAAGAAAGAAATGAAAAAAATTCCTGAACTAAATTAAAATGAAAATACAATAAAAATTCTGAGACACATTGAAAGCAATCTCCAGGAAAATTTATAGTGCTAAGTACCTAGATTAAAAAAATGAGAATGAACAGAGATAAATGACATAATGAATGTAACTCAAACAAGGAGCTAAAGGGATCTGCAACCCTATAGGTGGAACAACAATATGATCTAACCAGTAGCCCCCGGAGCTCCTGTCTCTAGCTGAATATGTATCAGAAGATGGTCTAGTCGGCCATCAGTGGAAAGAGGCCCATTGGTCGTACAAACTTTATGTCTCAGTATAGGGGAACGCCAGGGCCAAAGAGTGGGGGTGGGTGGGCAGGGGAGTGGGGTGGGAGGGTATGGGGGACTTTTGGAGTAGCACTGGAAATGTAAATGAAGAAAATACCTAATTAAAAAAAAAGAAAAAGAAACAAAAGGACTTGAAGGAGAAAAAAATAAATAAATTAAAAAAAAAAAAAGAAACAGAAATAGCCAAATCCAAACCAAATAATAAGCAGAAATGAATGAAACAGAAACACCACCACCACATAAAGGACCAACAATTTAAGGCCTGGATCTTTAAGAAGACAAACAAGACTTACAGACACTAGACCTTACTAAACAACCACAACAAAATGAACAGGAAGAAATTTCAACAAATTCTGCCCCGCCCCCATTCAGAATATCATAAGGGATATTAAAATCTTATAGTCCATTAATTTTGAAAACCTAAAAGAAATTCACAAATTATTAGATTCAGCCAAACTATCAAAATTTAACCAGGAAGACTTTAGTCACAGAACCCGACATGTAACAAATGCACAGATAGAAATAGAAACAAAATTCTTTTAATTAAAAAAAGTTCAGGATTAGATGGATTCACAGAAAAACTCTATTAGACTTTCAAAAAACACCTATAGTTAGCCCTTCTTAAAGTATTAAAAAAATTAAAAACCTCCAAACTCTTTTTACAAGCCCAGTATTACTTTAACACCCAAAACAGGGAAAGACAATGAAAATAGGAAAAGTATAGGCCAGTATTCCTGATGAACATAGGTTAAAAAATGCTCAATCAAATACCCATAAATTGAATATAGACGTATATCAAGAACTTATGTCCAAGTTAGCTTTATCCCAGAAATCCAGAGAAGATTGGATATATGCAAGTCAATAAATGTAATAAACCATATAAGTGGACATAAAGCCAAAAAACATTTTATCATTTCAATAGATTTAGAAATAGCATTGATAAAATACAACATACTTTCATGATAAAATCATAGATAATGTAGGACTATAGGGAACATACCTCAACACAATAAAAGCCATGTATGGAAGACCCATAGCCAAGATCATCCTAAGTGGAGAAAAACTTGAAGCAATTTCCCTAATGTCAAGAACAGACAGGGCCCTGCACTAGACCTCTTCCTTTTCTTTCTTTCTTTTTTTTTTTTTTAATATATTTTATTACGTATTTTCCTCAATTACATTTCCAATGCTATCCCAAAAGTCCCCCATACCCTCTTCCTTTTCAATAGAGCATTTGAATCGCTGGTTGGACCAATGAGGCCAGAGAAGAAAATTGAAGGGATACAAATAGGGAAAGATATGAAAAAAAATCGATCTGCAGATGACATGACATTAGACACAGGAGATTCCAAAAATTCTACCAAAAAAATCCTGGAAATGTTGCACAGATTCCATCAATGTGGTGGTATACAAAGTCACAAAGTCAACCTGTACAATCAACAGCTTTTCTATATACCAACAAACTATACAGGAAAGAGATCATGCTTTTCTATATACCAACAAACTATACAGGAAAGAGATCATGCTTTTCTATATACCAACAAACTATACAGGAAAGAGATCATGCTTTTCTATATACCAACAAACTATACAGGAAAGAGATCATGCTTTTCTATATACCAACAAACTATACAGGAAAGAGATCATGGAGACCATTCACAATAGCCTTGAGAAAAAAAAAATCTAGAAATAAATCTAACCAAGGAAGTGAAGGATCTCTACAAGGAAAACTTTTTAAGCCTCAGAAGAAAGAGATAAAGACACTAGAGAATGGAAAGACATTCCATGCTCTTGGAGTGGCAGAGTGAAAATACCCATCTGAAAAGCTCTGTACAGATTTCGTGCAATCTCGATCAAATTCTCTTTGTTCTCCATAAATTAAAAACATATTCTAAAATCTTCTTCAATTTCTTTCTTTCTTTTTTTTTTTTTGAGACAGGTTTTCTCTCTATAGTCCTGGAACTCACTTTGTAGACCAGGCTGGCCTTGAACTCAGAAATCCGCCTGCCTCTGCCCCCAAGTGCTGGGATTAAAGGCGTGCCCCACCACGCCTGGCTTTCGGTTTCTTTCTTGAGAGACTTGAAATTCTTGTCATAGGGATCTTTCATTTGTCTGGTTACAGTTACCCCAAGATATTTTATATTATTTGTGACTATTGTGAAGGGTGTTATTTCTCTAATTTCTTTGTCAGCCCATTTATCATTTCTATAAAGGAAGGTTACTGATTTGAGTTAATTTTGTATCCAGCTACTTTGCTGATTGTGTTTATCAGCTGTAGGAGCTCTCTGGTAGAATTTTTGGGGTCGCTTATTTAGAATATTTCTTATACCATCTGCAAATAGTGATACCTTGATTTCTTCTTTGCCATTTTGTATCACATTGATCTCCTTTTGTTGTCTTATTGATCTAGCTAGAACTTCGAGTACTATATTGAACAGATACAGGGAGAGTGGGCATCCTTATCTTGTCCCTGATTTTAGTGAGATTGCTTCACGTATCTCTCCATTTAATTTGATATTGGATGTTGGTTTGCTATAAATTGTTTTTATTATGTTTAGGTTAGAGCCTTAAATTTCTGATCTCTTCAATACCTTTTTAACATGAAGGGTTGTTGTATGGAGATAATGTGATTTTTTTTTTTTTTTGAGTTTATGTTTTTTTCTTAGTGAATTACATTAATGGATTTTCAAACATTGAGCCAACCTCGCATCCTGGGATGAAGTCTACTTGATTGTGGTGAATGATGGTTTTGATGTGTTCTTGGATTCAGTTTGTGAGAATTTTATTGAGACTTCCAGGACTCAAAGGGAGGGACCTTAGATGAAATGCTGTACAGTGTGGAGAGGAAACTTGTAGAGTCCATCTTCAGTAGAAAGACATGGCATCAAGTGGAGGGATAGGGTTGTCATTCCATAGTCAAAAACTCTGACCAGAATTGTTCTTGTCTGAAAGAACTGCGGGGACAAAAATGGAGAAGAGCCTGAGGGAAAAGAGGTCCAGCGACAGGCTCAAATTGGGATCCAGCTCAAGGGGAGGCCCCAAGGCCTGACACTATTACTGATGCTATGGTGTGTTTACAAACAGGGGCCTATCATGACTGACCTACGAAAGGCCCAACATGCAGCTGAAAGAGTCAGATGCAGATATTTATACCCAACCAATGGACAGAAGCTGGTGGCCCCTATGGTTGAATTAGGGAAAAGCTGGAAGAAGCTGGGGAAGAGGGAGACCCTATAGGAAGACCAGCAGTTCTCAACTAACCTGGACCTCCAGGATCTCTCAGACACTGAGTCACCAACCAGTCAGCATACATCATCTGATACAAGGCCCCCAACACATATACAGCAGAGGACTGCCTGGTCTAAACTAAGAGAAGATCCACCTAGCCCTCAAGAGACTGGAAGCCCCAGGGAGTGGGGAGGTCTGGTGGGATGGGGGGTGGGTGGGGGACATCCTCTTGGGGATGGGGGGGGGGAAGAGGGGAAGGTATTGAATGTGGAACAGTGGGAGGGTAGACCGAGAGGGGGATAAAGTCTGGACTGCCTTGTAGACCAGTACAACAAAAGTGAAGACCCATACATGAGTACATAATAATAGTCATTTAATATTTGACAAAGAAGCCAAAGTCTTAAGCTGGAGGAAACAAAGTATCTTTATCAGATGGTGCTGGGAAAACTGGATGTCCTTATGCAGCAGAATGAAATTAGACTTATATCTACCACCCTCACGAATTAAAAGTGAAACCTGAAACACTGAAGTTCCTAGAAGAAAACACACAAAGTACTCTCCATAATATAAGGGTAGGGAAGGGCTTTCTGAATCGGACTCCATTTGTCCAAGAATTAAGTCCAACAATTGACATGTGGCGTCTTATAAAATTAAAAGATGCCTGTATAGCTGAAGAAACAATAAACCAGATGAAGAGGAAGCCCATAAAGTGGGAGATAATCTTTGCCAGCTATTTATCTGATAAAGGGTTAATATTTAGAACATATAAAGAACACAAAAACAGAGTTAAAAACCATATGACCCATTTTAAAATGGGACTGGACCTGATAGAGATCTGAAAAGTACACACACACACACACACACACACACACACACACACACACACACAGAAGAAATATATAAAAAACTTTTCATTTTCACTAGTAATTAGACAAGTGCAAATCAATATAACTTTGAGATTTAATTTTACCCTAGTAAGAATGACAAAGATCAATAAAGAAAGAGATCATAAAAACAAAAACAAACCAATCAACCACCAAACAAGCAACAACAACAAAAAGCTAGATGAGTTCTAGCAAAAAGAAAACCCTCATTCATTGTTGGTGGGATTGGGATTGAAATCTGGTGCAAAAATTGTGGAAATCAGTACAGAGAAATTAAATCTAACACAAAGCTCAAATTAAATCTAACACATGATCCAGCCATAGCACTCCTTGATATACTCCACAGCCTGGCATTCTACTCTACATATACTTGGTCAGCTATGTTCACTGCTAAAATATTCACACTAGCTAGGGAATAGAATGGGTTTAAATGTCTTTCAACTAATGTGTGGATAAGGAAATGTGGTTCATATATACTATGGAATACTATTCAGATATAAAAAAAATCCAAAATCACAAACTTTACAGGTAAATGGACTGAAGTAGGAAAGATGTAAAGATTATACTGAGTAATGTAACCAAGACTTAGAGAAACAAATGCTCTAATTCCAAACCTTCATAGTACATACACTGGGGTAATTGAAGAAACCAGAAAAGTAAGAGAGGACCACTGTTGGAATCGGGGCCTTGGGAGGTGTCTCAGTACTTTTATATTGCTATGTTAAGACACCATGGCCAAGATAACTTATAGGAGAAAGAATTTACCAGGTAGGGACTTCAGGTTCAGAAAGTTAATAGTCCATAACTATTTTATTTGAAAAGTATGACAGCAGAAAGGCATACAAAATATTGAAGCTATAACTAAGAGCTCACATCTCGAGACAGCAACCAAGCATCAGAGAGAGAGAGCTTTATGGTACTGTCTTGGAAAGCCTGCTGCCAGTGACACACTTTTTCAATAAGATTACACTTCCAAATCCTCTTCATAATCCCAACAATGGGGGACCAAGTATTCACACATATGAGTCTATGGGGGCCAATCTCACCCAACACACCACAGGGTCAATGTGAAGAATCACAGGGTAGAAGTGATCTAATGGGGTAAATGGGAAAACCATGAAGGGCTTTAGTTAGGAAATGGGGAGGGAGATAACAGAGAAAGAAAAAGGAAGGTAAAACAACAGTGAGAATGCCTGGAGAAGCCACAAGGTATCAACGATTAACTACCTATGTTAATAACTATAATAAACATAAGTAGGTATGTAACCATACATGAATGTATAGTTTAAATTTTTTCATTTGGGCTGACAATATTCCCTCAAAGAGCCAAAGGCCATTTAACAAAAACCCCAGCACTAGGCATGTGAAGCCTGTTTTTGAATTGTCTGTCAGGGTAGACCAAAAGACTCCACAAATATTAGATGCTATTGCTATGTTTCCTTGGTTACTCAGAGGTAAGTTCCTACAGTTGAAGATACCATGTGCTTCAGAAAAAGGGCTCAGAGGTCCCTGCGCTGGAACTCACCTGAACATATTTTCTCTGAGTACTAATGTTATTCTGAATGCTTATACAACATCAGTTTCAATTATTCTTTTATAAAAAATGCCTATTAATGATAAGCTCACATAACTGTGGAAGATACTCAAACACTTCATAGCTAGGTGTTATTACTTAGCAATGTGATAAATTATTATGTGGCTTCAATCTAGAATAAAGTGAATTTGAGACACAACTGAAGCTTCACATTTGACATTTAACATGATGCATGTATCTCCTCTGTCTTATTAGCTTTATCATCACACTGTCAGATAACTTCCTCTTGAACAAAAACACAGGGTCCATTAACTGTCTAAACTGACCACATTCACTGTAACTGTAGCCAGTGATTGTTACTTTTACTCTGGGCAACCCGTTATGTTGAAGAAAGTCCAGGACCAGGTTATGGCCCAATGCATTCTCAGCACAATGTTATGAAAGCTCTTGGCACTCTGTGTAATAGTCATTGCAAGTTCTCTATAAATCTATGTTGCTAGTCAAATTTAAATAGAAGAAACCCAGGAGTTGATATATCCATACTGCATAACCCTTGGGTTGCAAAAGTTAGGTTGATCGCTGATGAGTAAGACTGGGCTGCTAATCTAAGTCCTAAAGTGTGGGACTTCTTTTGAGGGTTTTGGTTTTTTGGTTTTTTTTTTTTTTTTTTTTTCACTTATACACTGATACATATATGGCGGTTTGAATGAGGAATGTCTCCTATAGGTTCAAATATTTAATGCTTCATCCCACATCTCAGCAGTGTTTGGGGGTTATGGAACCTTTGGGATGTGGACCCTTGCTGGAAGAAACCCAACAGAACATTAGTAACAGACTAATGCTGTTCTCCCAGGTATACACTCAACTTTTTCTTATCCACAGTGTCTTAGTTAGGGTTTCCATTGCTTTGAAGAGACACCATGACCAAGGCAACGCTTATAAAGGACAACATTTAATTGGGGCTGACTTATAGGTTCAGAGGTTTAGCCCATTAACATCAAGGTGGAAAGCATGGCAGGACACAGGCAGACATGGCACTGCAGGAAGAATTGAGAGTTCTACATCTTGTTCCATAGGGAACCAGAAGAAGACTCTCTCTTCCAGGCAGCTAGGAGAAGGGTCTCAAAGATCACCCCCACAGTGACATGCTTCAACAATGCTATACCTATCCAAAGAAGGCTATACCTCCTAATAGTGCCACTCTCTCTGCCAAACATCCAAACCACCATAAAGGTATGCCACAATGGTATTGACAAAAAGCGTGTATGTATATGTGTGGACACATGCATCTCTGTACAGGAGAGGATTGACTTAGGGTTTTCTGCATGCTATTCATACATCTTAGACTTGGGAGGCAGTGGCAGGCAGATTTTGTATGTGTGAGTATTGCTATCACAGCAAGTTTGATTTCTAACATCCATGTCGGGCAGTTCACAAATGCCTGTAATTCCAAGTCTAGGGAACTGAACAACGCTGGGTATCACACATACACATACAAATTAAAAATAAAATAAATCTTTAAAAAATTCATTAAGCTACTTTCAGGATAAATCACTTAGGGGAAAGTAGTTGGTTACTACTTTTTAATCTGTGACTGATGTTTGAATGAGAGATGTAATATAACAGGGTATTAGTCTAATGTGTTGCATATAAGAATATAGTATATAAGAGACAAAAGGAACACATTTTTAGGCAGAATAACTTTTAAAATCTTATACTACTGAAAGAAATTTTAGAGAAAACCAAACACAGAAATCAAAATAAATAAACCATGGCACATTTATAGGATATTTTCAAGTGATACAAAGTCCATAGAGATATTGGCATTTTCCTTTTTGAACTATTATTTTAGTTTTGATTTTATAAATTAAAATAAAATTAAAATGTATACATTTTTAAAATATAAATTTTCATTTTCAATGTCAAATAAGATGATGGCCATTTCAATGAAGATGGACTGGCTCTGCATACACAAGATCACATGCTGGGCACTAGTGGATTTAGAGATGGTAGATAGTGCTGGTTGTTGCAGAAGTGTAGTGTGTAAACCTGAAGCTGGGATTGTACACAAATGCCCTGTAATGACAGGTCTTAAGAATACAGGAAAGGCCCCTCCTACTGCAGCTTAGGTGAGACATAACATGACACATAAATATCATGTGGAATCAGAGGTTCTCTGCAGTGGACATATGTGGATTTGGTAGGATCCTGGCAAGCTGAAAACATCCAGGTAAAATCAAGCATGTGCTTGTACCACAGAGCCTGGGTTATATAAAATCCCACAAGGTGAGTGCAATCGCCAGTACACTACAAGAATGAAAATAGGCCTCTACAAAGACAGTCAGAAAGGCTGACACAGAAACTCCTGCCAGGGTTGAAATACACATCTAATTTCATTGAGTTATGGAGATTGGTATTCTTGATCTACAGAGCCAGCTACAAAGAATGAACCAAAGAGCTGGGGAAAACCATCCTAACTAGGAAAAAATATTGACCAATAACATAATAGTTCCTATTTCATTTCTTATCTTTAAATTTATAGTTTTGTATTTTCTTTTTTGTTTTGTTATCACTTTTATCTTATATATCTATCTGAATAGATTTTTTTTTATAACTGTTCTCTTTTAATTCTTACACATATTTACTTATTTTGGGAGGGTTTGTATGCCATAGCATGCTTGTGGAAGCCGGAGGACAACTTGGGGGAGTTGATTCTCTCCCTCTACCAGTACATGTACTGGGGATCAAAGTCATGTTGTCAAGTTTGGTGGTAAGCACTTACATGTGCTGGGCCATCTTGCTGGCCCTCCTTTCTTTTCATGAGTCTTCTCTATAATGTCTCATAGTTCTAATATATTCCCCCCTCCTCATAAAATTACCTTCCTTTTCTTCTTTCTCTCCCCTTTGTCTTTTACTATTAGTACCCTTAGCTCTAAAAACAGATAGACTACATTTCCCAACAGTCCTAGTGCTTCTGTCTCTTCCTGACTGCAGGAAGTAGACAGTATTTTTACTGCATGTTTATATTGGGAGTGGAGTCAAAGCATTGCTTCCATCCCTACAGTTGGCTTCCCCTCTTACTTAGCAGTAGTAAACAACTCCCCAGACACCTGATGAGGAAGACATATAAATAAACTTCCCTTCCCCCAGCCTGGAACCTGCTTGCTCAAGGGTGGAGCTTCCTGCTTATTCGTCCTGCCACGCCTACTGCTGGACCCTGCCTTTGCTGCCTGGAGGCACACACGTGTTCGTCCTGCTACTGGACCCTGAGTTACTTGGCGGGATATTGGGTTCCCTCCCCCTTCCTTTATAACTGAGTGTCTGGAAATAGTAAAATTGAGCTTTGATCAGAATGTTGTCTTAGCTCCATTCTTTCTTCCGCCCCTTCTAGATTCCTCTCTTTTCAGCTCGAACTGCCATTCTCAGTTGAACCGTTCGTGTTGTGGACTGCGGGCAGGCCGAAATAGTTGGCACCAGAACTGGGACCTGAAGAATGGCAGAGGGATGCTAAGAGAAACGACTGCTGTGTGGAGCTCCACAAGAAAGGAAAGGATCTTCGTATCGGAGCATTGGAGCAACGGACAGGTACACATGCTAGCGCTAGCCTAAAATTTCAGTTTTGTAAAGTGTTGCTGAGGATGCGGTAGGATACGAATCAAGTTTGAATCAGTGCTAACCCAACACTGTTTCTGCTTGGGTCAGCAGCTCGTTAATCGGAACTAGATACGGAGACAGGCGGTGTGCCGCAGCTTTTTAGAAAGCTGCTTAGGTGGAAGAAGGAAGGGTTTAAAGTCATGGATCAGGCGGTTGTTTTTAGTTTTCAGGAGTTGTTTCAGGCCAGAGGAGTAAGGCTTGAAGTACAATTAGTAAGAAATTTTTTAGATAAGATAGATAGCTGTTGTCCATGGTTCAAGAAAGAAGAAATGATAGATTGTGGAACCTGGGAGAAAGTTGGTGAGGCCTTGAATATCGCTCAGACAGATAATTTTACCCTAGGCCTCTGGGCGCTTGTAAATGATGCTATAAAAGATGCAACTTCTCCAGGGCTAAATTGCCCTAGGGCGGAGCTTGCGGTATCTCAGGAGGAGTGTCTATCAGAGAAGGCCTCCTCAGAAAAAGATCTTCTTAACTCAAAAATTGATAAATGTGGAAACTCTGATGATGGACTGAATTTTAACAAAAATCACTCAGATAGAGGAATTGCCCATTACCTTAATACAGGTTATCGTAGAGACTCCTGGTCTCTCGGCTCAGCTAGCCGAATTAACAGCAGTGCTAAAGGTCTTTCAGACTGTACATGAGGCTTTTAATATCTTTACTGACAGTTTATATGTTGCTCAGTCAGTACCCTTATTAGAAACCTGTGGTACGTTTAACTTCAATACACCATCAGGATCCTTATTTTCAGAATTGCAAAACATCATTCTTGCCCGGAAAAATCCGTTTTATATTGGCCATATACGGTCTCACTCTGGTCTTCCTGGGCCTCTGGCCGAGGGTAATGATCGCATTGACAGAGCTCTAATAGGAGAAGCTTTAGTTTCGAATCCTGTTGCTCTGGCCCAACGTGATCATGAAAGGTTTCACCTCTCTAGCCAAATCCCCTACAGGAGGCCAAAAAACTAGCTTTAGCTTTACAATTTGCATCTAAATAAAGTACCTTGACTTCTCCAAACAGAAAATTTACAGTGCTACTCTCTCATTGTTTAGATTTCTTTCTTTTCTCAAGCAGGTCAATTTACATTCTCCGGTTCTCTGCCCCTAAGAGCAAACAGGTGGTACTGCTAATCTCCCTTCCAAGGACATCCCAGCACGTGGCTTTCAGTCTGAGATAGGATTTAGATTTACCAGGAGAGCTAGGGAAGTAGAAATTTCATATATTTACAGAGATTAGTTCTTATTTTGATAGAGATGGGCTTAGTCCCTTAGCTGGCCTCTGGCTTTTCACCCTTGCTGTTACTGCAAGGTGTCCTTAGTTCCTCAGGCTATTGGGAATAACAGAGATGAGGAGGAAAGACCTCCAGCTCCTATTTTAACCAAAATTAATGGTGTTAATACTGACATAATTCTTGTCTAGGCTTTGCTAAATCTGAGGTTGACAAGTCTCATATAGAGACCGCGCATAACTCAGAACTGCGCTACTGATTCATAATCATATGAATACAGTATGGGTACCGCTTGGCGCAGGAGATTACTGCGGGGGAAGGTCCAGCTTGACCGTTTCTGAGTTCCCTGTGCGACACACCTGATTTAAAAGAGGTTGGTATCTGATTCCAGCAAAAAACCAAAAATACCTAAGGCTCTGCCTCCCCTCCCCAAAAGATACCAAGAGCCACAGATGTGGGTTGTTATAACGCTCATGGGAGGAATCAGGTCAATGTCCATCCAAGTCAAGGTTAAAGGCCCACTCATCTACGGATGAGAAAATCATTTGATCACCTCTGTTAAGCATTGCCTATTTAAACTTAATTAATAGGGGGGAGAGAGGTTGGAGACCTTACTGTCGAAAGGGCAAGCCCTTCACTGCCTCCCACCCAAACAAATAAAAAAAAAAAAAAAGCCAACTGGCCTTGTACTAGGAGCCAGCCAGTCTTACCCCCTTCTCCCTGTTTCCCTGCCTGTCATCAAAAATTGCGGAGGATTATCAGCTCAGTGTTATTCTAAATTTGTTTAGTTAAACTTAGCCAGGGTTCCAACGCCCTACTTAAAATGCAAACAGGTAGTTACCTATTCAGCACTAATTAGCATTATAAAGTCAGAGCCTATTCTGTTAGTGGTTTACTAGGATAATAAAGACAGTCTTAGCCAAATACAGTTTACCATTAGAAAACTTAGGAAATCCCACGGAAACAGGTTTTTTCTTTAGCCCTAAGAACTCAGGCAGAACTATTGAACATAAATAATTTTTCTACCTCAGGCCAGCCCCCCTTTTTTTTTTGTTTTTGTTTTGTTTGTTTGTTTTGTTAACTAATGGGAGGAGATGTGGCCTCCCTTCCCCCAGCCTGGAACCTGCTTGCTCAAGGGTGGAGCTTCCTGCTTATTCGTCCTGCCACGCCTACTGCTGGACCCTGCCTTTGCTGCCTGGAGGCACACACGTGTTCATCCTGCTACTGGACCCTGAGTTACTTGGCGGGATATTGGGTTCCCTCCCCCTTCCTTTATAACTGAGTGTCTGGAAATAGTAAAATTGAGCTTTGATCAGAATGTTGTCTTAGCTCCATTCTTTCTTCCGCCCCTTCTAGATTCCTCTCTTTTCAGCTCGAACTGCCATTCTCAGTTGAACCATTCGTGTTGTGGACTGCGGGCAGGCCGCAACACTAGTGGGTAAATAACAATCTTCAATGTCTAACAAAAAGACACATCCATTTAAATGTATAAAACACAACAAAAAGTGAAAGCTATGAGGAGGCAGGACACCACCACAATCTCCCAACTCCTCAGTCCTGGACACTAACAAAAAGGAAATAGCTGAAAGATCTTACAGTCCTACTTTCCAAAGGCAGCAGGGATCAGAGGACTCAAGTAGTAGAAGATGAATGAAGGAAGAAAATCAATTCAGGACTGGTCAAGAAAGTAACACAGTGTATGAAGATGTGAATAATATACTGAGCAACTTCATAGTGGGAAAGTGTGGCAAGAAAACGGAGAATCTATAAAAGTACCTTGCAAACAGAAATGTTGCAAATAAAAGCACTTGTCAAATTAAAAAACACAGTGGTGCTGTTCCAGTGATGTACACCAAGAGGCCATGAAATAACCGCCAGTCACCTGCATGCTCTCAATCACAGTTGACTGTGGGCTCCCTGAAGAGTCCCAACCTGTTGCAGGAGGGACAGGGATCACATTTTCTTGCTCCTCATGTTGTTCCTTTTAGAAATGGCCCTAAACCAAATGAGAGTCTGCTTCCAAGTTATCTCTACAGCATGACTGGTTTCAGATATTTGGTATAGATGGAAGAAGGGAAAACAGGTTTTTGATTCAAGATTCACAACAATTCTTAAAAACTTCATTATGATAAATACCCAAACATTTACATTCTTTGTGAAACATTTTTATAAAATATGACAGGCTGACTGCAACACCGGGTTTCCTGGCCCGGGGAGTCTCCGGATACCCGCAAGGACCCACACGGATCCCCCATGGGATCCTAAGACCTCTGGTGAGTGGAACACAGAGCCTGCTCCAATCCAATCTAATGCTAAGACTGCATTAATTAAGGAAGCAGATAAACCCGCCTGATCAGGGGCACAAGTCCCTTCCGGTCCACTGCAGCACCGTGGTTCCCCACAAGGACCCACACAGGATCCCCCATGGGATCCTAAGACCTCTGGTGAGTGGAACACAGCGCCTGCTCCAAGCCAATCGCAAGGGATCTAAGAATGCATTAATTAAGGAAGCAGATAACCCGGCCTGATCAGGGCACAAGTCTCTTCCGGTCCACTACAGCACAGGGGTTCCTGGCCTGGGGAGTCTTCGGACACCCGCAAGGACCCACACAGGATCCCCGACAGGATCCTAAGACCTCTGGTGAGTGGAACACAGGGCCTGCTCCAAGCCAATCTCGTGGGACCTAAGACTGCATTAATTAAGGAAGCAGATAACCCGGCCTGATCAGGGCACAAGTCCATTCCAGTTCACTCCAGCAGCGGGGTTCCTTGTGTGCGGAGTTTGTGGACACCCCCAAGGTCCTCACAGGACCCTCCACGGGATCTTAAGACCTCTGGTGAGTGGAACACAACTTCTGCCAGGAGGCAGGTTCAAACACCAGATATCTGGGCACCTTCCCTGCAAGAGGAGAGCTTGCCTGCAGAGAGTACTCTGACCACTGAAACTAAGGATAGAGCTAATCTCGCAGGTCTGCAGATAGAGGCTAATATAATCACCTGAGGAATAAGCTCTAACCAGAGACAACTATAACAACTAGCTCCAGATGGCGAAAGGCAAAAGTAAAAATCCTACTAACAGAAATTAGAATGCAGCACTCTCAACCCACCTAGTCCTGGGCACCCCAACACAACCGAAAAGGTAGACCCGGATTTCAAAGCATATCTCATGATGATGGTAGAGGACATCAAGAAGGACTTTATTAACTCACTCAAAGAAATACAGGAGAACACTGCTAAAGAGTTACAAGAACTTAAAGAAAAAGAGGAAAACACAACCAAACAGGAAGAAGTCCTTAAAGAAAAACAGGAAAACACATCCAAACAGGTGATGGAAATGAACAAAACCATACTAGACCTAAAAAGGGAAGTAGACACAATAAAGAAAACCCAAAGTGAGGCAACACTGGAGATAGAAACCCTAGGAACGAAATCTGGAACCATAGATGCTAGCATCAGCAACAGAATACAAGAGATGGAAGGGAGAATCTCAGGTGCAGAAGATTCCATAGAGAACATCGGCAGGGAGAATCTCAGGTGCAGAAGATTCCATAGAGAACATCGGCACAACAATCAAAGAAAATACAAAACGCAAAAGGATCCTAACTCAAAACATCCAGGAAATACAGGACACAATGAGAAGACCAAACCTACAGATAATAGGAGTTGATGAGAATGAAGATTTTCAACTTAAAGGGCCAGCAAATATCTTCAACAAAATTATAGAAGAAAACTTCCAAAACCTAAAGGAAGACATGCCCATGATCTTACAAGAAGCCTACAGAACTCCAAATAGACTGGACCAGAAAAGAAATTCCTCCTGACACATAATAATCAGAACAACAAATGCACTAAATAAAGATAGAATATGAAAAGCAGTAAGGGAAAAGGGTCAAGTAACATATAAAGGCAGACCTATCAGAATTATACCAGATTTTTCACCAGAGACTATGAAAGCCAGAAGATCCTGGACAGATGTTATACAGACACTAAGAGAACACAAATGCCAGCCCAGGCTACTATACCCGGCCAAACTCTCAATTACCATAGATGGAGAAACCAAAGTATTCCACGACAAAACCAAATTCACACATTATCTTTCCACGAATCCAGCCCTCCAAAGGATAAAAACAGAAAAAAACCAATACAAGGACGGAATTCACTCCCTAGAAAAAGAAAGAAAGTAATCCCTCAAAAAACCAAAAAGAAGACAGCCACAAGAACAGAATGCCAACTTTAACAACAAAAATAAAAGGAAGCAACAACTACTTTTCCTTAATATCTCTTAATATCAATGGACTCAATTCTCCAATAAAAATATATAGACTAACAGACTGGCTACACAAACAGGACCCAACATTCTGCTGCTTACAGGAAACCCATCTCAGGGAAAAAGACAGACACTACCTCAGAGTGAAAGGCTGGAAAACAATCTCCCAAGCAAATGGTATGAAGAAACAAGCTGGAGTAGCCATTCTAATTTCAAATAAAATCGACTTCCAACCCAAAGTTATCAAAAAAGACAAGGAGGGACACTTCATACTCATCAAAGGTAAAATCCTCCAAGAGGAACTCTCAATTCTGAATATCTATGCTCCAACTGCAAGGGCAGCCACATTCATTAAAGACATGTTAGTAAAGCTCAAAGCACACATTGCACCTCACACAATAATAGTGGGAGACTTCAACACACCGCTTTCGCCAATGGACAGATCATGGAAACAGAAACTAAACAGGGACACAGTGAAACTAACAGAAGTTATGAAACAAATGGACTTAACAGATATGTACAGAACATTTTATCCTAAAACAAAAGGCTATACCTTCTTCTCAGCACCTCATGGGACCTTCTCCAAATTTAACCATATAATTGGTCACAAAACAGGCCTCAACAGATACAAAAATATTGAAATTGTCCCATGCATCCTATCAGATCACCATGGCCTAAGGCTGATCTTCAATAACAACATAAATACTGAAAAGCCAACATTCAGTGGAAACTGAACAACACTCTTCTCAATGATACTTTGGTCAAGGAAGGAATAAAGAAAGAAATTAAAGACTTTTTAGAGTTTAATGAAAATGAAGCCACAACATACCCAAACCTATGGGACACAATGAAAGCATTTCTAAGAGGGAAACTCATATCTCTGAGTGCCTCCAAGAAGAAACTGGAGAGAGCACACGCTAGCAGCTTGACAACACACCTAAAAGCTCTAGAAAGAAAGGAAGAAAATTCACCCAAGAGGAGTAGACTGCAGGAAATATTCAAATGCAGGGGTGAAATCAAACAAATGGAAACAAGAAGAACTATTCAAAGAATCAACCAAACGAGGAGCTGGTTCTTTGAGAAAATCAACAAGATAGGTAAACCCTTAGCCAGACTCACTAGAGGGCACAGGGACAACATCCTCATTAACAAAATCAGAAATGAAAAGGGAGACATAACAACAGATCCTGAAGAAATCCCAAACACAATCAGATCCTTCTAGAAAAGGCTATACTCAACAAAACTGGAAAACCTGGACGAAATGGACCAATTTCTAGACAGATACCAGGTACCAAAGTTAAATCAGGATCAAGTTAACGATCTAAAGAGTCCCATATCCTCTAAAGAAATAGAAGCAGTCATTAATAATCTCCCAGCCAAAAAAAGCCCAGGACCAGATGGGTTTAGTGCAGAGTTCTACCAGTCCTTCAAAGAAGATCTAATTCCAGTTCTGCACAAAGTATTCCACAAAATATAAGTAGAGGGAACTCTACCCAACTCATTCTATGAAGCCACCATTACTCTGATACCTAAACCACAGAAAGATGCAACAAAATAGAGAACTTCAGACCAATTTCCCTTAATGAATATAGATGGCAAAATACTCAATAAAATTCTCACTGACCGAATCCAAGAACACATTAAAGCAATCATCCATCCTGAACAAGTAGGTTTTATTCCAGGAATGCAGGGATGGTTTAATATACGGAAATCCGTCAATGTAATACATTATATAAACAAACTCAAAGACAAAACCACATGATCATCTCCTTAGTCTCGGAAAAAGCATTTGACAAGATCCAACACCCATTCATGATAAGAGTCTTGGAAAGATCAGGAATTCAAGGCCCATACCTAAACATAATAAAAGCAATCTACAGCAAACCAGTAGCCAACATCAAAGTAAATGGTGAGAAGCTGGAAGCAATCCCACTAAAATCAGGGACTAGACAAGGCTGCCCACTTTCTCCCTACCTATTCAACATTTTACTTGAAGTCCTAGCCAGAGCAATTCGACAACAAAAGGAGATCGAGGGGATACAAATTGGAAAAGATGAAGTCAAAATATCACTTTTTGCAGATGATATGATAGTATATATAAGTGACCCTAAAAATTCCACCAGAGAACTCCTAAACCTGATAAACAGCTTCGGTGAAGTAGCTGGATATAAAATTAACTCAAAAAAGTCAATGGCCTTTCTCTACACAAAGAATAAACAGGCTGAGAAAGAAATTAGGGAAACAACATCCTTCTCAATAGTCACAAATAATATAAAATATCTTGGCGTGACTCTAACTAAGGAAGTGAAAGATGTGTATGATAAAAACTTCAAGTCTCTGAAGAAAGAAATTAAAGAAGATCTCAGAAGATGGAAGGATCTCCCATGTTCATGGATTGGCAGGATCAACATTGTAAAAATGGCTATCTTGCCAAAAGCAATCTACAGGTTCAATGCAATCCCCATCAAAATTCCAACTCAATTCTTCAACGAATTAGAAAGAGCAATCTGCAAATTCATCTGGAATAACAAAAAACCTAGGATA
The DNA here is from genome assembly GCF_978045245.1 of Mus caroli. Lineage (NCBI taxonomy): Eukaryota > Metazoa > Chordata > Mammalia > Rodentia > Muridae > Mus > Mus caroli. Next base: position 43,748,414 of record NW_028227265.1, on the reverse strand, counting down.
GCAAAAACTCTTCTCAAGGATAAAAGAACCTCTGGTGGAATCACCATGCCTGACCTAAAGCTGTACTACAGAGCAATTGTGATAAAAACTGCATGGTATTGGTATAGTGACAGACAAATAGACCAATGGAATAGAATTGAAGACCCAGAGATGAACCCACACACCTATGGTCACTTGATCTTTGACAAGGGAGCTAAAACCATCCAGTGGAAAAAAGACAGCATTTTCAACAAATGGTGCTGGCACAACTGGTGGTTATCTTGTAGAAAAATGTGAATTGATCCATTTCTATCTCCTTGTACTAAGGTCAAATCTAAGTGGATTAAGGAACTCCACATAAAACCAGAGACACTGAAACTTATAGAGGAGAAAGTAAGGAAAAGCCTCGAAGATATGGGCACAGGGGAAAAATTCCTGAATAGAACAGCAATCTCTTGTGCTGTAAGATCGAGAATTGATAAATGGGATCTCATAAAATTGCAAAGCTTCTGCAAGGCAAAAGACACCATCAAAAAGGCCACCAACAGATTGGGAAAGGATCTTTACCTATCCCAAATCGGATAGGGGACTAATATCCAATGTATATAAAGAACTCAAGAAGGTGGACTCCAGAAAATCAAATAACCCCATTAAAAAATGGGGCTCAGAGATGAACAAAGAATTCTCACCTCAAGAATACCGAATGGCTGAGAAGCACCTGAAAAAATGTTCAACATCCTTAATCATCAGGGAAATGCAAATTAAAACAACCCTGAGATTCCACTTCACTCCAGTCAGAATGGCTAAGATCAAAAATTCAGGTGACAGAAGATGCTGGCGAGGATGTGGAGAAAGAGGAACACTCCTCCATTGTTGGTGGGATTGCAAGCTTGTACAACCACTCTGGAAATCAGTCTGGCGGTTCCTCAGAAAATTGGACATAGTACTACCGGAGGATCCAGCAATACCTCTCCTGGGCATATATCCAGAAGATGTCCCAACCGGTAAGAAGGACACATGCTCCACTATGTTCATAGCAGCCTTATTTATAATAGCCAGAAGCTGGAAAGAACCCAGATGCCCCTCAACAGAGGAATGGATACAGAAAATGTACATTTACACAATGGAGTACTACTCAGCTATTAAAAGAAATGAATTTACGAAATTCCTAGGCAAATGGATGGACCTGGAGGACATCCTCCTGAGTGAGGTAACCCAATCACAAAGGAACTCGCACAATATGTACTCACTGATAAGTGGATATTAGCCCAGAAACTTAGGATACCCAAGATATAAGATACAATTTGCTAAACGCATGAAATTCAAGAAGAACGAAGAGCAAAGTGTGGACACTGTGCCCCTTCTTAGAAAGGGAACAAAACACCCATGGAAGGAGTTACAGAGACAAAATTTGGAGCTGTGATGAAAGGATGGACCATCTAGTGATTGCCATATGCAGGGATCCATCCCATAATCAGCTTCCAAACACTGACACCATTGCATACACTAGCAAGATTTTGCTGAAAAAACCCAGATATAGCTGTCTTTTGTGAGACTATGCCGGGGCCTAGCAAACACAGAAGTGGATGATCACAGTCAGCTATTAGATGGATCACACGGCCCCCAATGGAGGAGCTAGAGAAATTACCCAAGGAGCTAAAGAGAACTGCAACCCTATAGGTGGAACAACAATATGAACTAACCAGTACCCCAGAGCTCTTGTCTCTAGCTGCATATGTATCAAAAGATGGCCTAGTCGGCCATCACTGCAAAGAGAGGCCCATTGGACTTGCAAACTTTATATGCCCCAGTACAGGGGAACCCCAGGGCCAAAAAGGGGGAGTGGGTGGGTAGCGGATTGGGGGGGTGGGTATGGGGTACTTTTGGCATAGCATTGAAAATGTAAACGAGGAAAATACCTAATAAAAAATAAATTAAATAAAAAAAAATAAAGAAAATTGGACATAGTACTACCAGAGGATCCCGCAATACCTCTCCTGGGCAAATATCCAGAAGATGTCCCAACCAGTAAGAAGGACACATGCTCCACTATGTTCATAGCAGCCTTATTTATAATAGCCAGAAGCTGGAAAGAACCCAGATGCCCCTCAACAGAGGAATGGATACAAAAAATGTGGTACATTTACACAATGGAGTACTATTCAGCTATTATAAAGAATGAATTTATGAAATTCCTAGGCAAATGGTTGGACCTGGAGGGCATCATCCTGAGTGAGGTAACACAATCACAAAAGAACTCAAATGATATGTACTCACTGATAAGTGGATATTAGCCTAGAAACTTAGTATAGCGAGATATAAGATACAATTTGCAAAGCAAATGAAACTCAAGAAGAAGGAAGACCAAAGTGTGGACACTTTGCCCCTTCTTAGAATTGGAAACAATCACCCATGGAAGGAGTTACAGAGAGAAAGTTTGGAGCTGAGACAAAAGGATGGGCCATCCAGAGACTGCCATATCCAGGGATCCATCCCATATTTAGCCTCCAAACGCTGACACTATTGCATACACTAGCAAGTGTTTGCTGCAAGGACTCTGATATAGCTTTCTCTTGTGAGACTAGGCTGGGGCCTACCAAACACATAAGTGGATGCTATTAGATGGATCACAGGGCCCCCAATGGAGGAGCTAGAGAAAGTATCCAAGGAGCTAAAGAGATCTGCAACCCTGTAGGTGCAACATTATGAACTAACCAGTACCCCGGAGCTCTTGACTCTAGCTGCATATGTATCAAAAATGGCCTAGTCGGCCATCACTGGAAAGAGAGGCCCATTGGACACGCAAACTTTATATGCCCCAGGCAGGGGAATACCAGGGCCAAAAAAATGGGAATGGGTGGGTAGGGAAGTGGGGGGAGGGTGTGGGGGACTTTTGGGATAGCATTGGAAATGTAATTGAGGAAATTATGTAATAAAAAAATATGACAGGCCATCTAAGCATTTCGCCACAATATACCTTAAGCACAATTTAGTTATGTTTAACTGTAAGTCACATTAGGAAACAATCATAAAAACATATTATGTCTGAAAAACAGACAAATTTGTTGGAGCTCCAAATAAGTATGTGAAGACATGCTAATAGGGTAATTCACTGCAATTCCTCAAATTCCAAACAACTAAAACAAATATACCCTCTATACACAAACAAAATTAGCCTTACCAGTTACAGAAAGAAAATTAAACTGATTGAAAGTCCCTTATGAAAGGTATCATGGCATCTCTAGTCCTGACTTAGGAGGAGAGTGGTATTGAAACATAGAGGAACTGAGGTATATACCCTTGTCTGCCTGTCCATCTTTCCATCCACCCGTCCGTCCATCCATCTATCCATCCACCCATCTTGATCAATGAAAAAGTTCACATTGAAAAGTTTCTAAAACTAAAGGGGGTGCTTAAATTTTGGGGGGAGTATTCATTAACTGTTAACTTTACAAATGAAATAAAGAAGCAAAGGTTCTGAAGTACAGTATGGGAGCTAATGAGACCATGACGGCCCTGGTAGACTAGCCATTCATCTTGTTTAATGTTTAAAGCATAAAGCACTGCTATTCACATGGAGATCAGCAAAAACTGTATGTCTACTTCTAGGATGAATGAAGATAGCTCTACATACAAAATGATTACAGATCAAATTAAAACTCTTTTAGAAGATCAAATACTCTCAAAAGAATTTTTTTAAATAGCATTTTCAGTAAGTTGACTTTTCTTCAAAGATTAAAGCAAATGTTCCCATGCAGCCCTGGCAGCAGCAAGAATACATATGATTAATTACACAGTTATACTCCTATTCACTCACCCTCCTAGTAGTATCTGTGGTTGGCTGGATTCATTTGTGATACCAAACACATCAGGGATTAGATCACCATTGAAGCTGAAAAGAAATATTTTTAAAATTAGGCAGCTGTTTTATTAAAATGTCACTTTTAACTTAGCTTCCAGGAATGTGGAGCATTATCATATGCAACAATGTCCATTTGTGGCCAATGAAGCAGGTTGCCCCTTCTAGACCAAAGGCTTTTAGTTTTGTTAATGGATGTACCAGCAGCAATAAACTTGCTGCAGCAACAGTAAAAACTAGATTTGCATTAAGAGGAATCATCCTATTAGCTATCTACCAAAAAATTCATATAATACAAGTTAAGTCAGTGAATAAATATAGATATAGAACTTAAATGAAAATTCCTCACCTGGATGATAATGTTTCCTGCAAGTGTCAAAGACCATTTTAGAAAAATCCCAATACCAGGCATAGAAGCTTTCTTTTGAGTTGTTGGTTATTGCTGTCCAAGATACTCTCCAAACACTACATTCTATTGCTATTTCCCTTGCTTGCCTGCCAGTGTTGGAAGGTAGGTCCCTGTTGCTGAAGAGACCATGTGCTTCAGACATAGCACACAAAGGTCCCTGAGCTGGAACTCATCTGAACATCTTCTCCCTGAGGAACACCTTTCATGGTAACAGAGGTTACAATGATAACTTCCAAAGGAGAAAAACAATCGAAAGTCTTACCCAGCTACGATTCCTATGAGCCATAACAACATTCAGCATTGTACAATAACCCTAAGGGTGCAGTAGTGGTATGCATTAGCTCTTTAATTGAACCTAAGACCCTCTCATCAATGGAAAAATCATATCTCATACTGAAAACCTAGTCAACTACCCTAGGTGGTAAAGTCATAGATCTTGGAGAAGCTAACAACCTCCAATTTACTAAGCCAGCACAAACTCTACTGCATTCTAAATATCTGTCCTCATATGCATACATAAATATAGTCCACATGCTTCACCAAAGATACTTCTCTTTTCATTCTCATTACAACAGTGGATACCATTCATTCCCAACTGATACATCTACAACATATTTCTCGAGCCCAAGGCTTAGGAATCACTATAGCACAGGGGACAGAAAAGATGGGCTCTCACCATTTGTTGTGAGATTGTGTCTCTTAAAAATGTTTAGCCCTATAAAGCCTCATCAATATGACTGCCTAAACATGAGTTGAACAAGGACGACAACAACAGACATGCTAAAGCGGATATGGGCAAACCCAGGAGACCTCAACCTTCCACACACAACTATAGACAACTAAGGAAGGCTGAGAGTAGGAGAAATAGTCTCCTCCAGGGAAGCATATATCAACTGTTTATCCAGTATCAAAAGGTCAGCCTGGAAACACACACATCCACATAACAGTATACCAACTAAACTGGTTATATTTTTGCAATCAGGATTAGCCATATCCATGAATTTTATGTAACCATAATTAATGAATAAAAGAAACCAATCAAAAGGGTATATATGGGATGGTTTAAATGGGGGAAATGAAGGGGAAAATGATACAATTATAATATAAACTGAAAAAAGAAAATAAGAAACCCACAGAGGGGTTCTGACAGCTTGAGTTTTCTGAGCAGTAGCATAAAGGAAAGCATCTTGCCCACCTGCACTGGATGCATCTTAAAGCAGGAATTAGTGTTGCTTTGCAACCTTTTGGGTTTATCTATGAACGCCACATAACATAGGGCATGGCTTCTTAAAGGACTGGTTGTGATATCAAATGGGATTTAATAATTGAATTATGAGTTGCAATATATTTAGCAACAGTGAAATGTTTTTTGAATTTGTAACAACCAAAAATTAATTTAAAGTAAAAAACATGATGAATCTGAGGTATTTTTGGTAATTCTCACCTGTGTTGCATTACATAACTGCACTGGCTTTGGTTATAAATACAAAACAACCACTGTGCACCACCCAAAGGCAATCAATGCACTGCTGCCTGAAACCCCTGGCTCATACCAGCACTATTCCATGGCATGAACTGCAATGCTCTGAGTATATGGAGGTCTTGCTGTTATGGAATATTGGTTTAATTACAGAGAGAAAACAGGTATTTTCCTATTGTTATTCCTTAGCATGCAAGTAAAAAAATTAACAACTATTTGAATTGTGTTGTTAGCTTGATTGATTTTTAAAATTAACTTTTAAGGTGTTCTCTTAAATTTCATTAAAAAATTCATTGAACAATGGCTTGTAGTTAGGCAGACTTTCTAATAATCTTTGAAATTCTAAGCAAACATCTGACAATCAAATAATTATGTATTCATATGAAGTGGCACTCTCAGCAGTGATGTCCAAAACGTAATATTGATTGTCTTTAGAAAACAATAAAGATGCTATACATCCTGCACTATGAAATTTTCAATCAAGATCTAGTTCCTTATATAATGGTAAAAAGAATCCTCTCCTCTTCGTAGGTACAGTTGACTGTAAACTATTATTTTAAGATAAATGTTTGAATGAATCACAATCAGCACATGTTTGACAAACATACCTCTATTATACACCTATATAACAGAGTCATGTGGAAAGAGTAGAGAGGGTTTAGAAGAAGAAAAACATTAAGATGCCCTGCTCTTGTCTCTCCCAACAGTGAAGGAGACAGTACTAATTCCAAGAACCTTTAGACTTAAAAATAATCTATAAAATAATCCCTAGTTGCTATTCATACCTCAGGTTGATTTTTATCACAACAATGAAAAAGCCTCCACAAATATCAAACCAAGTACTCAAAAAGTAGAAACTATGGGTTTCTACCTCAGGCCTGGAGCCCCTGTTGCTGCGGCTGTGGGAGTGGTTTCACTAAGTGTACACAGGCTCACCGAGCACTAGACTGTGAGCATACTTCATGTTCCAGGAGCCACCTTTAGCACACTACCAGCATTATCTCACCTCGAAATTTAGATTTAGTCATAGTTGTATATTTTGAAGAAATAAATAACATAAAGAAAGATTATTTAAAAAAAAAAAAGAAAGATTATTTTAAAGGACCATATTTTCTTTTCTTTTTTTTTTTTTTTTTCTAAGACAGGGTTTCTCTGTGTAGCCCTGGCTGTCCTGGAACTCACTCTGTAGACCAGGCTGGCCTCGAACTCAGAAATCCACCTGCCTCTGCCTCCCGAGTGCTGGGATTAAAGGCATGCACCACCACTGCCTGACCCATATTTTCTTCTTAATGTGTAAAATTTTCTCCATTTCTGGAGAAAACCTTATATTCTTTATATCTGTCAATCAACATTTTCAACTCAAAAATTGCTATTTGAATTAAAGAATGATGTATGACTATACATCCCTATAGATCTACAAGGAACAAATATGAAGTTAACAAAACAAAAAATCCGTATCTTTTTTCCTTCAGGACAATCAATTTTCTCTTTCATTGGTGTCTCATTCCCTCATAGCTAATATGTTCACTATATAATCCTGTATATAGGTTCCGATAAGATAATTCTGTTTTTTAACTCCTTAAGTGCCAAGATTTTTTTAATTGGATATTTTATTTATTTACATTTCAAAAAAAAATATTATCCCCTTTCCATGTTTCCCTTCTGCAACCCCCCTATTCCATCCCCCCTGAGGAATGAGGGTGCTCCTCCACCCACCCACTCCTGCCTTCCTGCCTTCCTGCCTTACCATTCCTTTACCTATACTGGGGCATCAAGCCTTCACAGGACCAAGGGCCTCCCCTCAGGTTCCTATAATCTTAAGGAGTGAATTTAGTGTCAATCCTACTTAGCAAAGTAGCTTTCTACATAAAAGATTTTATTTTACATTTGTAAGTTTTAAATTTAAAGCAAGCACATACTTACTCCATAATCAGTGGTTGGTCATGAAAAGTCCTATTGAGTATGGTCATGTTTTTAGGATCTGTGAAAAAAAAAAGGATATATGTATATATGTGTATGTGTGTGTGTGTGTGTGTGTGTAGAGACATACTCACACAGAGAAACACAATATGAAGTGTTGGGCATTTAATATTATTTTTCTTCTACTCCAAGTACTCTTTTATTTTTCACAAGATTCATCTCTAATTTCCTGCAATAGCTATCACTAAGGAGACATCAAAAGCTTCATTTAATGATACGACATTGAGAGAATTCTCTCTATAGGGAAGATTCAATTCATAGTTTCATTTGAGGTTCCCTTATAAATATCTTTTAGCTGAATATTTTTCTGTACCATTTGGTAATCAACAAGATTTTAGTGCAGACAAATAAACTATCATGTCCATGATCATTCCCACTCTGCCTTATCCATTTCTTTTTATAAACAGCACCCGTACATAGTGTTCCTGTAAATATTTAAAGGACAAGTGTATGTGCTAAGATTGTTGTCTGAATTTACAAATGTTGACAGAAAGCATACCGGCATTTGCTGTCTATGTCAGGATTATCAATTGCCTTTTCAGATAGGACTTCAAATTCATGATTGGTATAGTGGATTGACTCACAACTTACGCCTTTTGTATTTTTCTGGAATGGGAAAACTTGAAAGCAAAAGGGAGGGACTGCCAGGTATCCTGGCATCTGCAATGCTAAGCTAACTGTGAAGCTGTGATAGCTAGGTTGACTGGTTTTCACAGGCATGTGGGGTGAGGCAATGTCTTTATGTCTTCTGCATCCATCTTTGTGTTTGCACACTAAATTTGGCAGTATTAAGAGGCCAAGTGCACATCCAGTTTGCTGATGAGACTTTTAGCAGAACTAGCACCCTATGCAGCAGCTGCTGTGCATCTGGCCAACTCTCATAGCTAAAGGACACAGTGCCTTAGGGTGACTGAGGACTGTTCTCCCCAAAGCTCTGAAGTTTGCTCTTTTTGTTTTATGAGATAAAGTCTCACATTTAATCCTGGCAGACATGGAACTCAGAGAGATCCACCTGTCTGTCTCCCAAGTGCCATCATACTAGCCTTGAAGTTAATTTTTTAGTCACTCCAACAAATCTAAAAGCTTACAATATCTCTTTTTCATGTGATCAAGAATGGAATTTGTTCTCTGAAAAGGACTAGTTTATTTTGGAAAAGAAAACGAACTGTCAAGAAATTTTTACTAGTATCTAAGAACAGAACATTTAATTGTTTTGAGAATAACTATTATGTTTTTATTAGGAATATCAGCCAATAATAAATGAAAACTGACCTAATGTTTGATTTTGTCCCCAGAAGATAACCGCTCCTAGGTCACTGTTGGTGTGATTTTGGGGAACGTACGTGAGCAGGACATCCATCTGTGAGTCCCCATCATAATCCCCAGGGACCACACTTGTCACCAACGCACTCACAGTCCTATAGCAAACAACGATTTAAAACATATCAGAAAAATTACAGCAGGAAAGGGAATCTTTATCATGCAAGACATTTTCAACTCAAAACTCAAGATTTAATACAAATAATTGAATGTAATATGTCTTTTGTATTTAATGACTTCTTGTGTGTCTAGATCTTTCTGGTCTATAGAAGAATTCATACATTTCTCCCATATGTAAAATATCTTTAAGATGATGAGATTTTTATGAGTGATCTGCTTCCACAGGAACAATCAGGATGAGACATAGTACATTTGAGAAAGCATATTAGATTGCAAGGGACTGCAGAATGTTTATATAGAACAGACCTGGAGCTAACAAAAGTTATTTTTATAAAGGGGAGTACTTTTAGATTTTATTTTCAATATTTCCTTCTTTAAAATTATATTTTATTTGTATGTTAGTGGTGTGTGTGTGTGTTCATGCTGATACCACAGTATGTAAATGGAGGTGAGAGGACAGTTTATAGAAGTCAGTTTTATCTTCCACCATGAGGATTCTGGGTATCCACCTTAGGTTATCAGACTTGGAGCTAGGTGCCAACTCACCTAACTCCCAGGTTTAATTAATTAATTTACTTAGTTTCAAAACAGTGTTTTCTACGCAGACCTCAGAACTAGGAATTTTGTGTCACAAACCACAGCTGAACACGACTGATCTCAAATACAACCCACGTGACTGCATATTCATATAATAAGAAGGATAATATATACTTACTTCAGGGATACCTTTACCTTGGGTTTAAAATAGGGTGCACTCTGATCTGCCAAGAAGACAATTAAGTCATTTCCTAAAAGAAACAAATAAATTATTTTAGAAAAAATGGTTTTTGGAAAATCATTCGATCAGTGCTTAAAAACTTCCTGGGTACTGTTTCTATAAGAGAGCTTTAATCTGACCTAGTCAGACAGCACTGCCAAGAATACTCACACAAATCTAATGGAACATGGGAAAGAAAAGTATGGGAAAGCATACTTGTTCAAGGCAATGTGATGCCATGGTGGCATAATTCAAAGGAAGCATCATAAAAAGAGCACACCTTAAACTATACTGTTCTATACTGAGTATGAGACCCAAGTTTGATCTGCAGCAATACAGAAAACAACCCCCCACCACAAACACCCTTATTTATACTGTGCTACTGTTAAGTCTTGTGTTTTCCATATCCAATCAGGTCTCCCTCATAGGCTGGTTATCATCATACCAAGGATGCAGGAATTCCTACTAAAACATCTACTCACAAGTTACAAGGATATAAGTCAACACATAAGCAGAAAAAGCAGAGCCCTCCATACTCCCCCCTTTGCTTCCACATGGATGGGTCAATTAATGTTCATGGGGACAGACTTTCAGAAACGCTTAATCAAGCACAGGATATCTCCAAAGTTAAGGAGAGTCTCTGTATCTAGTTTGGATAGATTAGCTACAGACTTTGAGTATTCTTACAATGTGGGTAATCATTCAAATAGAGGAAAAACCATCCATGTCTTTAAAGAGGTTCTGGGGTACTGGAAAGAGCACTCAAAAGACCTTGTCAGGATCATGCCAGTCAGCTCTGTAGGGGCTTTAAACTTTATTCATGGCCTTGGTCCTTAACCACCTATGGATGCACCTGGTCAGCATCAGACATTTTTTCTTTTAAGGCTTAATGTGGTTAATGAACTTTCAATGGCAAGTTGGATGGAGACTATAGTAGTACTCAAGATGAGGAGGGGCCAGATGTACACTAAGGCAAGGCACCTTATGCTGGAGAAGTCTGTAGTTTGAGAATGTATGACCAAGGAGGCACTGCATTTATCAGCAGTTAACAACAACAGAGGCTGGTGTGAGTGGTGGAGAATTTGGTGCCTGAGGAAGGCACAGTGCCTTTAAAGATCTTAACAAAAGAAAGGTCAGAGTTAGTACGTGGTGAAGGCAGAGCATCTCTCACAAGAAACTGTCAGCTTGCATCTTTTCTCATCAATGGGGGTGGAAGATTGGAATAAGGACGGGAAAGCAAATGCTTAGACCAGAAACCAAGGTTCTTAGAAATCTGGAAGACCTTTGGCAGGCAGGTGATCATTCGCCATATGAAGGCTAGAGGTTTCTAGGTGAAGGGAGGTTGGTGTGTTCTTAAGGGTTGGGCTGATGGTCAAGCCGCGGGGTTACTGGGTTAGGACCCAGGGTTGATAAAAACAGGGGAAAGCTGTCCCGGTGCTGAAGATAAAGGGAGAGCCAGAAGACTGGGAAATGCAAGAGGGAGGGTAACAGGAATCAGGGGGCGTGGGTACACCGGGAGGGGCAGACAGAGGAGGGCCGGCAAGCACTGACTTTCCCGCAGCACGAAGAGGTCCGTCTGTTTGTCGGAGTTGAGGTCACCGAAGGCCGCCAGGGTGCCCCAGGCCTCAGCCCCAAAGAGCTCGGCCGTGACGTTGTGCAGAGCCCGCGCCGGGGCAGGCCCAACGCTCAGCAGCGCGAGCCCCAAGAACAGCGGGGCCAGCACCGCCATGGCGCCTTCGGCCCGGCCGGCCTCCGCCGCGCTTGACGGCAGCCGCAAAGCACCGTGCGACCGACCGGCCGACCGAGAAAAGACTCGGGGCGCGGCCTCACGGGCAGCCCCTCGCCGCACTCTCACGCTGCCCTGGGGCTGATTCTCCGACGACCAAGACGCCGAGGAGCTAGGGCGGCGTCTGCCCGGGAGCTCACTTCCGGCTGTCGTGCCTCCCGACAGTGTCGCGCGAGGGGGCGGGGCCGGGCTGGCCTCGCTGACTGGCAGCTGGGGTGGTGGGCACTGTGCGATGGCGGGGGCTGAGGGACTCATGGCTGAAGTAAGCTGGAAGCTCTTGGAACGACGAGCCCGGGCCAAGCGCTCAGGTTTGACTGCCTGTGACCACAACCTTCCCCCTCCTGGGTACAGGGGGTGGTGCTCCTCCGCAAGTCCCCTGGAGGGAGGCAGGTGGGATCTGTCCTGGGGATCAACTTGCGTCCTTAAGTTGACTCCAGAAACCAATAGGTTTCTCTTGCTGCCCTGCTCTTGTCCCTCTTGGTCCCCATTCCCCAACCCCTGCACTTCCCTCATTTAGATAACGTCTGTCTTTCTCCCCCAAGTTATTTCCTCTCCAAAGTTAGTGGTAAGCTGACTTCTCCAGAAACTTACCCGAGTAAGTCAGCTAGTGACAAGTTCTTTGGAACCTGAACTCTCTTGCTCTGCAAAAAGTAGACCTCCATTTTTAGTGAGGTCCTAAAGAGCTGGAGACTACTCTTGTCTCATATGCCCCCTTCACTTTCCTCAGTAATTTTTAGCTGCAGCCAGTTCTGTGTGTCAGAAATTGAGGAAGACGGTTTGTGCCACAAGTTAAGTTAGTGTACAGTTACGGTTCAGAATGAATTGGCCCCTTCCCTAGCCAAGTGGTCCCACCACCTGTAGCTTCCAGTTGTGGTTCCCAACCACGGAGATCAAAAAGGCCAGCGGTCCGAGTGTCCTGAACTGACTTGTTCAAATTGCAAAGTCACACTGGCGTTTTAAAAGTTAGTACTCCTGATTAATAACTTTCCAGTGAGCCAGCAGCGAAACTGCCACTTTTGAAACTGGATACAATCTTGGGGGGAAAAAAAAATGTGTCCTTAAACACGAGAGGTGGTGGAACGAGAAATGTTCAACTAAGAACCTTTCCCTTGTCAAAGATTGACGAAAGATTGTAGAAAGGTACTGCATTTTTACTGCAAAGAAAAGTACTGCATTTGTTAAAGTATTGCCAATTTCATTCCATTTGAAATCTTAAAATTTTTGTGTGTTTATTTACTTAGGATTTAGGGTTGTAATGGAACAAACACATGAAAAGTAAGACAAAATTTCAGAAAGCAGTTGACTCAAGTTCAGAGTCAGTAGAATTATTTGAAACAGTTGTAGGGATATTTGTTGCTTATATTTTCTTTTATTGTGTCATATAGAAATTTTGAGTTGGTTACTAACACTGTTGCTGTCGGAATAGAAAAAGTGCTATTAGGTTGCTCTGGGCAAAGAGAATAGTCTTCTGCCAGGGTCTTTAACCGTCCTCCCAACCCCCAACATGTATTTTTGCAACACAGTTTTGCAACATAGTAATCCTATAAGGTCTATTTTCTCTTCAAGTCTTTATTTTACTCAAATATATGGCACAACAGCAAGCTTTGAAAACCGTATTTTTCTTAATAGGGTAAATTCTGCTTAACTATTGTTGAATGCAGTTTCTTAAACCCAGTCTCAGCCATAGTAGATACTATCCAATTTTACTGTATGTTTACGTAAGAGTAAAGTGCAGCTAGAAGTGGAAAAAAAAAAGATAGTAGTTGAGGCAAATCTTAGTAGTTATGTTTGCAGTTTCTACTATTTTTGACTCCCAAAAATATAGACACTAAACCTTAAGCCATATTATTTACTTCCTGCTTATTACAAAGTGTTAACTTGATTCTGTTTACAACTTTTAGGAGACTGTGTAAACAGCCTTGTTTGAAACATGAATTGACCTGTTTCTGGGGCAGGCTCCTCTTTGGAGTTCTAAGCATTGTTACATAGTAGCATAACAACTTAAAGAACAATAAAGGATACTATTAATTGAATGTGTCTTAGTAAGTGAATATTATGTTTCTTTCTTTTCCTGTATGCAAACTTAATTTACCAAATAAAGGAAATCAAATTCTCGAGTCATAAAAGACAAACTAAAATTATAGAATGATCTTTAATTGTCTTTTGCACATTGCATCATGCTAATAACTGCTCATACATTAATCTAATGCTGATTGCTTCTAACCTTCACTAAACAGTTTTAAAATTGGTGTAGTTTAGCCTGCCACGCTTATGATAAGAATCAACAGTTTGAAATGGCCAACTCACCTGATGCAGCCTTCTCTTCACCTGCTTTGCTAAGGTCTGGTAAGTGTATAGACCCCAAAAGGGTCAACCGACAATTTTATATTTGTTGTTTTCAAGGTTAATGTTACTACATGGTATTTTTGTTTCTTTTATGTCCCCTTTGGTGGACCCAACTGTGTGTACCATTTCAGTTCAAGTTAGCTTGTGCCCATTGTGTTTTGAATGTATCTTGTACCCCAGGAAGGCAAAGGGTGGAGGCCTCTCATGACAATTACAAGCTATTTGACCAAAAGCCGGCATTAGTGCTTAGGAACTGCAACTGTCAAATGGACTTCTCCAGTTAATTTTTAAAATGATTTTTGCCCATTTTTTAGGTATTGTAAATTGAGCTATAGTGTACATGAATGTGCAAATGTCTCTGTAATATGGTATAAATTCCTCTGGGTACATGCCCAGATGGTATGTTTATTTTTAGGTTTTTGACAGTCCTTAAGCCCTATTTCCAAAGTGGTTTTCTTAGTTTACACCCCCATTAGCAATTTAGAACAGTTCCCTTTATTAACATTGATAGCACCGGTTTTTGTCATTCATAATTTCACTCCATTCTAACTGGGTGGAATGGAATCTCAGAGTTGTTTCATTCTGTATTTCCTGATTTCCAAGGTTGTTGATGTCTTTTAAAAGTGTTTCTTAGACATTTGTAATTCTTCTTTTAAGATCTCTATTCTTGTTTTGGTTCCTTAGCCTATATTTTATTTTTGGAGTTTAGTGTTTTTAAGTTTTTATACATTCTAGTTGCTAATTCTCTTTACCCAACTGTTTATTTGGTTGTACAGAAAGCCTTTTAATTTCATGAGACCCTATGGAACCATTGTTGGTGTTATTTCCTATGCTGTTCTGCAAACTCTTATCTCTATGTTGAAATGTATTTGGTGGTCTTTTATCTAGCAGTTTTGTGATATTAGGTCTTATATTGAAGTCTTTAAAAGATTTGGAATTTAATTTTGTGCTGGGTGAGATATAGGAGTCTAGTTTCATTCATCGACCTGGTCATGCCCAGGTTTCCTAACCATCATTTGTTTAAGACACTGTTTTTGTCTAACGTATATATTTGGCTTTTAGTGAAAAATCAAGTAGCTTTAGTTGTGGGGACTTCTAAGGCTTTGATTGCCTCTTCTTTTTCTTGCTTTATTATTCTAGGTAGATTTCAACCACTATATTAAATTTAAGTTTATATGGTATTTAGATAGTAGACATCCTTCACTTGTCTCTTATGGTAGTAGGAATGCTTTGAGTTTTTCTCTATTTTCTCTATTTACTATGATGCTTGATGTAAGTTTGCAGTATATAGCCTTAATTTTGTTGGGATATGCTCTCTCCATCTCTAGCCTTTTCCCATCTTTTATCATGAAGAGATATTAGATTTCCTTGAAAGCCTTTTCTGTGTCAGAGGTCAGAGAAGGTGTTGAATCCCCTGCACATAGAATTACAGATAGTAATGAGCCATCATGTGGATGCTGGGAATTGAACCCAGGTCCTCTGGAAGAATAATCAATGTACTTTAGCTGCTAAACCAGCTCTGTCTGTAAGTATTTTATTGAGAGGTTATTTTGTGAAATAGTTTCAGTAATATTAGTGTTCTTTGAAAGACTGAGCAAATTCTGCAGTGAGTTAATCAGATTCTGTCCCCCCCCCCACCCTCCCCACAACCAACCCCCTTTGAAAAATACCTTGTTGCTTCAAACTCATTGGTTGTAGATCTGTTTATATTGTTTATTTCAATCTTGGTTTAACTTTGGTGATTCATATGTATATAGAATTTATTCATTTCTTTTAGATTACCTGATTTGGAAGAATATAGAAATTTAAGGTATTTTCTTATGGTTTTATGAATTTTATTGTCATTTGTTATGATGTCTCTATCTTTATCCATTTTCTTAATTTGGATTGTTTTCTATCTTCCTGTTAAACAAGGGTTTATCAGTCTTTTCATCTTTTGAAAGAATCAGCTTTTTCTTTCATTGATTCCCCATCCCCTCCCCCAGAAAGAGTCTTACTATGTATTCCTGGATGTCCTGCAAGTCACTATGTAGAACATACTGACCTTGAATTCACAGATATCTGCCTGCTTCTACCCCTCAACTGGTGAGATCAGAGGCTTGCACCACCACTCTCAGCTCCTTTCATTAATTTTTACCCTGATCTTAATTATTTCTATCTACTGCTTTTGGATTTGACGTGTTATTTTTCCCTCCTAAGGCCTGACAGTACATCATTAAGTTATTTATTTGAGAGCTCTCATATTTTGAGGCAGGCATTAGAACTGTACTTATTGTGTTGCATAATTTTTGAAATATCTTGTTTTCAAGTTTATTTCATTTACAAAAGAAAATTTTAAAATTCATTGCTTAATTTCTGCAGTGACTGATTTAGCATTCAGTACTGTGTGACTTAATACCTCTATGTTTGTATGCTTTGTGCATTTTCCCTAGCTTTGGATTATCAACTTAATTCACTGGGATTGTGTTATATAAGGATGTTATTGCACCTTTCCTATATTTGTGAAGGATTACTTTGTATTCCAAATTTCATTTGCATAGAATACACTTCTTCTGTCATTTTACTCCAGGGTTGTCTCTATCATTGGAAGTAAGATGTTAACTTGGATTCATAAAAATGATAGATCTTGTTTCTTAATCCAGTGTATTAGTCTGTCTTCTCAGGGAGGAATTGAGACCACTGTTAATATTCAGTTGTTTTTGAAAGATGTGTGTTCCTGTCATGTTGTTGTTTTTGTTGTTTTTCCCTAAGCCTCTGATCACCTGCCCTCATATTTATTTGTCCTTGTGGCCTCTTGGGTGTGTTTATTCTTCTCTTGTCTCATTTACACCTTCCTCTTTTCCCTCCAGAGCTGCCTTAGTGGTTATATATTCTTCTTAGTTTGCTTTTATCATGGAAAGTTTTATTGCTATGTCACTCATAAATGATAACCTTGCTGAGTATAGCATTCTAGGCTGGCAGCTGTAATCTTTCAGAACTTAAAATATATCTTTTTCGCTTTAAACTGTTATAATTGGTAGTCAGCTGTCCTCTAGTGGGCCTGCCTTTTCATGTCTCCTGGCCCTTGTGTCTTGTAGCCTTCAGTATCCTTTCTTCATTTTGTGTTTTTAGTGTCTTAACTATTGCATGTCATGGGGAATCTCTTTTCTGTTCCTGTTATTTCTCTGTGAGTCTCTTGTGTTTTTAAGGCATCTCTTTGTCAAGAGTTAGGAAGCCTTCCTCTGTGATGTTATTGAAAATGTTTTCTATGCCTTTGCCTTCCAGTTTTTTTCCTTCTGTGCCCAAATTTGTAGATTCAGTTCTTTGATGGTATCCCAGAGCATGCTTCCCCACTTCTGCATTTAACAACTGATCATTTCCCATGAAAGAATGATTGAGTCCTCTTCCTAATCCTTTAGTCCTTGTGTTCTGTCTCCCTTCATTCTGTCCATGATGCTTTCCACTGAACTTTTTGACAGTTTGAAATTTTTTCATTTTTTCGGGTTTTCTTCAGCAATTCTGTTATCTGCTGAATTCAGATTTCATCTCCTTAATTGTCTTTCTTATTTCATCTTACCTATTTGTATTTTCTTGGATTTCAATCAGTTTTCTCTTGCTCTCTCTTAATTTGTTCAGATGTTAGTAACCTCTTTCAATTCTTTGAACTGCTTCTAATTGTTCTTTTAATTCTTTGTGTTTGATCTTGTCTTACTTGTCCTCTTTGGGGACCAATACTATGATATTGGTAACTTTTATGAGAAGCATATTGTCGTGTGTGTGTGTGTGTGTGAATGCACATATGTGTTGCTTTTGTTTTTCTGATGAGACATACTTCTGGTGTAACATGGTTGTGTCTTTTGCTTTTGTATTTAGCCTACTGAGTCAGAGCCTAGAGATGGGAGCCTGGAGGAGGGCAGGGAGGTAGGAACAGGTAAAGAGGCTGCCTTACTGGGTTCTTCCCCGGGCTGCTTATACAGTGCCAGCTGAAAAGGCTGTAAGGATGGAAGAGCCAGTTAGAGTGGAGGGAAATTTTTACATCAAATTTGGGTCATCTGCAAGAGCAGTATGCACTAACTGTTGAACCACCCTCTTCAGCCCAGGGTGTTTATATGTGTGTGTGATGTGTTGGAGGTGGGGTTGTGCTTGACCAAAATTTGGGTCATCTGCAAGAGCAGTATGCACTAACTGTTGAACCACCCTCTTCAGCCCTCTTCAGTATATGTATGTGTGATGTGTTGGAGGTGGGGTTGTGCTGGCCCCAATGTTCCTATGGAGGTCACAACAACTATGTGGAATCTCCCTTCTCCTTCCTGTGGGTTTCTGGGACTGAGCACAGCAAGTGCCCTTGTCCTCTGAACAGGCTCACTGACCCTGGCTCTTTTGTCCGTTGCTCATTGAGGATTCTTTTGTTTGTCTTAATTTTTAAGCAATAGTTTCTGTTGGCTATCTTGGCTTTCCTACTAAAGAGTGAAACCTTTCAATGACTAAATTTACTCATTATTTCAGGGTACATAGAATGCTAAGGAAGTAGCTTTTACATTACTCAGTATTTGAAGGTAGCAGACCAGAAACTTTTTTAAAAAATCAAATACATCAAGAAGCAAAGTAAAAACAAACAAACAAATTTAAGTATTATCTATTTTACAGTAATTTCTTCACTATTACTTTGAATATTTGCATTTTGATAGGCTCATCTTACCAAAATTTACAAGGCTATAAAGAAGTGCATGACCTTTTATTTGTTAGAATAATATCACAGTAAATTTACATCTATAATTTATTCATTTAGATCCAGCATTTGTGCTGGAAATTATGTGCTTTACACATTTACATATTTCCATGGACATTGTTTTTGCAATGTTTTGCATTTTTTAATGTATGTTTATATTAATAATCTGAGTGAAGCATCCCCGAAGGAGGGAATCACCAAATTCTGCAGCCGCAGATCTAGTATCTCTGTTTTGTGTTAGAATCATTTGTACTCCTAGTGGTTTGTTAGTCTCACCCTTCCTATTCTATTCTATATAACACTCATAACCCCTCTCCTAGGCAGGCTTCTCTCCATTCCCTCAGCTTCTCTCTGGGGAGTTCTTACAGTCCTGGATTGGGGACATAAACACTGTTCCATGGTGTCAATCTCAAAAATTTAGGAGTTTCCTTATTCTATTAGGGATTTTTAAGTCAGACTAAACTAAAATTTATGGCATTGATAAAGGAAAGAACTTCAGGCCTTGGTAGTTTAAAGCGATAGTTGAAGATTTTTTACAGGCAATTTAATATAGAGTTTAAGCATGAAGGTAAGAGAAGTGGGAGGGGCTCTAGGAAGGGAAGAAGACATACCCAAGGGCATGGACATGGGCTTTGGGGTAGGGGTGGTGCAGAGGCAGAAAGTAAGACATATCTGAATGTGGGGGTGGGCTTGTCAAGGGAGGGTCACAAAGACTCACCTCAGTTGTAGGCACAGGCTCCTCAAGGAAATGTTTCATAGAGAAGGAAATGTTTCAGAAAGAAAGACATATCAAAGTGTAGGTAGGAGTTCATCATGAAAAAGTCACAAAGTAAAGTTTATCCAAGTATAGGGCTGACTTCTCAAGGGAGAGTTGGAATTAATTACCTTGGCATTTGGCCTTGTATTCAATTTTGATAGGTCTCAAGTCATGTGTCCAAAAGTTTCTGATCAACGTATATTCTCCTTTTCTCTCCTGGTGAGTAAGACTACAAGACGGCTCAAAATGTCTTAGATGGTATCTTAGTTTGCCTCCTACTGCTGTCGTGGGGGGTGAGTGCAATGTGGGGAGCAAAGGGTTTATTTCATCTTGCATGTCACTGAGAGAGGTCAAGCAGGGCAGAAATCCGGACATAGGAACTGAACTAGAAGAAGTAGAAGAGTGGGGCTTACTGGTTTGCTCCCCATGGCTTGCTTTGCCTGCTTTCTTATAGAACCCAGGATCACCTACCTGCTCAAGGATGTCACTGTCCACAGTGCGCTGGGCCTCCTACACCAATCATTAATCAAGAAAATACCTACAAAGTGCCCAGTGTGAATCACGAAGCATAGCCTCAAATGAAGCTCTTGCTCCGTAGGTGACTGCGTCTTCTATCACAGTGACAAAATCTAGCTACAGAGGTAGAACCTTAACTTGGTGGGGTGAATCAGGAAGCTACTAAAGATGCTAAAAGGGTTCATTACATGTCCTTCCCGTGTAAATAGACTTTGTAGTGACATTATAAGAAAAGGATACATTTATTGGTTAGAAAGGTAAAAGCTTATACAGTTGCTAATCATGATGGATCAATTCCCATATTGCTGCTGGTGAGAGTCTTCAACCAGACCCCAGCTTGAGAGGTTTCTTTCCTCCTTATATACCCACATTTTTCTGTCTCTCTGACTTATTGACATCTACAATATCCAAGGGCCTCCACGGCAACTCTGGCTTCACATTCGTGGGTTTTTGCAGTGGCCTCTTCTTGCAATTTTACAAGTGACTTATGCAGTAGAAGAGACATTTCTCTTTTTAATCCCTTAGGTAGTATATTAGGTATCAGTTACACTAGGTTTAGATCCTAGTTGGAATGTATGTGGATTCTTCAGGTATAATCAAAGTTGGCAATGTCCCTTTTGGGCATTGGGATTGCCTGCTAGCTAAGATGTAGCTCTTTTAGGTGAAGGGGGTTCCTGGGAGTCTTTTAGTGCTTATCTCATCAGTTTCGTAATCATGTCAGATACTGAGAAGGACCAGGTAAGAAAGGCTCATCTGAGGTGGCAGTGCGGGCAGGATTTCTGTCAGTTTCTAAGGTAGGGGTCAGGCCACAATAGCAATATGTGGCAGGCTAGTAGGAATGACAAAGTGTTTCTGTCATAGTTTGAGGGACCCCAGTTAAGACCCTATCACTATGTAAGGGCTGTGTGAGATTGTGTATCTCCATAGCCAAGCTTCCCAGGAAAGACTCTCCAGTTGATCTGGTCCTTTGGGTAGGGGTGAGGGCACTTCCTAGTTTCTTTTTAGTAACTGAAGAGGCTAATGTGCTCCTTATGAGTGGTCTAGATGCTTCTCAAGGCCACAGTAGAGTCTGTGGGCAGTTTGGCAGGCTTTGGAGACTGAATACCTACTTCTACAAATAGCAAGATCTAGCACTCAAGGCAGACAAGTGGGCACTGCAGGAATGTGAGTGTCTTTTTTCCTGCTTTTTCAGATGAATAGCAGTGCCAACTAAATCTTGTCACTTTAAAAAACTACAGTATCTTAATAAGGGTATACTTAAAAGCCTCCTCATTTTAATATTTTATAATGCCATTTTAATCTTTCAAAAATATAGATCATTTTTTTTAATTTAGTAAAAGCTTTTCCTCCTGTTATTAGTAACTCTATACAACATTTGTAGCCCTCTTTTTTTCATACAATACTTCTAGTCCGCCTTTAACAATTCAAATTTTAGCTCAGGAATGAATTTTGCAAATACACAGAGCTTGGTTGTAGAGATAAACATACTGTTATTTGTATTATATATCAAGATTTATCACTCAAGTTAGAGTAGAGACTATACTAGGAAGTTGACCTTTATCATCCACATTTTACGTTCTTGGTATATATTGAAAACATATTCCTCCCAATGGTTACTGTTCTTACTATATTTCTTTATGCTTTCTTCTAGCATTTGAATCACTGAAGAACTTTATATGAATTTTGATACAATTTTTCTGGCAGTTATAACATAAGTTATATTGGTTCTAAATAAATGATTGTACATTCCATTGGTAAATTGCCATGGTTTCTTTATGTTAAGAAGCTGACTTGGTGCCGGGCGTGGTGGTGCACGCCTTTAAACCCAGCACCCGGGAGTCAGAGGCAGGCGGATTTCTGAGTTCGAGGCCAGCCTGGTCTACAGAGTGAGTTCCAGGACAGCCAGGGCTATACAGAGAAACCCTGTCTCAAAAAACCAAAACAAAAAAAAAAAAAGAGAGGCTGGCTTGGCAAATGATGTTGCTTCTCTTCCTTCCCCATTTCAGATACAAGCATGCTTGTCTCAAAGTGTCCTCCAAGACCCCTCTGCCAGGGAATAGACTAGCTCCTTAGTAGGGAAAGAGAAGAACTTAATAATAGCCCAAGATTAAAAACACTGTAACAAGAATGTAAACAGTTTCCAAGAAGTATCATTTTTTCCCCAATATATATATTGCTTTATTTCATATTTCTATTTTACTAGTCAAGGGAGAATTAGAATTACAATAAATATATTTTGTATATTTTGTAGTCCAAAGAAAAGTTTCTGTGCTACAAGATGGTGTACAAGTTGCTGGCTTAAAAATGCAAAGAATTTTGTTATTAAAAAAGTAAAACCCCACACAAGAAGATTCAGTACATGGTTTGCCCCCTAATACCATAAATATCAAGCCAACTATTAAAAAAAAAAAAAGGGATTTCTGAGATGGCTATGATGTGTTGCACCTCTGCCTGCTGCTGTAGCCTAGAGTGTTTTCTTGCCACAATGGCAGAAACCTTATCATCCCGAGAATAAAAAAGGTGACAGAAAACCAGTGTCTCTAGCATGTCACAAAGACAACATCTTTACCCAGCATCTTGTAGCCTTAAGCAAGCATTCTGGGCCCGGTTTGTGGACTCTTAAGTTTTCAAGCATTGCAGTTATTCCAGGACAGGAAGAAAAGAGTCCCAGGCTTGATTACTAAGTGCCCCGGGCTTAACTGTCTGCTTTCTACCCACATGGACTTCATTCTGAACTGTGTACTTCACTAGCTCTCCAGACAATGAACACAAGTGCTAGGTGAGGCGGGACTTGCCTGTGTCCCTCAGAGCCTCGGAGGCAGAATCAGGAAGGTCAAGAGTATAAGGTCACCCTTAGCACTACAGCTAACATGAGGCCAGCCTGGGTGACCCTGTTGAAAGATAAAAATAAAAATAAAATCGGTTGAAATAAGGAGCATCTTTGCTGAAACAAGGCCAGAGCCACAGTGCTGAGCAGTGGCATCAGCACTCAGAAGATGAGATTGTTTGATGAGGAGAACAGAGAGAGAGAGCAGGTGTCCTGGAAGATGACTGGCCCTCATCCCCTCATGGACCTCAGTGTCTAGCTTTGTTACACTCCGAGTGAGACACAAGTTCAAAACTGCGTGTTTCCACAAGAGCCAGGAAAGACAGTGCCCTCCAGCTGCACAGAGGTGTTCAGCTCAGGGCCAGAAGGCCCAGGCCTTCTATTTATCAGAAGCACATGGATGCCTTTAGCCTCCACCTGTCTGACTGCACCACTCTGATTCTACAGGACTGAGCTTGGCAATGTTGCCCTTAACAATTCCTTACATTAAAAAAAGGTTCATAAAAATATTATCCAAGATGGTCAAGGACACGCATGACTACTTAGAACCCATAGTGCACCTGGACATGCAGTGCTCTCAGAGGAATGCTATACAGCTCTCTCTTTAGGGGGTACATGCTTTACCTTGTCTTAGTTGCCCCTGACTGCAGAGCAAGTCTCCTCTACCCTAAATAAAAACTATCAGAGAAAGAGAGCATCCCTTCCAGAGAGGTTCACCACTCTGGCTCCCCACACAAGACTCAGCAGCAAGACCCTGTGTTGTTGGCATCTGAGAGAGATCCTACATACCAAGAGGATCCAGGCTCCTTGTCTGCCTGCCTTGGGGAATCTTCAGAAAGAACCTTTAGAACTTAATATTCCAGCCCTGTGAGAGGGTAACCATGCAAAGAAGGGAGGAGCCAAATCTCCAGGGCAGGGCTGTAAACGTTGGGCAAGGCCCAACTTGATACATGGCTTTGGCACCTGTGGTTAATCTCCAAGAGATGGTGACAAGCATGTTCTGGGAGCACGGGGTATATCTTTCTGCATTCTAAGACAAGTACTGAAAGTCATTGGAAGAGCAAGGAGCTCACTTGGAGGAGACGTTTGCTTTCTTTGGCCAGGGATACAGGGCAGGTGCTTTTGGGTAAATCCCCTAGCTCACTCCTTATCCCGCCTGACACACTGACCATGGGAAGGTTGGAACAGCTGAGGCAGTATGGTATCTCCATCAGGGATGGGCAGGAGCTTTCCTGCTGGGCATCAAGAAGGTATCAAAAGCTCTCTGGACTCCCAGTGACATCCTTGCTAGATCTTTGGCTTCCGGTGAAGACTGCCAGGCCTTGAAGAGAAGACCAGGTGAAAGCAAGATCCACGGACCACGGAGACTACAGCAAGCTCCCGGGCCTCTCTGAATCTGAGCCTCAGTGCTCTGTCCTCACTTCAGCAGCTTCTGGGACAGTCAGCAGCCCCTGTGGGGATGACTCCCAGACCCACCCAAGAGGATGGACATCCTCCTTTGTGGGACTCTTGCGTCCCAGGACAACTCACCACCACGTGATTTTGAGCTCATAGATGGGGCACTTGCAGTAGTAGTGGTTGACAAGGTGCTTGTCACACACCCTGATACACTGGTGGCCCACCGTGAGGCCCTGGGCTGAGAGGTCAGTGACCAGGCAGTGTAAGAGGTCGTACACATGAGCCACAACTCCCAGGGCCCAAAAGGCATGTCCACTTAATAGTGGTGCTCAAAAAGCTGTCCATCACTGTCCGCTCAAAGCGGAGGGGCAGAGGGCATTAAGGAATAGGCACTCATGAGGGTGACGGGCATCTGTTCCTTGAAGACATAGACTTTCAGCTTGGCAAAGCGGACCTTCCGCTGTACTGTACGAAGCTGGGCAATTGCCACTGTCCGCTCCAAATGGTCCTTGTAATGGGCATGAGCCCCAGGAAGGTCTGGCGCACCTTCTCACCCTTCGGTGGCTGCATGTTCTCCAGCTGCTCCAGGAGGGGTCCAATGGCATGGTACTGGACCTCTTTGTGCACAGCTCGCACATGCTCCTGGGGTGGCAGGTCCCCTGAACGCAGGAAGTTCAGTACATCTCCAAAGTGTGTGCCGTCTCTGTCGATGAAGTACCGACCCTCAGAGTCTGTAGGGATGTAATGCCGCCCTCTGAACATGACAGCCAGCATATATCTTCATAGTGCTGCAGAGTAGACTATCACGTGGTAAAGTGAACCCCTCCAATGTTAAGGAGGACGAACTCAGGAAACATTGCCCTTCTCCAATTTTCCTGAATTTATCTCCTGTATGTCCTTGCTTACACTGCTTTCTTGGTCCCAAATCCTCTACCACTGACTCAGTCCATCTAGCAAATGAAATTACCCCAAGTGGTAATGGAGATTGTTCGCTGCTTAATGGCACCTGGGTGAGAATTGGTCTGGCCCATTCAGGTGTGTCCTTTTCCTCCTGGGGCAGCAGGGGCAGTCCGTGCCCTGCTTGCGTAGCCGTAGGAGTGGCTAGCTCCAGGAAGTTGGCTTCGGCTTCGGAGCTGGACATGGCACCGTCTGAGTGACGGCTGTCTGGCACCTGCTTGGTGACTACCACCATCCCTCTGGCTCTGGGCGGTGGGCACTGCTTCGGGTAGGCAGGTGGGCTGAGTCCTGAATAGCTATAGCCAAGCAGTGCCTGACATGAGGAGATGGGCTGCCGGCAGGTTCTAGAAGCCAAGGGCCTGCGTACAGTTAGGATGTCCTGTGCTGCCCTCCAACAGTGTAACGACCGCCGCGCCTACAGTTAGTCTTTGGTCTGACCTGGCTGCCTTAGTTCTCACAGTATAAACATGCCTGTGGTGGAAAAGGGAGCTTCCCCTCATCTGTGGAGAAAAAGTTCCATGGGAACCTCTGGCTCAGTGTCTTAACTTCCACAGTTGATTTCTGCTGCATGCTTGTTAAGACCTTCATTTGATATTTTTGTCTCTGTAGCAGTTTGAATAAGAATGTTTCCCATAGGTTTATATATCTGCATAGTCACTAGGGAGTGTCACTGTTTGAAAGGGTTAGAAGGATTAGGATGTGTGGCCTTGAAGGAAGTGTGTCACTGGGGGTTGGGCTTTGAGGTTTTAAAAGCCCATGCCAGGCTTAGGCTCTCTTCCCTGTTCCCTGCTGATCAGGATGTAGAATTCTCAGATTCTTCTGTAGCACTATCTGTGTCTGTGTGCAGCCTTGCTCCTTGCTATGATAATGAGTTAAACCTCTGAAGCTGCAAGGCAGCCCCAGTCAAATGTTTTCTTTTATAAAATGTTAGACTGAGCATGGGGAACCCCAATGGAAAAATTAGGGCAAGGACTGTAGTAGCTGAAGGGGTTTGCAATCTTATAGTAAGAACAACAATATCAACCAACCAGACCCCCTCCAGTCCGTCCCCAGAACCAAACCACCAACCAAAGAGTACACAGCGGGTACCCATGGCTCCAGCTGGAAATGTAGCAGAAGATTGCCTTATCTGGTATCCCTGGGAGGGGAGCCCCTTTGTCCTGTGGAGGCTTGATGACCCAGGATAGGGGAACACTGAGGCGCTGAGGCAGGAGTGGGTGGGCTGGTGCAGGAGCACCCTCATAGAGGCAGCGGGGGAGGGAGGAGGAGCTAGGGGGCTTTTGGAGGGTGGATAACATTTGAAATGTAAATAAATAAAATAACCAATAAAAAAAAGTTGGCTTGGTCCTGCTATCCCTTCACAACAGTAGAGCAGTGACTAGGGCAGCCATTGGGTCCTGCCTGGATATCGTAAACTCCTTGAGGATATTCTGCTCTTCCCTGCTCCTATCTGCTCCTATCTGATGTTCTTTTACTTCTGCTTGCTACACTTGTACTCCGTCATTCAGAACTGACAGCGCAGATGTCTTAGGCGAGAACACTGATGGTTGTAGTTGTAGCTCACCAGACCATCAAAAAGCGTGAACCTAGGTTGATGTTTCTAATTTCCTTCTAGAGGGTGTTTTAAAATTAGGGTTTCAGCTTTTAGGCCAATTTACCGTTTTCTGTAATTCAAGTCGGACGTTTTAATAGCTGATTTAAGTCTAAATTTTCTCTGCTGTGTGACTGTTTTGTACACGTATTTTCATCTGAATAACTAAATGGCAGTTTTGACACTTTAATAGTTAAGGAGTCTCCAGAATAGCTCAGTGGGTCTTGCTGCACAAGCTAGAGACCTGAACTCCATCCTCAGAACCATTTAAGGGTGGAAGGAGAGACCTGACTTTGCGGAGTTGTCTTCTGATCTCCACACATTTGCTGTGGCACTTATGTCTGCACACATATGCATACGTGCACAATAACATTTTTTAAATTAAGATAAGAGATTCTAAATTTAATGCAATTGTTAATTTCAAATGTTTTGATATGTTTATTGATATTTTTTAGAATAGAAAATTTGCCATATTCCAAGTAGTAGCCTTTTGCCTGACAGGTATATAACTGGTCTTGTCGTCTTAATGTAGGTGATTTGCTTGTCTTCTTCCTTCTTGCTTTGTTGACTGTGAGTCTAGCCTCTTATGGTGAGCCACCTCCAGCCCTGTTTCGTTCCTTCTTAAACAAAAAGTAATGCGCGACTCTAAGAACACTAAGTAACCCAGTTGGGCTCAGCAGTCCAGCGCTATAGATTTTGTTATGCTTCATCCAGAGAAAGCTTAGGATCTAGAGAAAATCTGCTGCGAATCACAAGGCTTGGTGACTACAGGAAATACACGCATGCCTGTAGGCTGACATTTCTCTTAAACCTGAACATTGATGCTTTATCTTGCAGCGCTTTAAACTGTATCTTACTTTGAAATTTTAAAATCTTACTTAAGCATAATTTTTTTTTGGTATTCTGCTAAGTATTGATAAAAGATTATCAGTTGTTTCTGCTTTTCCAATTTTTAAGTTCAAATCTGACTCCCCTGAAACATAGCTCGTTTAAGTGCATTTTTACATGTTAAGGCTTTTACTTTTTATTTGTGTTAAATTGCTTTTAAGTGGTTCAAAGATGTTTCATGTTAAACATTATTAATATAGGGAT
Source organism: Mus caroli (assembly GCF_978045245.1). Classification (NCBI taxonomy): domain Eukaryota; kingdom Metazoa; phylum Chordata; class Mammalia; order Rodentia; family Muridae; genus Mus; species Mus caroli. The sequence continues at coordinate 43,720,532 of NW_028227265.1, read as the reverse complement.
ATTTAAACTTTGAACTTATTTTTCTAGTTTAAATACTTGTGAGGATAAATGTTTTTGCTTTGTGGACTTTTATGGGAATTTTAAATCTTTTTATTGTTGTTAATTTTTCTGTAATTCTTCAGGTTACATAATTTTATTTTCATGAAAATATATAGTGAAGTCCCATTAGTTATCTACTTGATTCTAATTTTCAATAGACATTCAGCTTTGAATATACTTGTGTGTTGAATGACTGCAGAGTTATAAAAACTCCTAGCAAATGTGAGGTTAGTCTCTATAATTTCAAAGAATAAAATGTTTTTTAAAGCTTAGAATATTTTCAGCAAACCATTCTGTGTTGTAGTAATTATTTAATCTCAATCAGGGTTTCTACCCCACCTTTGATCATTCAGTTCCCAGATAAAAGGCACAACCTTTGTATTTATAATAAGCCTTAGTCAGCACTAGAGCTGGGCAGATATCTACCCTCTAAGCTGTTAGAAACTATGATCCCGTAAGTCGTCATCATCTTCCTCCTCCTCCTCCTTCTCCTCTTCCGCTTCCTTCTTCTTCTTCTCTCCTTCCTCTTCCTTTTCCTCTTCCTCTCCTCCTCCTCCTTCTCTTTACTTTTTAAGTATTTTTTAAGCTTTTCCCTTTCCTTTGCTTCTATGATGTCATTATCTTAATGCAAGATTATTTTGATCAAAAATGGGCGTTTATTTTGAGGACTCAGTTTTTCTTGACATCTTTTACTGCCAACAGTTTTCTCTTTACAAAATGTGGCTCATTCAGCACACTGGCTCTCTATTAGTTAAAGGACAAAATGTGAGCTTGTAACCTGATGCTTAGTGTTTTCAGGTCTTAGACTTCCAGGTGTATTCCCAGTATTTTCTCCTCTGGCTTCTGCCCCTTTATCATGAGGTTCCTGTGCATTAAATTGCCTTCCTCTGTAAGTTCGGTACACACCATAATCTTTTCTTCTGTTCCAATGGTTTGCTTCCCATATGTCTTGGTAAAACGTTCTCCACACCCTGGTTTCAGTTTTGACTTGTTTCCATGATCCTGTTGTATTTGTTGTTATTACATTGTTTTTAGGTAATGAGCTTCATGTTTACTAGGCTGTGAAATCCTTTAGGCTTAGGGCATAGAGCCCTTACACATTTTGTATCAATAATGTATACATAGTCATGTAACGTTTTTATTTGCTGAGTTTAGTTTTTGTTTTTTGTTTTTTTTTAGGTTTGAGTAGGAAAATGTATCCTCAGTAAAAGTATATTCTTCCCACTAGTGATGTTCAAAAAGGTTCAAAAGTCAGGTTTAAAAAGATATATAGGGGTTATGGGATGTGTCACTGGATAAAGTGTGTGATTTACAAAGATCCCTAGTACCCACATCAAAGCTGAAGTCAGTGCTGTGTCCCTGTGACACCAGTGCTGATCAGTAGGAGACACCGGGAACCGTGGAGCTCACTGCTAGCCATCGTAGCCGAATCCACGAAGTCCGTGTTCAGTGAGCAACCCTGTCTGAAACCTGACAGAGAGTAGTTGATAGAGACAGTATCCGTCTACACTATCCATCTCTGGCCTCCCACACATGTGCTGGTACATATGCATGTGCAGTCATTAAAACTCACCTACCAACCCACTTGAACACATATATCATACACACAAATGCCCTCCCGATGATAGAAAAATAAAAAGTAAATATATTGATAACACCTCCGAGGCCAAACTGTATGGCTGTCATGACTTTTATCCCTTGCTTAAAATGTTAAACAATCATGTGTGTTTTGTTTTGCTTCCCTAAAAGGGAAAGTGCAAGAATCCTTAGATTAGTTATGAACATTGTTGTCAAAACCTAAGTCACTAGTACCATTTTTGTTTCATAAAGAGACCAGAACTATTTGATAGGCTTAGTGCAGACTTTCCGTAAAATAACAAGGAATTTGGACATGACATTTTAATATAAGGAGTCTGTTAGTGAAGGAAATGAAATGATACTCTTCAGGGAAGTGGGGAAAATTAGCACCCTAAGTTGTGATCTACACAGGTGCATCTCACCTCATCCTGAAACATGAGCTCTGGTTCTGGAAAAGCCTCAGACACAATGCTAAGTAAATGCTAAGTGGAGAAGAGCCACTGCTCTCCGTGGGTGTGTTCATGTTAGATGTCTTCAAATCTGACTTTAGAATCCTTTTATATTTAACTTCTGAAAGGCAGCTCTTATTTTTGTATGTTGTTCCTTAATTTTTCTGAAATAGAAATAACATGAATTAAAAGCTCAGTAAAGGTGAGGCCCATCAAGTAAAATGGGAGCAAAAACAACTTGTAAGATCAGAAGTGGTTGAGAAAATACTTTACAACCTTGAGGATAATTGTAAGAGCAGGCTTTATATTACTGGCTGGCGTTAGAAAGAAAATTTCTAGTGTTACAAGAAACACAGTCACAGAACAAAAGTAACCTAGCAAGCTGTTGGGTTTGTTGTTGTTGTTGTTTATTTGTTTGGTTTTGTTTTATTGTATGTTTTTGTTTTTGTTTTTGGTAAGTGAAGCTCTTTCATTCAAACCCAAGGAGCAGGCTCACTGGGATGGGAAGTGTCCTCAGGTTTTATTCTGATGCAGCTGTCACTGTGTCTCTGTTCATGTATACTGGCATGAAGGGGAAAGGTTTGAGAGTGACATGTCAGAAGTGCCCAGGGCTATGCAGCAGGCATGCAGGTGAGGGTTATGCAAGGTGTGTGAAAGATTGAAAGGCTAGTCTTTAACAGAAAAAAAAAGTTTCTTACATTATGATTTGATTATTTTTATAATTACAAATAGGACACTTTCAGAAGACAGAAATGATGGCTTTATTCATCTTCATTTATCTTTTACTGAAAACAGAGAAATAAGCCATGTTCCAATGTTTAAGTTGTAGCTGTTCCACCTGCTAGCAGTAGGACTTTGAAAAATTCCCCAAACCTTCACTGTCAGTCTCTAAAATGGAAATAATAGTATCTACTTATTAGGATTATAAAAGGATTAAATGAAATCAAAATTACAAAGCTCTTAATACAATATTTTACTTATGGTAAATGCTCAACTAATGTTATTTATCTTTAGTATGATACTAATTGCAATGAGGCTGGATAAAAATAATGGAAAATCAAGGGACATGGGACAAAAAAGGAGGCCTGGAGTCCAGCTTAAGTGTCCTGTTGAAGGAGTCACAGAACCAAGAATGTTCAAACACCTCAGAGAGGAAAACTGCCCACGGAAACTGTCTTTCTAGACCTCTCCATGTTTGCTCAGGGCCAGACTGACTTATGACCTTTAAGGTTTAGCAGTGATCTCAGATTTTGAAAGCCATCTGTGTGCACGTAGAACCAGAATGACTTGTGACCTTTTAGCTGTAACACTCTTCTCAGATTGCTAAAGCTATATGTGACTCCTCTGCCCAGACTGATGGATCTTGACCCGGCTCTCTCATCCATCAGTTCTGGCAACACCCTCAGAACCTTTTAATCTTTAAAGTTTGCCTTTAAAATACACTCTTTGAGCAATTAAAAAAACAAAAAAAAAAAAAAAAGAAGAAGAAGCAGGAGTTAGCCACCAGAATTCTACGTGGGCTCATTGTAAAAACATGTATGAATGACCTGTCTTGTATAAGTCCAAGTCTACACTTGACTGTGCTTTAACCTATTTCTCTTTCAGTTAACTTCCATGCTTAAGGTCTATGTAAAGATCATTAATAAGTTCCAACTCTGCGTCCTACTGGCTTGTCCTGACATCTTTTCCACAGTGAACAGTTTTGCCTTAGTAAAGGTCACTGAAGAGGGAGTGAGCTCCCTAGGCTACCGATGGTCACAGTAGCCATGTCTTTGCCCCTAAAGCACTGACAGTGGTACTATTGTTACATTATTCTTTGCCTTTTCAGCTTTTTTTTTATAAGAAATATTTTTTTATTATTTTGTGTTTTATAGTTTGAGTCTTTTTTTTTATTAGATATTTTCTTCATTTACATTTCAAATACTATCCCCGAAAGTCCCCTATACCCTCCCCTCCCCACCCTCTGCCCTGCTCCCCAACCTACCCACTCCTGCTTCCTGGCCCTGGCATTCCCCTGTTTGGGGGCATATGATCTTTGCAAGACCAAGGACCTCTCCTCCCATTGATGGCTGACTAGGCCATCCTCTACTACATATGCAAATAGAGACACAGTTCTAGGGGGTACTGATTAGTTCATATTGTTGATACTCCTATAGGGTTGCAGACCCTTTTAGCTCCTTGGTTACTTTCTCTAGCTCCTTCAACAGGGGCCCTGTGTTCCATTCAATGGATGACTGTGAGCATCCACTTCTGTATTTGCCACGCACTGGCATAGCCTCTCAAGAGATAGCTATATCAAGGTCCTGTCAGCTAAATCTGCCTTTTCAGCTTTTTAACCAAAATTCAAATTGTGTTTGTTTTCTGTCGAGAGTGTTTAATATTGATAAGCATGATGCTCTGAGTATATTGATAGCTAGAATAATGTTTTTGTTCAGGATAAAGAGTCTAAAACAATAAACAAACTTACAAAAAATACATCAAACTCAAAAAGTGAACCTGAGCCGGGCGTGGTGGCACACGCCTTTAGTCCCAGCACTCGGGAGGCAGAGGCAGGCGGATTTCTGAGTTCGAGGCCAGCCTGGTCTACAAAGTGAGTGCCAGGACAGCCAGGGCTACACAGAGAAACCCTGTCTCGAAAAACCCAAAAAAAAAAAAAAAAAAAAAAGTGAACCTGGAGATCTTGGTTTTGGTATTGGTGTTCCCCTTCATTAGCTCTACATTCTTGAGTAACATGTGGATTTATTCCATAAAGCAAAGGGCTTAGACTCTTTCTGCCTTAAAATATGACACTCCGTGCTTGACTGTCAGGGGACTCAGGGAAGAATACTGACTAGGGTTTTAGAGCCTTGGTTGGGGGTACTTTTAAGGCTTACAAGACAGAAAAGGTGGTGGTTGTGTAGAGTTGGTTTGGTAAGGCCATAGAACCCGATCTCTTAGCATGAGTCTGCAATGTTCTTTTAAACTTTAGTACACTTTCATCAAGGCATGTCAATCTTGGTATGTAAGCTTTTTGCTTGGTTCACAGCTAGATCTCCCTGAGGAAAAACAAGTCTACTTTGCTGTTGGCCCCTTGGCTGTTTACATTCTTTCTCCTTCCTTCTCCCTTCTTCTGTGATTTTTTTTTTGTAAGATAGGAATACTACCCCTGTAGAGGACTGAGTATTCTTAAAATATAGATTATGATTCAGCAGGTCCTGGGTAAGACCCAAGATTCTGCAGTACTAGCAAGTCCCAGGCAAAGCCTTTGCTAATATTACCGGCATCACTAGAGCAGAGCTTGTATTCTGGGTATACTAAACAGACAGGCTTGGCCACCTGTCCTGAAAGTTAAACAGCCAGATTAACTGTAAAAGCAGGAAAGAATTTATTTAATGTGGCCACATTGGGAAGAGGAGCAAAGAGATCTCATGCCACCTGCCCCATGTTCTGGGTCATGACCAAGGTTTAAGTGTATGTAGATGGATAGAGGTGTGCTTGCCCATGCACTTCTAGACAAGCCTGTCACCAGTGGCTCCGTTCTCTCTACAAGGTCCTGAGACCAGTCACCAGCACTATATGACTATCTTTCTAGGAGACAAATTCCCTTCTGGCACAGAGCTTCAGCCTTTTTTCTTTCCCAGCTTGTTTCCATGGACAGTTCCAGATTCTTGGGAGCACACTGGTCTCATAGCAAAATGGGGGGCTGTTCTTTTTAGAATATAGTTTCATGGCCTGCACTTTGAGAATCAAAAGTCTGTCTGTGATCCATATTTGTTTGAAGTCTTTCCTGATGGCCTCATCTCGTCAGTGTCTTATAATTTGGAGTGATGATTTTGATGCCTCAAAGAAGCATCCTCCCATTCCTAATCTCAAACTTAGTCTGGGATTAATATGTCATCATCTGCATTCTCCTTCTTTGTTGGGCACAGCCCTACTGCTGTTGGTAGGACGGGCTCTTTTTCTGACCACTTTTCATTGCTTTTGTTGGTTCCTCCAACTCCTGTTGACCACAATTTCTGGCCTAAATTTACCTGATCTGTATCTGAGCCAAGATAAACAGGGAAATTATAGTGACATGGGAATTAAAATTGGAAGAGACAAGGCTCTTCATCTTTGTTTCATCCTGAGTATGATCTGCATTTTTGGTTGATAAAGCCAAAACCCGTAGCTACCAGTGATTAAGCCCAAATTGACCATGGAGACAAAATAGATTTTCCCAAAGACATCTTGTCAAAGCAAACAAATGATGCTTCCTCATGGTGGTTGATGACGAGTTTCTAGCCTTCTTCTCTCATTCCTAAGTCTAAACAATGCCCCTCATAGACCCTCCTTACAACTTTCTTTAATGTTGTTTAAAAGTTAAAGTTTAAGTTTTTAACCCTGTAAGTTAACGTGTCTGAGCAGTAAACAGTGAGGGTTTGTTGAGGTAATATAGCTTTAGAACCACCAAAATCATACAGTTCTTGGGTTTGGGTATGTATTTTTTATTTATTTATTTATTTATTTATTTATTTATTTATTTATTTATTTGCGTGAGTGTCCTAACCTCTCTTAACCTGTGTGCTTAGGATCTAGACTCAAAATGTCTCTTCACAGCCTCCATCTCTGCTTAACATTGGCTCACTTTTTTTAGAGCAATATAATAAATCATAACAACAGCAACAATAATATAATACATTACCCTCGGCAGAAACAATGATGGAGCAAAGAAATAGTTCCACCAGCCTACAACTTGATGACCTAGTGATTTTATTGGAGTTACTTACAGAGACGTCGGGTCTAGAGTTACTTAGAGAAGCATGGACAACTAATGAGTAAAAGGCTGATTTCTGTTCATATGTGAAGCACAGAAATAGCCCAGTTTCATTCATAGTGCCTTACATTGTATACTTAAAATATCCATTGTCTAGACTTCTGCTTTTATTTTCAGTTTTTGTCCCCATGAAACTGCTATAATTGAATTTTAATGCATATTTTAATAAGCTTAATGTTCATCAGAGTCACATTCTCTTTTTATCCTTTTATTAAAAATAGATTCTTTTCTCATACAATGTATCCTGATTATAGTTTCCCTTCCCTCTACTCTCCTAGTTCCTCCTCACCTACCATCCCCTCCAGATCCACTCCATTTTTGTCTCTTATTAGACAAGAACAGGCTTCTGAGAAATAACAACCAAATATACCAAAATAAAATATAGTAAGATGAAGCAAAACCTTTCACATTGATGTTGGACATGATAGCTTGAATCCCAGGTGCAGGCAGGCTGAGTCAGAGGCTCAGTCGTTTTCACAGTTAGGAGGCCCAGCAGAGTGTCCTCTTCTGTACATTAGCGCAGAGGGTCTGCTATAGGTTTATGCAGGCCTTGTGCTTGCTGCAGTGCGCCATATGCTTCTTATTCGTTTGATTCAGAGGAACATGCTCGCCTGGTGTCTTCTGTCCCCTCTGACAAAATCACATTCTTTTAGTTTTATATTATATAAAAGTAAAAACAAAACACTCTTACAGTTTAAAATATGTATGCTATGGTATGCTTAGAATGGACATGAGAAAATTTAAGTCAAAATGTAGTTTTGAGTAAGTATAATGTATTTGAACTTGATAAGCTCCTAGTTTAGTATTCTAGTTCTATAATTTTAGATGTATACACTAATTTATATTTTAATACCTTCCTTTAAAATATTCTTAATTTATATATTTAATGAAGTATAGTATAATAATTTGATATGTGTATATTGTATAATTTTTAAATCAGAGTACTGGTATTTCTACCTTCTTAAACTTTAATAATTTAATTATTATGTGTGCATGTACATGTGTTTGAACACACATATGTCTGAAATGGCAAGAGTATGGAGATCAGAGGACTCCTTGCAGGACTCTGTTCTTTCCTTCCAACGCATAGATCCACAGATTAAATTCATATTACATCAGGCTTGCAGGCAAGTGTTTTCATTTGCTGAGAGATCTTACAATTCCTAACTTTTAAATCTTTTAAGTTTTATCAGGAGAACTTTGGTATGACACTAGTTTTCTTCTTCTTGTGGACAATTTCAGTTCTCTTTTTATGTCCACCCCAATTCCTTTGTGCCTCGGTCCCTAATACCTATAAAGACCTTTTACCTTGGACCCAGTGAACATACCTTGGTGGCACACAAGTAGGCATTTCTCACTATCTTCCTGTCCTCTATTAAAATCTTTCCATTGTCATCCTCAATCCTGCTTGCAGGTGTCCCTCCTCCCACCTCAGCTCCATTCACTGGAGATTTGAACTCTTGGTAATGTCCCAGAATCCCCCCTTCATATCCATCTCTCCACATTTTTCTGTGTCTTTTTTAACCTACTTCTTCGACTATACCCCAGCTCTTTGGGGACCCTGACTCTTTGTGTAGACAGGATGTCCTTAGCTCTTTCCATATCCCCTCTCAGCCGTTTCTCCTAGCCCATCTCTATTTTCTGCTACCCACTGACCTGCTGAAGTGCTCACTACTAGGAAACCCTCAGGGACCACACTTTCCTAAAATTCAGAGAGGGCAACCGAAACCAAGGGACAGAACAACCCAACAAAATGTGGCCAGATATCAACACCTAGAATCACCTTAATTTCCTAAGCCCAGATGCATAGACACCAGTGCAAAACCATAAACAGCAGCCAAGACAATTGTCTCCCCCAGAACCCAGGAACTCTCCTACAGCAGGCCCTGAAAAAGGTCACATAGCTGAAGCACAAGACAAGGACGTTAAGACAGCAATTAAGAATACTGCAAGGGCCTTAGAGAGGATATGAAAAAAAATCCTTAATAATGCCTGAAAATATAAACAGTGAGTGAAATAATAAAAATAGATATGATTATAAAATAGGATGAAATAAAGAAAATCCAAATGGAAATAAGACTGGAATGAAAATTTTAGGAAGTCAAATGCAAACCTTGGTGATAAGTCTCCTCAATGCAGTTCAAGGTATGGAAGAGGGAATCTCAGATGTTGAAGACAAGATAGAAGAAATGTATATTTCAGTCAAAGAAACCGTGAAATCTAATAACATCCAAGTATAAAACATCTAAGAAACTGGGGACACTCAGAAAAGATCAAATACTTAAATAATAGGAATAGAGGAAGGAGAAGAAACCCAGGTCAAAGGCACAGAAAATATTTTCAAGAAAGTCATAGAAAAATAAATTCATGACCCATAAAAGGGTATTCACTCATGAAGGTACAAGAAGTATAGAGAACTCTGAATTGAGAGAACCACAAAAGCTACATGATACATCATCATAAAAACACTAAACATACAGAGTAAAGAAAGAATACTGAAGACTGGAAGGGAAAAGACCAAGTAACATATAAAGGCAGACTCATTAGAGTAACACCAGACTTCTCAATGGAGACACTGAAAGTAAGCAGGGTCTGGACAGATGTTCTTCAAATTCAAAGTCTACAGGTGCCAGACTACACTGCAAAACTATCAAACATAATAGAGGGAGAAAGAAAAACATTTCATGATAAAACCAACTGTAAGCGGTATCTACCTACCAGCCAAGTTATACAGAGCACATTAGAAGGAAGACTTCAGTCTGAAAAGGTCAACTGTACCCAAAATAAACAAGGAATAAGTAATCTCGGAGCAGCAGATTAAAAGGGGGGAGCAAAACCCACACCATCACAAGAAAATAATAGGAATCATTAAATGCTGCTTATTGATAACTCATTATCAATATTAATGGTCTCAATTTCCCAATAAAAAACACACACTAACAAATTGGATTAGAAAACAGTATATATCCTTTGCTGCATTCAAGAAACATACCTGACTGTCAAGGATACAAAGCACGTCAGAGTGAAAGGATGCAAAATTGTATTCCAAGCAAACAGACCCAAGAAGCAAGCAGGCTATAGGTATTTCAATATCTGAGAAAACTAATCAGAAGAGATAGGAAAGGATACTACATACTCAAACATTTATGCACCAAACAAAAGAGCATGTAGGTTCACATAAGAATTACTACTACAGCTAACATCACATAGTGACACTCACACAGGTATAGTAGATGACTTCTGTGCTCCACTCTCACCCACACATGGGTCATCCAGAAAAAAACTAAGCAGAAAATGGAGAAATTAATTAATGTCATATTCCCTTTATATAGCTAATATTTTAAACGTAATTGTCACTGGATGGGGAAAAATTGACTAGCATTCATTACCTAGTGATACAGTTAGGATCTTTAGTGCTCTCCAAAGGCCCATGTGTTACAGGCTTAAACAATCACTAGTCCCTGGTACTATTGGGAGTTTGTAGAATCTTTGGGATATGGGGCCTACCAGAAAGAAGTTGAACTGAAATAAAAACTGTTTCTCCATTTAAATGTATCATTTCTGAAAAAGATAAATTTATGTCACAGTGACATTTTTACGATACATATACAAACTCTATGCTCTCATTCAGAAGTATGTCTAATATCATTTTGATTATAAATATTTTTATTTATGGTTAGTAAATGTTGCAAATGAAGGTCTTTTAATAATTCATTGCTTATTGTGATCTTATTTAATGTTGAAGACTTCTATTCATTCCTCTTATATAAAATAAAATGGGAAAATGTTAAATTAGTGCTACTAATTTTTGGGTTAAACATCCTGTGTAATATTGATAAGATTAATATGATAACAAGAGAAATAATAAATCTTAATTATGAAGACAGAATGTTATAGAATGGTTTTTCTCTTGTATATAACTCACTTAATGCTGGGATAAGAGCATAATTTAAATCTTATAAATATGAAATTTAAATTTCATGTGTGGAATAGTGGTCCTGAATTTTTCTTAAGAAATCATCTATGTCCAGGTTAAGTGCTATCCTCTATAATACAATTCACTTAAAAAGGCTACATCCAATACCCCTCACCCTGTTCCTCCTCCACTTCTGCTACTGGGTGGAGAGGGGGCTGCTATTGTGATATAAAGTGGATAAATAAAGGAATTAATGAAGAATAAAAATATATTAATTTATTATTGTTTATGAATTTATTGATGTAATTCATTGTGAATAATGACAACCTGCCCATGGACAGGTGTTGAATATAATAATGAGTTTTGAACATGGTGAGTTTTGAAAATCTTGTTTTTATTAGAAAGCAGCAACTTCACAGCATATCCTACCACTAAAACTAAAAAAGAACTGGCAAAAAAAAAAAAAAAAAAGGCTACATCCATAATCTAGTGCTTGCTCAGATTATTTTTAATTATTCACTTGTGGTCTCATTCATACCCATCTTTATAAGAACAGAAAAACATTATAGACCATAACTGAGCAAGTTGAGTTACTCTGTGGTCACATTAAGTGAGTCACACGAGTTCAGCTGTCTCAAGTCACTCCATTTACTGCAGCCACCCGAAATAACGTTGGCAAAGTGAAGACATTAGAGGAATAGGACTTCATTTACTTAGTAACTATGTATTGAGTACCATTGTGTTTCAGACTATGTTGGTACTAAGATTACTGCAGGGAATGTACTAATCGGGAGCACATTTAGTATGTTAGACTTGTAAATGCCCCCCCCCCCCACATTTTTTTAATGATTGTAATTTAAAAGGAATGGGGCAGGCAAGATGGCTCAGTAGGTCAGAGAACTTGATGCTCTTGCAGAGGAGCAAGGACTCACAACCACCTGTAATTCCAGTTCCAGGGGATCCTACACCCAGTTATGATCTGTTGATTCACCATGCGTGCTCGTGAACCACATACATAAATGTGGCAAAAACACTTATCTACTAAAAAAAGGGTAAAATATATTTAAAAAAATATTAGGAACATTAAACTTATTTGAATCACCTTGGATGTTGCAGAAATTATATAATATCATAATTCTTTTCGGCAAGGTACTCTAATTCTAGACTGTAAATACAAAGAGGAAAACAGAATCACGAAATGAATGCTTGGTATTCTTCAGGTCAATACATAAAACATAGGAGTAGTATCCTTAAGTGTATTTTAAATGTCCCGCTTCTTATCTGAAGGGCACTGGAAGAACTTAATATCTTTTTATTAAAAACAAAGTGTGAGCGGCACCCTGCCTCTTCTCATCTTCTTTGGATTAGGTGAAGAAGCGCTATATTGCAATAAGTATAAGCAATACAGTTGCTTCTTACAGAGTCCTTCTTATACAGTCATATTGCTCATTTAACAGGTTTTCTTTTTTAAAAAAATGTTTCTTACCGATTTTCCTATGGTGACACATGTAAATGTGGATGTTCAGTTGATCTCCAGTAATACCTCAGAGCACACGCATGCACATGAGATGGTTTCAAACAGTCTGTTAGGCAAAGCAGCTAGTGAAGGCCAGGATGAAGGACCAGACTTCTTAGTAAAGCGTTGTTTCAGGAGACTCTGTGACAAGGACAAGGGAGCATAACCTGCTCCCTCTTGAAAGAGTTCTGTGTTGAAATTTACATCATTTAATCCCAGTTTAATATCACCCTCATAGCTTTGACAGGAGTTTGAGACTGGATGGGCATATGAACTCTCTATATGATGTATTTTGGCTAGACATTCAAATTTTGATTTCTATTTTAAGAAACTATACAAGTGGTAGATAAATACCTAGCTTTTTAGATAATATGAGCTTCATGGTATAAAAGTATACCTGTCTCCCAAGAGGTAGTCATTTAACCATTTGTTATATCTTTCTAGGCTTTTAGAAGTATTCAGTTATCTTTATGCATGTGCAGTTGGAGACATATGTGTAGTTTTTAATCCTAGTTTTGTAATTTAGGATTCAACTACATGTGGAATGCTCTATATCATTATAATACTTCAGATTCTTCTTACTTCAAACATTTGATTCTATGAATGTGTAAATGCGAGCATAAGATATATTAATATTTTCAAACTTAATCACATAGCTATTTTTGTTGAGTGAAAACATAGATTTAGAATTTTACTATTTATTGGAATTTTATCTATTTTAATTTTCATTATGAGCCCCAAATTTAAAACTTTTATAGACATATCCATTCATTTAACATGCATTGTAGATTTGTTAAATATATGTAATACTTAAATATTAAGAAAGTCCTGAAGAAGAAATGTATTATAATTAGTCTAATAAGATGACTTAGGTGTATAGTATTTAGAGGTAAATATGTACATGTGTGGCTGTTTTTGTGCACATACATGTGAGTATGTGGGTGTGTTTGTGCACATACATGCATGCACATGTGATTGTGTGGGTGTGTTTATGCTCGTATATGCATGCACATGTGAGTATGTAGGTGTGTTTGTACACATACATGTATGCCCATGTGAGTATGTGCTGTTAGTGTGGTCAGAGGACACTCTAGGGCATTGTTCCTAGCCTTCTACCATTTTTGAAGTGGGTCTCTTGTTATTCAAAGCTGCACTTGCTAGTCTAGCCTGCCAGTTGCTGGGAGGGATCCTCCTATTCCTGACTCTGGTCTCTGTAGGACTGAGGACTGCAGATGCTACTGTGTACTTATTTGGGTCCTGAAGATCCAGAGTCAAGTTGTCATCCTTGGATGATAAGTACATTACCCACTGAGCATTTCCAGGCTAACTGAGAAAGATTCTGATTAACATAAAGCATTTTATGTAATTTTCCTCTTACCTTTGATTAAAAACAGATTATTTCTTCCAGAACCTTTTTTAGAAGAAAATCATTACCAAAGCCCATGTATCTAGTGTACAATTTGTTAGTTTAACAATGCTTTAATGCCTCCTTTGAATGTTGTTGTATATAAACAAGTTGCATTTTGAGTTTTTGAAACATTTAATAGAGTCCTAAATACCATTTCAATACATTTTAAGGAAATAATAGTATTTCAGGTAATAAATATGTACTTAGTAGGCCTATTGGTATGTCTCCCAGTAAGTAGAATTTACACATACACATTGTTAAATTAGGCATGCCAAAAAAGAAAAGGATTAAAAATAAAAATAACAATAGCATAAACTAAAAATCATTTATAAAGAATCAGAGCAGCCAAAGGTTTTGTCAGTTATTTGGGGGAACTCAAGGTCAGATTCTGTTTTATTCCATTCTGTCTTAACATAGAATGGCATACAAGCAGCTGCATGGACACAATTGTGAACACACATCGCAAAGCTGCATCAACAACATGTAAGGTGTGTGTCTATCTTCAGAAGGAAGTCTTAGGTGATCTTTAAGGCTGCCTTTTGATTTTCTGCCAGTCTATTTCATTAGAAACTCCCTATACTTTAATGTAAGGTGTCCATACCTAGGCTCAGTTCCTTCAGCTCTCAGATGGGTTAGTGCCCTGGACCAGCCAACAATTCCTTCTTCTATGACAAGTTCCTGAGGGGAGGACAGGGGCTGAGGAAGCTGGTACCAGGCATTCCATAAATCATGGCTTATCACAAGCAAGTTTATTAAGAAATACACAATCTTATATGTTGTTTGCAGTAGGGAAATGGGCCAAGATCAGCAGAGAGCTAAGTCAGTGTTGGCAAGAGGATGCAACAATCTTTAGACAGAGCTGCCTTAGGATTTTAAACCATAGCCCTTCATGGGGGGAAGCCAGGTTCTCCCAGGAACCAAAACTTTGAGGCCCTGGCCTTGCTCCAGAACAGACCTTGCCACATCTGTCCCTGGTTAAGGATACAAAACTTTTGTTCCTTTTGTCCTTTCATCAATGCCTCTGGGAAATCCTTGGGTCTTCTTGGCTCCCAAAAGATTAGAATGTCCTTCTCTCTGTCATGTGAGCCTTGAGTTCATTGGGTCTGTCTGAGCATGGCCTCAGAAGCACTGGAGACACTAGCCTATGCTTACCTTTCCCTCGCAGAGGTTTCAGTCAACAGCCTGTACTGTCTCTGGTCTAGAACTCAGTTCCCTGCTATGAGCATCTCTGGCGCTATCTGTTTTACCATTGTAGAATTAGGTCTGTCTCATTGGCAGTACTGCAATGTCCACTAATGAACTAACTATTTTACTGTACTGGTAAGCTGTTAACTTCAGAGATGAGATCTCCTTTTATGAATGTCTCAGGCTTTTGGTGTATTGAGGCACCATTCAGGTTAAAAGTTGAAATGGATGGTGTTTTCCTCTGGACCTCATGCTTTAGGAGCATCTTTTTTAACCCAGGGAATTAGTTCCATACCCTGGGAAGTAGCATTGCTTACAGTAAATGGACAGGAAGGAGCTGAGTGCAGTTAGGGTATAAAGCAGAAGGAAACCGCAGTGGTAGAAAGCAGCGGACCAAGCTAACTAGGACAGTGAGCTGGAGGACGCTCTGGTCGGCAGGGTTGGACATGCAGTGGCAGCTAACATTGGAGCTGTTTATGCGTCTACTACTTTACCATCTGAGACTTCTCCCCAGATCCCTATATATTCAAATGTTGATTATTTTCTTTTTCACATATAAGGTAAAATATTACCTTTACTAGTAGTGAAGATGTAAGTAAAAACAAAGATATTATTTGCTCATAATCTTTTCCCCTAAGCAATACTGTCCTTAGGTTACACATTCATGCTTACAGGTTGTGATCATTTGCATCCAGTGTTTCTTTCTTAGTAGATGAAGTTCACTGGGAATGTTTGTTCTATCCCAGCTGACAAACTTTGCTTATGTTTATATCAGCCTTTAGCTATGGCAGAGGTGAGAAGGAGGATCTTGTTCTCTGTGTAGCTGAAGGAAAGTTGTTCATATGATCTGTGTATGTTTGCAAAGGTCTCCATTCCTTACTATGGAGCCGTTCCAGTTGGTACAATTACTAATAACCTTTAGAAAATAACTTAAAGCATAGTGCTTCAGTTTTCTCTCTGTTTGAGGGGAGTGGCTCTTGCTGCTCATATGGAGGACAAGTGAGAGCCAGTCTTCTCCTCCTACTGCGTGAGTCCATAGATGAGACTTGAGGACAAGAACCCTTACCTGGTGAGAAATCTCTCAGTCCTCGTCTGGCTTTAAATCAACATATCGGATATAGTAATTTTATGAGCATAAATGATTTTTATTCTATTTAAAAATAGACTCTTAATGTATGTCAATAGCATTTATCCAACTTGGGTAAATATAAGTTAATTTTTATACTGACTTCTTAAAAAATATCTGGTTAATAGTATCTGAATTTTAGGGATGAGTTATGAACGTGAGATGTTATGATTTCTAAGAGCTTTTAAGAAGAATGGAGCTAGGACTTAGTACTTAATTCAGATGTCTCCCTTTCATGTAGCAGCTGAGACAGTGCATAATCAAGTGTTGAATTTTTGTACTCATTTTGTGATTTTTGTGTATTTTGTAGCTTTTGAGCAGTGTGCTTTGCTGATGCCTTAGGATAGTTTCCATGACTGAGAAATATAAGAAGTGCGTTTTGCTTGTTGTCAAGATAATAATGCAAGAGAACTTGGGAGTTTAAATTTTTCAGTATGAAACATAACTGAATGTAGAGTGAATGGCTTTGGATGTGTGAGATACTGAAACATAGCTGGGTTTCTTTATATTGTATGGCTCTGGGGTGTGTGAGCCTTATCTTTCTTGGTTGAGGTGTTTGAAGTGTGATCATTCCACCTTCTAAGTATTAGCATGAGTAGCATGGTCTAGACTTAAGAACTTAGATCTGTTTCTCGTTGAAAAGTAGTTGAGCTCCTGATCACTCCAGAGTGTTAGGAGTAGTGGGTTGTCGGACCTTGTATTCACCGCACCTCTGGGTTGAATGCTGATCTTGCTGGTAAGACAGCATTTAGGGTTCTTCTATGATTGCTAAGAGTCTTTTCTGCTCTTCTCATACTGAAATTTTTACCAGGAATCAATAGGGTCATTCAGAAATGAAACTGAAAGTTTCATTGTTGGTTATTGCATCTTCATTTATTTAGAAATTTTCATCATTCATCTGGGTGAGAATGACTTAATTGATGAGTCTTCTTTTTCTTTTAGGCTCAGTTTATGAACCTCTTAAAAGCATCAATCTTCCGAGACCTGATAATGAAACTCTATGGGATAAGTTGGATCATTATTACAGAATTGGTAAGCACCTATTTCTAGTATTCAATGTTCCCTAGTCATATATCATGTTTTGTTGAGTTATTATTCTATAGTTTGAAGATGGAGTAGTTTCTCTGCATAAGTACCTGAATGTTCTAGTTGTGTATTTATACTGGACTGTTAAAGGGAATCCACAGGTTATACCTGGCCCATGAATAACTTTGTTACCAATATCTTTTAGTATTTTAACTTTCCTAAGTATTAATATATTGTATTTATTTATTTACTTATTTATTTATTTAGGTATTTTCAGACAGCATCTCTCTGTGTAGTCCTGGTTGTCCTGAAACTCTATGCAGACCAGGCTGACCCAAACTGACACAGAAGTCTTCCTGTCTCTACTTCTTGAGTATTGGGCTTAAAGGTGTACACCACCACAACAACTTTAATAGGCTCTAGAACTTGAGTATGTTTTTGTTTTGGTTAATGAATAAATGTTTCATAGGAGTATAGGCTTGATTGTTTACATATGGCCAGTTTCTAACTCACTGAAGCAAAAGATACACTCTCAGATTATTGCTCCCACTAACAGGATCAGTTCCTCCAGTGGGTTTGGTTGTTGGTTGGTTTGATTTTAAGTTATGTTTATCCATGATCAATGTGGCCAATGTGAGTAAGCAACTTTGAGGTATATATGAATGGAATCTTTCTTTTCTTATCAGACCATGAATTGCGTTGTCCATTGTTTTTTGTTTGTTTGTTTATTTTGTGTTGTTTTGTTTTTTTGGTAACCTTGCTTCTTCTTGTCCTATTATGGTAAAGAATATCCAATTTCATTCATCTCCCAAAACATGATTTTTTTTTTTTTTTTTTGTCTTTTCAATCTCATGTAAGCTTTATTTCAGCTTATTTTCCACCAGGATTTTGGTCTGCACTGTTATATTGCACTTGCTGTTATCTTTATAGTAATAACAATCTGAAGAGGACTAATTGTAGTTTTAAAAGAAATAACCAGTGATTATTGTTGCCCTGTTGGGGGCCAATTCTTTACCATGAGAAAGATAAGAAATGTTGTGGAGAATATTTGTTTAGTCTGAAAATACTGAGTGTAGTGTGGCATACCGGATCTCAGCATCCAGGAAATGGAGATAGAAAGATTGTGAATTGCAGACTAGCTGTGTAGTAAGGCCTTGTCTTAGGAGAGAAACAAACAAAGCACAAAGCAGCAGTGTGTTAAGAATGTCAGAGCTGGAGAAAGGGAGTGGTGGGGAGCAGAACCGAGGCTCTGGCATAGCTATTGCACTCTAGAACTTAAAAGAGCTGTATAAGATTGGACATTTAACAGCCTGCCATGGAATGGAGTGGGCCTTGTGAGACCCCCACCTCTGCCTGAGGATTTGTGCTTGGTTGATAGGGGAAGGAGAGACATTTCAGTCTGGTCAGGTGCTGAGGCTCGTACAAGCAAACCCTCCCCTTTATTCCTGTAATAAACTTTAATGATTGGGTGAGGGAGACATAAAGGAGAAGGGTGCTAGTTGGGAGAAGGTAATGTTGAACATGATAATAATATAGTACGTGTGTATATCAAAATATCATAATGAACCCATTATATATAACTATCATATGTATGCCTTTACATCATTTAAATGAAAAAAGATAAGAAAAGAAGATGTTATATCTTAATCTAGATTGCATTGATTGAATGTATGTTAGGAAAAGTGTTTGTTTATAATCTGACAGAAATAAAATATACTTTAGGAACTATAACAATGTAGTGTTGTGTATTCATTTTCCTGTTATGTGACTATGTCACAGAGAGGAAAGCATTGATTTCAGACCTATGCTATGTCCACACTCATTGACCTGTTGCCACCCTTGCTATGTAAAAATGGAATTTTACTTTTGAAATGTAAACATATTCCTAACCTGTACAGTTCAGTAAGTAAGAGAACTCCCTTTGGCAGTTGTCAGTGAAGTATAGGGCTCTGGCCTGTTTGTGGTCTTCCTTTTTTCTTCCTGACTTGTGGATCACTTAGTTTTCAAAACCCAGAACTGGCCTTAAAAGAAAGCCATTTATTGTACATTTGCTTTAAGTTTCCTATTTAACCTAGTTTACCAAAATATTATAGTCCTATTTTTTTGGTTAAGCTTTTCTTCTCCTTGTATGATATTATCTTAATAAGATCTGTATCATATGTTAGCATTAAGCAGCATAAATCCAGACTTTTAATGCTCTAAGTAGTTGGAGGCTTTCTTCGCAAGTCTAAAGACAACTTTGTGCAGTATGGATTTGCAGTGGGCTAGAGTTACATGAAGCAGTTTAACATCTTCAAAAATTTTATGCTAAAGTTAAGTTTAGAAATAATAAAACTTTCAAGAATAGGATGAATAAACCAAGAGAAAGAACTGACTGTGTATTCATTCTTTGTGGTTGTAGTCAAGTCAACGATGCTGATGTATCAAAGTCCAACTACAGGTCTCTTTCCTACTAAAACATGTGGTGGAGAAGAGAAGTCCAAAGTGCACGAGAGTCTGTACTGTGCTGCGGGTGCCTGGGCCTTGGCGCTAGCATACAGGTGAGCTGGCGTCTGTTCTCCTGCTAACTCCACATGGACGAGTTTTATAGAATTAATGCTTTAAAAGAACACTACAAAGTATATTTTGGAGATCATTTGATAAATTTGAGTATGGACTGTATATTACATAACATACCATCAACTCTTTTAAGTGTGGAGTATAATTAGTGTTATTATTAGTTATGTTATTTAAGAGAATGGCTTTTCTCTCTCTCTCTCTCTCTCTCGATACTTCTAACAGGTAAATACTCATGAAGTTTGTAGCTTTCAACTTGTGAAGAAAAATTATTCTTAGCTCTGGAATTTAAAACAAGATAATATTAATAACTGGTGAATCTTGGTAAAGAATAAATGGTTATTCATTACAGTATTACCTTAACTTTTTTTGCACATTTGAAAGTTTTGAAATAGCCAAGGGGCAGAAAATTGCTTTTAAAAAAGTAAATGAAACAGAGGGACGAAAGTCAGGCACCAGGCTTCCCCCAAGCCCTCAGGAGAGAACTGAGTCTTCCATACATCATCCATGCAGATCTCAGGGAAGTCAAGAGAATCAGGACAAATGGTATGATGTGTTTACTTTAATGCCCACATTAAATAGGCTCAATAAGTGACAGTCTTGAATAATTTACTTTTCTGACATTCATCATCCTATGTATATGAAGTCTACAGAAATAAAATTTCGTATACTTTATTAAGTGAGGCATGGGATAATTTCTTAAGTGTTGATGATCTGCAGACACTTCCTGTAAATGAAACAATGAATGTGTGTCATGCTTAAGTTTTAGCCGTGGTTATTTCTGGCTATCTCATCTACCTTTAAAGGTAATTCATAATTAAAAGACTTTTTTTTTTTTTGGCCTAAAAAAATATCTTAATCTAGTTTAATGGTTAGATTTTAACTGTTTTTTTTTTTAAAGCAAGAGAGGTAAAATATGACTAATTCATTTTTAAATGAAAACCTGAGCCTATGACACTTCATGGCAGAGTATGCATTATATGTCATTCAATGGGTATGTGTCTACTTGAGGGAATCTTTAAAGACTAATATGTAGAGTACAACAAACGAACTGTGTGCCAAATTTAATATTTGCTTTTTTGAATCCAACTGGGAGTTACAGATCATAAAGAGATAGGTTGTCTGCATTTTGTAACAGTGAATTTAAAATGATTGTGGGTGATGTTTTTTCTAATATAGAAATAAACTTTAAATTTTAGCCAGATCATTTTAGAAAATTCCCTTCCCCCAAAATTGACTCTCCTGCAAAGCAAGGGAAAATCCATACAAACTTTAGCATGAGACTTTTAATTGCAGTATTTTATATCTGCCGGGAAGATGAAATTTCACTGACAGAATTGGTAGATGTCACCAGAACAGAGGATTAGCCAGTTAGTCAAATACTTAATTATCAAAAGCTCTACTCCCTTTTCAAATGCAATTCCAATTTGTTTCCTGAGTTATCTCTCTCACCCAGGCGCATTGATGATGACAAGGGACGGACCCATGAGCTGGAGCACTCGGCCATAAAGTGTATGAGAGGAATTCTCTACTGCTACATGCGGCAGGCTGATAAGGTAAAGCACGTGGGCTGAAATGCTCATATCCTTCTAAAGGATTAATTTACACAGTACTGCAGAACCATCTTCTGAAGAATGTACTTTGAAAAGGTAAAGCTACATCCTAGGATGGTTCCCATAGTTCAGATCGGCCTCTCCCTTCCCAGTCCAAGCCTTTGAAATCCTGAAACTGTCGTAACATCATCAAGTGTGGAATAATTGAAAATGTTTGTTTAGATTCAAGTTTGTATTCTAGATTTGTTGTCTCTTTGATAAAGATCCATATTCTTGGGAGGCTAACAAATATTCATTGTTCAAAATAACTTATTATTTAAAGAATACCCTTGTCAGCCTTAATTTTGGATGTGTGAATTTCTATGGCAAAAGGGATTTTTTAAAAGTATAATGGCTCAGTCAGGTGTGCTGGTGCACACCTTTAATCCCAGCACTTGGGAGTCAGAGGTAGGTGGAGCTCTACATTCTAGTTCATCCAGGTCTACAGAGGTAGTTCCAGGACTGTCAGGGCTACACAGCAAAACCCTGTTTCAGAAACCCAAAAAGTATAATGTCTCATTCATTTGCATTCAAAGAAGCCAGGGTTTACAGCTTTAGGAGACAAATGGAAGGCAGTGACATAAGGATGTAAAGTTTTCTTTCCCACTTCGTGGCATGATTAACTGGTAGGTAATGGCACTTTATATTCTTCACTTTTACTAAGTAGTTACCACAATTCGATTTTCTTTTAAGTACAGCTTGAGTTTAACTTAAACTACTCAATTATAAAGAACTAACATCTGTCAAATTATAAAGAATTAAAGTGATTTTCATTAATTTTTATTATTCATTAACATAATTCTGTTATTAATATAGACCATTAAAATAAATGGTGAGTTGAATCATTTTGGAATTTTATCTTGCTAAAATTTCTTCTCTGTAGGAGACATAAACAATGTCTATCTCTCTTTCTAGAGTCCTGATGACAAACTAAAATACTCCAGTAAAGCTTACTGTGGGGAACCCATGGGTTTATTAGATTAACCTACAGAGCAGTGGGTGAGGGGTTATGGACAGGTATATGTGGCCCTAAAGAAGCCATGCTAGAAGGTCTGCACCAACATGAACGATGACTCTCCCTTGGCCACATAGATGGAGCCTCTTCTTAGTCCTCCCAGCCTATATATTCTATTTTCTTTTTTTTTTTTTTTTTTTTTTTTTTTGGTTTTTCGAGACAGGGTTTCTCTTTGTAGCTCTGGCTGTCCTGGAGCTCACTTTGTAGACCAGGCTGGCCTCGAACTCAGAAATCCGCCTGCCTCTGCCTCCCGAGTGCTGGGATTAAAGGCGTGCGCCACCACGCCCGGCTATATTCTATTTTCTGAGTCTATTTGCAATCAGGGTAGAATGCAGAGAACTAGCTGGCTGAGATTTGGAGTTAAATGCTTGGATAGGGATCACATGACTCTTTTCTCCTTGTACCTACTTCAGTGATGGGATGTCAACAGCCCAGCTGTGATGATCTTTTCTAAGCTGGCACTTTTAAGCTCATGAAGATGGTGGCTCAGAATATGGGCCTGGACAACACTGTCTATGCCACAATTACGTTAGTTTCAAGTATTCTTATTGCCATAACCTTTCCTGATACCTACATCGTTTTGGAGTAGGAAAGTAGAACATATTACTGTAATCCACATGGAGTATGAGGGACTCATTCTGAGATTGATTACCTAGATTAGTGTCTCTTACCATAGGTTCCATGGACTTTTGCTGGAGAGATGTGAACAGACATCTGCTTCCCCAGAAAGGATATAAACAGCAGAACAAAGTATAGTCCTACAAAAGTCCAACTTGGCAAACCTATGACTTTTCTGTGCTTGCTTCCATGGATAAAAGGCTTCACAACAGCATAGGTGACTCCAAATCAGCCATACCACCAAAGATAATCTTACTTCATCATGGATGACAACTATCCTATAGTTACAGAGACAGAACTATTCTTCAGTTAACCTTCTATAGTTTATGTATTTCACTGTCAGCTTAGGCCACAGACCACATACAGACCGGGCACACTTACTGTGAAGGAGATGTACATTGGAGGGGCAAAGATCTCAGTTGAGGGTTAAATAACTCTCCTCCTAAGAGGAAAAGGCAACAGGCTGGATCTTGGGTCTTCTTTTTGTTGTTGTTTATTTGCCTTTTGTTTTGAGACAGGGTTTCTCTGTTGTAGTGTGCTTATCCTGGAACCCACTCTGTAGACCAGGCTGACCTCCAACTCACAGAGATCCACCTGTACATACCTCCAAAGTGCTGGGATTAAAAGTGTAGGTCACAAAGCCCAGAAACAGGGTGGATCTTACGTGTCTGTTTCAGGTAGGCACTGACATTCTGATGAAGGTAGTTGTTTTAGTTTTATGTATGTTTCTATGATAAAATACCCTGACAAAAGCCACTTGGAGGAGAAAAGGGTTTGTTTGGCTCTCAGTTCTAAATTATAGCCCATTATTTGGGGACTGTCAAGGCAGAAAGTGAATCAACAAGTCAAAATATGCCCACTGTCAAGAGCAAAGAGAATACTCACTCCCTTGCCTATTGGTCCCACACAGATAGCTTTCTCCTCTCATGCTGTTCAGACCTCTGTCTACAGGATGGTGCTGCCCCCAATGTGCTGAGTCTTCCTACTGCAATTAGAAATCAAGGCAGTCCCCTACAGATGGGGTTCTGGAGCCTCTCTGCAAACTATACAAACACTGATGTCAGTCAGACAGAGATGGTTTATTGAACACACACCATAAGACTGACAGCTGCAGACTTGGGAGCTGAAAGCTGTATGCCAAACATTTCTCAGGGCCAGCTTATAAAGGCTAACACCGCAAAAAACACAATGAGCTTATTATATGCAAGTGCAGGAAGCTCTGCTGAATGTCCGTCAGCCCGGATTCAAGCCATTTTAGAATAAAAGTTTATATTGATCTTTAACTTGATGTGTCCTAAGTGAAGCTTGTGGTTGTGGAATTTCTTAATATTAACAAAATTCATAACATACAGAACATAACAGGCTATGTGGTCAGCATAACCCTGCTCTGAGTCAAGTTATTTTTCTGTCTCAATGTCTAGTAGGCATAATACAGCAACAATATAAGGTAGCTGGTAGGCATGAGACAGAATGTCTACAGCTATGCTGGTGGGGCAGGCCTCAACACCCCAAAGGCCAGCCTGATGTAGGTAATTCTTCATTAAGGTTCTTGACAAAAGATCCCATGTTTTCTTTTCAGTTTGAAACCAGCATAGTGAGTGGTACGAGTAGGAGAAAAGCAATCTAAACCATCATGCTTCTTATTTCTCTTGCTGTTGGATGAGCCATTTCTTTATGAGTCTATAGAAATGTGAATAATGTTTTATTACATATGTGTGCTGGTACACATGTGTGAAAGTCAGAGCACAACTTGCAGAAGTCCTTACTTTCCACCAAATGGGACACAGGAATGGAACTCAGGTTGCTTAGCCAATGTACCTTTACCTGCTGAGCTATCTCTTCTACTATGAGCATATGTTTATTAGTGTGTGTGTGTGTGTGTGTGTGTGTGTGTGTGTGTGTGTGTGTGTGTATGTGTGTGTGAATGTACCCTAGTGCATATGTAGAGGACAGAAGACACCTGACCAGAATCAGTTCTCACCTTCCACCATGATTCAGGGTCTGGCTTGGTGGCAAGCCATTTTTTAGGCCTTTAAACAGTGAAATAATTATCTCTTCACCTTTTTTTCCCCCATTAAACAAAAGCATATTTGTAGTATGATTTTGTTGTTTGGCCTCAAGCTTTATGTTCTTCATCTTCTGCAGTAAATTTATAATCTACAAAGTCTGAGCTTTTCTACTTTCATTGGACCATGCTGCTTGGTGTTCTTGTAAAAACACTAGCTAAAAGGTTTTACATTTATTCAGAAGTTGACATGATTGCATGGAATTGTCCTTGATTTGTAGGATATGAAACAGTATCATTTTGTGTTTT
Source organism: Mus caroli (assembly GCF_978045245.1). Taxonomy (NCBI): domain Eukaryota; kingdom Metazoa; phylum Chordata; class Mammalia; order Rodentia; family Muridae; genus Mus; species Mus caroli. The sequence continues at coordinate 43,695,402 of NW_028227265.1, read as the reverse complement.
ATTATCTTGTCTAGGCTATTGGTTATTCTTCTAATGTCTTCTAATATTCTGTTTGCTCTTGTCCTGGCTAGTTTTATGTCAGCTTGACACAGCTAGAATTATTTGGGAAGAGGAACCACAATTATGAAAGTGCCCCCATCAGATTGGCCTGTAGGCAAATCTATGGTACATTTTCTTAGTGACTGGTGTGGGAGAATTTAGCCCACTGAGGTTGGTGCCACTCTGGGCTAGTGGTTCTGGGTTCTTTGAGAAAGCAGGCTGAGCAAGCCACACGGAGTAAGTAAATAAGCAGCATCCCTCCATGGTCTCTGCATTAGCTCTTGTGTCCAGGTTCCTTTTCCGGACTTGCCATCGACCAAGATGTGAAGTGTAAATGAAATAAACCCTTTTCTCCTCAAGTTGCTTGACGTCATGGTGTTTCATCACAGCAGTAGAAGCCCCATAGATAGCTCCTTTTTCATCATTCTTGTGGGGACCACACACAGAGCTTCACAGCTGACATGCAGTTATTTAGCTTGGAGGTCTTTATGGTGGTTATGCCTTGTGCTTCATTTCATTTAAAATGCTGCTTAGTAGTTTCTATTCAATTAGAAATACACTGAAACTTTGTAGAATTCGTTCTTCCAGAACAGTAGAAAGGATGGGATGCTTATTTTCCTCTAGATGCATGTTTTAAGGTTATAAATTAAGAATGGATGACAAACTAACTATCCCAAATAAGCAATTTACGCACAACACAAGTAAAATAAAATTCTGATAGATGTAGTTTAGAAAAATTTCCTCTAATCATTTTCTTGATCTTTACTTGGCAAATGCTAAGTAGCCTATAAAATACTAATTAATGTAGTTTGTTTCTTGACTGTTTTCAAGAGTATATTTTGTTTGAAGTTGACATACAACATACCCCATTAATTTTCAAAGCTTACAGAATCTGAATATTTTTTTCTGAAATCTTAAATTGCTTGTCTTTTAACAGCTTTGAAATTCAAAGTCATTATATAACTCCCCATGTGAGCATCTTTAATCATCTAGCTGTTAGTTTTCCCCTGACACAGTGGTTAGAAATATACTTTCCTGCTGGGTTCTTGCATGTCTTGAAGACAAATGACAAGCATCATCTTGTCAGCTGTAGCAGTGACTTCATTAACCTGACAAAACCTTGTCCTGTTAGATCCCTATTAAATGGATGTACTGGTTAATTGTCAGCTTGACACAAATACAATCAATTGGCATGAAGGAGCCTCTTGAGGAATTGAATTGTGTACATCAGTTTGGTCTGTGTTTAATGATTAATGTGGTAGGTCCTAGCCCACTGTGGGCGTCATCACACTTGGGGAAGTTGTCTTTGACTATGTAAGAATGCAAGCTGAGCAAGCTACAGAAAGCCGGGGCTGAGCAGTAATTCCTTCATGGTCTATGCTTTAATTTTTGCTTCTTGTTTCCTGTTTCTTGTTTCCTGTCCTGACTTCTTTCAGTGTTGGACTATAACCTGTAAGGTAAATAAACCCATCTCCCCTCCACCAACTTGGTTTATGTCATGCTCTACCAGAGTACCACAAGAACAAACGAGGTCAGAAATAGTTACCAGAGAGTGGGGTTATTGACGTGTTACACCTGACCATGTTTAAGAGATGGCTGTGGAAGAATTTGGAGCTTTTGGCTGGTAAAGCTACTGAGTGCTCAGGGTTTAATGGGCTGTTCTTTGAGGGACTGGAAGACAAAAGTATTGAGAGAAACGTCGATTATGGGAGCCTGGCTTGTGAATTTCATAGGGAAGTTTGAGAGTTCCTTGAAGACTCTCAAGGGGTTGTTCCTGTGATATATGTCAACTAAGAAATTGGGGATGTGAAACTTGGTATGCTTTAAATACTGACTGTCAGGTCTGAAAACTCAGCTGTGGCTGAGAGAAGAATAGATGCACTGAGGGACATCTTCTGAGAAGTGTTCCCTTAGGTTAAGGAATGGAAAAAACTGAGACACAAGGGAACATGAATTTTGTTTCACTAAAGCCATATTTTTGGTTAGGACTATAGTAATGTTCATTTCTTTGAGGTAATAATCATGGCAGTAAGAAAGGCATGGCTTTTGGTTGTGTGGTTCCAGGCTATTGCTTCTGTTGTGTGAGAACAGAATGACCACCTTTTCTGAGTTTCTCGCTACTTTGTAAATGGAAAGCAGAATCCCCAACCATCTTATTTTGTTATTTTTTTAACAGACTCTCTCTTATTCTTTAACAGTTTTGTACATATAATGTGTTCTGATCATCTCCACTCCAACATGCTCACCCCTATTCCATGTCCTCTCCCTGAAAGCCTTATTAATTTTATCTGTATGGGTGTTTTGTCTGCATACATGTTCATGTACCACATGTGTGCCTAATGTTCTCTTTGAGGTCAGAAGAGAGTGTTGGATCCCGTGGTTTTGTGTTACAGATAGTGTGTGCTGGGATTGAAGCCAGTGCGCTTAACCACTTAGACATCTTTCTTGGCCCATTTACTTCCTTTTCCATATTTCTTTTTTTTTTTAACCATTGAGTCCAGTTAGTGGGGATTTTGACTGGCTTGTTCTCACGCTGAGAATTCATAAGAGTAGTGACCATGTCATGACCAAGAGACTGCATTTCATAGCATACCCCTCATGATGTCTTCCTGATTGACCCTGATTTACGTTTTGTTGACTTTAGTTGTATTTGTGCAGGGTCATGGCACCAGGGCTCTCAATCCTGGAACAGAACTTTCTGTCATGATAGAAATGTTCTGTGTGCATATCGAGCATATACATTTGCATCATGTGGCTATGGAGCAATTGAAATATGGTCATAAAGTGGATTCCTTAACTGAATCTATAAGCTTATGTGATTTTTAATTCATTGTAATTTGATTATTCAATGTAAAAAGTGGCTACCATCTTGGACAACATAGCTTCTAACATGAACAAAGGAGAGAGAGCTCTTCTTTATTTCCATCATTTCTCATACTAAGTGATGGGTACTTCACACCAAGCAAACATTCATCTTGAGATATCCAGCATTCTGCTGTCTAACTCAATTCTACCAACAACTATCCTGACTACTGTAGATTCCAAAGGCTGAAGGTTCAGCACTTTAAAACTGCCTGTGACTTCAGAGAACACTGGTGTTAGGATTAAATGGACAAAGGTGCTTTGGGAGGTCTGGGTCAACGTGTGCCACTCAGAGATTACGCCAGGCAACAGATCTAATGGAAGAGGTTTACTAGGGAGTAGGAACATAAGATTTAGGAAATCACTGGCCATTGGTATTAACTTCATCTCCAGATGTTCTCGGCCTTTCCCAGTAGAGAATTTATGGGACTGAAAAGCCAGATGTCAGTCCTTTTGTTTCCTTTGACAACCACCTTCCCATATTGAAGCCATCTTGGGGTGTGTTAGGAAGCACCTGAGTAGTCATCTCAGATGTCTTTGAAAGGGACTTATCATGAGCGAGAGCAAAGTGCTCCTCTCTCTTGCATCATAAGGAATACCTGAGGATCCAGGAGCTGGAAGAGAAAGAGAATGTCTGTTTTAGTTTCACAGAAAGCATCAGACAGACTTATAAGACAGAAGTTACTGAAAGTAACCACACTATACAGAAATCCAGGGTTGGGGATTGACTGGAATTACAAAAATGCCCTTTTCAGAAAGTTTATTTTCAAGGGTATTTTGTATGGGTCCATGATTCGCTGAAAATATGACACCCTGGACTCAAATAGTATGTAAACACAGAGTGTTTTATTCTGCAGAAGTCCAGCATTCTGGGGTCTCCCATTACCAAAATAGAGAGACATCCAAGAGAACTCAAAGGCCTAATTTAAAGCACATTAGGGGATTCTGGGGCAGGTGACCTTTATCTTGCTCCATCTCTAGGGACATTCCATTACTGGGGTGTGGGGGCAGGAATTTGAGGCCTGGAAACTGTTGCTGAGGAAGTAGCTGAAGTCTGGAAACTGTTGCTGACCTATTGTCCTTGCCTCAGGCCAGGTGGCAGGGCAACCTCTGAGGCCTGGATTTGCCTAGACTTGCCCAATCCTGAACTGCCAATTGAACCTTGTCATGGAGTCAGCCTAATTCTCAATTTCTTTCATGTTGTTGACATCTAACTATAATTTCATCCTCTTCCATTTCTAGCTCCTCCCTCCAAATCCTCCCATCTACCCTTCCTTGCTGTCTTTCAGACCCATGACTCCAGATTTTATTAATTACTGTTACATGCTTATATACATATATACATATGTATATACCAACCTGATCACTCCGTTAAGAGGAAGGTTTTTACTGTGGTAGAAGAGGGAAAAGATCCAGAGGCATCTGGAAGCATCCAGTGTAGAGAGAGGAGAAATTAGATTGCACACGGCCCACAGACTGCACAAGGCCAGGACTAGGGAAGCAGGAGACTAGTGGATACAGTGAAATAGCAAGAGAGAGAGAATATAAAAAGAGAGTACAATAAAGAGACAGATTAAGTGGGAGTAAAAGTTGGAGCTGGGGGGGGGATGTAGAGAGAGGAGGCAGTAGGGGGACTGAGGGAGAGAGAAGGAAAGGGAGAGAAAAGGAGGGAGGAGAGAATAGTGAGAGTAAACTTGTCCTTATAAAGACAACAAATGGGCATCTGGGAGGAGTGAAGCCTGGGTATGTCAGAAGCCACCATGCTAGTGTGGAGGCTATGAGGTGTATAAAGGGTACTTGTGGGTAGGGACTAAGCAAGCTTGGGGGCCAGGATCAGCTTTGATGTGCAAACACAGGTGTAAGCCAATGGAACTGACCCTGTGTTCCTGCTGACAGAGGCTAGGGAAGGGACTCCTTTTGGCAGATGGGAACCAGTTTTACAAGTTCCTGAGGAATGCTGGCTTTTATCTAACTAACTGCCCCAAATCCTCCTGTAGTCTACTTTGATCGAATTTCTGGATATTTGAACAGCCTGAGACCTCACATATATATCTATAAATACACAAGAACTACCTGTTCTTTTCTTATATTTGGCATATCATTGGCATCAGTAACTGCTACTCGAGTTCAGTTGAGTAGGCCCTGAAAGAGGGTGGATATTCACTCAGCTCTTTGAGACCAGATAGGCCAACATAGCAAGAGAGAACCAACTGAAAAGAAAAGAAAAGAAAAGGAAAGGAAAGGAAAGAAAAGGAAAGGAAAAAGAAAATATATGTAATGAGTAAATAAAAATATGCTCTATATCTCATAGAATTGTTACTTCAGTAATTTTTGTATGTAGGAAAAATGAAAACATTTACAGTACCCTAGGTAAAATCCTCAGAGAAGAGGAGAGAATCTGAATTTTGGGTACTGAACTGTATTAGAGTATAGTCTAAAATACTTTTCAATTCCACTGTCATGTTAAGCATTTCCAGTTAACTGTATAGTTAAGTATAGTCATTGGAACCCTGTTACACATAGGAAATATATATTTCATTCATAATTAAATAAAGTAGGCTGGCAAGGTGACTCAGCATGTAAAAGGGCCTGCCACCAAGCTTGATGACCTAGTGTCAGTCCCTGGGCCACACATGAGAGGGAGAGAATTGCTTCCCACAAGTTGTCTTCTATCCTTCAATATCATATGTGGTACATGTATACATACCCACACATATATACACATACATATGCACACACACTATAAATAAATGAAATGTTAAAAAAAAAACCTTTCAGTCTAGTAATTTTCAGTACTTTGCCATAAAATATTTCTCCCATACTGACACACTCCCTACTCCAGTAGAACTCAGTGCTGTGAATGTCACTTGACAGTTGTGTCCCGTCTAGTAAGTTGGGCATCAAGAGCTTTAGTTTTCCTTATGAAAAGAATTGCTTGAAAAGAACCTGTCTCAATGTTAGATGAATATGTGACTGACCATCATTCACACTGTCTCTGGTTCTAGGTCCAGCAGTTTAAACAAGATCCCCGGCCCACAACGTGTCTTCACTCTGTCTTCAGTGTGCACACTGGGGATGAGTTGCTCAGCTATGAAGAATATGGCCATCTTCAGGTAAAAGAAAAGTTCAAGATTTGTTTTTCTACTATTTACATTCCATATCTTGGCATATTTGGAGGGCTTACACTTATTTTAAAAATTATTTACATTCCAAATGTTGTCTCCTTTCTGGTCCCCCCTCCCAGAGCTTATACTTTTTAAAGTAAATTTCACCACTTGCTTCAAAATAGTGTAAATGGACTCTGAAATGGAAAAGAAAGTTCCTCAGTAACTGGTAAGGCTGAAGGAATTATTGTCATGGGATATAAAATGGACCATGTCATGGAATAACGGTTATTCTCTTTAGAAGGTAGATGCCTCCTCTCCCTTCAGTAATTAAAGCTGGTTTATATAGCTTGTTTAAAAGAATTTCTACACTTGGAAACAAAAGGCAAACAGGAGTATTACAATTATTTAGAAGGTTTGGTGGGTCTTTTTTTTTTTTTAATATATCAATCTTCAATAACACTAAACACTTCTGTGGGAATATCACAAGCATTTTTGAGACAGAACAATTTCATGTTTTGTTAAGTTCTTTACGTATAAGAACGTACTATAGAGTTTTTCTTTTAATTTTTACTATCTTCCATACATTTTGTATTTTAAGCTGGATATCCTATGACTTGTTTGTAAAATATAAATATTATATACACTATTTATTCTTAGTAGATTTTCTTTTTGTTTACCTGTGTGTTCTGCTAGTTTGAAATAAAATACTCATTAATCATATATTTCTTACTAAATATAAGTGTTTTTTCTGTATGTGTGTGAGTATATATATACTTATGTGTGCAGGCTCATGCATATGTATATGTATATATATATGTGTGTGTATACATATGTATACAAGTATATATGTGTTTGTGTATATACACACATATACATATATATGTTTGTATGTATGTGTATATATATATATATATACACATATACATATATATGTGTACATATATATATATATGTATGTGTGTGTGTATATACTCCAGAAATATAGCCTCTGACAATCATATTTATGATTTTAATTCTTGGGTGGGAATATGTATAATAAAACATTATTAATTGATAGTTATTCTACATATTCATATGATATGTAATATCAAGAAATAGTTATGATTAGATTAAGATAATTGGCATATCAATCATCTTAGACATTTAACATTTCTTGGTGTATCAGACATTCAAAGTCTTTTTTTTTTTTTTTTTTTTGATTTTTTTTTCCTTTTTTTCTTTTTTTTTTTTTTTTTTTAATATTTTTATTACATAATTTCCTCAATTACATTTCCAATACTATCCCAAAAGTCCCCCATAGCGCCCCCCACTTCCCTACCCACCCATTCCCATTCTTTTGGCCCTGGCATTCCCCTATATTGGGGCATATAAAGTTTGCAAGTCCAATGGGCCTCTCTTTCCATTGATGGCCGACTAGGCCATCTTTCGATACATATGCAGCTAGAGACAAGAGCTCCAGGGTTCCGGTTAGTACATCATGTTGTTCCAACAATAGGGTTGCAGATCCCTTTAGCTCCTTGGGTACTTTCTCTAGCTTCTCCATTGGGAGCCCTGTGATACATCCAATAGCTGACTGTGAACATCCACTCCTGTGTTTGCTAGGCCCCGGCATCGTCTCACAAGAGACAGCTATATTTGGGTCCTTTCAGCAAGATCTTGCTAGTGTATGCAATGGTGTCAGCGTTTAGAAGCTGATTATGGGACGGATCCCTGGATACAGCAGTCTCTAAATGGTCCATCCTTTCATCACAGCTACGAACTTTGTCTCTGTAGCTCCTTCCCTGGGTGTTTTGTTCCCAATTCTAAGAAGGTGCACAGTGTCCACACTTTGGTCTTCATTCTTCTTGAGTTTCATGCGTTTATCAAATTGTATCTTATATCTTGGGTATCCTAAGTTTTGGGCTAATATCCACTTATCAATGAATACATATTGTGTGAGTTCTTTTGTGATTGTGTTACTTCACTCAAGATGATGCCCTCCAGGTCCATCCATTTGGCTAGGAATTTCATAAATTCATTCTTTTTAATAGCTGAGTAGTACTCCATTGTGTAAATGTACCATAATTTCTGTATCCATTCCTCTGTTGAGGGACATCTGGGTTCTTTCCAGCTTCTGGCTATTATAAATAGGGCTGCTATGAACATAGTGGAGCATGTGTCCTTTTTACCGGTTGGGACATCTTCTGGATATATGCCCAGGAGAGGTATTGCTGGATCCTCCGGTAGTACTATGTCCAATTTTCTGAGGAACCGCCAGACTGATTTCCAGAGTGGTTGTACAAGCTTGCAATCCCACCAACAATGGAGGAGTGTTCCTCTTTCTCCACATCCTCGCCAGCATCTGCTGTCACCTGAATTTTTGATCTTAGCCATTCTGACTGGTGTGAGGTGGAATCTCAGGGTTGTTTTGATTTGCATTTCCCTGATGATTAAGGATGTTGAACATTTTTTCAGGTGCTTCTCTGTCATTCGGTATTCCTCAGGTGAGAATTCTTTGTTCAGATCTGAGCCCCATTTTTTAATGGGGTTATTTGACTTTCTGGAGTCCACCTTCTTGAGTTCTTTATATATATTGGATATTAGTCCCTTATCTGATTTAGGATAGGTGAAGATCCTTTCCCAATCTGTTGGTGGTTTTTTTGTCTTATTGATGGTGTCTTTAGCCTTGCAGAAGCTTTGTAGTTTCATGAGGTCCCACTTGTCAATTCTCGATCTTACAGCACAAGCCATTACTGTTCTATTCAGGAATTTTTCCCCTGTGCCCATATCTTCAAGGCTTTTCCCCACTTTCTCCTCTATAAGTTTCAGTGTCTCTGGTTTTATGTGAAGTTCCTTGATCCACTTAGACTTGACCTTAGTACAAGGAGATAGGAATGGATCGATTCGCATTCTTCTACATGTTAACAACCAGTTGTACCAGCACCATTTGTTGAAAATGCTGTCTTTCTTCCACTGGATGTTTTTAGCTCCCTTGTCAAAGATCAAGTGACCATAGGTGTGTGGGTTCATTTCTGGGTCTTCAATTCTATTCCATTGGTCTATTTGTCTGTCACTATACCAGTACCATGCAGTTTTTATCACAATTGCTCTGTAGTAGAGCTTTAGGTCCGGCATGGTGATTCCACCAGAGGTTCTTTTATCCTTGAGAAGAGTTTTTGCTATCCTAGGTTTTTTGTTATTCCAGATGAATTTGCAGATTGCACTTTCTAATTCGTTGAAGAATTGATTTGGAATTTTGATGGGGATTGCATTGAATCTGTAGATTGCTTTTGGCAAGATAGCCATTTTTACAATGTTGATCCTGCCAATCCATGAGCATGGGAGATCTTTCCATCTTCTGAGATCTTCTATAATTTCTTTCTTCAGAGACTTGAAGTTTTTATTATACAGATCTTTCACTTCCTTAGTTAGAGTCACGCCAAGATATTTTATATTATTTGTGACTATTGAGAAGGGTGTTGTTTCCCTAATTTCTTTCTCAGCCTGTTTATTCTTTGTGTAGAGAAAGGCCATTGATTTGTTTGAGTTAATTTTATATCCAGCTACTTCACCGAAGCTGTTTATCAGGCTTAGGAGTTCTCTGGTGGAATTTTTAGGGTCACTTATATATACTATCATATCATCTGCAAAAAGTGATATTTTGACTTCATCTTTTCCAATTTGTATCCCTTTGATCTCCTTTTGTTGTCGAATTGCTCTGGCTAGGACTTCAAGTACAATGTTGAATAGGTATGGAGAAAGTGGACAGCCTTGTCTAGTCCCTGATTTTAGAGGGATTGCTTCAAGCTTCTCACCATTTACTTTGATGTTGGCTACTGGTTTGCTGTAGATTGCTTTTATCATGTTTAGGTATGGGCCTTGAATTCATGATCTTTCCAAGACTTTTATCATGAATGGGTGTTGGATCTTGTCAAATGCTTTTTCCGCATCTAAGGAGATGACCATGTGGTTTTTGTCTTTGAGTTTGTTTATATACTGGATTACGTTGATGGATTTCCGTATATTGAACCATCCCTGCATCCCTGGGATGAAACCTACTTGGTCAGGATGGATGATTGTTTTGATGTGTTCTTGGATTCGGTTAGCAAGAACTTTATTGAGGATTTTTGCATCAATATTCATAAGGGATATTGGTCTGAAGTTTTCTATCTTTTTTGGGTCTTTTTGTGGTTTAGGTATCAGAGTAATTGTGGCTTCATAGAATGAGTTGGGTAGAGTACCTTCTGTTTCTATTTTGTGGAATAGTTTGTGAAGAACTGGGATTAGATCTTCTTTGAAGGTCTGATAGAACTCTGCACTAAACCCATCTGGTCCTGGGCTTTTTTTAGTTGGGAGACTATTAATGACTGCTTCAATTTCTTTGGGGGATATAGGGCTGTTTAGATCATTAACCTGATCTTGATTCAACTTTGGTACCTGGTATCTGTCTAGGAACTTCTCCATTTCATCCAGGTTCTCCAGTTTTGTTGAGTACAGCCTTTGGTAGAAGGATCTGATGGTGTTTTGGATGTCTTCAGGATCTGTTGTTATGTCTCCTTTTTCATTTCTGATTTTGTTAATTAGGATGCTTTCCCTGTGCCCTCTAGTGAGTCTGGCTAAGGGTTTATCTATCTTGTTGATTTTCTCAAAGAACCAGCTCCTTGATTGGTTGATTCTTTGAATAGTTTTTCTTGTTTCCACTTGGTTGATTTCACCCCTGAGTTTGATTATTTCCTGCCGTCTACTCCTCTTGGGTGAATTTGCTTCCTTTTGTTCTAGTGCTTTTAGGTGTGTTGTCAAGCTGCTAATGTGTGCTCTCTCTAGTTTCCTTTTGGAGGCACTCAGAGCTATGAGTTTTCCTCTTAAAAATGCTTTCATTGCGTCCCATAAGTTTGGGTATGTTGTGGCTTCATTTTCATTGAACTCTAAAAAGTCCTTAATTTCTTTCTTTATTCCTTCCTTGACCAAGGTATCATTGAGAAGAGTGTTGTTCAGTTTCCACGTGAAGGTTGGCTTTCTATTATTTATTTTGTTATTGAAGATCAGCCTTAGTCCATGGTGATCTGATAGGATGCATGGGACAATTTCAATATTTTTATATCTGTTGAGGCCTGTTTTGTGACCAATTATGTGGTCAATTTTGGAGAAGGTACCATGAGGTGCTGAGAAGAAGGTATATCCTTTTGTTTTAGGATAGAATGTTCTGTAGATATCTGCCAGATCCATTTGATTCATAATTTCTGTTAGTTTCACTGTGTCCCTGTTTAGTTTCTGTTTCCATGATCTGTCCATTGGTGAAAGTGGTGTGTTGAAGTCTCCCACTATTATTGTATGAGGTGCAATGTGTGCTTTGAGCTTTACTAAAGTTTCTTTAATGAATGTGGCTGCCTTTGTATTTGGAGCATAGATATTCAGGATTGATAGTTCCTCTTGGAGGATTTTACCTTTGATGAGTATGAAGTGTCCCTCCCTGTCTTTTTTAATGACTTTGGGTTGGAAGTCAATCTTATCAGATATTAGAATGGCTACTCCAGCTTGTTTCTTCATGCCATTTGCTTGGAGAATTGTTTTCCAGCCTTTCATTCTGAGGTAGTGTCTATCCTTTTCTCTGAGATGAGTTTCCTGTAAGCAGCAAAATGTTGGGTCTTGTTTGTGTAGCCAGTTTGTTAGTCTATGCCTTTTTATCGGGGAGTTGAGTCCATTGATATTAAGAGATATTAAGGAAAAGAAATTGGTGTTTCCTGTTATTTTTGATGTTAAAGTTGGCATTTTGTTCTTGTGGCTGTCTTCTTTTAGGTTTGTTGAGGGATTACCTTCTTGTTGTTTCTAGGGCGTGGTTCCTGTCCTTGTAATGGTTTTTTTCTGTTATTATCCTTTGAAGGGCTGGATTCGTGGAGAGATAATGTGTGAATTTTGTTTTGTCGTGGAATACTTTGGTTTCTCCATCTATGTTAATTGAGAGTTTGGCTGGGTATAGTAGCCTGGGCTGGAATTTGTGTTCTTTTAGTGTCTGTATAACATCTGTCCAGGATCTTCTGGCTTTCATAGTCTCTGGTGAAAAGTCTGGTGTAATTCTGATAGGCTTGCCTTTATATGTTACTTGGCCTTTTTCTCTTACTGCTTTTAGTATTCTATCTTTATTTAGAGCATTTGTTGCTCTGATTATTATGTGTCGGGAGGTATTTCTTTTCTGATCCAGTCTATTTGGAGTTCTGTAGGCTTCTTGTATGTTCATGGGCATCTCTTTCTTTAGATTTGGGAAGTTTTCTTCTATAATTTTGTTGAAGATGTTTGCTGGTCCTTTGAGTTGAAAATCTTCATTCTCATCCACTCCTATTATCCGTAGGTTTGGTCTTCTCATTATGTCCTGTATTTCTTGGATGTTTTGAGTTAGGATCTTTTTGCATTTTCCATTTTCCTTGATTGTTGTGCCGATGTTCTCTATGGAATCTTCTGCACCTGAGATTCTCTCTTCCATCTCTTGTATTCTGTTGCTGATGCTGGTATCTATGGTTCCAGATTTCTTTCCTAGGGTTTCTATCTCCAGTGTTGCCTCATTTTGGGTTTTCTTTATTGTGTCTACTTCCCTTTTTAGGTCTAGTATGGTTTTGTTCATTTCCATCATCTGTTTGGATGTGTTTTCCTGTTTTTCTGTAAGGACTTCTACCTGTTTGATTATGTTATCATGTTTTTCTTTAAGGATTTGTAACTCTTTAGCAGTGTTCTCCTGCAATTCTTTAAGGGATTTTTGTGCTTCCTCTTTATTGTCTTCTTCCTTTTTAGCAGTGTTCTCCTGCATTTCTTTAAGTGTGTTATTAACGTCCTTCTTGAAGTCCTCTATCATCATCAGGAGATATGCTTTTAAATCCGTGTCTAGCTTTTCCGGTGTGTTGGGGTGCCCTGGACTGGGTGAAGTGGGGGTGCTGGATTCTGATGATGGTGAGTGGTCTTGGTTTCTGTTAGTAAGATTATTACGTTTACCTTTCGCCATCTGGTAATCTCTGGGGTTAGTTGTTATCGTTGTCACTATTTAAAGATTGGAGCAGAAGCTGTGTTCCACTCACCAGCAGTCTCTAAATCCTGCGGCGGGGGTCGTGGGTAGCTGACGGTACCCCGGTGCTGGTCCAGCCGGAAGAGGCCTGTGGTCCTACTCAGGCCGTTTTTCTGCTTCCCTAACTAATGCAGTCTCTAGTCCCTCGTGCAATTGGATTGGAGCAGAAGCTGTGTTCCACTCTCCAGAAGTCTTAAGATCCTGTGGTGGGTGTTGTGGGTAGCTGGTGAGTGTCAGCCGACCCTGCGCCCCAGCTGCCCCGGTGCTTTTCTGACCGGAAGAGGGTTGTGGCCCTATGTAGGCCGGATTTCTCTCTCCCCAACCAGAGCAGTCTCAGGTCCCGCGTGATTGGACTGGAGCAGAAGCTGTGTTCCACTCACCAGCAGTCCCAAAATCCTGCGGCGGTGGTCGTGGGTAACTGGCGGGTGTCAGGCAACCCTGCGCTCCCGCTACCCTGGTGCTGATCCGGCTGGGTGAGGCCTGTGGCCCTACTCAGGCCAGTTTCTGCTTCCCTAACTAATGCAGTCTCAGGTCCCGCGCAATTGGATTGGAGCAGAAGCTGTGTTCCACTCACCAGCAGTCCCAAAATCCTGCGGCGGGGGTCGTGGGTAGCTGGCGGGTGTCAGGCAACCCTGCGCTCCCGCTACCCCGGCGCTGATCCAGCCGGATGAGGCCTGTGGTCCTACTCAGGCTGGTTTCTGCTTCCCTAACTAATGCAGTCTCAGGTCCCGCGCAATTGGATTGGAGCAGAAGCTGTGCTCCACTCACCAGAAGTCTTAAGATCCTGTGGCGGGTGTTGTGGGCGGTTGGCGAGTGTCAGCAGACCCTGTGTCCCAGCTGCTCAGGTGCTTTTCTGACCGGAAGAGGGTTGTGGCCCTATGTAGGCCGGATTTCTCTCTCCCCAACCCGAGCAGTCTCAGGTCCCGCGTGATTGGACTGGAGCAGAAGCTGTGTTCCACTCACCAGCAGTCCCAAAATCCTGCAGCGGGGGTCGTGGGTAGCTGGCGGGTGTCAGGCAACCCTGCGCTCCTGCTACCCTGGCGCTGATCCGGCCAGGTGAGGCCTGTGGCCCTACTCAGGCCAGTTTCTGCTTCCCTAACTAATGCAGTCTCAGGTCCCGCGCAATTGGATTGGAGCAGAAGCTGTGCTCCACTCACCAGAAGTCTTAAGATCCTGTGGCGGGTGTTGTGGGCAGTTGGCGAGTGTCAGCAGACCCTGCGCCCCAGCTGCTCAGGTGCTTTTCTGACCGGAAGAGGGTCAAAGTCTTTCTTAATAATTATTTTTTAAGGGCATTTATTTTTTATTTTTATTTTTTACACTCCATATTTTAGTCCAAACCCCCCAATCAACCTCCCACTGTTATACACCCCATACCTCCTCTCCATCCCCTGTCTCCACATGATGTCCCTACCCCCCTACCCCACCTGACCTCTAAATTCCTTGGGGACTCCAGTCTCTTGAGGGTTAGGCGCATCATCTCTGAATGAACACAGACCCGGAAGACCTCTACTGTATGTGTGTTGGGAGCATCATATCAGATGGTGTATGCTGCCTGTTTGATTGTTCAATGTTTGAGAGATCTCAGGGGTCAAGATTAATTGAGAATGCTGGCCCTCCTACAGGATTGCCCTTCTCCGCTTCTTTCAGCCTTCCCTAATTCAACAACAGGGGTCTGCTGCTTCTGTCCATTGGTTGCATTTACATATGTGTATCTGACTCTTTGAGTTGTTTGTTGGGTCTTTTGGAAGGCAATCATGCTAGGTCCCTTTTGAGTGCTCCATAGCCTCAGTAATCATGTCAGGCTTTGGGACCGCCCCTTGAGCTGGATCTCACTTTGGGCCTGTTGCTGGACCTTCTTTTCCTCAGGCTCTTCTCCACTTTTGTCCCTGTAGTTCTTTCAGACAGAAACAATTCTGGGTCAGAGTTTTTGACTGTGGTATGGCAACCCCATCCCTCACTTGATGTCCTGTCTTCCTGCTGGAGGTGGGCTCTATAAGTTCCCTCTTCCTACCGTCTGGCATTTATTTCATCTAAGGTCCCTTCCTTTTTGTCAACAATAGCTAACCTGGTATGTTAAGAACATATAAAGTTATTCCTCCTGTTCCGTTACACCCTGAGCCAGCTAGCCATCCTCTTTATCCCCATTTTCACAGCAAGAGTCCTACTAGCGCAACACTTCTTTTTTCCAAGGATTTGAAAGGCACTAGTAATTTCCTGCCCCAACTTCTTCTTGTTATCCAATGAAAACTAGAGGTAAGTTAGGGGAACACAAAGCACCAATGCCTTAGGGAGTAGTAACTTTCACATGTAAACGCAAAGTATACCTTGCTTACTTTTAATTTTTAACTCTGGTTTGCAGTATCCTGACATAATTTTTCTTAAATTTTATTTATTGAATAGCAGTTTTATTGAGATAAAATTAAAATACCATGTAGTTTATTTCTTTGAGATGACCATTATGTGTTTTTAGTGTATTCTGAGTTGGACAACATTACCATATTCAACTTTAGAATTATTTTTCACTCTCAAACTCAAAGCAAAATTAGCCCCTCTGCATTTTTCTTGAAGTTTCCTAAGCAACCTATATTTCATTTTATACCTCTATGGACAGCCTATTCTTCACATTCCAACTTTAAATGCAGTCATATAAAGAGGGTGTTTGACAATCTTTTGTTACTGGCTTCTTTGATTATCAAATGGTTTCAGAGCTAAGGCATCATGAGGAGGAAGGGCAAGAAGGATAGACATGTTTGAGACCAGGCATGCTCAAGTTGAGTGTTTGTTGGTATTATTTGGGGTAATGGCACATTTAACTTTTAAAATTTCTTTTGAGAAATAAGGTCTCAGTAGGTACAGCTCACTGGATAACTGAACTTAGCCTTCCGAGTGGTGGAATTACAGACAGGCACCATTCCACTTGGCTGGTCACATGATTATTGATGCTAAGACCCACAACAGACTATCTGCAAGGATTGCAAGGATTCCAGTAGCGAAGTCCATTCTATGTCTGACAGTATGGTTCTCAGTTAGAGGCTAAAGGACCAAAGCTGGGAGAGGGTGCGTGATGTGTGAGCCCTGGAACTCCCAAATTGAGAAGCAGAAGATGAGTGTCCTGGCTCTGGCAGAGAAAGCAAGGATTTGTACTTCCTCTGCCTTTTTGTTCCACGTCTAGAGACAGTGTTTTACTAGCTATCCAGGCACCCTTGTGTGTAGTCAAGCTGACACTGAAAATTAATCACCACTCAAAAGGAGTCCATATTGGAGACTGTACTTTCCCAGCTCTTTATGTGAGATACTTATATATTCTATCATAATCTTTTGTGGTTATATTAGGAAGTATTGTTTTTTTGTTTAGATCACATAAACATATATTTAATAGATTAATGTTTCATATGTTTATAACACTTCCTTATAATTACTTTTAAATTACACAGCATATCAACGACTGTAGGCAGCTTGTTTCTTTGTCTGCATAAATGCTTTTTTGTCCGGTGAGACTGTTTGTGAGATGCGCTCCTTCCTGTCTACACTGTGTGTGTGGAGGTGTGATGTCTTGCTTCTTAAATAGCTTTTTCATTTACATATATTTCAAATGGATGTCATTATATTACTTCCTCAGGGGCGAAAGTATTCCAAAAAGAAGTACTTTAGACTCCTAATTTGAAAATTGAAGGAAAGAAATGTTACAGAAACCATGCTAAGAATTCTCCTTAGAGCCTTCTTAGACCCAGTCATGTGTAAACCAGCGCAGTGAATTTGGAATTCTAGCATTTCATATAAAATGCTGGCTTCCATTAGGTTCATTTCTTTTTAATTTAGTGATAGGGAAGAAAGTATTTTTATCGGACACTATTGGAGAAAATGATAGCATGTATATTCAATTTCATAGCATAAAATTTTCATTTTTTCCTTTAACCTCTCAATGTTGCTCTTTGTTTTCAGATAAATGCAGTCTCACTCTTTCTCCTTTACCTGGTAGAAATGATTTCCTCAGGTCTCCAGATAATCTATAACACGGATGAGGTATGATTTTTCCTAAATTTTCTGTTACTAAACTTCATGTAGAGGATATCTGATTTTTCCTTTCTTAAAAATGTAATTTTAGTTTGATAAAAGATGAATGTTTTAAATTCATATAATTAGATATTAGATTTTGGATTAATTATGGAATTATCTTTATTAAAATATTTTTGTGTTAATTTTTTGGTGTATGAAATGAATGGTTTTATTATATACACATATATATGTATACATATATACAGATAGATACTATTTTACTTCCCTCATATTGCTTCAATTCTTATCCCCCCTCCTCTTTCTATATATTAAACTCTTACTCCCCTTTCTTTCTTTGACTTCCTTCCTTCATAGTCCCTTTGTTACTTCTATGTGTCATATATGCATATACATGTTACTTCTATGTGTCATGTATGCATATTAAATGCATATTTATTTTTATTTATATGAGTACATTGTAACTATCTTCAGACACACACTAGAAGAATGCACCAGACCCAATTTCAGATGGTTGTGAGCCACCATGTGGTTGCTGGGAATTGAACTCAGGACCTCTGGAAGAACAGTCTGTGCTCTTACCCGCTGAGCCCTCTCTCCAGCCCTGCATTTGCAGGAATGTGTACACACACACACACACACACACACACACACACACACACACAGTTTCCACATGTATCTTAGTTATGATTGCTATTGCTTGACAAAACACTATGACCAACAAGAAAGTTGGGAGGAAAGGGTTTATTCCACTTGCTCTCCCACCAGACTGTTCATCATTGAAGGAAGTCAGGACAGGATCTCAAACAAGGCAGGATCCAGGAGGCAGGAGCTCGTGCAGAGGCCATGGACGGTGCTGCTTACTGGCTTGCTCATCATGGCTTCTCAACCTGCTTTCTTTTAGAACCCAGGCCCACAGCCCAGGGTTGACTCTACCTGCAATGGGCTGAGACCTCCATGAATAAGTAAGAAAATGCTTTACAACTAGATCTTATGGAGTCATTATCTTAATTAAGAATCCTCTTTCCATATAACTCTAGTCTGTGTGTCAAGGTGACATATGACTAGCCAGCATAACATGGAATCATGTGATATTTGCCTTTATCAGTTTAATGTATTTGGTTTAATATGATGATCTTCAATTCCATCTGTTTTCTACAAAAGACGCACACAATTGAAAGGCAAGCAGAGTAAGAAGCAGGTGAGAGACCCTGAGTGAATGCTCTGCCTCAGATCATCTGAATAGAGAATGCAACTTTCAGCAAGTTTTAGTAACAGTGAAAATGAAAGAGCTTTCACAGATTTTTCTCAGCATTTTTTCACATCATTGCTTTTTATAATTCATCTCTTAAAATGTCAAACAAACAAATGGCCTTTCATCATATCTTACTACTTTTATTTGTAGGACCTTACAAAGTGTTCTTAGTCTCATTGGGAAAGCTGTAAGGGACTAACTGTAAGGGACTTACATTTCAGGGTTATGAAGCTTTCTTTTGACAGGCATCAATATGTGAGGAAGCACACAGGCACACATGTGAGGAAGCACACAGGCACACATGTGAGGAAGCACACAGGCACACATGTGAGGAAGCACACAGGCACACATGTGAGGAAACACACAGGTTCACATGTGAGGAAGCACACAGGCTCACATGTTTGGAAGCACACAGGCACACATGTGAGGAAGCACACAGGCACACATGTGAGGAAGCACACAGGCTCACATGTTTGGAAGCACACAGGCTCACATGTTTGGGAGCCCACAGGCTCACATGTGAGGAAGCACACAGGCACACATGTGAGGAAGCACACAGGCACACATGTGAGGAAGCACACAGGCACACATGTGAGGAAGCACACAGGATCACATGTGAGGAAGCACACAGGATCACATGTGAGGAAGCCCACAGGCACACATGTGAGGAAGCACACAGGCACACATGTGAGGAAGCACACAGGTACACATGTGAGGAAGCACACAGGCTCACATGTTTGGGAGCCCACAGGCACACATGTGAGGAAGCACACAGGCACACATGTGAGGAAGCACACAGGCACACATGTGAGGAAGCACACAGGCTCACATGTTTGGGAGCCCACAGGCACACATGTGAGGAAGCACACAGGCACACATGTGAGGAAGCACACAGGCACACATGTGAGGAAGCACACAGGCACACATGTGAGGAAGCACACAGGATCACATGTGAGGAACCACACAGGATCACATGTGAGGAAGCCCACAGGCACACATGTGAGGAAGCACACAGGCACACATGTGAGGAAGCACACAGGCACACATGTGAGGAAGCACACAGGCTCACATGTTTGGGAGCCCACAGGCACACATGTGAGGAAGCACACAGGCACACATGTGAGGAAGCACACAGGCACACATGTGAGGAAGCACACAGGCACACATGTTTGGGAGCCCACAGGC
Source organism: Mus caroli (assembly GCF_978045245.1). Taxonomy (NCBI): domain Eukaryota; kingdom Metazoa; phylum Chordata; class Mammalia; order Rodentia; family Muridae; genus Mus; species Mus caroli. Next base: position 43,675,910 of record NW_028227265.1, on the reverse strand, counting down.
TCACATGTGAGGAAGCACACAGGCACACATGTGAGGAAGCCCACAGGCACACATGTGAGGAAGCACACAGGCACACATGTGAGGAAGCACACAGGCTCACATGTGAGGAAGCCCACAGGCTCACATGTGAGGAAGCACACAGGCACACATGTGAGGAAGCCCACAGGCTCACATGTGAGGAAGCACACAGGCTCACATGTTTGGGAGCCCACAGGCTCACATGTGAGGAAGCACACAGGCACATATGTGAGGAAGCCCACAGGCTCACATGTGAGGAAGCCCACAGGCTCACATGTGAGGAAGCACACAGGCTCACATGTTTGGAAGCACACAGGCACACATGTGAGGAAGCACACAGGCACACATGTGAGGAAGCACACAGGCTCACATATTTGGAAGCACACAGGCTCACATGTTTGGGAGCCCACAGGCTCACATGTGAGGAAGCACACAGGCACACATGTGAGGAAGCACACAGGCACACATGTGAGGAAGCACACAGGCACACATGTGAGGAAGCACACAGGCACACATGTGAGGAAGCACACAGGCTCACATGTTTGGAAGCACACAGGCTCACATGTTTGGGAGCCCACAGGCTCACATGTGAGGAAGCACACAGGCTCACATGTTTGGGAGCCCACAGGCACACATGTGAGGAAGCACACAGGCACACATGTGAGGAAGCACACAGGCACACATGTGAGGAAGCACACAGGCACACATGTGAGGAAGCACACAGGATCACATGTGAGGAACCACACAGGATCACATGTGAGGAAGCCCACAGGCACACATGTGAGGAAGCACACAGGCACACATGTGAGGAAGCACACAGGCACACATGTGAGGAAGCACACAGGCTCACATGTTTGGGAGCCCACAGGCACACATGTGAGGAAGCACACAGGCACACATGTGAGGAAGCACACAGGCACACATGTGAGGAAGCACACAGGCACACATGTTTGGGAGCCCACAGGCTCACATGTGAGGAAGCACACAGGCACACATGTGAGGAAGCCCACAGGCACACATGTGAGGAAGCACACAGGCACACATGTGAGGAAGCACACAGGCTCACATGTGAGGAAGCCCACAGGCTCACATGTGAGGAAGCACACAGGCACACATGTGAGGAAGCCCACAGGCTCACATGTGAGGAAGCACACAGGCTCACATGTTTGGGAGCCCACAGGCTCACATGTGAGGAAGCACACAGGCACATATGTGAGGAAGCCCACAGGCTCACATGTGAGGAAGCCCACAGGCTCACATGTGAGGAAGCACACAGGCTCACATGTTTGGAAGCACACAGGCACACATGTGAGGAAGCACACAGGCACACATGTGAGGAAGCACACAGGCTCACATATTTGGAAGCACACAGGCTCACATGTTTGGGAGCCCACAGGCTCACATGTGAGGAAGCACACAGGCACACATGTGAGGAAGCACACAGGCACACATGTGAGGAAGCACACAGGCACACATGTGAGGAAGCACACAGGCACACATGTGAGGAAGCACACAGGCTCACATGTTTGGAAGCACACAGGCTCACATGTTTGGGAGCCCACAGGCTCACATGTGAGGAAGCACACAGGCACACATGTGAGGAAGCACACAGGCACACATGTGAGGAAGCACACAGGCACACATGTGAGGAAGCACACAGGATCACATGTGAGGAAGCACACAGGATCACATGTGAGGAAGCCCACAGGCACACATGTGAGGAAGCACACAGGCACACATGTGAGGAAGCACACAGGCACACATGTGAGGAAGCACACAGGCTCACATGTTTGGGAGCCCACAGGCACACATGTGAGGAAGCACACAGGCACACATGTGAGGAAGCACACAGGCACACATGTGAGGAAGCACACAGGCACACATGTGAGGAAGCACACAGGATCACATGTGAGGAACCACACAGGATCACATGTGAGGAAGCCCACAGGCACACATGTGAGGAAGCCCACAGGCACACATGTGAGGAAGCACACAGGCACACATGTGAGGAAGCACACAGGCACACATGTGAGGAAGCACACAGGCACACATGTGAGGAAGCACACAGGCACACATGTTTGGGAGCCCACAGGCTCACATGTGAGGAAGCACACAGGCACACATGTGAGGAAGCCCACAGGCACACATGTGAGGAAGCACACAGGCACACATGTGAGGAAGCACACAGGCTCACATGTGAGGAAGCCCACAGGCTCACATGTGAGGAAGCACACAGGCACACATGTGAGGAAGCACACAGGCTCACATGTGAGGAAGCACACAGGCTCACATGTTTGGGAGTCCACAGGCTCACATGTGAGGAAGCACACAGGCACACATGTGAGGAAGCCCACAGGCTCACATGTGAGGAAGCCCACAGGCTCACATGTGAGGAAGCACACAGGCTCACATGTTTGGAAGCACACAGGCACACATGTGAGGAAGCACACAGGCACACATGTGAGGAAGCACACAGGCTCACATGTTTGGAAGCACACAGGCTCACATGTTTGGGAGCCCACAGGCTCACATGTGAGGAAGCACACAGGCACACATGTGAGGAAGCACACAGGCACACATGTGAGGAAGCACACAGGCACACATGTGAGGAAGCACACAGGCTCACATGTTTGGAAGCACACAGGCTCACATGTTTGGGAGCCCACAGGCTCACATGTGAGGAAGCACACAGGCACACATGTGAGGAAGCACACAGGCACTCATGTGAGGAAGCACACAGGCACACATGTGAGGAAGCACACAGGCACACATGTGAGGAAGCACACAGGCACACATGTGAGGAAGCACACAGGCACACATGTGAGGAAGCACACAGGCTCACATGTTTGGAAGCACACAGGTTCACATGTTTGGAAGCACACAGGTTCACATGTTTGGAAGCACACAAGCACACATGTGAGGAAGCACACAGGTTCACATGTGAGGAAGTACACAGGCATGCATGAGAAAGCACACAAGCACATATGTGAGGAAGCACACAGGCTCACATGCGAGGAAGCTATTGGTTGATTTTTGTGTTTCCTCTTTAAAGGCTTATACCTGTGTTCTCCTGTATTTCTTTGAGAGAGTTATTAATGTCCTTCTTCAAATTATCTACCAGCATCATGAGATATGATTTTAAATCTACATCTTGCTTTTCCGGTGTGTTGGGGTATCCAGGACTTGCTGTGGTTGGAGTACTAGGTTTTTATGATGCTAAGTAGTCTTGGTTTCTGTTGGTAAGATTCTTGTATTAGCCTTTCACCAACTGGTAATCTCTGGTGTTAGATGTTCTGTCTCTGGCTGGAGCTTGTCCCTCCTGTGCATCTGTAAGCCTGTGTCAGCACTCCTGGGATACCAGCTCTCTTCTGGCAAGATCAGTGCACAGAGGGCTGTGGAACAGCCCCACCTCTTGGGTACAGATGTAGGCACATAGGACCCTGTCCCAGCGGCTCTGTAGCTTCTGTGTCCTGTGAGCTCCTGAGTGGATCCATCTTAGAGAGTCACTGGAGAGAAAATGGAGATGTCACCTATGTCCCAGGTTCAGAGCACCCCCTGAAGGCAAGCTCTCCTCTGACAGGAAAGGTGCACACAGGACTGAGGATCAGCCCCACCTCCTGGGTGCAGATGTAGGCCCATAGGAGCCTGTCCACTTCTGCAGCCTGTGCAACCTGCCTTAGAGAGTCACCAGAGAGAAAAAAAATCAACTTTTGTTTTCTTTATAGACATAAAGGCTTTCTTTGTGTGTGTGTATCACATTTTCCATGTCCATTAATCAGTTGATGGTTTCTAGGCTATTATACTAGCTATTATGAATATGACAGCACTGAATGTGCATGTGTAAGTGTTGAAGTAGGATACGGATTTGTTTAGCCTGAAATGAGAGCTGGGTCAGATTGTGTTTTTATATCTGATTTTTTTATTATTATTTAAGAAACCTTGGATCTTATTCCCAAAGTGGACTATGTAGCTTACACCCTCACAATAGTCTAAAAGGGTACCCATCCCTCACTTCTACATGAGTATTTCTTTAGTTGTATTCTCGCTGATAACCATTTAGACTGGGGTGAGCTAGAGTGCTGTGGTAGCTTTAATCTGCATTTCCCTGAAAGCTAAGTATGGAGAGAACCTTGTGAAGTATTTTCTGGCTATTTGTATTTTTTCTTGTAAAAAAAGAACCATAGTCTAATTTTTAATTGAATTATTTTCTTGATATTTCATAGTTTTAGTTTCTTATATATTCTAAAATGCTAATCCTGTCAGAAATAAAATGGACAATGATTTTTCTCTCTTTCTTTCTCTCTTTCTCTTTCTTATTTTCTCTTTTTTTCTTTCTTCCTTTCTTTTTTTCTATTTTGGCTTTTTGAGGCATGGCTTCTTTATGTAGCCCTGGCTGTCCTGAAGCTCACTCTGTAGACCAGGCTGCTCTCGAACTCAAAAATACAGCCTGTGGAAGTCAGTTCTGCCATGTGGGTCTGGCTCTGACTCTGCTGGGATTAAAGGCATGCACTCCTATTTTGTAGGCTGCCTCTTTGCTTATGGTTTCCCATGCTATAAGGCTCTGTAGTTTGATGAGAACCAGTCTATCAGTTGTCATTCTTTTTACCTTTGGTGCAGGACTCCATCCAAAAACTCCTCACCCACATGCACATGTTGACATGTTTTCTGTAGTTCCTTCCTCTGGTAGCTTTAGGTCATCAGGTCTTACGTTGAAAACTTCGATCCATAATTGTTTGTTTCTATTTCATTAATTTCTATCTTGATCATTATTTTTTCTCCCTGTAGACTGCTTTAGTGTTGGCTCAGTTCTCATTTTCCCAAACCTGGAAGTAGATGCGTACACGGTTTTTCTTTGCTTCTTTCTGACTTTTGGTCTGATGTTGAGAACTGCTTAGCTTCCTCTCCCGCTGCCTTCATTGTCCCATAGACTTTGCATGTTGTGTTTTCATTTTCCTTCATTCGTAGCAATGTTTTCCCTTTCCCTCTGGAATTTTTTAGTGACTTTATTTTTAACAGTCAGCAGCATATGGTGTAATCTTCCTGGGTCTGTATAGTGTCTGAAGTCTTTCTTGTTACCAGCTTTATTTCATTGTGTTCAGATAAAATACAGAATGGAATTCAGCTCTCTTATATTTGTTGAGGCTTGATTTGATTGTTAATATACGACCTGTTTTGGAGAAAGTTCCATGCTCCTGCTAACTAAAATTGTATCCTCTCTAGCATTGAGTGGAACATTCTGTAAATGTCTCTTAGATCCATCTGACTTATAGTGTCGTTTAACTCCAGTATTTCTCTTTGTTTTTTGTCTGGGTGACCTTTCTCTTGGTGAGTGTGTGATGTTGACGTTTTCTGGCATAACTGTGTTAGAGATTATCTGTAGCTTTAGATTTTTGAGTGTTTGCTTTATAAAATTTCGTTCACCTATACTTGGTGAATGTGTATTTAGAAATGCAATATGCTTTTGATGGAATGTTTCCTTAGTTATGACATGGTTTCAGACACATTCTGTCAGATGTCAGAGTCACTAGTCAGAGGTCAGTGAAGGCTTCACTGGGTAAAAACGCTTCCTGCTGTGACCCGTGTTGGATCCTCAGGATCACATGGTTGAAGGGGATAAGTGCTTTCACAGGCTTCCTTATATCTGCCACATGTACACTCTGGCTATCACATATCACATGCACACAACTACAGAAACAGGTTTTTTAAAATAAATGAATGTTTTTTAAATAAAATTTTTCAGTAAAAGAAAACCTAAACCAGGTCTTTTCTATTTTCATTTGTTTGTAATACCTTTCTACCCTAAAATGGTACTGTACATGATCTTAAGGTAGTGTTCTGAGAGGCAGCAAAAATATGTGTCCTCTTTGTTAATCCATTCTTTTAGAATGTATATTTTTCCTGGTGACTTGAGACAATTAATATTCAGAGTTGTTTTAACAGATGTGTGTGTTCTTGTTCTTTTCTTCATTTTATACTGTTTCCCTAGACTGCCTTGATTAGTTGCTTTGGTATTGTTTATTTTTCCCTTGATGCTTCATGGTCTGTGTGTGTGTATGTGTGTGTGTGTGTGTGTGTGTGTGTGTGTGTGTGTGCATTTTTCTTTAATTCCCAATATCCTTTATAGAATTGGTTTATACTTAAGAGTTGCTTTGGTCTGTTTTTATCATGGACAGTTTTGCTTGGTAGAATAATCAAGGTCAGCTAATCTGATCTAACTTCTGTCATCAGAAGGTGGGCCTCATCTTTACACATGTCTGAGTCCTTTCCTCTTGCAGCTGTCATTGTTCAAGCTGGTTTTTATATTCTCAACTTATTCAATATTTAGAATACTCAGACAGGGAGATATTTTTATGTTACAAATGACGAAAGTAATGTATAGTGTTACTAGGTGGCTTCAAGGTTGCACGTGCAGTAGTGATGCTAGCATTGGAACTGAACGGTTTGGCTAAAGATTTATTCTCTATATTTTTAGTGTTATATCCTTATTTCACTTGCACAGATATGAGATACATCTGTCATATGAGAATGTACTGTTTGAGCCCTGAACTCTGCCAGTGAAACCCAATATGTTCAGATTTATTTATATATGAATGGCCATATGTAATTATTTAATAAATATTGTGGGGAATTTGTCATGATATACACTGATATCAGAGAACTGGGGAAAGATATCAAAGAGATAACTACAATAAGTAGAGGGCATTAGAACAGTCATCACTTCTGAGAGGTCAGAGGCTCTCTCATGCTAAGGATCTGCAATTTTATTTCTAGGGTGATGAGTTGTCAGGGGTGTTTGAGGTAGGAACATGTCTTAAGTTGGTCTCATCATTGTGTAAAGACTCAATTGCAAGAGGTTGGATTTGGAATAGGAGAAATCTGTTCTTTTAATCACCAAGGGAGAAAAACTGTAGCTCAGATTTGTGTTTTAGCAGAGGATATTTTATTTAAGATATAATAACAGATAAAAATCAGTACATTTAATTTATGAATAGATGAGTAGTTGAAGAGAGATAGATATCACAATTATACCACCTTTGTAATCTGGCATAGATGGCCGGGATTGTTAATTAACATATAAATAATGTTAAGAGAAGAGTTACATGTAACAGTTAAGAGGTCAGCTCTGCAAATTTTAAGCTCAGAGTATCTGTTAAACCTTAAAGGCAAGGGGCCACACAGGTGGGTGTTGGAACTTTAGGAGAGATGGCTTGACTGGTGATGAGAAGTCTGGTGTTAATTCTATTGGACATTTAAATCATGGAACTACATGTTCCCTGGAGCATGAATATAACTGGAAAAGAGTTGAATCCCCATCATATCAGTAGAATGTTAAAGAGGAAGAGCTAGTGAAGGGGAACAAAGTATAAGCTAAAGGAAGTAATTGTAAAGGAGTAGTAGTCACCTCCGCAGTCATAGCAAGAGATCAATGGTGTGGCCTGAAGTTTTATCAGTGTTTTTGCACCATTGTCTTGATGATAACCATGTACTTCATCTCCATGTCAGAATACTTATAAGAGTGAAAGGGGGACACTATATTCAAATATTTAAGGATAGCAGACAAATCAAGATTATGTCTCACTGAAGACAGCCTTGAGATTGGTGGGAGGGATTTCAGTGAGACCAATGTCTTTTGGGACGGGAAGAACCCTTTGAGAAGTATTCTCGACAAGGACCATAGCAGCACGATGGTAGTGAGTTGGGGATGCAGCTCGATGATGGCCAGTGCTTGTCCCACTTCCTTGGGACCCTAAGACACACTTTGCTGACACACATGAAGGAAACAGGAGAGTACGTAATGGGAAAAATTCAGTACAGATGCAAAGCTTTAATCATTTGGAACTGAATGAACAAAGGTCTTGATTAGCTTGAATAGGATGAAATAAAGTGCATAGATGGAGGATCATTTTTAGTTTGCAAATCTAATGGTTCAAACTGTAACATTCTGAAAGCAAAGAATGAGCCTTGTCTGATCTTATTTTCTTTATTAAATAGGAACCAAGATGTCAGTTAGGCAGGAAATCCTCTGGGCCACAAGAGATTGCAGAAAGGATGGATAAGTCACATAGTCTTGTGGTTATCTTGAGAAAGAATTCTAAGTACCACTTTAAATAATTAATTTCCATGATGTGACTTTATTATTCATTATTTGGATTTAATTAATAATTTGGAATTTATGCCACAAACTACATCACAAATTAATTTTCCCAAGTGAATGGTTTGTTATCTAGAAGGAATCACTCATTTATTATATTACTCTTAAATTTACTTAAAAGGAATTTTCACATCTTTTAGTCAGGTCCATAAGTTATTTGAAATTTACTTTCTTGTACCATTACATAGATGAGTAGCACTGTGTGCAAGAGTCTCAGTGCTTGTGTGAGAGAACTCAGAGGAGTCAACATGTGGCGTCATGGCTGTGATTTACAGTGAAGGGATACCAGGAAGAGGAATGGAACAAGAACACACAAGTATTGTGTGTGTGTGTGTGTGTGTGTGTGTGTGTGTGTGTGTGTGTGTGAGAACCACAGAATCAGCATGCAAGTGGCCATAGGAAACATGCTGGTTCCTCTAGCATCTGCTTGAGAACAGGTGTGGATCTTACCTACCAAGTTGTCTGAAGACACATTGCTGAATTTTTATTTGAGGCTGATCATACATATATCCCCAGTTTAGTTACATTCTAATTTCAACATCCCTGAAGGAAATAAGTTGTTTATCTTAACACCTATTTATGCAAAGGTATTGTTTGCATAAGCAGTTTAGGGACATTAAACACCAATGTGGCTTAATAAATTATGCCTTAGTCCTCTTTGTGAAAGAATATCATGTATTAGTCATCTTAATTACAGAGTTTTTATAGCTTATGTACATAGATGATTAAATATTTTAGTATCATTCTTTGAGCTTTTGAAATAGGCTAATCAGAAAATGGAAGAGTCCCTAACAAGAGTCAGTGTCATCACATTTTGTTTGTTCTAACCCCAAAGGAAAAATGATATGATAACTCCTGATGTATGAGAAACTCTAGGAATTTAGGACTATAACAGAGTTCACTAGTCATCAATATGCAATGAAAATGATGTCATTTTACTGTGAGACTATGTAGTTTTTCAGAGTTTATTTTTTTAACATTTCTTCAGAAAATTAATACATCTAAGTTATCTTGGCATCTTAGGGTCTTCAAATGTTTTATTCAATTTCACAGATACTATCTGGCATAATTTTATAAATCTGAAAATAAATAATTGTAAATCTGTGGCTAGAGAGGTGACTCAGTGGTTATGTTCTCTTCCCAGCACCACATGACAACCCACAACTGCCTGGAAGGGCAGTTGCAGGGGATCAGGTACCTTCTTCTGGCCTTCACAGGTACTTCACACCTGTGATGGTGTATATGCAGGCAAAACACTTAAACACACAAAAAGATATCTTTAAAAAATATAAACTCATCTACTATGTGACTGTTCTTTTCTGTCCTGTTCCAAGTATCAAGTCACATCTTATGGTTTATATGCAAAATACAAACTTCCAAATGGGACTAAAGGTCCATTTTTCTTTCTTCAACTCCTGTTTACTGTACTGATCATATTCTTTGTGAGATTTAGGCGTTAACATTTACAAGGCATATAGTCTTCCACTTGTAAGCCTTAACTATATAGCATAAACTTCTCTATAATATTCCTTCTTATTTCACACTCATATGCTCTCCAATGGCTTTCCCTCCTTGATTCTTGAACCTGATAATTTGTGGCATCTATGATTTTTTTTTATGCCTGGTCTTGCTTCAGGTTTTTTTTTTTTTGTTTTTTTTGTTTTTTTTTTTATTGTATTTTCGTACTATTGAGACAAAGGTAAAGAAAGTGGGCAATTTAACTAATATTTAACTAATATATTCAAGCATCCCAGGGATCAGGTTTCTTCTCATAGAAATGATGGTGCCTTTGCAGAAGTCTTCTGTATTTTGGGGGGAATAATTTGAAAGCTTACATAGGTAGCACATGACTTAGTTTTCACTAAATGTATTAATGGCTAGCTGAGACTGTACTACCTGTCAGAACTCTGCAAACAAGTGTCTACTATATAGTAATCCTCAAGAATCCAGTGACTGTGTATGTGCCAGAGCTATTACATAACTCTTCAGCTTCCTGTGACCACACACACACACACACACATATTAATGCTGCTATAAATGATCTTCTGATGAATATTTATTCCTGTTTTTAGTAGGATACTTGAATTTCTAAAATCAAGCTCTTATCTTGACATTGCTGTCATTTTGTTAATTTTATGATCAAGCAATGGCTTTATGATTAATCCAAATCAGTATATTTGATTCTTTTTTAAAAAGCTGAGTTCAGACTTTAAAATATTACTGTTGTAATTTTTGTTGGATATGTTAGTTTTATCATATTTTTAAAAGCTGTACTTTGCATTTCAACCTAGCTCATAAATTATGCTTAATCATGACCTACTAGGTTAACTCATGTTTTTTATATGCTTTAGTCATATAAAAATTATTTACTTTTGTCATATAACAAGATGACTGAGGAGAGTTGGCATTTGATTTGTATTGTCATCCCAAGCTGCTTTATAAAAAAAAAAAGGTGACTAGCAGAAAAGTTGATTAAAGCAGAAAGGAATATTAGCTTCTTTGTGTCACACACGTACAAACACAAACACTCATCCACATGCACATATATTCATAAGACATATGTCCTCATGTATACACACATACACACATATGCACAAATAAATCAATGTAATTTTAAAAGCAATACTATTCAGATATATAATATTCTAGCAAGGCTTAATATAAAACTTCATAATAATCACAGTAATATTTTTCTAATAATGTGGATCTTCACATAAATGGAATATATAGGCAGAAAACTCATCTCAGTTTCTGGTTTTGCTGAAGAATGAGTTAAGGAAAAATGGATTTGAGAACTGGTGGTATTTAATAACTACAGACAAGAGAAGACAGACCTGTATACTAATTAGAGGTAGTGGAGGGCGACATATGAAACAAAAAGGTAATGTACTGTGTGGTTTTAAGAACGAGAGCTGTTAACTATTGCATCCTTTTGAATTGAGGTTGATTGAAAATTCATTTTTTTTAAAAAAGCATTTTATTTGTAAATGAACAAGCCTAACATGAATGAACCACTTGCAACCCAAGGCGCCCAGTCAGAGGTTAGTTTAATACCCAGAGCTCTGTGGGAAGCATTGGTAGATGAAGAAGGGCTTAAATGTATACCATGAAATCAGAACACTGAACAGGATTCACAAAACAGTTTTGACTAAATGATGCAAAAAATGACTGACTGCAGTGGTGGAACAAGACAAGAAAGGAAAGAAGACACAGCACTGTTAACATATACCAGATGTAGCTAACATCTGATTGCTGTCATTAGCAGTTGGGGAATTAGAGAATATCACCTCCAACTGTGTTGAAAGGACCACTTAGGACCTGTGCAGAAGAAATTAGCTTTATTGTCAGAAAAGGATTGAAGAAAGGAGGAATGGAACAAAAATCAGATTGACTGTTCCAGGTCTCTGTGTTTGTGAGAATGAAGTGGAGAGGGTACACCCAGGTGGCTTCCTTCATCTTGGTGCAGTTCTCTTTAGTCTCTCTTGTCCGGCACAGCTTCCAACTGTGGGCAGTGTTCATAATCAGGAGCTATAGTTACAGAGATGACAGAAGTGTGGATTCAAAACTTCAGGTTGATCAACATGGGATCAGAATTTTTCAGAAAAGAAAGATTCTTTTTACTTTTTAAAAGGTTATTCTTTTACTCTTTAAAGCTTTACAGTTACATTGTGTATTTTATATAGTCATTTTAGTTTCTCAATATTACCCAATATAAAATATATTCTATGTTTTACTTAGTTCCTATGATACATAGACCTCAGAAACAATAATATTACCTCATTGAAGAGTTATAATTGGAACACTGAAAGGATTTAAATTTTATTTCTCTACTGTATAATACTAATTAGGTCCTCACATAAGAGTTGTATTTGAAAAACTAAGTATAGCAGAGGACTCATCGTAATGTAATAATGACAAGAATTCAACATGTTAATAAAGTACTTTGGGGTCTGGGATATAGCTTAGTTGGGAGAGTGCTTAGAATGCACAAAGCCCTGTGTTACATCTCCAGCATCCCCCAAACTAGGTGTAGCACACACCTAGCACTTAGGAAGGAAGACCAGAAGTTCAAGGTCATCCTTGGTTACATAGTGTTAGAGGTCAGCCTAGAGTACGAGGTCATGTCTCAAGTAAAAGCATGGAAGACAATATTCTCTGGGAGGTAAGTTCATACTGTGATTTCAGATGTTGTGTAATTATTCTTCTCACTGTTGCGGGTCTTCTTACATCTTCTTTCTTTTCTTTTCTTTTCTTTTCTTTTAGGTTTCTTTTATTCAAAACCTTGTATTTTGTGTAGAGAGAGTTTACCGTGTTCCTGACTTTGGTGTCTGGGAAAGAGGAAGCAAATATAACAATGGCAGTACAGAACTGCACTCAAGGTATTTGCCCAGTTTTGAGGATGGTCTTATTGTTGTTTATAGGTATAGATTCAAATATGAAACTAAGAAGCCAAAGCATGGGGCTGGGTCTGTTGTCTCTATGTTGATTCTAGTACAGGTTATTTTCCTGTTTGTAGTCCAAGTAGGATTCACTTACAATAAAAACAATACAAACCAATGTCTGAAAGGAGCAAGGCCTGTCTCCCACGTCTCACCCACAGTTCAACTTTCTCTTTAGTCATAGCTTGGCCTTTCTGGTCAACCATTTTGTATCTTTTCCTCTGTAATTGCATTATTTAAAATATCAAGTATGTCTAAAATGTCCAAAAACCAGCTATGTATGCAGTGCCTGTGAGATTCCTTTCCATGTTACAGAAATCATTTCTACCTGGACCACAGGCTCTCATACTTATCAGTAAAGGTTAGCATTCTTTGGTCTGACTGCCTTCACCATGTTGAGCTATAACCTGTGTTTGAATCAGCAATGCTAGCTAATGACTGAGTTTGGTAATTTACACATTCACTCTATTTGTTGTTGAAGAAATAGCTTTAACAACTGATGACACCTTTGATTTATCCTAACTTAATGCACTGGAAGCTATCCTTTAACTGATTACAAAACAGTCTGAGTCCCTGGGCTCTGCTCTTTTTCTGAGTGGTGCACTGAAAGAATTTAAGCAAAAGTTATCACTAGAGATCAGTTTGAATTGCTGAGACTAGGATGAAGAATAGAAACCAAGTCTAGAAAATACTGGTAAATAAATCTGCATCTCTGGAGCTGGAGAGATGGCTCAGCAGTTAAGAGCATGCACTGGTCTTACAGAGAGGACCGGAGGCCCCTTCCCTGCATCCATTGTCTGGTGGCTCACAGCCTCTTATAATTCGAGCTCCAGGGTCCAATGTCCTCAAGGCACCTACACTTATGTGCACATGAACCCAATTAGGCACACAGACATAATTGAAAATAATAATATAAACAAAGTATCTACAACTTTGTATGTTTTGATCAATGACTAATCTTCTATAACAAATTAAGCTAGTATAACATACTTATTTTAAAATGCCATCCAGATCCTAGCTGTGTAAACTTGAATAAGTTATGTAATCTTTGTATGCCTCTGTTAATCTTAAAACAAAGCTGATAGCAGTTACTTTACAGAGTCACTACAATAATTCTAGTATGCTGTATACCTTGAATGCCTGGCGTTAGTGTGACCTAGAATCCTGATATGTCACTCATGGAAGAACATTTCAGTACAAAAGACCGAAATAAAAAGCACTGTCAGGTTGACCCCCAAAGGCTGGTATTATTACAGAGCATTCTCTATAGATATTTATTCACATGGAACATTATTACATGTACAGCAGAATAATAGCAGTCATTGAACTTGGGAAAGTAGAGGAATGTTGTGAAAAAGCTCCATTTAGACATCAAATCTGATGTCTAACTAAACATTGTAATACGTTTTCTTTTGGCCAGCCTCTAAGTCTCCACCATCCAGAGAGCAGTTGAATCCTATGGGAGAAGATGGATCTGCTTAGGTAGTGTTAGTTATCATTTTTCCTTTTAGTATATTTGTCCCTTCTGTGCTTTTTAGTAACCACTTAAGGATATGCCAGTCTGATTTCTGTTTATTTTCATCCTGAAATATTAGAACTAAACTCTTTTCCATACACAAAGACTATCTTAAACTTGGAAAGAACTCCGGGTGAAAATCCCTATTAAAAGTGGACATCTTAAGATATCACTAATGAACACATAGAAACTTCAACTGCTCTTCCTGTAACTCAGATGCCAGACTTTAATTTAAGTATTAAAAAATTATCATGTGATGCTCTCTGCTATCCTTGCCATAAAAAATTAAACTTAACTGTAGCCGGCCAGTTTTATTCAACTGGATAAGTAATGAAGTTTGCCATTTGAGGTTATATGATAGGTTTTATATATATTAACATTAACCTTATTGTTTGTTGTATAACAATTTATAATCTGCCCAGAGAATTTTATTTTTTCTTATACACCCTCCACCTCTACAGTCATTCTGAATTATTATTCACATATGCCTGTGTTTGGTGTATCATCTCTCATGCTGAAAGAATACGTTTTGAAATAGTAAGGCAACTGTATCTCATGGTGTTCGTGGACCAGTGATGGTGTTAGTGGCAGGCAACCAGTATCTTCTGTCCTATGTAGTAAAATATAGAGCTAATTCCAGCTAGCAGTCAAGTTGTGACCCTTCATTGATTTCTGTAATAGGACACCTCCAGATTATGTGAGCCTGCTTAGATCTGTTCACTACCACCTAGTTTACCAGCCTTTCTATATCTGCAAGCTTTTCTTATAATTTCAGATTGCTTTGAATTGAATTCAGGTGTTCTTCTTCTGGATGCTTCTGGATAAAACTATCGTAGATCGAACAGACCATAAGGAGAAAATGTGTTTAATATACTTACCCTACTGAATGTCATAGTTTTACATTGTAGTACTTTGTGGATTATCAGCTGTTTATTCTCATAAAATGACATTGCTGACTGGGAGCTGTTTAGTACCGCAAGAATCTAATTGTACCACATATTTCTAGCCTGAGAAAAGATAAACATTTTAAGTATGTTTTCTACTGAATTGCTATTTCTTTTATATCACTGTAAAAAAAAATACTAGTGTCTTAGTCACTGTTCTATTGCTGTGAAGACACTATGACCAAGGAAACTCTCATAAAGGAAAGCATTTAATTGGAACTTGTGTACAGTTTCAGAGCTTTAGTCCGTTATTTTGGTGGGAAGCATGGCTCTGGAGCAGTAGCTGAGAACTTTACATTCCTGATCCTCAGGCACCAGGGTGGGGTGGAGGAGAGGGGCCTGGCTTAGGCTTTTGAAACTTCAAAGGCCAACCCCAAGGACATAAATCCTCCAAGAAGGCCACAACTCATAAGCTTTCCCAAACATTATCATTCTTTGTTGACTAAGCATTCAAACATTAAGCCCATGGGAGCCATTCTTATTCAAACCACCACAGCTACTTAAGCTGGACATGAGGATTCAACCCTTTATCTGAACCCCATTGAAATCACATCCTTAGCTTCTCTAGATAAGCCTTCAGTAAGGAGATCTATTGCTGGGCTTGGGGAGATTGCTCATTTGCCTTAGAATTATTTGAACCTGTTTTGATAACTGCCTCTCATGTTAAAGTGCAGGATATGGTGGTACGCCCGGGAGGCAAAGGTGTGTACATCCTTGGGGCTTGCTCGTCAGACCTGGTAGACTTGTCAGGTTCAGGCTAGTGGGAGGGCTTGTCTAAAAAAACCCAAAAAACATTGCTGTCAATTCCTGGTCACTGCGATTCTCTTGAGTCAGGGATCTCTCTTTCTGTAATCTGTGTGGTAAGAATTTATACTTTCCTTACTTTTTTGACTCTTTGCCATTCCCTCTATGTCTGTGCTTTCCAGTTGCCTATAGCAGAAGGATTGGGGATGGAGCCTATGACTGTTGCCTTAGAACTTTGCCTCTCCTTTCTTTTGGCACACTGGGTAACACTCCTCTAAGTTGTACTTTGTATGCAGGAAGACTGCTATCCCTGAACCACTAAAAACACACCTTTCTGGTGTTCAGAAACTACAGTCCTACTCTTTGACATCTACCCTTGCCCAGTCCTTTAACAGTTGCAGTCTGTGGTACTGAGAGCTATAGAATATATATTTAAATCACCTAGAAGCATCAGTTCCTTTACAGAGGGAAACAAACTTGGAGGGGTGTATGATTTTTCCCTCTTAACTTAATGATAGAATCAGAACTAGATTCCAGGTTAAGAACATCCGGGTGAAAAATAAACCCCACTAGACTGTGGCTCCGAGGTTATTTTTGTTCACATCTTGACATTCAACTCCTCTATGGGCTAAACTCACTTAATATTTTTTAGATAAAGCCCAGATTGTTGTTGTTTTCTTTAAATGGTACTCGTCATCCATTTATCTAAAGTTAGTCTAAGCACAGTTTCACCCTTTCCGGGCTCCCGCAGAAGGCTCTATTAATCACTCCAAATTCACCACTTCTCTTCAAGTGTTGCCTAAGTAACTGTTGGCTGGGCCCAGGCTATTTCCCTGTGCTTTTTCACTGATTTGGCTTTTTTTAGGCCTGAGCTTCTTTCAGCATCTCCTGAGACAACTAGGGTGATACTAGACTATGTTCTTTCTCTTTCTCTCTTCTGATCATTCTCCAAGGCCTGTATTAAATGCTCAAAGAGCACTTCAGTATCTATTTATAGCAACGGCAGTTCTCAACTCCCAGTTACACATCCAGCTAATTTCACATTGCCTCTGGGGTTGCATTTAAACCTATAGCTTCTTCATTTTGGTGAAGATTCAAGTTTTACTTATAAAGTATCCATTGAATCCTAAGGCCTAACCTTGCGGAAAAGTTTTCTAAGCATTAACTTATAAATAAGACTCTTATGTTCGACCAAATCCTCACCTTGCTTCATCAGTAGTTCTGGTGTTTGAGATTAAGGATGAATGAAAAGTAAAACAATTAAAATTGATATTTATTTTTTAAGGTTTATATTGTATATATTGTGTTCTCCTTGTTTTTTAGTAAAGTAAAAAACAGTAAAATATTAGATATGTAGCAGTTTAAGATTCCTTTAGTGACCGTGTTATTCCTATGGCATTCATTGTTTAAGACAACTGCTTGGTATTTTTTCTTTCTTTCTTTAAAATTCTATTATTATTATTAATTATTATTATTATTTTATTCTTCTCTCAGATATTATATCCAGATTGCAGTTTCCCCTCCTTCCTGTCCTCCCAGTTCCTCCTTCCCACTTCCACCCCCCCATCTATTCTTCCTGCTGTTCTCTTCAGGAAAGCCAGGCCTCCCATGGAGATCAACCAGTCATGGCATATGGAGTTGCAAAAGAGGATGCACCTTCCCAGTAGGAGGAAAGTGTCTCAAAGGTCCCTGTTCCCACTGTTAGGAATCCCACAAGAAGACCAAGCTCCACAACTGTAATAAATATGCAGAAAGCCTAGGTCAGACTCATGCAGGCTTCTTGGCTGTCAGTTCAGTCTCAGCCCACAGCAGCCCATGTTGGTTGATTCTGTGGGCTTTCCTGTGGTGTCCTTGATGTCTCTGGTATCTACAATCCTTCTTCTCCCTCTCCCACAGGATTCTTTGAGCTCTGCCTAATGTTTGGCTATAAATCTCTGCATCTGATTCCATCAGTTGCTGGATAAAGCCTCCTTGATAACAATTGGGCTATCTGACCTCTGGGTCCTAGCAATTTCAGAGTTGAACACCCTCTCATGGCATGGGTCTCAAGCTAGATCAGTCATTGTTGGCCACTTTCACAATTTCTGCATCACCTTTACCCTAGCACATCTTACAGGCAGGACAAATTGTAGCTTGAAGGTTTTGTGGCTGGGTTGGTGTCCAAATTCCTATTCAGGCTCCATATACCCTAATGCTAGGAGTCTTAGCTAGAGGTACCTGTAGAGATTCCTGGGAGTTTCCATTACACTAGGTTTCTAGCTTGTCCCTGAGATAACCAATTCCAGTAGTCTCTTGTAGTATACACTATCTAGCCTCCCTGAACTTGATCCCTCCTGTTCCTGTCCCCACCCATCCCTAGTCCACTTGTGTGGAGGACTAAGAGTTCAAGACCATGGCTACATAGTGAATTTAAGGCTAGCTTGGGGTGCATTTAACCCTACATAAAAAAAAAAGATAAAATCCCTCCCCCCAATGAAAACAAGACTAGTTACAAAGCTACAGTAATTTAAGATTGTATGATTTGTCTATACAAACAAACATTGAGATCAATAGAATTAACAGTCCAGAAATAAATCCATTCATATCGGGTCAATTCATTTTGATAGTACAGTGACCCAATTAAAAACAGTCTTTTCAGTGTGGAGTCATGGGATCAATGGATATCCACATGTAAACCAATAGGTCTGAATCTCACCTTATACTATGTACAGAAATAAACTCGATGTAGTTCAGGGACCTTACTTAATAGGAACTACTGTCGATGGTTAAAAAGAAGCTAAGTGGAGCACTTGTGATATAGGATTACATAGTGGTTCTTAAATCTGAGGCTCAAAACACGAGCATCACAAAAGGAGACAATGTTCCATATAGGTTTTTTCTGCAGTGAAATTTTTCTGGGCTTAATGCATAGTATTGGACGTTATTTGCTTAGTTATTATATGCATTATATGTAATATATGCATATTATAGTTACACAGTTTTTGTTCAGAAAATTCCAAATGTTTCTAGAATGCCTATATGAACTTGCATTTACACCAGCAAGAATGATGCAGTTTGTTTCTGTCTTGGTATCATCAGTAGTTTCTATTTTAGCTTCTCTGGCTGGCTCATAATGATGCCTAATTCTGATCTTATTTTGATTTCCTATTGGCTGATAATGTTGACATCTTTTATGTGTTTATTTGTGGTCTATAGATCCCTTTTGGTAAAAATATTTCTCTCTATATTTTTGTCAATGCTTTAGTTAGATTTTTTTTCCCAAATCTTGAGATCCTTTATATATACTCTATATGCCAGTCCTTCTTTATTTATTTACTGAGGTAATAGGGATTGAACCTAGGACCTCATGTACATTGACATGAGTTATACCCACAGCTTGTATCCTAATCTTTAAAACATTTTATATGTATGTGTTTGTGCACCACCTGCATACAAGAGCCTGTAGAGGTCAGACAAGGTTTTGGGTTCCATGGCACTGGAATTACAGATGGTTGGGGCTGCCATGTATGTTCTGGGAACCAAACTTTCTGGAAGAGCATTCTGTGCTGCTGAGTCATCACCCTGCTCATCCTAATACCAATAGAGGCTTTTGTAAAGGAAACGTTTTTAATTCCAGTGAAAACCAGTTTGGCCGTTCTTTATTTTATGTTTGATGTTTATTTGTGTTTTATAACTCTTTGCCCAGTCTTTGCTGGAGATTTCCTCCCCCCACACTCCAATGTCATAGTTTTACATTCATGATCCACTTTCAGGTAATTTGATATAAGGTGTGATGCTTAGGTTGAGATTGAGAGACTTTCTCTTTATTTGCCTGTCTAGATATTGAGCTCCCAGCACTATTTGTTACAGACTGTCTTCATTGAAACACTTTTCTCACTCTTAAAAATACAGTGACGTAGTGTAGCTCAATGGATCACTTGCCTAATAAACTCAAGACCTGGAGTTTGAACACTAGCAAATAAATAAATAAATAAATAAATAAATTCAATTACTTGATTGATGACATGGGCATTGGCCTGGTAGTATAGCACAGCAAGTCAATGTGCTTGCCATGCAACCTGATGACCTCTGGTCAATTTCCACAACCTACAATACAAAGAAAAAACTTACTACTAAAAGTTGTTCTTTTCCCACCACATGAGTGCCATGCTACACATTACATATTTAGACATTTATGGTATACAGTGATATCTATGTTAATACACACACACACACACACACACACACACACACACACACTATACAATACCCATGTATAAACAAATAATTTATGATAATGTTACTTCTTTTAAAAATTGGATATTTTAGCTGGGCGTAGTGGTGCATGCCTTTAATCCCAGCACTCAGGAGGCAGAGGCAGGCGGATTTCTGAGTTCAAGGCCAGCCTGGTCTACAAAATGAGCTCCAGGACAGCCAGGGTTATACAGAGAAACCCTGTCTTGAAAAACAAAAAACAAAAAAAAAACAAAAACAAAAACAAAAAAACAAAAAACAAAAAAAACAAAAACAAAAAAACAAAAAAACAAAAACAAAAAAACCCCAAACAACAAAAACAACAACAAAAATTGGATATTTTATTTACTTACATTTCAAATGTTATCTTCTTCCCTGGTTTCCCTTCCAGAACCCCCTATCCTATCCCCTATACCCCTGCTTCTATGAGGGTGCTCCCCCAACCACCCACTCCCGCCTCTCCACTCTAGCATTCTCATCCATTGGGGCATAGAGCTTTCACAAGAACCAAGTGCCTCTCCTTCCATTGATGCCTAGAAGACCATCCTCTGTTACATATGTGGCTGGAGCCATGGGTCGCTCCATGTGTACTCTTTGGTTGGTTTAGTCCCTGGGAGCTCTGGAGTTCTGGTTGGTTGATATTGTTGTTCTTCCTCTGGGGTTGCAAACCCCTTCAGCTCCTTCAGTCCCTTCTCCAACTCCTCCATTGGGGACCCCATGCTCAGTCCAATGGTTGGCTGCACACATTTGCCTCTGTATTTGTCAGGCTCTGGCAGAGCCTCTCAGGAGACAGCTAAGGATCTCATATCTATTTCTGAGTTGTGTATATGTCTTCTATGAGTTCTACATGGACTTCAGTATCCTTAGACAACAGTATAATATTCAGTATCCTTAGACAACAGTATAATACTTTTGAAATGGAATAGCCTGATTCTTTGCTTTCGAATTATTTTTAACATTTCAATATAAATGTAGAGTAATCTTGTCAATATCTACAAAATCTTGTTGGGATTTTGAACTTTGACCTCTTTCTTTCCTATACCGCTCTCTTATTCACGCGGTTGGACCTGCAGACCAGCTCTCAGGTCTCTGTAGATCAAATTCCGCTCTTAGTTTCTTGAGGATTTTTCTTAGGAGGATTTTCTTATACATTTTCTTATAGACTTTTTTCTAGATACCCTTTCTCCATTGTTGGATAAAAACCAATGTTTTTAGAGTGTAGATATGATAGATTACATTGATTGACCTTTTCATTAATGAATGTTGCTGTCACACCTTGCTGAATGATATTGAGGATTTCAATGTGTATGCTCAGAAGAGCTGTATAGGACATAGGGATCTATAGACTTCATTTGATTTCTTATGTATATCGTTTAGTGGCCAGGTAATGCTTGCTTCATAACAGGAATTTTTCATGGGAAAATTGTGTTAAATTATTATTCAATTTAAATATTTCATAGAAATCTAATGAAATCCTTAAGTCCTCTAGATTTTGTCTTGACCATTTTTCTTTCTCTTTTCACTCTAATTAAAATATTACATCATTTTACACCCTCGATCCAACACCTCTCAGGCCTTCCATTCCCTCTCTAGTTTGTGGATTCTTTCTCTTGTATAACTGTTATTACATACATAAGTGAATACCTAAATATAAATGCAACATACTCAGTCTGTTTAGTGTTGCTGGTACATAGATTATTTTAGGGCTGACTACTTGGTATGGTAACCATTTAGGGGGCTTATCCCTGGAGAAGACTCATTCTCTTATCTCTCAGCAGTTGTTAATCGCCTACACTCTTCATCTAAGGGTGGTCCACTAGATTTCCCCTAAGTTGGCATGTCATCTGCCATTGTCATTGGTCAGGTTTTGCTTAATGAGCCATATTGTTGAGATTTCATGTGTGTAGTTGCTCTGCCATAAGACCAAGTCCACAGCAGACTTTCAGATCCTCTGACTCTTGTACTATTTCGTCTCTTTTTTTCCACAATGTTCCTTGAGAGTTGGTGTAGGAATTCTGTTGTAGATGTATTAATTAGGGCTGGACAGCCCCATGGTCAGGTCAGTTGCTATCTGCATTTTGACCAGTGTGGCATTCTGTTATGGTCTCCATCTACTGCAGAAAGAAGTTTCTTTGATGGACGATGAGACCTATGCCTATCTGTGAGTATAAGGATGGATATTTAGAATGCCCTTAGGAAGGTAGAACAGAAGGTTCCACTATGATCCATGACCAGGGTAGGTTGGCTATCACCAGGCTTTAAGACAACTTTTGATTGCCATCAAAATATTAATGATACTGTTATACCTTTAGGCCTGCTCATCATTGCTGTGATTCATACATGTGATTCTCAGCTAGGTAGGACTATTGATTGTGTTCTTCCCTTAGCAGCTTGTATAGCGCCTTCTGGTACTACGAAAGCTAGTCCACAGGAAGGGAGAGTTTGGGTCAGATCAACCTTGAATCTTCCAATTCCTGTTTCCAAAGTCACTCTCCCAGCCAAATAGATTTTAATGTGCCTTACTACTTATTATCCTATAGTAAATTAGTGAGAACAGTTTGTTTAAACCTCTCAAGATGTCGATGAGGCAGTAATTAATAGTTTAGTGTGGTGGTTCTAATTTATTCTTTCATTTGTTCAGTTTCTGATGGGTCCTGGCAGAGTCCAGGGCTTTATGAATGGTCAGAAGCATCCCACCACAGAGCTTGTTGGGTTTATTCTTCCTGGGAAAGATGTGAATAAGCACCGGTTTACCCAGACAGGGCCCTGACAACAGAGCAAGGGAACAGATGCATCTATGTTTAACCTGGTGAAACAGTGACCTTACTATACTTACAGCAAGCCACAGGGTGCTTAGAGCAACGTGGGTGAGCACAGAAACTGTATTACCAGACCTACCACCCAGTGTTTACGATGACTTCAATGCTGCATAGTTGGAGTGACTCTTCTCAGCCCACTTCACCTCAGTTTCTACACTCCATACTCGAGCACCTCCACAAACCACATGCAGTCGATTAACACAAGATCTGCTGGGAGGATAGCTGGAATTTCAAATGAGGGTACAGTGACCCTCCTCATCCCTCCTTTTCTGAGGGAACAGTAGAAGCCACTTTGAACATGCTGTGATTAAGATAGTAACTACCATGCTGTCCCCTGACGACAGTGTCCTACAACACGGCTACACATTCAGCTAATGATTCTGAAATGTAACATTCATGCAAACACTTGTTTATCCAGACCTCCTCCCAGAGAAGAGTGAAAACTGGCCTTCCTAACATGTTCCTAGTGCTGCTGCTGCTTCTTTGGGGCTGCACTAGAGACATACTGATGTGATGCCAGTTTCTTGAGTTTCAGTGATACACATGAGCAATGTATGCAGTTGGGCTGAGTAAACAAATACTAATGTGCCATGAGTTAAATAAGCTTGCTGTAGTGTTTCCATTGTAGCAGTGTCGGGCATGAGCTAAACAAGGATGAAAGTTCACTCTGCTTGGAGCACTTGCACAGAACGTTGCATTTTTACTGAAATAAGTCATTTTCAGCACTGTTATATGTAGCATTGAAGAGGCCAAAGGAGTAGGACAGTGATGGAAATAACCCTCATTTTATTACAGAGAATTGAGAGACATGGTGATCAGGAATGCTGTGAACATAAAGTAATGCCAATTTTATTGGATCCTAGAAAGACCAGATTTGAGTGGCTACACTATATTACACTCTGTAACAAGTATATGACATACAAAATCTTCTTTAAGGCTTCAAATTGACACCAGAAAAGCCTGTTTCATTGCTATGAGTAATGATGCCCGAGCGGGCAGTGACTGCACAGGGCTCACCCTGTTCTTTTTGAGTTCATGTACAGAAATAAAACTGCTCTGTTCACTGGTAGAATCCAGGTCAAGGTGAACCTAGAAATAGTTTTCGTGGGTGATTAGTATGAAAAATGAAACTAAAATAATGGAAAGTGAAGATGGTGTTTTCCTCCTGTGTGTATTGTTATGAATGTTCATAAAGAAACTTGCCCATTGGATGTCAATAGTAATGTTTTCCCTTCTCTCTAGCTCTGTTGGTTTAGCAAAAGCAGCCTTAGAAGCGATTAATGGATTTAACCTCTTTGGAAACCAGGTAACTTAAAAACAAACAAACAAACAACTATTTATATGCATGTCTAAGTAATTTTTCTGTCTGTTATCAAAGTCATTTATTTAAAACCTGTGACTACCTGAGCTATTTGTGGCATCCAGTGCTTGAGCAATTTCGCTTGGAAGTGATTAACCCCTTGAAGTTCACCTTTCATTTGTTGTTGGTGGTAGGGTCCTGATAAGTCTGATTTTGGTTGTTGGGTAAGCTCTCTACTCTCTAAGCTGTTTCTGAGGAGTTTCACATTTTTTGATGTGTCCCTGGCATTGTGCACCATAGAGTTGACATGTCAGTGCTCATGTTGGTTTCAATTTTATTCATTTCATGCAGAGAGGGAATTTTTATAATGTCTACAGTAGGGCTGGGAAGTTGTGGGCCTAGTATAACTCTCCCTCCCTCCCTCCTTTCCTTCCCCCCGCCCCCCCTGCCCCGATCTTCCCTCCTTCCCTCTCCACCTGTCTCTGGATAAAGTGGAACCCAGAAAAATTACCTTAGATTTTCATGAGATCATTAAGCACTTTTTGCACTTACAGAATCTAAGAGCTGACAGTGGATTCCGTTATTTTTGGAAGAGAATGAGTAAGAGAAAGCTCAGCATTCTGGGGCAAGAACTGGACTCATTTTCTTCAGGAACATTTGAAGAGTCCTGAAATGGCAGAGCAATGTGACACTGTGTGTGATTGTGGCTAACAGCTGGTTACTAGTGTTCTTAGTCACAGAGGTACGGTGCAGAGACAGTGGGTTCAGCCAAAACGATAAGAAAAGGAAGCCCAATAAGGAAGTTAACACATTGGGGTAGCTTGTAAGTCTTCTAGTGTTTCTCAAAGAAGACTTCCAGGCACCCTGGATTAAAGCAGCTTGGACCGGCTAGATCTTCCTAGGCTGCAAAGGAGAAAACGGAGTGGCCCTGACTGTCCAGGTCTGCTGTGATGCTGGTAGTGATTGGCTTGTTTTTTGTCATGGTGTTGCTTCCTTTGAAGTACCTGAGGCCATGCCTACTATTTAACCCTGACCCCCTCCTTTCTATGCACACTCCATAGAGCACACTCACGCACAGTTCACTGTGCCTGCTGTCCTTGCTGCTTGTTGAAACTTTACTCTTCTGGAATCTGACCTGCCTAACCAGGCATTTCAATCTTAGGTATAAATGTTCTGCCAATATTATTTCTTAGCGTGTTTTTCAATCTTACATGTACATTGGGCTCAGAGGAATTCTGAAAGCAGTCACTCATGACACATAAGCACTTTCCTGACCTAGTATAAAAGGCGCTGTTTAGAATTTAGAGTTATCCCCTTAGAGTTTTAATGCTCAGAAATTCTAAAGTGCAGCCAAGAGCGTAGCTGTTTTTAACATAACTCTGTGCTGAATGTTACTAAATGGACAAGTCATTTATTAGTTCAGGTAGAAATGAAAAAAAAAAAATTGGTCGTTTCTTGTAGCCACACAGAAGTAATGGGAATAGGTATGGAAAAAGAAAGGACAATCACAAATGCCTCTTCAGATGAGACACAACCTACAACCAACCAACCAGTCAACCAGTTGACATACCAAAGCATACTTGAAAAAGTAAAAAAAAAAAAAAAAAAAAAAAAGGCCGGGTGTGGTTGCGCACGCCTTTAATCCCAGCACTCAGGAGGCAGAGGCAGGCAAATTTCTGAGTTCAAGGCCAACCTGGCCTACAAAGTGAGTTCCAGGATAGCTAGGGCTATACAGAGAAACCCTGTCTCGAAAACAAACAAACAAACAAAAAACCCAACAAGCCCCCCCCCCCAAAAAAAAAAAAAAAAACAACAAACCCAGAAACTATCAGGTAAGCAATATTCCTTCCTGGTTAGGATCAGTGTTATTTCTTACTCAGAGCTGTCTTTTTAGCAGTTATGTGGGAAAGGAAGGAATCCAATGTCATAAATTCACACACGTTAATGGGTGTGCTCTCCTTGCTGAGATGTCTGTGTGGGACTCCACTCTCTGTAAGAATTCCCCGATTTAATGCCCTGCACACATGTCTGATATGCTAGTGCTTTTCTTGCTAGCTTTCTGGAGCACAGGCCCCCTGTTTCCCTCAGCCATCGCATGCCATTAGGGATCAGTGGGTAATCCTTCCCGTGTTGATCTTGACTGGTTTTTGCTTGGTTTGTTGTTGTTTCCCATCCATCTTGTCAGAACTACTCTAACTCCTACCGGGACTGCACGGGACTTGTCACACTTGTCTTACTCCCAAGTTGTGCTCACTCAGAACATGGCTGCGCTAGTGCTTCCTACAGTCTTCTGTCTAGTCACATCTTCTTGGAGAATCACAGCTTTGGTTTCTACTGTACACATCTGTTATAGTTTCTGTGCCTAGCCCTGTTCTGCCATCACTCCACCCTCAGTGTATCCAAGTCAGCCTCTTTTTAGTTCACCAAACCGACAGTCTGGCGTTCAAGAGGAAGCAGCATCCTCTTGGCAGCTCCTGCACCTCCTGCACCTCCTGCTTGCACTGTCCTGTGTAGACTGCAGCTGAGCACTGGCTGGTGGCTGCTCTGCTTGCTTCTCTCTAGGGTCTTTCTAGATCTCACCTGGGCTTATTTACGTTTTTCATACTTTTCTGCTATCCTTTTAATTGCTTTGTGTGTTTCTGCTCCTCTTCGGCCGTGTCTGTCCTAGGAATGAGTCTATCCAATTTTACCCTCATTCTTTTTCTTGATGGCTTGATGACTGATATAGCTTCTAATCTGCCATCTTTATGAGAAGCCCTTGTTTCTCTCCAAATTCAATTAGCCTAGGACCAGCCAGGGAAACTACCTTTCTGAGAACATCTTTCAAAGCTGTGCATAACATGTGAGAACTCCTGATGGCATCCACAAGGTCAGAAGACACTGTGAATGTCTACCCACTCTCCAGAGGCGTGGAGCTTGCCCCCAAAATAATAGCACTAGTGACACATGTGCCAACACTGGCCCCAACTCAGCCTCATTTCACTTACAGAGACTGTTGATGCTAGCAGTATATAAGGGTCATAGATAATACCTTTGGCCTTTGAGACTGTGTCAGAAATATTTGTTCTGGTCATGAGGCTAACGGGGAGAGGACAGCCCTTCTGTACTTCTAAAACTCATGTCCTCATGGTAATGATCAAGAACTATCATCTTGAACATCTATTAGAACAAGCAATGACAGATACTAAGTTGGGCAGAACAGTTTGAGCTCTTAGCTATAAAGAGGCTCTGGGTAGAGTCAGCACATTCTACGGAGTTGTGGTTTTAGAAAGTGGAAGATAAAAATCAATCTGGGTACTGGAGAGATGGCTGCTGGGTAAGAGCTCTTCCAGAGGGCCTGGCTTCTGTTCCCAGCACCCACGTGGCAGCTCACAGCCATCTACAACTGCAGTCGTAGGAGACTTGGCATCCTATTCTGGGTTCTATGGGTACCAGGCACATATGTGAGGCACAGACGTATATGTAAGTAAAACACTTATAAAATAAATATCAAACAGCCAAAGTTAATAGGCTTTTTTCAAGTAATTCCTATAACACATCCTTGCCTTTAATTGTGGAAGGCAAGAGACTGACAAATTCACTGAGGTCAAAGTCTGTAATTGGTGATGACAGACTGCTCATGTTCTGCAAAGTGTTCAGAGCAGAGCAGACGTTTGCTTTCCTTTGAAATCTGTAGGCCTGAAAGTGCACTCAAGCAGTTCAAAAAAGATTTCAAGCAGGTGATAATTCTCTGTGGGCTTTCCTCTATAATGTTAAAGACTTGCTTCTAAATGGGTATTAGCTGTCTGTGTCCTTGTTTGGTTTTGAGGGTTTTTTGTTGTTGTTGTTGTTGTTTCCCCTCCTGGAAGCCTGAGCTATAATGCCTATAGGATGACATATGTTTTTATACAGAGATTAGTATTATATCTCTGTTTTAGGAGGAAGTCACCTTATGAGATTATTTTCTGTTAGTCTTGTATCTTAAAGGCTAGCAACTGAAAATTGGGGCCTCTATAAATACTTGAGGACTTTACTGAACTAAAGTTATTTATTTCTGCCTTGAAAATAGTAGTTTTACTATCATATGATGGAGAGAGTTGCCAAATTTGCCTTTTTAGTTACAAATTTATCTATCTATCTATCCATCCATCCATCTATCATCTATCTATCTATCTATCTGGTGCAATTTTAGACCTTTATTGGCCTACAGAT
The DNA here is from genome assembly GCF_978045245.1 of Mus caroli. Lineage (NCBI taxonomy): Eukaryota > Metazoa > Chordata > Mammalia > Rodentia > Muridae > Mus > Mus caroli. Next base: position 43,647,554 of record NW_028227265.1, on the reverse strand, counting down.
ACACTGTAATTCCTGTCCTCTTGTGTATTCACAGACCCCCCAACCCACTTATTTTTCTGCCATTCTTTCTAACAGTCTGCTTGCTGCTGCTTCCACCAGACTCTAGGCTCTGGCTCTGGTCTTCTCCTTCCCAGCTGATCTGGACTTAGTGCCAGTGTCCATCTGAGCCAGGTGTGAGGTTCTCATATATTACTATGTACCTCATATCTGGGTCAGCTGTGTGTTCTGGAGCAGTGTTCAAATTCATTCTTGTTTTTCCTCAAAGTGAAATATGTTGTACTCTGATGGGCAAGACACTCTAGGGTACTCTCTACAGTCAGTTGAAATGTAGGGATCCTAGGACTCTCTGTCTCACCCCAATGTAGCTACTGAGAGAGCTTCGCTCATTCCCTGTTACCAAGTTTTTTTTGTGAGGGTTAAAGATTTATTAAAGATGGTGATTTGAATGAGGAATCATTGTGTTTTACTAGATAATGTTAATGAAGGCTTATTCTAGAAAATTATTCTACCCAATTCTAGATTGATACCTAAATTTGTTTAGTTTTATCATGTAATTAAAATTATTTAGGTGGGTTTACAACTCAGATTTATGAATCAAAATAGTTTCTTCCTTTATCTCATGTCATACTAGCTAAATTGTTTGTTTCTTCATTAAAATGGATGTAATTTATTAGACATCTTATAAAATCAAAACATGATTTATAAGAAAAGAGGAACATATAAACATAATATTTAATGATTATTATAAAATTGTTTCAAGAAATTCAGAAGATATTAAAAACATAAAGAAAGAAAAGTAAGGGGTGAGAAAGATGGCTCAGTGGTTAAGAGCACTGACTGCTCTTCTAGAGAACTCAAGTCTAGTTCTCAGCAGCCACATAGAGGCTCACAACTGTCTGGAACTCCAGTTCCAGGGGATCTGATGGCCTCTTCTGGTCTTCATGGACACCAGGTATGCATGTGGTGTACAAACACAAATCCATTTATCTATAAAACAGATATTTAGTGACAACTAAGGCCTTTAATAATCTCTTACACATCGCATTCAGTGATGGAAAGTTTTTGGGTTGCCTTGTCTCATAAAAAGAATGCCATATGGTTTACAATTCTCTGAAATGTATTTCTTTTTCTATTTCCAGGGGTGTTCTTGGTCAGTTATATTTGTGGATCTCGATGCTCACAACCGCAACAGGCAGACATTGTGCTCACTGTTACCCAGAGAATCACGCTCTCATGTGAGATGATGTTACAGCACACTGAAACAAATTCTCATTTACAGGTTTTTGTTTTTTGTTTTTTGGGGTTTTTTTGTTTGGTTTTTGGTTTTGGTTTTTTGGTTTTTTGGTTTTTTGGTTTTTCGGGGCAGGGTTTCTCTGTATAGTCCTGGCTGTCCTGGAACTCACTTTGTAGACCAGGCTGGCCTAGAACTCAGAAATCTGCCTACCTCTGCCTCCCGAGTGCTGGGATTAAAGGAGTGCACCACCACGCTCGGCTTCATTTACAGTTTTTATTTTGTTTTACACACTCTTCAAGAAAGCACACTACAGTGTGGAGTTCCTGCAGGATAAGAAGATGTAAAATAGATCTGCCTGTGTCCTCCAGCCTCCAGGGCTCATGCAGGAAGTAACCAGTGATAGGCGAAGCCTTTGGTTAGACAACAGAGAAATAGATATTATTTCTCTTTTGGAAATATTAGCAAAAGTAGCCTAAACAAAAGGAACAGTATTTTTTAAATGGGGGCTTCAGAAAATATATATCATCTAGGCACAGAAGTGAGGCATACCTGAGTCTCCTCTTTGTCTGATGAACTTGTGTATATTTTCTGTACCTGACTGCACATTTTTCCAGGGATTGTTTATGATTTCATCCTACAAAAACTACCCCAAATAAATACCTTACTCTTCTACATGATTTGTACCAGATTGTAGTGAATACAAAACCAGTAACAAAGTATTTCTTTTTTAAATGATGTCCTAGCCATCTAGTCTACCACTTAAATCTTTGGCAACATCTTGACATATTTTTTTTTAGTGAACTTGACTTTGTTTTAAGAAACTAGAATAGTGTTTTTCTATGAACAAGTATGTTTCCAATCAATAAACAAATTTCTATAGTAGAAATTCTAATTGCTTCTGCATTATTAATTCCAATGGATGATAATTACTCAGCTATTGGGCCTTTTGTTTTCTCCTTTTCATTATTATGGGCAAATTGCTCTGTTAACTAAGTTGTGGCTGTAAGTATTAATTTTTTTACATTATGTTCAGCTATAATTTTAAGTTCCAGCCTGATATTAACGTTTGAAAATTCTTTCAGTTATGAGTAAAAAAAAAAAAGTTATTTTGTCAAGTTTACAAACCACACCATAGGAATGTCTGTCATAAGATCCTTGTCATCTGATAAGCTTCTTGGCTTTAATTTGTCATGAACTTTTTGGTCTGTTGTTGGTCATATCACTGCAGACATTTATAGTCTCTTTGTTGTAATGACCCCAGAACACAGATGCTGCCCTGCTCCCGTGCATCAGTTACCCTGCGTTTGCCTTGGATGATGAAGCGCTGTTCAGCCAGACACTTGATAAAGTGATAAGAAAATTGAAAGGAAAATATGGATTTAAGCGTTTCTTGCGAGATGGGTACAGAACGCCCTTGGAAGATCCCAACAGACGCTATTACAAACCAGCAGAGATTAAGGTACCATTCAGCAGGTATCCTGCTGGTAGCACATGCAAGTGCTGACCCAGGAGGAGACTGACTTCTTAATTTCAGATCCTGCTCCACCTGTCTGTGTTAACATTATATATTACTAAAAGAAATAGCTCCTATACCATGAGCTTTTTCTCGGGATTGACTGCTATTGTATATCAATGCTTAGAACTGTGCTTGATAGGTAGTAACTGATCAATAAGTAGTGACTCTTCTGACCAAAGTGGCCACCGCGATTCATTGGTTAAACAGTATTTTTAGCATTTTTAGTCTTTTGCCTATTTCTCTTACATGACTTTGTTTCTATTTATTATCTGTGTTTATGTTATTCAGCAAATGATCTCATTAAAACTAATATCCAGAGCTGGAGATAGTGGTTTCTGCATTTAATGTCAGCACTTAGGGGCAGAGGCACACAGAGCTCTGTGAGTTTGAGGTCAACCTTGTCTATAGAGAGTTCCAGGCCAGCCAGGGATATACAGGGAGACCCTACCACAAAGCAAAATACCTTGTGGTCCTTCACTCACTCCTTCCTTCATCTGTTGAAGAACGATAGAGAAAGCCACAGAGTGAACACATGCCATCTAAACTCTGGTATGCGCTGGTTCGTCAGTGCCTGTCACTCCTTCGCTTCTCCTCAGTTCTGCTGTGTGATCCTGTAGGAACTTCCCCTACAGACAACCTTGGCCACAGGATCTCAGCTCTCTGCCCTGTTCCTCCTAGTTACCTTTTGTTTCTGGTTGGTGTCCTCCACTGCACCTTTCCCTTTTAGTGGCACTTAACACTGTGTCTTCTCTCATAGAAGATGCTGCCTCTCTTTCTTGAAGTATTCCATATGGAGAAATCTACAGATATAAATATGCACATGTGCACCTCTGTGTATGTGTGTCCAATGTTTCTACTCATTTTGGGGATCCCATTGAGCATTTTCTTCTCTGATAAGACATGAGTCTCTGTTCCTTATCTTTTCTATATCTACCCTCCTTCCCTTTTGCTTTCCCCAACTTCTTCCTTTGTCATAGACACATTAGTGCCCATTACTAAAGATATGAACAAAACCCTCACTCACCTTTTGGTCCTGTTCAGCGCCCATCTTTTGTGTGGAGCCTTGACCCTGAACAGCATGTCTATGTTTTTGTGTAGACCTAGTATAGTGCTTGCTTTTTATGTCTGGCTCATAGCTCAGGGAATACAGTGCACCAAGGTAGGGAAGCCATGTCTTTTTTAGTGGCTGACATCTCTGGCAGAGTGAACTATGTGTATCTCATGGGCAGTCAAGCTGACGGCCCAAACTATCTGAGTCATAATTTTCAAAGCCTTGCTCTGTGCCTTGCTCTGTCACCTGCCAGCCCAGCCTTACCTCAGCAAGTTCTCATAAGCTTTCAAAATTGCAGCACTGGCAGGAGACACCTTGTTTGCCTCCTGCGGGCCCTGGGCTGGTTTCAGGCAGTTTCAGTGGCTGAGTTTAAGTGAATGCTTTGCTCACTGTATTTTGCTGAATCTCTTGGTGTCTGTATTAACTGTGCTCTTTATTTTGGTGTATTCTATTTTCTGTGACCACATTTTCCCCCCCTTCCCTTCCCTTCCCTTCCCTTCCCTTCCCTTCCCTTCCCTTCCCTTCCCTTCCCCTTCCCCCTTCCCCCTTCCCCCCCTTCCCCCCCTTCCCCCCCTTCCCACCCTTCCCACCCTTCCCCCCCTTCTTCCCCCTTCTTCCCCCTTCTTCCCCCTTCTTCCCCCTTCTTCCCCCTTCTTCCCCCTTCTTCCCCCTTCTTCCCCCTTCTTCCCCCTTCTTCCCCCTTCTTCCCCCTTCTTCCCCCTTCTTCCCCCTTCTTCCCCCTTCTTCCCCCTTCTTCCCCCTTCTTCCCCCTTCTTCCCCCTTCTTCCCCCTTCTTCCCCCTTCCCCCTTCCCCCTTCCCCCTTCCCCCTTCCCTCCCCTTCTCCTCCCCTCCCCTCCCCCTGTGATCCTTCTACTTCTGTGATCCATCCTCATTGTACTTTTCTTCCTACCAACCTTTCACTGCTATTGTAGCTAGTAATGTACTCTATTCCTGACTCAGAGTGTGCCTTAAAGTGTCCTCCCTATGTGTGCACCTGCTGCTAGACACACATATTTAGTTCAATCTGCCTTCATTTAGCTCCTACTCCTCTGCCTCGGCCCATATCTGAGTTCCTTTAGGCATCTCCTTACCACTCAACCATCTTTTTTTTTTTTTTTAATTACACATTTTACTTGTGTGCGTGTGTTATGCCATTTGTATGAGTGTGCCATGATGAGCATATGGAGATCAGAGGGCAGTCTCGTATGATTTAGTTCTCTTCTTCCACCATGTGGATCCCAGGGATGGAGCTAAGGCCCTCAGACTTAACAGCAAGTGTCAGTCTCTCCCATGGGATCATCTTGCCATCCCCAACTACTTAACCACTTTATCATTTACAAAATGTGACTGACTTATCCTCTTTAGAAATCATATTCCCCCCCCCCTTTTCTGTATTGGCTTAACCTAGTAGTTGATAACATGGGACCATTTTTTCACCCAACTCGACACTGGATAGCACCTGTAGATTTCAGATATCGCTTGAGTTGGCATCGGGTTAGTGGAGGTTGGGTATGGTACAATATAGCCTGGGTTGCACATGAGTTACTTTGCCCAAATTGAGACACATGGGTCTGGCCTGTCATTTTTTTCTCTTTGAATTGTTCTTAGAGCTTTGAGTTGATTTCCTCATTTCTTGCTCCATAACTCCTAAGTACTGCCAACCACCCAGCCTGGGCATCAGTGTAAGAAAGACTCTGATCCTTCTTGGTGTCCACTGGTTCACTGGCCTTCAAGTCTCCTTGCTGTGGAAGTCTCGAGCATCTTCCTGCCCACCTGCCAGGCTTCAGCTTTTCCTGCTTCTGCCTGTGCATTCTAGAAGTACTGAATTGTGATAGCTTCTTTAACATGCTTTCTCCCCATGAGACTGTCCTTTCTACTCTTTGCTCTGTGCATCATTTTAGCTGCTTTCTCACCATATGACTCTTCCCTGATGCTCACGACAGAATCAGATGTTTCTTAATCTCTGTTCCTGATGGGCTGTGTATGGACAGTATATACTGTGTACATGGACAGTGTGTGTATGGACAGTGTGTGTATGGGCAGTGTGTGTATGGGCAGTGTGTGCTGTGCAGTGGTTATTTATTCATTTTCCAGCCTCTTCACTGGTCTGTGGTCCTCTTGGGGCAAAATATCTAACTTTCTCTCCAGTATTCTGTGTGGCTCCATGGTTCTCAGCTTGTGGGTGATGATCTGATCCCTTTGGGGATCACATTATTAAATATACTGAATACTTACATTACAATTCATAACAGTAGCAAAGTTACGGTTATGAAGTAACAGTGAAATAATTTTATGATTGGAAGTCACCACAACATGTGGAGCTGTGTTAAAGGGTTGCAGCATTGGGAAGTTTAAAAATCACTGCTCTACTTAGTGCTGGGTGTTAGTGAGTACTTAGTACATATTCATTTAGTGACGCCTAGTTAATGAGTCGAATGAGCTTTTGAATAAAAGTTCTGAAAAATACATAAAGAACAATTGGTCTCAAGATTGAATTTATTACTGTAAATAAGCCCCTTGCATATAACCTAAAATGTACTTGCTATAGTTTGTTAATAGAAATCTTAATGTTTTACTTTCTTTTTTAGCTGTTTGATGGCATTGAATGTGAATTTCCCATATTCTTCCTTTACATGATGATCGATGGTAAGTGAACTTCTTCCTAAAACTTAAGGTGCAGAATATGAGTGGCATAAAGAATAGCTGAGGGTTGGGCAGATGGCTCCATGGGTGAAGTGTTTGCTATGCAGGCATGAGAACCTGGCTCTAATTGCCAGCACCTGCCTGGAAAGCACGTGGCTGTAATGTCAGTGCTGGGGCAGAGATAGGTGGGTCCTTGAAGCCACTAGCCAACCAGATTAACCAGATGAATGAACTCTAGGCTCAGTTCAGATACCCTGTCTCCTAGTGTTGGAGAGGGATTAAGGAAGACACCCACTGTCGATCTCTGGTTTCCATACACAAATATACACATGAATATTCACCTGAACATTCTCATAAACATGCTCACACAAACACACTAAGTAGAAGTAATAAAAATAGCTGAAATGAATGATTCCATTCATCTAGCTATAAATTAGACTTCAGTGATGGTAACAACTCTGTATTTTTATGTTGTTCTGCTTTTGAGTGAATGTCAAATTTTTATAGAATTTTTAAAAATATCATGTGTATGTGCATATGGTGTATGTGTTTATGATGTCTGCACATGAATTCCTGTGAGTACAGGGGCACATATGCCATAGCACACGATTGGAAGTCAGAGGACAACCTTAGATTTCTGTCCTTACCTTCCATGTGCTTAAAGAATTTCTTACACCACCTACAAGTCATTAATGCTGATGCCAGTATCTTGCTCATACTTAAAAGAAAAGCTTATCATAGAAGTCATGAATTCTATGATCATGATATTGACTATCTATGCTTTTTATGTTTAAGTATTAGTGAAGTTTCAATTAATTCAATATTTAATTCTAAATGCTAACATGACTTTCGAAAATCAATTGCTATATAAATGTCATACACATTTGCATTTATCTTTAGTTTTATGTTTTCATTTACATAAACTTTGGCACAATAATTTTAAAAGGGCGTAGAAGTTTTTTATAAGAGAAAATCTTTGCTTATTAAGCATAGCCAGTGTTGGGTTTTGTATTTTATGTTTTAGGTGTTTTTAGAGGCAATCTTGAACAAGTCAAGGAATATCAGGATCTATTGACACCTTTGCTTCATCAGACCACAGAAGGTATAGTTCTTTTATCAAGAATTCTTTCCATCAGTGTTTCCTTGTTCATTTGAAATGTGTTCATGGGCCCTTCATAAGATTTATCTGAATTAGACTGAAAAATAAATGAGTCCACAACTGAAATCAAAATAATTTTTATTAATTTAGCTTAACAAGTGTGTTTTATAAAAGCAGTTCATTAGGCATGACAGGGGTGGTCATGAATGTAGGTGGTCATGAATGTAGGTGGTCATGTACAGAACTATGTACATAGTTCTGTTACTCTGTGTAGTGTACAGTACAGTTTTTAGACAAGCCATCAAAATTGTATGGCTAGGTGAGTGTTTTAGTTAGAGTTTCTATTGCTGTAATGAAACACCATGACCAAAAAGCAAGTTGTGGATGAAAAGGTTTATTTGACTTACACCTCCATATTACTATTCATCATCCAAAGAAACCAGGACAGGAGCTCAAGCAGGGCAGGAACCTGAAGGCAGGAGCTTATGCTGAGGCCATGGAGAGAAGGCTCACTTCCCTAGCTTGCTCAGGTGGCTTTCTTATAGAATATAGGACCTCCAGCCCAGGGACAGAACAGTGGACTGGACCCTTCCCCATCACTAAGGAATAAGCTCCTTACAGCTCCGTCTATGTAGGCATTTTCTCATTTGAAGTCCCTTCTTGCAGGTGCCTCTAGTTTGTCTATCTAATTGACATAAGACGAGCCAACATAGTGAATGAAGCTGCAGACCTTCAGAGGGCAGCATGAAAAGACTTTTCTTGGCTGAAGGCAGGAACATTGGGCATTCTAGACTCCTCTTTGGAGATGCATCTGGGGCTTTTAGCATTATATTTTGATGTTTGCTCTTGTACTGAGATGTCATTCTTGGAAGAGGGATTTAAAGTTTTAGAAATGCCAAATCTTAGGAGTAAGAATATTTTGGCTTAAAGCACCAGCTGGGCCCATAAAAATGCATAATTGTGGAATACCCAAAGAAATTCAAGGGCAGTATTCTAGATATCTTTGGGGTTTGGAAATATTAACAGAATTATAGTCTCATGGGAATAGCTTTGAAAATTGTATGTAAGTTAAATTTTGATGTGCTAGTCAAAACATATACATAGTCTGATGGGCATAATGCATGAACTGTCATTCACAGTACTGGGCCCCATTCCTGTTGCACATGAAGTTTGTGACTCTGTGTTCCTGTGCATGTGTGTGTGCCTGCGCACGCAGGATTCCAGGAATACTTTAATTAAATACTTCATATTTTGTTTTACCCTTTCAGTGCTTGTAATGTTAAAAGTTATAATATTTTCATGGATGAAGATTTTTAAATTAAAAATTAATACTAAATTTTTAAAGGAGTTGTGTTTTCAATATGCACTTGTCTCCTTAAGTAATTATACAATAATGAAATATTTGAAATTTCTGGAATCAGGCCTTTTAGTATTCAGAAAGGGATCATGGACACATGAAAGTGGTTACTATCATACTCTATGGCTTCATGTTCAGAGTTCTGTTAACAGTAGTCCTCATAGACCATCACCCCTTTCTCTGATTGTAGGCACCTATATCACTATCGATTCATGCATGAAGAAGGCAGCCTAGTTTCAAAGCTCTTGTTTAATTTTATTACAAAATTAAGTTTACTGTGGAATGCTGTTACAAAATAACTGTCTGCCACACCTTGCATGGTATCTCTTAAAGAATGATTTAATTTCTGAAAGGTGTAGTTTTCAAAGTTTTTTTTTCTTTTTTCTGAATATCACTTAGATTTTATTCTGTCTCATCAGTATTCATTTGGCATGTAGTCCCCGTTAAACATCATTCAACAACAGTCTCTCTAGCATAAGGCTAAATATTACACCTTAGGCATTATTTCTCACAACTTCATCATGAGAGAAATTGAACTCCCATTTAAATAGTTTACTATTTTGAACATGTTAACAGTTTCCATACTTTTCTTCCTCTACAATAAGTAATGTAATGAATCCAAGCTTGGTTCTTTTTTTTTTTTTTTAAGAACTCTCTAGAAAAGGATGGCCTGAGTCAAAGGCAGTGTATGAAGGTCTCACAGTTACCAGACACTTTCCAATAAAGGACTGTAGGAATCCCCAGCTCTTGCATTGGAAAGCTTTAGTCTTCTGGCATCTTTCACAGCCCTCAGGTTTCTTAGTCTCTTGTCTTGATTTGCTTTTAGGTCTCTGGGGTTCTGATTGGTTTATAAACTTAGCACAGTGTTGAGGTTTGGCTATGTCTTAGTGGAAAGGTAAAGCCAGAGAGGACTTTACAGTGCTGCCACAATGTCCTTACACCATGAGCACAACCTTGGGGGCTCACAGCTCAACTCCTGGCACATTAGCGATAGGTTTTCATGGTTTCATCCAGCCACCGTTTATACTTGCACACTTGAGTGCAGATGCCTGGGGTGTTGGGCTGGCACACAGGTAGGTTCCCCAGGAAACCAGACCTTAAAGGGTGTCATTGCACACCATGGACCCCCGAGTCATCATTGCACGCGTGCTGGTCTTAGATTCAGGAATGCCAGCACACAGAATGGTTTCCCCCAGCAGGTCCTTGTATACCTTCTTGTACTTCTTAGAGGAGATGAACTCATATCCAAGCACATAAGATCCGAGGGAAAGGTCACATCTGGGTGGGTTGTGGTGCCTCATCCAGAGACAGTGCATGATATTCCTGGGGGTTCACAGAGTATAGGAAGTGTGACTTTCTGCACTTTGGATGACATCTTGACTGGCTTATCCATCTTCACAAGCATGATGTCATTGATGTGGGTCTTTGTGGAGTAGCCAGGATGTCAGAATGACCTTGTAGCCTTGATCTTCTGGGCACTCTGGTCCCCTATTTTATCACTGCCCAGATGCACTTGGTACTGACTGGGAGAAGGGAATGTCACTCAGAGAAGGAGGGAGGGAGGGAGGGAGGGCAAAATGTTGTAAGAAAAGATTGGGTTTTTTTTGTTCAGTGATACTGAATAGTAGAATATGGGCTTAATATATAAATAGGTATTTATTTGTACCAACAGAAGGCTCAGAATTATAATTCTTCATTAAAGATTAAATAATATCATTTACAGTGCTTCTATAGGCTAATCCTATTTAAAATAACTTCTCTTATGGCTTTGAACATCTATATATCTATATACTATATATACATATATTCACACACACACACATATATATATACACACACACACACACACATATATATATATATATATATATAGAGAGAGAGAGAGAGAGAGAGAGAGAGTGAGAGAAAGAGAGAGACTGAGAGAGAGAGAGAGAGAGAGAGAGAGAGAGAGAGAAAGCTAAAGTTGTTTGCTGTTAGAGGAGATATGCATACATAGCTGCCTAAAGCCTAATATACTATTGGATTCATTCTAAAGTCAAGAAAGTCTTCTCCATATGTTTTATATATTTTAACAATATCTGAGAGGATCAGAGTGTCACACTTCTCCGTAGTTCACTAGATCTGCTCCTCTACAAACCACCCCTGTCCCTGCTGCCCTGTCCTCAAGGATTCTTCAAGGAGAAATTTGGAAAGAGCACTGCTTTGTTTTAATTTTGTTTTGTTTTTAATTCTGTAGGATATCCTGTTGTACCAAAGTACTATTATGTGCCAGCTGACTTTGTAGAATGTGAAAAAAGAAACCCTGGTAGTCAGAAGCGCTTTCCAAGTAACTGTGGCCGTGATGGGAAGTTGTTTCTTTGGGGACAAGCTCTTTATATCATTGCAAAACTCCTAGGTAAGTGGAGAAGATTCGGAACCTATTTTCTTTCTCTGTCATCAAGTTGTTAGGAATAAATACATCTTGGGGTTATGTTTTTCCTTTGGGTGGAATTGGATTTGGGTGGAACTTCGCACAGTTAGTTCTTTGGAGAGTGTCTAGATTGGTAAGGTCTCAACGGTGTCCAACAGCTCCAGAAAGTCAAGCACAGCATGACTGTGTCTGCACTCAACTTGGAGCTTCTAGCAGAAGGCTATGAAAACTATGGTTGCTTTTGTGTGCTATGAGAGCATTTCTGACTTACTCTAACAGGCATGTTTGACCATTGCTTAAGTAAACCACATGGTCATCTTTGAAAGTCCTCTTTTTCTCCAGTAAATATATGTTGGTAATTTTCTTTCTCACCTACTGGCTTAATAAACTCTTTATTTACAATTATTTGAATAATAATTATTTACCTATTTCTACAACTGAATCAGAATATGCATGAACAAATTTAACAAAGACAATCAGCTTTCTCTGTATCTTCCTATCCCATACTTCTATAAAATGTCTAGTATTAATAACATTTTTATCAAAAAGGTTGTCATTTTAGAGTCAGAATCCCTGTGTGACAGATTATGAACCAAGCTGACTAAAAGACCAATCTTCTCACTGTATGCAATACTATTGTCCTTGTAATTTTGAATATTTATATTTAAATGTGTGTTGTGCTGGAAAAGGGATCATCTTTGGCTACTTTTCATCATCCATGAGGGATGAAGGTTTCAGAGGCCAAATTCCCAGAGTTCAGTTTGAGGTTTTTGCACACGTTACACAAAAGCAAGCAAAAACCAGGGAAACAACCCAAACCAATGCTCTTTCCAGTTCTCTTCTCTTCTCTGTATTTTCCAAGTCTTCTGTACCATGTGACCAAGTGAGGTTGGAGTTGCTGCAGTTGGAAAGAGTAGTAACCCCTCAAATGCCCTGGCGAAAGCTGATGAACCAGGAACCAAAATTGGCTACATTTCCCATGGTCATGTAAAACTGTCCTTTAAAGAGGAGGAAGTTAAGAATGCTCTCCCTCAGCAGAAAAATCATGACAATTCTCACTCCAAATCAAAGTGCTGAATGTGTGCAGCTTGTTAACATAGACAGCATTTTCCTGTGCACAGGAATGTAAAATTCATGCTTCCATTTCTATTCAGTGGCCAAAACAATCAAGAAATGCTCTGAAGTGCCTTAAAAGAAAACTCTCTTCCTACCAACATTCTGAAACACGTTAGAGAGCACACAGGGGGCACATTTCATGAAGCCATATGGAGATTTTCATCTGGGAAGAGAAAAAGCTGTGTTGTACCCCACCATGATGGCCTAGCCATATCATCCTAATGTGTGCGTAGGGTGAGAATTTGCAGGCTGGGTTATTTAACTGCTGCCCTAATTCTTTATAACCCATCAAATATCCATGGATGGTCATAAGATTCTAGATACCATATTTACTAATAAAGTTGTATTTATTCATTAAAGGAACCTCAGCTTCATACCTTCACAATGATATTTTATAAGCAGTTAACTGGAGTTAGTATTTTTACATGAGATTTATAGCAAAGTGAATCTTTAGAAACACTCTGACTTTCACTAGTTCAGGTCCGTTTTTAATCCTACTGAAATTTACTGAGGATGCTATGCTATGTGTATCCCTAAATGAATTTTATGCAACAGAGCTATTGCCTTTTATTGTAGTGATCAAGAAAGATAATATGTATTCTGTTTTCTGAATTCACAAAATGATTTTTTGAAAATGATTATTTTTTTACAATATATTCTTTTTCTTAGAAAATGAACTTCTAGAAAGTCATAGTTTCTATTTAATAAATTATAAATGTGTATTTTAAATCTCATGATATATTTTAAGATCTACTTGACTTGTCATCTGTAGTGATTTCAGCTCTTGTTTAAATTGGAAACTTTAACAACCATCAGGTAAGACTGTGCTATAGAGTACAGAGTACTTTTTAAGGTAGCTAATGAAGTAGTGGGTTTCTGTAAGGCTTTTTTATACTTCCTTGATTTTGGTTAAGCCTTCTCCTGATATTTTTATTTATTCTTTGACAGTTTCATACAATATGTAATTTATTTTGATCGTATTTACTTCCATTACTTTCTATTCTTCCCTCCCACTGTATCTAGAGCCCTTCTTCTTCCCTGCAAGTCCAGCTTCTTTCATGATTTCATTCTCTATGACCCACTGGGTTTAATCATGGTTGTTGATGTGGGGCTGGGCTCATTTCCTGATGCATAGGCAACTTTACAGTGGTTATATCACTCAAGAAAAATACCTGCCCCTTCCCTGCAGTTCTTAATTGCCAATAGCCCCTAGTCACCCCCCTCACTCCCACCCACATAGAAGTGTTGATAGGTCTGATCTTGCACTCAGTCTTGAGCAGGTCTTGTGGGTGTATCCACAGCTTATGTGCATTCTTGAGTGCAATGGCCATGTCATTTCCAAATGACATTTGAAATACTCCTCGCTGTCCCCCCACTCTTTCTGTCCTGCCTTGTACATATACCCTGAGCACTGAGGCGGCAGGCAGGTGAGTGATTGATAGAGATGTCTCTTTTATGAGTGAGTCACTTCTTTTGACTGGTTATAGGTCACTGTTTAACCACTGCCCACTACAGAAAGCAGCTTTGCTGACTAAGGTTGGGAGCAACACTAACCTATGGGTGTACATATAAGCACTATGAAGAGGGCATTGGCAGCATGCCCATTTACCAAGATAAGCTTAGTAGTAGGTTCTCTCTAGTCATGGTCTCTTCAAATAATAAAACCAACAAAGCACCAGCTCTCATAATGATTATATCGTGTCAAGTACAAGTAGAGTTTGTTGCTTTTTAGATGGAATTTCTCTGTGTAGCCCTGGCTAGCCTAGAATTCACTATTATAGACTAGGCTAATGTTGAACTCAAAGATCCTGCTTGCCTCTGCTTCTAGTGCTGAGTGAAAGGTGTGTGCCACTATGTCCAGCTCCAAAATCAGTTTTTAATTAAAGTCTAGTCTTACAGGATCATATCCAGTCACCATCACACATAGGAGAAGGTCTTCAGGACTCAGTCCTATGGTTGCAGTATTTGCCATTGGATACATATTTTTACATTTTCATGTCTATCCCCCTAGAAAAGCTGAATCCAAAGATTACCGAAAGTGTGACTCAGTCTTGACCAATCTTTAGTTATTCTATCATGGCTGTTTCATCACAAACTGCAAATTCCCATCCCCCAAACATCCTTGCCAAGCTGTCTATATTATTTGTCTATTATGAGGAACTGTCCCCACCTAATAGCTTTTCTTCTCTTGTCTTTAAGAAATAAGTTTTACTGTGTGCTCCTTTCAAATGTTGGCTATGTGGTATCTTTTCTTTAACTGTAAACACCTTGCGGGGAGGGTGCCTCTTGACCTCAACCTCTGCTCTAACACTGCTCACAGTGTCATGTCTGCCATTCCTCCAGCACACAGGATTCCTGAAGGAAGCCCCCAGTCATTGGTTCTTGACCAGGTTTATAACACTAAGCATGAATTCCATCCTGTAGATCAGGCCTCACATTAAGTCAGCAAGTTGTTTGTTACCCCCAATATAGCCATGCCTGTTTCTCTTAATACAGCTTACCTGGCATACTGGTAGTGTAAAACACAGGTAATACTGGGTAACCTGGTGATGACATTTTGCCCCACCTCCCCTGCCCTGGATAGCACCTCCCATTACTACCAAAGCTTGTGAGCAAGGAGGAAGTTTTCAGGTCAGTTCCAACGTTTTTTCTCTGTTAAATGACATGTGTGGTATCATTATCATTCATAATATGGTCTTTAGTAATAGTAATAGATGTCTTTAGTAATTTCTAGTGAGCAGCCAACAGCAATGGCAGTGGCCTATGGGAGCCTCTGGGACTACACTGACCAACTCATAAAATGGTTTCTCTCCTTGCACTGGGAATTTTGTTTAATAATTTGTGGATTATGGGAGCAGAATTACCCATCCATGAAAAGGTTTGATTGGTTTTTATTTGCTGATTTAGTTTGGCGTGTTCTTTTGAGACAGGATGTTACTTTGTAGCTCTGGCTAGCTTGGAACTTGCTATATAGATCATGCTGGCCTCAAACTCACAGAGCTCTGCCTACCTCTGCCTCTCAAATGGTGTTATTGTAGACATGTACCATACCCAGCCTCAGTTTTCCTTTTTAATTATATTTTTTACACAGCTTAGACAGTAAATAGGTTTCCATAAAGCTTTCTCATATATTCTTGGCTTGGATTAAGGTTCCCTCTTACCTCCATCTTGGCATAATCCTTTCCATGCCGTGTTCCTCCCCTATATCCTTATTGTGTATGTTCTATTACCTGCCCTCCTATGTCCTTCACCTTCACTCTCCCTTGCATCTTCTGACTTGCTGGCCTCTACAGACACCCAGATTGAACATACAAAACGTGAAAACTCAAAGCTAGTGTCTGCAGATGAAAGAACATGCAGTGTTTGTCTTTCTGGGCCTGGGCTACTCATATATATATACACACATATATAATTTTCACTGTGCATTCATCAGTTGTTGGGCATCTAGGTTGATTTGTTCAGAGTTATTGTAAATAGAACATCATGGAGTGTGGATGAGCAAGTATCTCTGTGGTGTGTAGAGTTCTTTGGATATATGCTCAGGAGTAGTGTAGATGTCACATGGTATTTCTCACTTTCTGAGGACCCCACACTGATGTCTATAGTGGTTGCACAGTTTACACTCCTCGGAACAGTGCATAGGATTACTCTTTCCACATCCTGGCCAGCTTCTGCTGTCTTTTGTTTTTGTAATGGTGGCCATTCTTCCTGGGGTGTCTACCAGGCTGCAGTTACCTGAGGTGTACCACAGGTATTATAAGCACATTGTTGTACAGATGAGTGGTTTTCTTAAAAAACCAAAACATTTTATTTAATTGCTACTAGGGCTAGACATTTTTCATTAAAACTATGAAAAAGTAGACATTTTGCTAATTTCTGTGACCTTATGAGAAGCACCTTGGAGGATGAGGGATTCACTTTGGCTCACGGACTTTCTGTTCATCATGGTGGGAGTAGTATCGTGGCCATGTGAGCTTGAAGCTGCATGCCCAAGTGGCACTGGGCCTGGTGTCTCACTGGCGCTCTCCTTTCCCCACCTTGTTCAGTACAGTATGGTGCCTACGGGATGGTGCCACCCACACTTAGGATAGGCCTTCGTCCAAATTAATCCCCTCTGGATATGCCCTCTCAGTCAAATGTATGCCCCAGTGCTCTCAGTATTTCCTAATCTGATCAAGTTGACAATAAAAACTAACTATTATGAATCTCAAGTGTATTAATTACTTAATTGTAATGTGAAGAAAGCTATATGCCTTGAACCTGGGCAGTGTTCCACAATAATCCATAATTCACTATAATTTCACAATTATTACCCTAAGTAATTCTCATTGCTTCTCTGGGAAAGCAACTTACCCAGAGTGACAGAATTTATAACTGAGGGTGTATTCCCAAGTCTGCAGAGTGCTTCTGATATCTGTAACCTTTGTGGTCTTGTTATGCTGAAAAAACAAACAAACAAACAAACATTCTGTATATGTAATAAGGCTAACTTGTATCTTGTTTTCATTTATACGCTGACTGTGAAAGACAGCTTGCCTTGTGGACCTGCCTCACATAGGTGCTGAGAACCAAACTATTCTGTTGTGAGAGTACTTTTAGATGCTGAGCCATTGCTAGTCACTGTTCACCAGTCTAGTTAAAAACATTAACTCGACAACCCTCTTCCGGTCAGAAAAGCACCGGGGCAGCTGGGGCACTGGGTCTACTGACACTCGCCAGCTACCCACAACACCCACCACAGGATCTTAAGACTTCTGGTGAGTGGAGCACAGCTTCTGCTCCAATCCAATTGCGCGGGACCTGAGACTGCATTAGTTAGGGAAGCAGAAACCGGCCTGAGTAGGGCCACAGGCCTCATCCGGCCGGATCAGCGCCGGGGTAGCGGGAGTGCAGGGTTGCCTGACACCCGCCAGCTACCCACGACCCCCACCGCAGGATTTTGGGACTGCTGGTGAGTGGAACACAGCTTCTGCTCCAGTCCAATCACGCGGGACCTGAGACTGCTCTGGTTGGGGAGAGAGAAATCCGGCCTACATAGGGCCACAACCCTCTTCCGGTCAGAAAAGCACCAGGGCAGCTGGGGCGCAGGGTCAGCTGACACTCGCCAGCTACCCACAACACCCGCCACAGGATCTTAAGACTTCTGGTGAGTGGAGCACAGCTTCTGCTCCAATCCAATTGCGCTGGACCTGAGACTGCATTAGTTAGGGAAGCAGAAACTGGCCTGAGTAGGGCCACAGGCCTCATCCGGCCGGATCAGCGCCGGGGTAGCGGGAGAGCAGGGTTGCCTGACACCCGCCAGCTACCCACGACCCCCCGCCGCAGGATTTTGGGACTGCTGGTGAGTGGAACACAGCTTCTGCTCCAATCTTTAAACAGTGACAACGATAACCACTAACCCCAGAGATTACCAGATGGCGAAAGGTAAACGTAATAATCTTACTAACAGAAACCAAGACCACTCACCATCATCAGAACCCAACACCCCCACTTCGCCCAGTCCAGGGCACCCCAACACACCGGAAAAGCTAGACACGGATTTAAAAGCATATCTCCTGATGATGATAGAGGACTTCAAGAAGGACTTTAATAACACACTTAAAGAAATGCAGGAGAACACTGCTAAACAGGCAGAAGACAATAAAGAGGAAGCACAAAAATCCCTTAAAGAATTGCAGGAGAACACTGCTAAAGAGTTACAAATCCTTAAAGAAAAACACGATAACATAATCAAACAGGTAGAAGTCCTTACAGAAAAACAGGAAAACACATCCAAACAGATGATGGAAATGAACAAAACCATACTAGACCTAAAAAGGGAAGTAGACACAATAAAGAAAACCCAAAATGAGGCAACACTGGAGATAGAAACCCTAGGAAAGAAATCTGGAACCATAGATACCAGCATCAGCAACAGAATACAAGAGATGGAAGAGAGAATCTCAGGTGCAGAAGATTGCATAGAGAACATCGGCACAACAATCAAGGAAAATGTAAAATGCAAAAAGATCCTAACTCAAAACATCCAAGAAATACAGGACACAATGAGAAGACCAAACCTACGGATAATAGGAGTGGAAGAGAATGAAGATTTTCAACTCAAAGGACCAGCAAACATCTTCAACAAAATTATAGAAGAAAACTTCCCAAATCTAAAGAAAGAGATGCCCATGAACATACAAGAAGCCTACAGAACTCCAAATAGACTGGACCAGAAAAGAAATACCTCCCGACACATTATAATCAGAACAACAAATGCTCTAAATAAAGATAGAATACTAAAAGCAGTAAGAGAAAAAGGCCAAGTAACATATAAAGGCAAGCCTATCAGAATTACACCAGATTTTTCACCAGAGACTATGAAAGCCAGAAGATCCTGGACGGATATTATACAGACACTAAAAGAACACAAATTCCAGCCCAGGCTACTATACCCAGCCAAACTCTCAATTAACATAGATGGAGAAACCAAAGTATTCCACGACAAAACCAAATTCACACATTATCTCTCCACGAATCCAGCCCTTCAAAGGATAATAACAGAAAAAAACCAATACAAGGACAGGAACCACGCCCTAGAAACAACAAGAAGGTAATCCCTCAACAAACCTAAAAGAAGACAGCCACAAGAACAAAATGCCAACTTTAACAACAATAATAACAGGAAACAACAATTACTTTTCCTTAATATCTCTTAATATCAATGGACTCAACTCCCCGATAAAAAGACATAGACTAACAAACTGGCTACACAAACAAGACCCAACATTTTGCTGCTTACAGGAAACTCATCTCAGAGAAAAGGATAGACACTACCTCAGAATGAAAGGCTGGAAAACAATTTTCCAAGCAAATGGCATGAAGAAACAAGCTGGAGTAGCCATTCTAATATCTGATAAGATTGACTTCCAACCCAAAGTCATTAAAAAAGACAGGGAGGGACACTTCATACTCATCAAAGGTAAAATCCTCCAAGAGGAACTATCAATCCTGAATATCTATGCTCCAAATACAAAGGCAGCCACATTCATTAAAGAAACTTTAGTAAATCTCAAAGCACACATTGCACCTCATACAATAATAGTGGGAGACTTCAACACACCACTTTCACCAATGGACAGATCATGGAAACAGAAACTAAACAGGGACACAGTGAAACTAAGAGAAATTATGAATCAAATGGATCTGGCAGATATCTACAGAACATTCTATCCTAAAACAAAAGGATATACCTTCTTCTCAGCACCTCATGGTACCTTCTCCAAAATTGACCACATAATTGGTCACAAAGCAGGCCTCAACAGGTACAAAAATATTGAAATTGTCCCATGCATCCTATCAGATCACCATTGACTAAGGCTGATCTTCAAAAACAAAATAAATAATAGAAAGCCAACCTTCACGTGGAAACTGAACAACACTCTTCTCAATGATACCTTGGTCAAGGAAGGAATAAAGAAAGAAATTAAGGACTTTTTAGAGTTCAATGAAAATGAAGCCACAACATACCCAAACTTATGGGACGCAATGAAAGCATTTCTAAGAGGAAAACTCATAGCTCTGAGTGCCTCCAAAAGGAAACTAGAGAGAGCACACATTAGCAGCTTGACAACACACCTAAAAGCACTAGAACAAAAGGAAGCAAATTCACCCAAGAGGAGTAGACGGCAGGAAATAATCAAACTCAGGGGTGAAATCAACCAAGTGGAAACAAGAAAAACTATTCAAAGAATCAACCAATCAAGGAGCTGGTTCTTTGAGAAAATCAACAAGATAGATAAACCCTTAGCCAGACTCACTAGAGGGCACAGGGAAAGCATCCTAATTAACAAAATCAGAAATGAAAAAGGAGACATAACAACAGATCCTGAAGACATCCAAAACACCATCAGATCCTTCTACCAAAGGCTGTACTCAACAAAACTGGAGAACCTGGATGAAATGGAGAAGTTCCTAGACAGATACCAGGTACCAAAGTTGAATCAAGATCAGGTTAATGATCTAAACAGCCCTATATCCCCCAAAGAAATAGAAGCAGTCATTAATAGTCTCCCAACTAAAAAAAGCCCAGGACCAGATGGGTTTAGTGCAGAGTTCTATCAGACCTTCAAAGAAGATATAATCCCAGTTCTTCACAACCTATTCCACAAAATAGAAACAGAAGGTACTCTACCCAACTCATTCTATGAAGCCACAATTACTCTGATACCTAAACCACAAAAAGACCCAACAAAGATAGAAAACTTCAGACCAATATCCCTTATGAATATTGATGCAAAAATCCTCAATAAAGTTCTTGCTAACCGAATCCAAGAACACATCAAAACAATCATCCATCCTGACCAAGTAGGCTTCATCCCAGGGATGCAGGGATGGTTCAATATACGGAAATCCATCAACGTAATCCAGTATATAAACAAACTCAAAGACAAAAACCACATGGTCATCTCGTTAGATGCGGAAAAAGCATTTGACAAGATCCAACACCCATTCATGATAAAAGTCTTGGAAAGATCAGGAATTCAAGGCCCATACCTAAACATGATAAAAGCAATCTACAGCAAACCAGTAGCCAACATCAAAGTAAATGGTCAGAAGCTTGAAGCAATCCCTCTAAAATCAGGGACTAGACAAGGCTGTCCACTTTCTCCATACCTATTCAACATTGTACTTGAAGTCCTAGCCAGAGCAATTCGACAACAAAAGGAGATCAAAGGGATACAAATTGGAAAAGATGAAGTCAAAATATCACTTTTTGCAGATGATATGATAGTATATATAAGTGACCCTAAAAATTCCACCAGAGAACTCCTAAGCCTGATAAACAGCTTCGGTGAAGTAGCTGGATATAAAATTAACTCAAACAAATCAATGGCCTTTCTCTACACAAAGAATAAACAGGCTGAGAAAGAAATTAGGGAAACAACACCCTTCTCAATAGTCACAAATAATATAAAATATCTTGGCGTGACTCTAACTAAGGAAGTGAAAGATCTGTATAATAAAAACTTCAAGTCTCTGAAGAAAGAAATTATAGAAGATCTCAGAAGATGGAAAGATCTCCCATGCTCATGGATTGGCAGGATCAACATTGTAAAAATGGCTATCTTGCCAAAAGCAATCTACAGATTCAATGCAATCCCCATCAAAATTCCAACTCAATTCTTCAACGAATTAGAAAGTGCAATCTGCAAATTCATCTGGAATAACAAAAAACCTAGGATAGCAAAAACTCTTCTCAAGGATAAAAGAACCTCTGGTGGAATCACCATGCCGGACCTAAAGCTCTACTACAGAGCAATTGTGATAAAAACTGCATGGTACTGGTATAGTGACAGACAAATAGACCAATGGAATAGAATTGAAGACCCAGAAATGAACCCACACACCTATGGTCACTTGATCTTCGACAAGGGAGCTAAAAACATCCAGTGGAAGAAAGACAGCATTTTCAACAAATGGTGCTGGCACAACTGGTTGTTAACATGTAGAAGAATGTGAATCGATCCATTCCTATCTTTTTGTACTAAGGTCAAGTCTAAGTGGATCAAGGAACTTCACATAAAACCAGAGACACTGAAACTTATAGAGGAGAAAGTGGGGAAAAGCCTTGAAGATATGGGCACAGGGGAAAAATTCCTGAATAGAACAGTAATGGCTTGTGCTGTAAGATCGAGAATTGACAAGTGGGACCTCATGAAACTACAAAGCTTCTGCAAGGCTAAAGACACCATCAATAAGACAAAAAATCCACCAACAGATTGGGAAAGGATCTTCACCTATCCTAAATCAGATAAGGGACTAATATCCAATATATATAAAGAACTCAAGAAGGTGGACTCCAGAAAGTCAAATAACCCCATTAAAAATGGGGCTCAGAACTGAACAAAGAATTCTCACCTGAGGAATACCGAATGGCAGAGAAACACCTGAAAAAATGTTCAACATCCTTAATCATCAGGGAAATGCAAATCAAAACAACCCTGAGATTCCACCTCACACCAGTCAGAATGGCTAAGATCAAAAATTCAGGTGACAGCAGATGCTGGCGAGGATGTGGAGAAAGAGGAACACTCCTCCATTGTTGGTGGGATTGCAAGCTTGTACAACCACTCTGGAAATCAGTCTGGCGGTTCCTCAGAAAATTGGACATAGTACTACCGGAGGATCCAGCAATACCTCTCCTGGGCATATATCCAGAAGATGTCCCAACCGGTAAAAAGGACACATGCTCCACTATGTTCATAGCAGCCCTATTTATAATAGCCAGAAGCTGGAAAGAACCCAGATGTCCCTCAACAGAGGAATGGATACAGAAATTATGGTACATTTACACAATGGAGTACTACTCAGCTATTAAAAAGAATGAATTTATGAAATTCCTAGCCAAACGGATGGACCTGGAGGGCATCATCTTGTGTGAAGTAACACAATCACAAAGGAACTCACACAATATGTATTCACTGATAAGTGGATATTAGCCCAAAACTTAGGATACCCAAGATATAAGATACAATTTGCTAAACGAATGAAACTCAAGAAGAATGAAGACCAAAGTGTGGACACTGTGCCCCTTCTTAGAATTGGGAACAAAACACCCATGGAAGGAGTTACAGAGACAAAGTTTGGAGCTGTGATGAAAGGATGGACCATATAGAGACTGCCGTATCCAGGGATCCATCCCATAATCAGCTTCTAAACGCTGACACCATTGCATACACTAGCAAGATTTTGCTGAAAGGACCCAAATATAGCTATCTCTTGTGAGAAGATGCCGGGGCCTAGCAAACACAGGAGTGGATGTTCACAGTCAGCTATTGGATGTATCACAGGGCTCCCAATGGAGAAGCTAGAGAAAGTACCCAAGGAGCTAAAGGGATCTGCAACCCTATTGTTGGAACAACATGATGTACTAACCAGAACCCCGGAGCTCTTGTCTCTAGCTGCATATGTATCGAAAGATGGCCTAGTCGGCCATCAATGGAAAGAGAGGCCCATTGGACTTGCAAACTTTATATGCCCCAATATAGGGGAATGCCAGGGCCAAAAGAATGGGAATGGGTGGGTAGGGAAGTGGGGGGCGCTATGGGGGACTTTTGGGATAGCATTGGAAATGTAATTGAGGAAAATATGTAATAAAAATATTAAAAATCAAAAAAAAAAAAAAAGAATAGTCAGTCAAAGATGGTGCCCTAGTCATGTGCATTTTTAAAATTTGTTCTCTCCAGGAAGCGGGAGTGTGTGGGTTGGGGAGCAGGGTGGGGAAGGGTATAGGGGGATGGCATTTGAAATGTAAATGAAGAAAATATCTAATAAAAATATCAAAAATATCAAAATAAAAAAAAAACATTAACTCGAAAAACCAAAAAAAAAAAAAAAAGATTCCATTTTGGTATAATAGTGTTACCAAGGAAATTAGGATCCCTTTTGCGGTTCTTATCAATGAAAGAAATGAAGAACTTACTCAGAAGAAAATTTGAGGGTAATTTTATTAGGGTTAGGAAAAACAGACAGTAGGCCATAGAAGGGGATTGGAGACTTGGGGAGAAGACCCTGTGCTCTGAGTTATGCTGTTATGTTCAGCAACAGAGGGTCAGCAAGCAGCCCCATGGCAGCCTATCCGCTGAATGTCAAGGATGAAAGGAACTTTGGTGGTGGAAGGGAGGACAGAGAGGAAGATGGGCTGAGGGATAGCCCAAAGTGTTGGATGAAACATGCCTAGGCTTTGGTCAGCCTCAGAGTGAGAGATAGAAGAAGGAAAAGATAGACTTCCTACTGTCTACTGAGACAACCAGGTTGACTCAGTAGAGCTACATAGGTGTTCCACAGGAGACTGTACCAAGGGCCTGCTTGTGGAGACCAGATGTCCACCTTGGGTGCCAGTGCCCAGGAGTCTTCCACCTTGGTTTTTGTTGTTTTGTTTTGTTTTGAGATATTGTCCTTCATAGGTCTGGTGTAGGAGAATCAGACTGGAATGGCAGTTTTCAAACTCCAGGTATCTTTCTGTCCCTGCCTTACCAGCATTGGGATTGCAAGCACATGCTACCGTGCCGGGCTTTTTAAATATTGATTCCAGGGATCAAACCGAAGTCCCCATGCCTGCATGGGAAGCTCTTTTCTAGCCTCTGTTGTATATCTTAAAACTTTTTGTTTTGCATTTTGATACTTAAAACTAATTGAGGTAATATTCAAGGTATATTTTACAAACTCTTTTTTGCTTGCAAAATGCAAACAATAGTTTAACCTTTATATTTTAAGGGCTTTGTGTTTTGGACCTTGTTAGGTCCAAAGCAGGCTTCCTAAATGGCAGTGCTACTGACAATGTCCTAAATGACAATCTGGGCTCAGCTTAGGCTAGACTTTGACCAGGTAAGCAGAAGAAATGAGAAACAAAACTCAGCATTCCTCAGATATCTTGTGAAGCCAGTTTCTGTTTATCATGAAAAAGAATAAAAAACAAAAAACCATTACTTCCCTTTCCACCACCTATAGCTAGCTAATTCTGGCAATGGGCATCTAGTTTCTGATTAACCCAAAGGAGTTGACTTCAGTTCAGAATCCCCATGCTGGCCACTAGGCTGCTCTGGTCCACACTCTCTTTCCCTGCTCTTGATCCCAAGTGGTTCAGGCTCATGCACACCACCTCACACCACTATACCATCAGCAGCACCCCATCACCATAAACCTGACAATGCTTTTCCCAACAGTTGCTACTCTCTGCCCCAGCCCGCCCCTAGACAGCGCCAGCGGTTTGATTACCAAATCACCTCTCTTTCTGTTCACCAAGTGGTCTAGGACAGCAGTTTACTGCATCCTCACAATCTTATCCTGGAAATACTTGATTCTTTGAGGATGGGCACTGTGTTGTTATTGTAGAAAGCCATTCCTCTTTTGTCTGTTGTTCATTGTAATGCTAAATATTCAGTCATTGACCATTTACCTTTTCTTCATGCTCATCTCTGTTCATGAGAAAATGTATGCCATTAAACTGGCACACTAAGGACCCGTACCTTTGTTTCCTGAGGGACAAAAATCATGATTTTGTGTGTGTGTGTGTTGTCATTGATCCTCTAAGGATATTTGTCACTCTTACCACTATGGAAATTAATGCAATGACAACAGTTAGGGTTTTAATGCATGCTAATGCCACCAGTTTGTTTTGTTTAGTGAGTCAGTCTAGGGAGGTTCTACTTTTGGGAGTAAAGGCACTGTGCCAGGTACTGGGGATGTAGGCATGAGGAAAAAGTACACAGCCTGTGGTATTCTGGATGCACATTGTATAAATTAGAATGCACAGATACACATAGCAGTATCAGTAGTTCCTGAAAAAAATGCAAATAATTCTCTCAAGGACTTGACTAACCGGATGATTTATTATCTATTTTAGTAGATTAGCATTTAAGTTTCCTAAGGATATAGCTTTTCTTAATTGATCTGTCATCATTTAGAAATAAAAAATAAAAGAATTTCATTTCTGTATAATAACAACGAATATTATATAGTACTTGTCAGTTGTGGAGCGTTTTTTTACTTAGTGATGATATTAATGAACTAAGCAAATGGTTTGCTCTTTTAGAAGATCAATATACAGATCAACCCTGCATCATAACCCAAACTGAAATCAATAAAACCTTAACATGTAAATGTCTGCTGCAATGAAGCTTGTGTTTGGTTTTGATTTTGAAAACAATTTTTTTCTAAATAAAAGTGCATCTGCTATATGTTAGCTATGAGCAATTGGCTTAGGTATTTATGTTCTGTAGAATGAACAGGTTGTTAGAATTAATAGATCTCAGTGTTCAGATAACACTAAGAACTTAGTACTCATCTTTTAAGGGTTCTTACCCTTGCTGTTGTTTCTGCTGTTAGGAGTATTTTCATATTATTATTAAGAATTTCCAGGAGTTACTGAAATATCCTTTGGTGATTTTGTTTCTTGGACAACATTACAGTCGTGCTTGGGAGTTATCACAAAATAGAACTATAATAGAAAAATATTTCCAAAGCTTCAGAGCATTTTACCATCATTACCTCCCTGGTCTGTTTTTCAGAAGTATTCATTAACTAAAAGTGCAGTACCTAAAGCATTGTGGAAAATGAAATGTCCTTTTAAAAAATAAAATAAAATAAATCAAGGATCTGTGGATATAAACACATCGATAGCAAACTCAGCAGGTGTTGTTTTTATATGATCACAGTAGAACTAAAGATGAAAAATTTAATGCACATATTCTATAGGCTGAGTGTAATATAGCCTGTGCCTATGCATTTTAGTAGAAGTTAATTTCTTTTTTTTTTTTTTTTTTTTTCGAGACAGGGTTTCTCTGTGTAGCTCTGGCTGTCCTGGAACTCACTTTGTAGACCAGGCTGGCCTCGAACTCAGAAATTCACCTGCCTCTGCCTCCCAAGTGCTGGGATTAAGGGCGTGTGCCACCACCGCCCGACTTTAATTTCATTTTTAAAAGTTAACTAATCATGTATAGGTGTGTGGACATAAGAAAGATAATGTGCACATGTAAACATGTAAGATAATATGCAAATATAAACATGTATGATACACAACTGTAAAGAGACAAGATAGTGTGCAAATGTAAGCATGTCTGTACTGGAGGTTGTGCTCACTACAAACTTGCATAGTATCTTCCAACCTGAATTCCAAGAAGTTATGCAGAATCTCATTTCAGGAGTGTTTACCTGTTGCAACCTCGCTCCAACACAGTGCCTCCAAGCTCATGCAGAAGCCTAGCTACAGTGTGCCTCAGTGATGGTGGCCATCATCCAGGTGTGCTTTATAAAACACCAGAGGAACACTGACTGACTATGGCCTTCTTCCCGTATGCCTGACCCTGACCCTTCCATCTAGACCCTGACTCCCTTACTGCCTAGATCTTATCACAAGTTCCCCCAAGGACTCCACATGGAAGGGGCTTCCAGGTGCACTGTGATTGAGGCTGGCGATGCCTGCTCACTGGTACTTTTTGGAAATGCCATTTCCTAGCATCGTTCTAGAGTTTTATTATCCGGTAAATGTCTGTGTGACAGTATGGGACAGAAGTGCTTCTTCCCATGGTAACATGAGCATGTTTTAGAATACCTTTGTTGCTGTATAATTCTTGTGCTGTGCATTTTACCTACTGGGATCTTAGTTGTTTTAGTTTATTCCCAGAGTTGTTTGTTCGTCATCATGTTCCGTTTCAAAACATTTTCATCACATACTTTTCTCCAACCACTGACCTGCTAGCCAGACCCACCTGTACTTGGCCATCACAAATCTCCTGAACATCCCATAAGCTCAGTCACGTATAATATGTCCTTTTATGTCTGACTTCTCCAGCTTAGCATATTGTTTTCAAGACTCATCTATTTTGAATCCTGTATCAGAATTTTATTCTCTTTTATGGCAGAGAACATCCCTTTATATAAATACAACCTCATTTAATTAATTGATTGAATAATAATTTGAATTTTTGAAATTTCATCTTACATTATGACTGGTGTTATCCTTTTACACACAGCAGACCACATACAGTGCTGTAGTCTGACCTTAGGATAAGCCATCATGTCTTGGCCCACCTCATCTGTTGTTTGTTTTGGGAGACGGGGTCTTGTTATATTAGCCCTGGCTAGCCTGGAACTTGTGTGCTACCAGGTGGGCCTTAAACTCAACAAAGACTTCTCTCTGCCTCTGCCTGGGCCCCAGCCCGGCCCTGCTGGGATTAAAGGTGTGGCCACCAGTCACAGCTCTTCTGCTTCAACATTTGGGTTGTTTCCATTTGGAAACTATCACAAATAATGTTACTTGTAACTTTCACATATAAATTATTTGACATTTTTCATTCCTATGAGATGTATATGTAGTAAAGGGTATTAGTCATAAGCTAGCTTTTATGTCTTCACATGTTGAGCAACTTTTCTAGATTCTTTCCAACCCAATGGCGTGCTTTTGCTTTCCTGCCAACAATTTCTGAGGTTCTACATTCTCTACATCCTTACCAAGTTTTGTTCTTAACTATTTTAAATTGTTATCAATATTATATCTATCCTGATAGGAGTGAATTGGTATCTCATTTGGGTATTTTTTAACATTCTCCAAATTATTAATGTTGTGAAGCAATTTTTCGTATGTTTATTGGTAGTTTCTTTGGAAGAATTCAGTTATGTGGCTACTTTTAAGTTGAAGTTTTGTCATTGTTGACTTATAAGAGTTCATTATATATTCTAAATATAGGTCACCTTAGGAACACAATTTGATATTATTTTCTACCATTCACTGGGCTATCACTTCACTTTATCAGTAGTGTTTTTTGAAGAATAAAAGGATAAAACATTTATGAAATGTAAGTCAACAGAACTTACTTCTAACAGGCTTACAGTTTAGCACTTACATGTGGCTTTTTATTTTACTTTGTATATGTAGTCTCTCCCTGAGTTTCAAAAATGTCTAGGGGACAACATATACAAACAAGAATTTTATATTGATATGTTGTAATATAATAATTGTTATTTTGTAATTAAACTGTCTTTGCATTTGGTAAATCCTATGTGATCTTGGTATATAATTCCTTTTATATGTTAATTCCTAACATTTTGTTAAGAGTTTGTGTGTAGCACTTGGAGGCAGAGGCAGGCAGATCTCTGTAATTTCAAGGCCAGCCTAGTGTACAGAGTGAGTTCTAGGACAGCCAAGCCTACACAGAGAAACCTTTTTCGCAAAAAAAAAAAAAAAAAAAAAAAAAAAGATTTTATGCGTGTATATTCATAGGAATTTTGGGTTTATAGTTTCCTTATAACTTGGCAATTGTGAACTAGAAAATGTTTACCCTTTTATCTGTGCAAAAGTTTGTGAACAATGATTTTACTTCCTCTTTTAACTATTTGTTTAACATCACCAATGAAACCTTAAACTGGTCGTTTTTGTACATGTATGAGTGTGTATGTGCAGGTGTGTGTACACATGTGTGTGTGCATGTGTTTGTGTGTCTGAGTGTGTGTGTTTCATATGTGTGTATAAAGTAGGATGTGTATGAATGTGTGTGAGAGTTTAAAGCCTCAGTCCCTTTACTTTTTATAAATGTGCTCAGTTCTTTCTGTGTGTTCTTCTTGAGCTCCTTTCCAGAGTTTGTGTCTTTCCAGGATTTGCAACCCAGGTTGCCTAATTGTTCTCTGATCACACTTAGGTCGGACATAGTGCTCCCACCTAAGTCTCTGGATGTTTTCTGTCACTCTTTGTTCTTATTTGTATCTTCAGATCAATTTAGCCATTCATCAGTGTGTTCTTTTAGCTTTTCATAAGCCTGGCTTTGATTTAATATTCTCTATTGATTTTTTTGCCTTTTAGTTCATTAATTTCAACCTTTATCATTTCCATTCTTCTTTTATTTAATCTTCTCCTGAAATTTCTGTCTGCAGATAGGAACTAGGGTATTGCTTTTATATTTGGCTCTATTTAATATGTACACAATTGGTGATGATGTCCCCATGAGCGGTGCTCCTTCTGCATCCTCTACCTCTTGTTTGGGCCCGAGTGGCTTTGGGAGTAGAACCGTGTGTATGCTAGCAAAAGCTCTATAGCCTGGCCCTAGAAGGACTTTCTCATTTTGCTTTGATTTTTCCACTTGGCCATTGGTTATTTATGAGGAGGTCACTGAATTTCCTTATGTTCATTGATTTGTGAATTTCTTTTGTCACTAGCTTCTTGTTTTATTTCATTGTAGTGAAGGAATATACTTTCTACTGTTTCAATCCTTGCATTTATCTTCTGCCCTACCATATCTTGTTTCTCAGAGAATGTGCTGGGAGAAGAATGGATACCTTTCTCTTGTTGAGTGGAACGGCTCACAGAGTTGTTTGTGTTTGATGTGTTCTGCTCTATTGATGATGTCCCTTGATTTCTTTTTTCTTTTTTCAGCTGATGAGCTAATCAGCCCTAAAGACATTGACCCTGTCCAGCGCTTTGTCCCACTTCAGGATCAACGTAACGTGAGCATGAGATACTCAAATCAGGTAAAGAGATACTTTTATTTTTAATTTAGATTTAGCCAAAGGCATTTAAAAGTTCATTAAAGGAGAATTTTATTCACAGTGTGTTTTTTCTGGCTTCTTCTGTGGAAAAGACTTCTTTTTACTTAAGATTAAGTTGTGATAAAGGACTATTTGTAGATAAGGGATTAGAAACGTGTCTTCCGGATAAATGCTTCCAGAATCAGGTGATTTCTGATGCCATGGATACCGTGCAGGTGGTTTGCAGGAGGACAGATGACATGTTATAGAAGGGATTAGGAGGTCATGGTTAAGAGCCCTGTGTCTTCCTGACAGGCCTGTATAACTGGAGAGAGATGTTCTTAGCACACTGTGACATGATCCGGGAGGGAATGGTTTTTAAATTCTTATGTTTACTAGCTATGGCTTTAGACTGTGTTGTGTCAACACACTCTAAAGTGTTTGCAGTATCAGCAAGATTGATGTTGACTTGAGCAAACCCTCAACTATTAAATGATACCAGTAATGAGGACTGTTAAAATGAAAATGTTGTCGATCGTGGAACCTGCCTGAGGAGAAAGGAAATGAGCCCGTGTGTGCCTGGGTTTCCAAGCAGTTAGACTGCATTTAATAAAAGTG
This sequence comes from Mus caroli, assembly GCF_978045245.1. Classification (NCBI taxonomy): domain Eukaryota; kingdom Metazoa; phylum Chordata; class Mammalia; order Rodentia; family Muridae; genus Mus; species Mus caroli. The sequence continues at coordinate 43,616,509 of NW_028227265.1, read as the reverse complement.
ACATCAGCACATACAGTTGATATGCTTGCAAATCCAAACTCTTCCTTTATTTTAAAAAATGCACACATGCACCCACATGCATACACACATAAAAAATGAATGAATGAATATTAAAGTTTTAAAAAGAACAAAAATTCTATGTGTTAATATGCAATAAGAAAATTTTAGTGGCCTATTAGCCTCTGTAAGATAAGGATATGGCCTTTATCTTAGGCCAGTGTGTTATGTCAATATGTACTTGTACCCATGGAGGTGTTCAGGTTAACTTAAGAAATATAAAATGAGGAGTCTATTTAATTCTATATTACTCAACTCCAGGACTCAGCTATGTTCACACTATATGTTCATTCACACTGTCATTTACACGGTATTTTATGTGCTTAACCTAGTTCTCTAGGGTCCTAGAGGATATATTAAACCTTTTCTCAAGTTGAAGTATAGGAGCAGAAGAAAGAGCTACAAAGTATGTCATAGCTATGTGGCTAACAAAATTACTCATTTTTCCTGCTTGACATATGCAAGGCAGTTTGTAGGCTATCTGTGATTCATAGGACTCAATATACTTGCAGCTCTTTCCTACTCTAGAAAGTCTATTTGGAGCATAGTACGGTAAGAGTAAACTGTAGAGAGAATCTCCTGCTAACTGTTCATATGTATGGCAAGCCTTCTAGAATCAGCCAATTCTTAGCTAAGAGAAGTGCTCTGGGCAGAATACTGGGTTCGTCTCCAGCAGCATGAGCAGGGTATACCTGCACAGCCCTAAACAGAGTCTCTGAGAGGGAGGGTGAGGATCCCCAACAGAAAACTGCTGGGAACTGGGATTGCCCTCTCCCCAGCAGCCTGGCTGTAAAATAAGGTCCTCTTGCTGCTTTCTCAGCCATTGAACATGCTTGACATGCCTAAAACCATTGTTATAGCTGAGCACAATGAGCTGGTGAAATATAAGCAAGAAATAACACCCAATATGCAGCCCTTTCTTTGGCTGAAGTGTTGGCATTGTAGCTGGGCAGTGACTGGCCATGTTGAACTTTGTGAGTGAAGGGTCTCTTGGGGATCGACCAAGTGCTCTACATTCTGCCAGATGTTGCAAAAGCTAACAGAGTACTTTAATGCCAATGATGCATAAAAGGAGAAATCTACCTTTCAAGGAAGTTGTGTCAGAAGACCTCAGATCCACCTCTGGCCTTCATGGGTCACTAGAGGCCACAGAACTTGGAAACTTGCTAAACAAACTGTAGCCAGTTTTTTGTTGTTGTTGTTTTTTTTTTTTTTTTTGGTTCTTTTGTGGGTTCTTGTTCTTCCACCCTTCTCTACCGTTTTCTTCCATCCTTTCAACCCCCTAACACTAGATAAGAGAGAAAAAAGGATAGAGGGGGAAGGAAAGCGATCTCTGAATAAAGTCAGGGGTCAGAAAGAGGATAACATTATGGTTAGACTACTTCCTGCTGACTACAGACTTCCAAGTTCCTTGGGGCAAGTTTGATCTTGCTGTCAGGGTATCCAGTTTCTTTTTGTTGTTTCTTCTTTGCTTAGGACTGACTGCAACTAACAACAATCAACAAACAAACAACAACACCCCAACCTGCCTCTCAGAGCCCTAGCATTTATATACCCTTTGAAAAGTGCACAGCGTTCCAAACATCACACAACCACAGAAACTATCTGCACCTGGTAAAATCACGCCCCTACTAGAGCACAAGGCAAATCATAGTCAGCTGGTGCTGACAGTCCAAAACAGCTCCATATGCCCACACCTGGGATCAAAATGAAAACATATCCCCATAATATTTCTGTGTCTTTTAAAGAAACTAAAGCTCCGAAACTGTCACTACAATACACAGGTAGAGTTCTGTGTGGGGAAACATGCTGAGTATGGCCGTTAAATGGAGAGGCTCTTGGAGCAAGTTCTACTTGTGGAATGCAAGCTAAGCATCTGTCCCTGTGAAGATCCAGAAATGTGCTTAGTAACCCAGCAATGTGCAGCATGGTTATCCTGACTCTTAGTGAGTGTCAGTCTTGTAGGCATGAGCTGGTCTGGTTCCTCTGGAGAAACCCAGGTGTTCAGTATAAATCACAGATGGTCTAAGGAGGCAGGTGAACTGTCACCAAGGGCTCCCGTTCAGGTAAACACTCTTCCTCCATAGCCTTTTAAATTTTCACAAACATTTTTCATACCTTTGGAATTTTCATTATTACTAACATTTGAATAAAATTAGAATTTTAATTATTTGTCCTAGAGTATATTTTTGCTGCACTATATTACTGTTTCAAGTATTCCTTACCTTTTTCCTCCAAGTACTCTTTCAATCATAATTTAAATTATACTAATTCATTTTCACTGTTTTTTGACAGACTTTTCTTAATACTTATTTAAAATGTTTTATTGTAAAAAGCTTTTTAAATCTCAGTCAAAATTTTTAGCTATTAATTGATAAAAAAAATTTAACTCTTTATTTTGAAGGAAATATGGGGAAATATAGCCACAGTAGATTACAGAGAAAGTCAGAGTTTCTAGGAATCCCTCCTCCACCTCCAACAAAAAATTATAGAGAACATGGAGTTCCCAGGAATCTGCCCTCCACCTCCTATGGTGCTAGTAGCTGCGTATTGTTATTAAATAGTGAAAAGCCGAATCTAGCACTGATGCAGCTCTGGTTTCCTGAGGTGTGCATGTGTCATCTGCAGCGACTTTATCACATGGAGCTCAGCATCATGGCCGTGCACCAACACCTTCATCTTAGAACCATGCTTCTCCTTTTGCTTCCGCACCAGCTCCTGGCAACCACCAATGCATTTTCTCTTTTACGATTTATAAGTTTTCAATTAAGAGTTATATAATTGAATATGGCTAGCATTTAACACTTCTGTAAAGCCATCCATTTGTTGCATGTGTCTGTATACCCTTTATATGACTGAATTGTACTCAATGTGATGACTGTAGTGTAGTTTATTTTCCTATTGCCTTGTAGAGGACAGGCTGTGAGTTTTGTGAATACTCAACTATATTCCCTGTGGTCACTGAATACCAATCTGATTGTGATCATTCATATTCCGCTTATAAATTTGATTTAAAGCTTGATTAAGGTGAAAGATGATGTGCTATGCTTAATGCATTGTCTTCTCACTGTCTTCTCCTTCTGGTGTGATTTTCTGTTTCAAGAGCTCCCTTTACATTATCTATGGATAAGTCTTCCAGCAACCAATTTCATAGTTTTCCTTTGTCAGAGAATATTTTTATGTTGCCTTTGGTCCTAAAGTGGAGGGGTTTTGGATAGGATTCCTGATTGATCGTCTCCATAATTTCAGATGGAAAATTCTGTTGGCTCAAATTTGTGTGCACCCTTTGTCTCTGTGCTAAGCCTCCTTATACCACAAAGCCCAGCTGATAGATCAATCTGCCTTCTTTGTGGCTGTCTACTGATGGAGCAGGGTTGGATACATCTGCAACTCTCTGAAGCCATTATAGGTATATTGAGCTGCCCTCAAATACCAAGTTGTACAAAACTGTGGGTGGCCAACTGTTGCCTCAGTTGAGAAGCTGGGGCTGGACTCTGCATAGTGGTCTCTGTTGTGCTTTTGTGTCCTGCTACTATTGTAAAAGAGAAAGCTTTCTTTTGTTCCCTTGGCTCTGCTTTAGGCTACCAGCATCTCCCAGTGAGTGCCAGGCCTCAGAATCCCACTTTGCTACCATTATTTGGACTCTGAGATGTCTAGGCAGTACAGCCTGTCACCTTTCAGACCCACTTCAAAGCCCTTAGGAATACCCTTCTAGGGTCCCTAGTTCCTACTTTTAGGACTTTTTAATGAATAATTTATAAGTCTTTTAATCAGTAAAAAAAGGGTTTTGTGTTCTTTGACTTTATAAGTATTTAAATATTTGTACAATAGCATCCATATAATTTGTATCTTATATAATTCACTACTTTAAATCACACAATTCAACATTTTTTACAATATATTTTCTAAAGTCAATTTTACTTTTTTATCTTCAGAAAGAAAAAAAAACCCTACACTTTTAGTCACTCTTCTTTCTCAGTGTTGTTCACTATTTGCCCTCAACAACTGTGTCTGTATAGTTTGCCTATTGTATAATCTGTAGTATTTCATGACTAGCATTCTCCTCAGTGTTAAGTTTTCTTTTTTATTTTTTAGATATTTTCTTTATTTACATTTCAAATGTTATCCCCTTTCCTAATTTTCCCTCCGAGAATCTCCTATCCCCTCCCCACCTGCCCCTGCTCCCCAACTCACCTACTCCTGCTTCCTGGTTCTGGCATTCCCCTATGCTGGGGTATAGAATCTTCACAGGACCAAGGGCCTCTCCTCCCATTGATGAGTGACTAGGTCATCCTCTGCAACATATGCAGGTAGAGCCATGAGTCCCACCATGTGTTTTCTTTGATGGGTGGTTTAGTCCCAGGGAGTCCTGGTTGGTTCATATTGTTGTTCCTCCTAGGGGTTGCAAACCCCTTCAGCTCCTTCGGTACTTTCTCTAGCTCTTTCACTGGGGACCTTGTGCTCCATCCAATGGATGGCTGTGAGCATCCACTTCTGTATTTGTCAGGCAATGGCAGAACCTCTCATGGGACTGCTATATCAGGCTCCTGTCAGCAAGCTCTTGTTGGCATCTGCAATAGTGTCTGGGTTTGTTGGTTGTTTATGGGATAGATCTTCAGGTGGGGCTGGATATCATTCTTCAGTCTCTGGATGGTCATTCCTTCAGTCTCTGCTCCGAACATTGTCTCTGTAACTCCTTCCACGGGTATTTTGTTCCCCCTTCTAAGAAGGAATGAAGTATCCACACTTTGGTCTTCCTTCTTCTTGAGTTTCATGTGTTTTGCAAATTGTATCTTGGGTATTCTCACTTTCTGGGCTAATATCCACTTATCAATGAGTGCATATCATGTGTGTTCTTTTGTGATTGGGTTACCTCACTTAGGATGATATCCTCCAGATCCATCCATTTGTCTAAGAATTTCATAAATTCATTGTTTTTAATAGCTGAGTAGTACTCCATTGTGTAAATGTACCACATTTTCTGTATCCATTCCTCTGTTGAGAGACATCTGGGTTCTTTCCAGCTTCTGGCTATTATAAGTAAGGCTGCTATGAACATAGTGGAGCATGCGTCCTTATTACAAGTTGGAGCATCATCTGGGTATATGTCCAGGAGTGATAAGTCTGGGTCCTCAGGTAGAACTATGTCCAATTTTCTGAGGAACCGCCAAACTGATTTCCAGAGTGTTTGTACCAGCTTGCAATCCCTCCAGCAATGGAGGTGTGTTCCTCTTTCTCCACATCCTCACCAGCATCTGCTGTCACCTGAGCTTTTGATTTTAGCCATTCTGACTGGTGTGAGGAAGAATCTCAGGGTAGTTTTAATTTGCATTTCCCTGATGACTAAAAATGTTGAACGTTTCTCTTTCTTTTTCTTTTTTAGTGTTAAGATTTCAAGGGACATATCTGTGACAGCACTTAATAGCACTCCATTCCTTTTTTAGTAGAATAGCACATCATTTTACATCTATGTTTTATTTTGCTTGTAATCATTTGAGTTGTTTCTAAGCTTTGGCCGTTATGAATGACATTGCTGCCAGCCTCCAAGTGCAGCCGTTGTGTTACACATGTCTTCATTTATCTTGGATCTATATCTCAGAGTGAAATAGCTGGGTCATGACCTAAGCTCCAGGTGAACTCCCGAGGACCTGCTTGCCTTTCTTCCATTATAACACTATTTTGCACTTCATCCAGTGTCCTAGGGTTTCCATTTTTCTGCATTCTTTTTTTTTTTCTGGTTTCTAATATCTTTTTTTTTAATTAGGTATTTTCCTCATTTACATTTCCAATGCTATCCAAAAAGTCCCCAATACACTCCCCCCCCCCCACTCCCCTACCCACCCACTACCACTTTTTGGCCCTGGCGTTCCCCTGTACTGGGGCATATAAAGTTTGCAAGTCCAATGGGCCTCTCTTTCCAGTGATGGCCGACTAGGCCATCTTTTGATACATATGCAGCTAGAGTCAAGGGCTCTGCATTCTTACTGGCACTTATTTCCTGGACTTTAGGGTGTTGGGGATGGTAAAGTCATATCTAACTGTGTTTGATTCATATTCCCTTAGTTACAGAAACCGATCACACTTTCATATGTGTGCTGGTAGTTGAGTTACACACGTCCTTCACTTGTACTGAATGATTCCTTATCTGACTGCAAACATTTCCTCCCATGCAGTGAACTCTCTATCATCCCACTTTCTTTGAGATGATTGAAGCACAGAAGTTTTGAATTTTGATGAGGCATGATTTTTCTTCATTTATTTTTGCTTTTAGTCATGTCTAAAAGCCTAGTCCAAAATTACAAGCTTGTGACTTTTCTTTGCTTACCTTTTCTCCTAAGAACTTAGCAGTATTTGCCCTGAATATAGGTGTGGGGTCTGCTTTTACTCAGTCTTTATATCAGGTGTGATGGAGGAACCCAACTTATTTCTTTGCATGTTTATCTGCAGTTGTCATCATTTGCTGAATCTTAACAGCAGCTTCTAGCATAAGTTTCTAAATAGAGTAAAGATATATAATATTCATTACTTTAGCCATTCACAAAGTGAATAGTCTGTTGGTTCAAATATGTTCAAAATATTTTGTAGCTGTCACCATTGTCCGTACTAAAAACTCTGTAATAATCTCCATCTTCAGCAAAAACCAAACTCATTTAATGTCTGCTCTCTCTTCCTCCACCCCCTGGTAACCACTGTTATCCTTTCTGTCTCTGAATTTGCAAATAATGTAGGCAGAATCACACAATAGTCATTCCCCTGTATCTTGATCATGTCATTAAGCATAATTTCTAGAATAATTTTGTATATTTTCATTAATGTGGTGTTCCCGTTTCTTCCTGGCAGTTATTTTCTATGTGCCTGAAGTGATTCATTATCTGGTTGTTTATAATATAATAAATGTATAATAAATGTGCTGATTATTCTCAGAATATTAAATAGTCTCCTTCCCAATAAGAAGTGGAAATTATGACTGGGAGGGTTTTTTCTGGCTAGCCTCAGTCACTGGTACCTAAATCTCTGGTAGGAAGCATTTCCGATACACATCACTCTGCCCTTGACAAGTGCTAGATCATGAAGGTCGCTCTTTGATGAGCTTCTATCTGGGGTGCAGGCAGTATAAGCCTGTTTGTTTAAAATTATGCAACCCAAGTCCTGCTGTACACCTGACCTTCGCTTTTAGAGCCACTCCCCCAACCTTTACTCAGTGCTTCTCTGCCATTCTCAGCTCCTTCCACCTACACCCTGTTGTACCTGCAAAGTGACTCTCCAGGCCACCTAGGTGGGGGTCAGCTTTCAGGCCAGCATCACAGAGGTGTCACCGGCAAATCTAGATTGCTTGGAAGATTTGACATGGGAATCATCTTTCTAGCACTTCTGTGCTGCCCTCTATGGTCTAGGTCCTCATTGAACTTTGAGGAAATTTGCTAAGTTAGCTTGTGGGGTGTTATGGAGCAGCCACATGGCTGGAGACCATCTGTGCAGGAATTGAGTTTACTGCCATGCAAAAAAGGTTAGAGGGCCTCATAATTTACTATGTAAATTAGATAGCACTTCTCCAACTGGATTTATAGCTCTTTCCCTCCTCTAAATTTTTCTATAAAGTCTATTCAGTATTAAAAGGTTTATTAATCTTGGATGCTCTAAGGATATTTGCACGTGGCTCAGTTTTATTTGGGTTGGTTTATCAATATGGCCTCAAATAGTTAACCAGTTTTAGATATAATTTCTACTTCAAAGAAATAAAACAAACTAACTCTGTTAGCTTGACAAAAGATATGTTGTTCATATGGGATGGAAAAGCTAAATTTATTTACCTATGTGTGTGGTTGTAAAGTTTAATAGAACATAGCAATTCTTATGATTATTAAAATAAAACAGACTGAAGTAGTCAAGGCACACAAAATGTTTCTGAAAACCTAGCCTGACTGTGTCATGGCTATGCCGACGTTGGCCTCAGATAATTATCTCTGTAGTCTCAAAGGACATGTGAATCTCTTATCAACACTGTTTATACCAGAGCCTATTAAAAAATTAAATACCTTGATCAAAAACTTCAGAACTAAGAAAGTTGAATTGCATGTTTAAAGAGAACTTTTAATGGCATCATTCTAATTAACCTGCTGAACTTATTAAGTCTCAGCAATAAACATGTTATATAATAAAATATTTTATCTGTAAGATGAAGATTTGCTGCTCATGGATGAAATAGAAGTTAAATAGATCTAAATAAGCAAGTAAAATTTATGGTCTAAAGTAAAGATATACAGTGAGTAGTGGGATCTGCTACTGTGTAAATAATTGTTCCTGACATCTAACTCTGAGGAAGAAAAACAGTGAGTGTCCTCGTAAGTAAATGTATTGGCTTTACCTTGAATCTTCCTCCACCTGACCCTCTTTATTTTTGTCTTGTCTTTCTGACTGTCTGTCTTTCTTTCTCTCCCTTTCTTTCTTTCTTTCTTTCTTTCTTTCTTTCTTTCTTTCTTTCTTTCTTTCTTTCTCTCTCTCTCTCTCTCTCCCTCCCTTTCTTTCTTTCTTTCTTTCTTTCTTTCTTTCTTTCTTTCTTTCTTTCTACAAGAGATAGGGTCTCATGTAGCTTGGGTTGCCTTATACTGGTTCAGTAGCAGATGACCTTGAAGATCTGATCCTCTTACGACTAGCTATCAGAGTCCTAGATGCTGCCTATTGGCAGGCACCAGCAAATCCCACTGTGTATGTACCTTAGTTTACTGCATACATTATGTGTGACATTGTCCTCTCCACTACCAGGGAGTGGAGAACCTCTGCTTCCCTGAGGTGTAATTTCTATTTCATGAGTTCCTTTGCTTCAAGGTGTTTTGGGCCACTATTTTGGTGAATAAAATGTGTATGTGATGAGTTCTTTGAGGCAGTATTTCATCACTGTGTCATAGTTATGGTGGAACAGATCACATATGCTGAGAGATTCTTGAGAGAATTCAGTTTCGAGTGCCGTGTTACAGCTCTCAATCTGAGATGTAGATCAGCACAGTTAATGTGACAGGAAAGGAGTGCTAGGCCACCTTGGGCCTGAACTCGGTAGACAGTCTCACAGCGAAGACTCTCCACCCCACAGGCACCTTAGCACACCCAGGATCTTAGGATCACTGGTGAGTGGAACATGACATCTGTTCCAACAGAACTGGGGGTACCTGGGGCCAGGTAGAGCAGGGATACAGGAACCCCGCCTAACCATTGGCTCAGGTTCCTTCTGGTCAGCGCCGGTCTACTTTGGTTTCGAACTTAGAGGACAACCCCACAGTCCCCAGAAGAGGTACCACTTCCAGGCATTCTAACACACCCAGGATCTTAGGATCCCAGGTTCCCAGGAGCTTGGTCACACCAGGATCTCAGCATCACAGGATACCAGAATCACAGGATCACAAAGAAAGCTGGACTCTGAGAAGTACTGACTCAACTGGGATTACAGGAAGGCAGACTCCAATCAGATATAGCAAGGTCAGGGAGCACTTGTGAGAAAATCAGATGGCTGGAGGCAAGCTTAAGAACAGAAACAAGAGAAACCAAGGTTACTTGGCATCATCAGAACCCAATCTCCCACCATAGCAAGTACTGGATACACCATCACACCAGAAAAGCAAGATATGGATCTAAACTCACTTCTCATGATGATGATGAAGGACTATAAGAAGGACATAAATAACTCCCTTAAAGAAATACAAGAGAACACATCCAAACAGGTGAAAGAATTGATTCAAATCATCCAGGATCTAAAAATGGAAGTAGAAACAGTAAAGAAATCACAAAGGGAGACAACTCTGGAGATAGAAAACTGAGGAAAGAAGTCAGGAGCCATTGATGCAAGCATAACAAACAGAATACAAGAGATAGAAGAGAGAATCTCAGGTGCAGAAGATACCATAGAAAACACTGACTCAACAATTAAAGAAAATGTGAAATGCAAAAAGATCCTAACCAAAAACATCCAGGAAATCCAGGACACAATGAGAAGACCAAACCTAAGGATAATAGGTTTAGAGAAGAAGGAATATTTTCAACTTAAAGGGCCAGTAAATATCTTGAACAAAATTATAGAAGAAAACTTCCCCAACCTAAAGAAAGAGATGCCCGTGAATATACAAGATGCCTACAGAACACCAATAGACTGGACCAAAAAAAGAAATTCCTCCCGACACATAATAATAAAAAGACCAAACAACAAATGAACTAAACAAAGAAAGAATATTAAAAGCAGTAAGGGAAAAAGGTCAAGTAACATATAAAGGCACACCTATCAGAATTACACCAGACTTCTCACCAGAGACTATGAAAGGTGGAATGTCCTGTTCAAATGTCATACAGATCCTAAGGGAGCAGAAATGGCAGCCCAGGCTACTATACTCAGCAAAACTATCCATTATCTTAGACAGAGAAACCAAGGTATTCCATGACCAAACCAAATTTACACAACATCTTTCCACAAATCCAGCCCTTCAAAGGATAATAAAGGGGAAACTCCAACACAAGGAGGGAAACTATGCCCTAAAAAAAGCAAGAAAGTAATCTTTCAACTAACCTAAAAGAAGATAACAATTTCCAACAAAAACAATTTCACACATGAACAAAATTCCGACTCCAAAAAAAAAAAAAAATAACAGGAAGCAACAACGACATTTCCTTAATATCTCTTAATAACAATGGGCTTAATTCCCCAATAAAAAGATATGGACTATCAGACTGGTTATGTAAACAGGACCAAACATTTTGTTGCATACAAGAAACTGACCTCAGTGACAAAGACAGACACTACTTTAGAGTAAAAGAGTAGAAAACAATTTTCCAAGGAAATGGTCCCAGGAAATAAGCTGGAGTAGCCATTCTAATATGAATAAAATTGACTTTAAACCTAGAGTTATCAAGTAAGATAAGAAGGGACACTTCATTAAAGGTAAAATTTACAAAGATGAACTCTCAATTATGAGCATCTATGCTCCAAATGCAAGGGCATCCATGTTCATTAAAGAAACTTTAGTAAAGCTCAAAACACACATTGCACCGCATACAATAATCATGGGAGACTTTAACACCCCACTCTCATCAATGGAGAGATCCTGGAAACAAACTAAACAGAGACACAGGGAAACTAACAAGTTATGAAACAAATGGATTTAACATATATCTATAGAACATTTTATCCTAAAACAAAAGGATGTAACTTCTTCTCAGCACCTCATGGTACCTTCTCCAAAATTGACCATATAATTGGTCACAAAACAGGCCTCAACAGATAAAAAAAATATTGAAATTATCCCATGCATCCTATCACATCACTATGGACTAAGGCTGATCTTCAATAATAACATAAATGATAGAAAACCCACATACACATGGAAGCTGAACAACACTCTACTCAATGATAACTTGGCCAAGGAAGAAATTAAAGACTTTTCAAAGTTTAATGAAAATGAAGCCAGAACATATCCAAACTCATGGGAAACAATGAAAGCAGTCTGAAGAGGAAAACTCAAAGCTCTGAGTGCTGCCAGAAAGAATCTGGAGAGAGCATAGATGAGCAGCTTAACAGCACACCTATAAGCTCTAGAACAAAAAGAAGCAAATACACCCAAGAATAGACAGGAGGAAGTAATCAAACTCAGGGCCAAAACAAACCAAATAGAAACAAAAAGAACTAAACAAAGAATCAGCCAAACTAGGAGCTGTTTTTGTTTGTTTGTTTGTTTTTTGAGAAAATCAACAAGATAGATAAATCCTTAGCCAGACTAACTAGAGGGCACAGGGACAGTATTCTAATTAACAAAATCAGAAATGAAAAAGGAGACATAACAGCAGAATCTGAGGAAATCAAGAAAATCATGAGATCCTACTACAAAAGTCTCTACTCAATACAACTGGAAATTCTGGAAGAAATGGACAATTTTCTAGATAGATACCAGGTACCAAAATTAAATCAGGATCAGACTAATGATCTAAACAGTCCCATATCCCCTAAAGAAATAGAAGCAGTTAATAATAGTCTCCCAACCAAAAAATTGCAGGACCTAATGGGTTTAGTATAGAGTTCTATCATAACTTCAAAGAGGACCTAATGCCAGTACTCCACTAACTATCCCACAAAATAGGAACAGATATACTCTATGCAATTCATTCAATGAAGCCACAATTACTCTGATACCTAAACCACCCAAAGACCCAACAAAGAAAAAGAACTTCAGACCAATTTCCCTTATGAATATCGATGCAAAAATAATAAAGTTCTCACAAACCGAATCCAAGAACACATCAAAACTATCATTCATCATGATCAAGTAGGCTTCATCCCAGGGATGAAAGGATGGTTCAATATAGGAAATCCATCAACTATATAAACAAAGTCAAAGACAAAAAAACACAGGATCTTCTCATTAGATGCTGAGAAAGTACTTGAAAAAAATCCCAACACCCATTCATGATAAAAGTCTTGGAAAGATCAGAAATTCAAGGCCCCTACCTAAGCATAATGAAAGCAATATACAGCAAATCAGTAGCCAACATCAAACTAAATGTAGATAAACTTGAAGCAATCCCACTAAAATCACAAGGTTGCCCACTCTCTCCCTACCTATTCAATATAGTACTTGAAGTCCCAGCCAGAACAATTAGACAACAAAAGGAGATAAAAGGAATAAAAATTGGATAGGAAGAAGTCAAAATATCACTATTTGCAGATGATATGACAGTATAATGTGACCCAAAATTTCAGGAGAGAACTCGTAAACCTGATAAACAACTTCAGTGAAGTAGGTAGATATAAAATTAAACAAATCAGTGGCCTTTCTCTACACAAAGGATAAACAGGCTGAGAAAGAAATTAAGGAAACAACACCTTTCACAATAGTCAAAACTAACATAAAATACCTTGGTGTGACTCTAACTAAGGAAGTGAAAGATCTGTATGATAAGAACTTCAAGTCTCTGAAGAAGGAAATTGAAAAAGATCTCAGAAGATAGATAGATCTCCCATGCTCATGGATTGGCAGGATTAACATGGTCAAAATGGCTATCTGCCGAAAGCAATCTTCAGACTCAATGCAATCCCCATCAAAATTCCAACTCAATTCTTCACAAAGTTAGAAAGGGCAATTTGCAAATTCAACTGGAATACTAAAAAAAATCTAGGATAACAAAAACTATTCTCAACAATAAATGAACCTCTGGTGGAATCACCATCCCTGACCTCTGTACTACAGAGCAATTGTGATAAAAACTGCATGGTACTGGTACAGCAACAGACAGGTAGATCAATGGAATAGAATTGAAGACCCAGAAATGAACCCACACACCTATGGTCACTTCATCTTTGACAAAGGAGCTAAAACCATCCACTGCAAAGGAGATTGGATTTTCAATGTGGTACATTTACACAATGGAGTACTACTCAGCTATTAAAAACAATGAATTTATGAAATTCTTAGACAAATGGATGGATCTGGAGGTTATCACCCTAAGTGAGGTAACCCAATCACAAAAGAACACACATGGTATGCACTCACTGATAAGTAGACATTAGCCTAGAAGCTCAGAATATCCAAGATACAGTTTGCAAAATACATGAAACTCAAGAAGGAAGACCAAAATATGGGTACTTTGGTCCTTCTTAGAAGGGGGAACAAAATACCCATGGAAGGTGTTACAGAGACAAATTTTGGAGCAGAGACTAAAGGAATGACCGTCCAGAGACTGAAGAATGACATCCAGCCCCACCTGGGAATCCATCCCATAAACAACCACCAAAGCCATACACTATTGCAGAGGCCCAGGAGCCTGATATAGCAGTCCCATGAGAGGCTCTGCCATTGCCTGTCAAATACAGAAGTGGATGCTCACAGTTATCCATTACAGGGAGCACAGGGTCCCCAATGAAGGAGCTAAAGAAAGTACTCACAATGCTGAAGGGTTTTGCAGCCCCCTAGGAGAAACAACAGTATGAACCAGTAACCCCAGAGCTCCCTGGGACTATACCAGCAATCAAAGAAAACACATGGAGGGACTCGTGGTTCTAGCTGCATATGTAGCAAAGGAAGGCCTTTTTGGTCATCAGTGGGAGGAGAGACCCTAGGTCCTGTGAAGGTTCTGTGCCCCAGTATAGGGGAATGCTGAGCCAGGAAGCAGAAATGGGTGGGTTGGGGAGCAGGGACGGGGGAAAAGATAGGGGATTTTCGGAGGGAAAACTAGGAAAGGGGATAACATTTGAAATATAAATAAAGAAAATATCTAATAAAAAAAAAGTGGCCGTTAAGGTGTGCTCATCTGCTCTTTTGATCTTGTGACGAGGGCCAGTACTCCAAATATATTATAGTCATGTGAGCTAATTTCTAGGCTCTAATTTCATGATTAGGGAGGGCAGTCAAACCTACATATTTCCATAGTCTGTGTGAAAATATATACTTGTTCATTTTTTCATTTATGGGGGAAGAGTGATTCCTGATTTGTTTTCTTAAAATATAAATATGTAAAATTCTGTATGAGGACAGATATGGTGGCACATGTTTTTAATCCCAGCAAAGAAAGAGGCTGAGTCAGGCAGAGCTCAGTGAGTTCAAGGTGACCCTGGTCTTGCTGTCAAATTATGGGCAGCCAGGGCTACATGTGAGGCCTCGTGTGGTGATTCAGTATTATAAAAATATCTCCTACTTTCGAAGAGACTAAAACTTTCACTGGATGTCACAGCCAGAGTTAATAATAGAACTTGGAGTCACAGTTTAAGACTATTATCATACTGTGTGTTCAAACAGTTTTTCTCTTTCTTTCTTGTTAGTTTTTTTGAGACAGGATTTCTCCATACATCCCTGGCTGTCCTGGAACTTACTCTGTAGACCAGGCTGGCTTCAAACTCAGAGAACTGCCTACCTCTGCCCCCAGAGTGCTGGGACTAAAGACATGTGCCCACCGTGCCCAGCCTCAACCTGTTCCTTTAGCCTCCCTTAAGGGACAATGCAACAATCCAGCTTACTTGCCTTGGATTTCCCTTGCCATCAGCATTTACAACCTAAGCTAATGCACAGCTGTAATCTTAAATTATGCTTTCTTCCGTGCACGTGACACATCCCAAATGAATGTGTATCATTTGCTGAAAGCAGAAAATACAGACATTGAAAGCAACCTTCCCAAATGACTGAATATCTCCCATAAATGCATAGTGTGGAACACATTTGGGTAATTTGATAAACAATGATTCTTATAATACTATTTGTTATCTGGGTACTTTGGAGTCAGTAACTTAATACCTCATAAAACTCTGTTAAAGATTTCTGTAAAGTCTCCCAATCCTTCCCCATATGATTCTCTGCTGCTCATAGAGACAAGATGCAGCCCTTTGTTAGTGATACACACCACACACAAACAAATACACACACACACACACACACACACACAGAGAGAGAGAGATTCACAAGGCAGCCTCAGGCAGGAGCAAATTCAGACTCATACAGTCAACATGCAGAGGGTCAAAGACATGGGGAGCATGAAGTGGAGAACTCAAATATGGACTTGCTCTCAGTTAAGTAAAAAACAAAGGGAAAGGCTAGTACCCTGACTTGCTGGCTGGCTGGCTTGCCTTCAGTCAGTCAGTCAGTCAGTCAGTCAGTCAGTCACTCTGTCTTTTCTTTCTATTACTTTTGAAGTTAATTCTATTATGTGCAAACTATTATTTTGTTTCAAAAAATAAAAATAAATTCTCTAGCTATTTTCTTCCTGAAGATTAAGTACTCTGTCTGTGTGTGTGTGTGTGTGTGTGTGTGTGTGTCTTTGAGGAAGTGGTGCCTGTGTGTCTCTATCCTCCTTCCTGACTTCCTCTTACACTCTGTGGTGTTTTTTTATGTCCACTCCCTATCAATTGGTAATTAGTCAGCCTCTACCTATGGTTGACTTCATTTAATTCTGTTTACAATAAGCAGAAAGCTCTTGTATTAAAGGTGTGTGCTAGGGCTGAGTCACACCACAACTAGAAACAGGTTTTCCCAGTAAACAACATAATATCAGGGTTCACAGTGTGATCACACATCCTGAAACAGTTTACAAATATGTAGACATATGGAAGCTTTCTTGTCTTGTGTTATAGCCTCATTGGTATCCACGTTTTTAGTCATTGACATATTCTTAATGCTCAATGACTTGTCACATCATTTTTCTAAAATCCTTCAAGTGTCTGTGTATGCCTCTTCATTTGACTCCTTAGCCAGAGTAGTGGTTACTTTTTGTGTTTTTATGACAAAGTAACAGAGAAACAGCTTAAGGAAGGACACCACTTAAAGCTCTCTGGATACAAGGTCAGCATAAGGTGTGCTTTGCCAGATAATTGCTAATCATTTTTACTCTAGACGTTGGTCCTAATAGCAGCTGACCACACTCTGATGTTTATTGCTGTAAAATGCTGGTATCACATTTAAATCTATTAATGTGACTTGCTCTTCATTAGATAATTTCTATTTACGTAATCGTCTGCTATTCCTAAATAAAAATAGTTTATAGTATATAGCTAATGAAAACAAGGCAAGAGATTATAAAACAGTTGAAATGTATTGTTATATAAAAAGTCATTCTGCGGAAACATCTATTGTCTCAGACCTCCAGCTGCAAATGTGGTTTTGTTTTCCTTCTCTTTTGAAACACCTGTATAAGCCATTGAGCTACTCATCTCTGTAACAGACATGCAAGTATTTTTCTCCTTAAATTAAGAAAATGCAAAATCATGCATTAGGCTCATTGCCTGTATCACATTATAGTGTGTTAGTCTTAGTCCTTGTTTAGTGCCTTTCCTTTTATAAGGCAGGAAGTTGACATTGAAACTGAAAGAGATATGACATCTCTCAGGTCACACAGGCAACAAATTCAAGACTCTGTTGTTCTATAGACATATTGTTCTCATCAAATACTTCAACCTTTCTGCCTCAGTGCCTTTCCCATTATGCACTTTCCACCTAACATGTTCTTCACTAGAACTTTACTTAGCAAAGTCCTTTTTGTAATGAAAGCCTCTGATTTAATCACACATGCACACACATCCACTCGAGTGCTTGTACATGCATGCCCATGTGCACACACACATACACATGTGCAAACACCTGCACACACACATGCACATACATACACATGTACACATGAGTTTATTAGTTCTGACCAAGCAGTAACCTGACTCAGAAAACTCCAGGACAGAGAGCCCTGATCTCTCCTGCCTCTGGGCCTTCCACCTTCAGCGGTGATGGTTGCTCAGCTATTTCCCATTTCTAGGTCTCAGTTTCTTCATCCATTAAGTTGACTGCTGATTTATCATGTTAATATCTATTCCAGAAGGAATTTTAGATAGGATTTCAACATGTTAAAGTTAAAAGTTGGGATTTTGGCTGAGATAGAGGCCTGTCAACCTGTATGTTATGCAGACTTCACTCACCTCCTCCACTTCTGCTACTAGAGGACCTAACATTTTAAATTCAGACACTAGAGAACTAAGCTAGTCAGTACAAGCACCCAAAGGAGAAATCCTCAAAAGAAGCCTGCTTCTTGTACTTGCATCTAACCTCTGGTTCCCCCTGCCTACCATTAGAAATCTTTCTTTGGTGTGACCCACAACATGAAGTCCTTTTACATGACACAGAAGCCCAAGGGTGAAATGACTGTGCTTTACGAAGCTGGCCCTTCCCCTGTCTGCTGCCACCACTCATCTCTCATTTACAGATGTCTCCTGAGGTTGGTCCTTCCCATTCTTGTCTACTGGATTTCCAATATCTGCCTTCCCTTGGGTTTAATCAGAGTTGTAAGGACCATGGCTGGGCTCTCTAGCCTGGGCCTTTGTAACTGCTTTATTGTTGTTTCCAGGAAGGAAGCAGGACCTTCAGCTCTGTCATTTCTTTAAGTATATAGATGCATCAAGTGACAGTAAGTGCTTTTGAAAGAGGTAGAAGCTGTTTTATTTTTGTGCGTGTCATTCTTCTGTAAGATAATTGCAGTCACTGGAAGAAGTGTCGGTTGCTTTGCCTGCTCTGTTCATTTGGACATTGGAAACTGCATCTGAGATCCATGGATACTTTTTAAAATTCATTTTTCACTTTTAAATGAAAGTGTACAGAATCACTAATCTAATAGATAAATATATGAGCCCTTTGGGTTATTTCCACCTGCCTAACTGTACTCTTGAGTCAATTTTAGTCTTTCAAACATGCTATTGTTTCTCCTCTTTCTATTGGTCATTCCATGTTGTTGTCTTGGCCTTGCTGGAAATAGCAGAACAAGATGCCCTTCATCCCAGTCTGGGTGTTCCCATTTGCTGGGTGGTCCTTAGCTCCTTAGTTCGTGAGGGTTAACACTGTGGTTCAGTGTCTCCTGTAGAATTGACATGAACAAAGCATCTGCTTGGTTTCTTCAGATAATGAGATTTTGAGGAAAACTGCCCATAATGATAACTGCCAAGTGCTTGCAAGCCCCACTGATGAAGGCTAATGAGCACAGATGGATGTCTACAGTCCCCAGGCAGAGAGGCTGGGCATTGTGAATGCACTGACCTGGTATCAAAACTGGCCTTGGACTTTCTTGGGTTTTTTTTTTCTCCTCTTTCTCCCTTCTTGTCTTTCTCTTAGTAAAAGGCCAGCCCCAGAAGATTACTTATAGAGTATAAGGCATTTTAAGAATGAAGCAAATTAGAACACAGCTCAGGACAGTGTTGCAGAAATCAGAATTGAGTTTCCTATACTGTATACATTATTTAGTAGAACTGATTTTTAATTTAATTGACAAGCACTAAATTATGTTCTCTCAAAAGCAGATTTTAAAAAGAGTGTGTTTTACAAGAAAATCAAGAAGAGGGAAGACCAGTGGGTAGATACTTCATTCCTCCTTAGATTGGGAACAAAATACGCATGAAAGGAGTTACAGAGACAAAGTTTGAAGCTAAGATGAAAGGATGGACTATCCAGAGACTATCCCACCCGGGAATCCATCCCATAATCAGCCACCAAACTCAGACACTATTGCACAATGCCAGAAAAATTTTGCTGAAGGGATCCTGTTATAGCTGTCTCATATTAGGCTATGCCAGTGCCTGGGAAGTACAGAAGTGGATGCTCACAGTCATCTATAAGATGGAACACAGGGCCCCCAATGGAGAAGCTAGAGAAAGCACCGAAGGAGCTGAAGGGGTCTGCAACCCTATAGGTGGAACAACAATATGAACTAACCAGTACCCCCAGAGCTCGTATCTCTAGCCGTATATGTAGCAGAAGATGGCCTAGTCAATCATCACTGGGAATAGAGGCCCCTTGGTATTGCAAGCTTTATATGCCCCAATACAGGGGAATGCCAGGGCCAAGAAATGGGACTGGGTGGGTAGGGGAGCAGGGCAGAGGAAGGGTATAGGGAACTTTCAGGATAGCATTTGAAATGTATATAAAGAAAATCTCTAATAAAAAATAAATAAATAAAAAAGATGAAGAAGAAGAAGAAGAAGAAGAAGAAGAAGAAGAAGAAGAAGAAGAAGAAGAAGAAGAAGAAAAGAGTATATTTTGCAGGCAATACTTGAAACTATCTTAAACCCTTATCCCACATAGCTGTTGGTGGGACTTGACACCTGTCTACCTGTCTCCACCAATGTTCATTTCCCTATAACCACATGATGGCTAATTCTGTGTGTCAGTGAAACTAGAACACAATGCTCAGGTATTTAGATAATTATTCTGAGTGATTTTCTGAGGTGTTTCTGGGTGAAATTAGTATTTAAGCCCAAACACTAAGTAAACTTGATAATTGTCTCTCTTATTGTGGCTAGACCACATCCAATCTGTTGAAGACCTCAACAGAAGAAAGCTAACCTAAGAGGAGGGCTCTCCTGGTGGAACTACCTGGGGCATTAGCTTTTTTCTTGCCTCTAGGCTCTTTCTGATTACTGGGTCTTCTTGCCTTTGGATTGGAAATATATCATCACTTCAGATTCAGAGTAGAACTGTAGATACTGTCTCCTGAGTCCAGCTATCTTATTAGGGCTTCTATTGCTGTGATGAACATAGCTGAAAACAACTTAGGAAGGAATGAGAGCAAGAAGCTAGATCAGAAACCTGAGACAGAGGTATGGAAGAACAGTTTACTGGATTGCTCCTACTGACCTGCTCAGACTGCTTCCTCATACAACTCAGGGCCACCTCCCTAGGAGTGGCCTCTTACAAGATATTTGAACCTGTTTCCAGTTAGGGTGTGGCTCAGACCTTAGCATACCCCTTTAATCCCTCTTGTTGGAATGCATACCTGCCCTCAGTACTTACCTTTAATCCCAAATGATGATAAAGTTAGAAGGAAGTACCTGTTTGAAAGTGATGTCTAATGGAGTGGCAGAAAAAGTGATAAATCAGAAAAATTTGACAGAATAGGATATGCGCAACTCTCACGAGAAGAGAAGGAAAGGGAAGGTACATAAGGGAGACAGACAGCATAGGAGAAGAGAGTACAGTACAGGAATACAGTAGAGTTCATGAAGAACAGGACAATGGAGTTAAGAAGGAGAAGAGAGCAGCACAGAGAGGGAGAAGGAAGCAATTTTACCTGTAGAATTTTACAGAGATGGATTGAAGAGAGAACAAGCTAGACACAAGTAAAGACAGACAAACAAGAGAATGAGAAGGAGCCAGGAGATTAGAAGATTGTTAAAGTTAGTTTGAGGCTAAGCAGAGCAATTCAGAGGCCAAGAGAAAAGCCAGATTTAATAAGTCAGCTGGAAGAAGAGTTTGAGCCAGAGCAACTGAGTTGAATCAGCCAGCCCAAGATCAGAAAGAGCTAGAAAGGGTGAGTTTATTCAGCAGGAAGTCTCAGGGGCTGAAAACTTTCTAGGCCTAGATTAGATGTTATGGAGGCTAGAAGCTTCCAGGACTAGGGCTAGTTAGCAAAGGGAAGGAGTAAGCCTTCCAGACAACAATCACATCAGGAGAATAAAAGTTACCTTTAGAGTGGCATCCCTAATAGTGGAGCTAGGCCTTCTCACATCAGTCATTAATCAATAATGTGCCTGGCAGATTTACCCATAGGCCAGCCTTATGAAAGCATTTCTCTCAACTGAGAAAGTTTCTTCCCAAATCACTGTAGCTTGTGTCAAGTTGACGAGAAACAATTCAAGTCAACAGCTTACCACCAACTCCGTACATCTTGTAATTTATCCCATTTCTTAATATGTGAGCTACTTTCTTATAATGATACCCTCCTCACTGTGTCTTGCTCCTCTCCATGTGAATGTGCATGTGAGTTCTGAGTCTCTGGATAACTCTGTTTAGGATAAAATACAGTAGCAGCAGCAACACATAACTTGTGAAGCATATACTATAACCAACACTGTTTTGACTTCAGCCCTTCTATGAATGCAGCCACATGCCGTTCTGCTACTGAGATGTGTGACTTTGGAGAAGTACCACAGCCTCTCTCTCAGTGCCATTTTCCTAATTTTTAAAGTGAATATTGTCATGAGAATGTACAACAGAGTGCTCAATAACACATGGCATGTAGCAGGCTCTTGAGACATACTAACATTCTAATAATACATGTACAACACATACTAACATTCTAGTAACACATGTATAACAGAGTGCTGAATAGCATTGCATGTAGCAGGCTCTTGAGACATACATTCTAAAATGAGAGCAGATGACAAAAATAAGCCATAAAACAAGGAGATAAGTCTTATCAGGAAGCGTTACTCCCTATGAATAAATTGCTGAACATCTGTGTAGTTTTCCATGCCATCATCTTGAAATAAGAGCCACACTCCTCCCATTGCCTCTGTCTCAGTCTCTTCTCAGAATAGTTTTCTCAAGACTCACATAATCCAGTGCCTTGAATGAGTTAGTTGAGACGTTTAGCTCTCAAAAGTAAAATTAAACACGATATTTAATAGTGCCACTATGTAGGCACAATTATTTCAGTGATTTTGGTTTAGTAAGTTGGCTTCTCTTAAGTGGCTAAAAATGTGGGGAAAAAAGTATTAATCATCATGGGACATCTATGAAATAAATATGAAGAGATAGCCTATTTTCTGTGTGCCACATGTGAAAAGAACACCATGAATTATAATCATTAAATGAAAGAAAGCATCAGAAGTGTGTTGTGCCTTCCATAGATGTGTAAGAAATGAGGATGGATGGATGGATGGATGGGACAACTCTAGACAGAGGTCTCAATAATCATTGCAGTTTTCTGTTTGTGAGATGCTGGTAAACCAGGTGAATGGAGTTGTGATTGGGCGATATCTACTGAAAATGCTATAAAATTAAAAATTTTTGTGTCTTATGGTGAATTGCCTATTGAAAAGCATTACATTAAATGAAAGGACGAGGAAGAGAAAACTCTAAGGAAACACCCACATTAAGGTTTCTCTGAACACCCTTGAAACTTTATTACACGGTTTATTTATAGTTCCCAGGTGCCGATATTCTCCTGCTACTACTTTGGCCTGATTTGAGTAATTTAAAGACTTGAATCTAGACAGATGTGCATGCAGTGCCTTAATTATCATCTCAAATTCTGAGTACGATGAGTTGTAATTTTAATCTAGGTACTACCCAGCTGATAGCAAAGGCATTCTGTAAATGTTCTTCTATCTACTTAAAAATAGTTAATATTGTAAATTAATGTTAAATGTGTTTGTTATCATGATGAGTGATATAAAAAAAGCAGTCTGATTTTATTTATAGACATGAAAAAATTTAATGGAAATATTTTCAACTATGGGTTAACATTAATTATCATGATTAATATGATGTGTTACACTGTTTATAGAAATTTAGTATGATTATTTCCTATTGTTAAAAATAACTGTGTTTATATTTGCAAACATTTTCTGTGTATATTTAAGATTCATATATTGTAATCAGGAATACTAAAACATGTTTTTCTTCCAAACTATCGAATGATTGCCAATGTACCATTGTCCATTCCTAGTGTAACAAGGGTCCTTCTAGTCTGTCATTATATAGACCATTCATAAACATTTCAGAAACTGATAATTCTCCCCAAAATGCCCTAAAGTATTCTATAATGAATGCCCAGTTGTTGTGGTAATTATTTAAAAGTTTGCTCTATGATCCCTGCAGGGCGTGCCTGTGGTTCTACACCCACCCAAGGGCTCTGGATTCACAAATGAAAGACACACACATGCAACCTTTATATTTAATCTGCCATAACTAGCTTAGTGGTTGGGCACTTCTAAACCTCTCCACGGGTAGCACACACTCCCCTCTGTTATTCCTTAGTTAACACTTTCTAAATCTATTTTTTATCTTTGGTGCCTGTGTCTTTCTGGGTAGACCTCCCATGGGGCTGCTTTTCCTTTGTACCTACATTTCAGCCATCTTACCCTCCTGCTCCTTCACAGTGGTGTGGTCTGTCCTGTGACCCTCTCATGTCTAACTCCCTCTTCCTGTCTATGTTTCTTGCCTGGGAATCCTAAAAGTCCCGCCTCTATCCCCCCTGCCCAGAGAGTGGCTGCTGGTTCTTTTATTGACCAGTCAAGAAACCAACTGTTGGCAGGGTCCTACTGCAGACATATGAATTCCTATATAAGCACAAATCAAATTCCCATTCACCCAGTGACTGTTACAGGAACCTGCTCTTGCTAACAGAAATGGAAGATATTCAAGCATTCTGATGTTTAGAGGAGACTGACTCAAAAGAGTCAGGATGTGTATAGACAGAGTCAGGATGTGTATAGACAGAGAGAATAATTGCAGTTCTAACATGACAGACAGCAGGCAGAAACTTGAGATGGGTGAGAGTGACTGTGTTTTGTAGTGAAATGTTCTAACATAAACAGGGAGAGAAAGTTGCATCTAGTTATTAGAAGTCCTTTAGAAGTTTTGGCTTTATTTGGAAGATGCTAGTTTTGAAAAGAGGGTAGTTGTTCTAAACACTACATAGGAGTGTCCATTCTCTTAACTACCATTTTTATACAGAAGACTGTCAGAGGCCAGTGTGTAGCAGAAAACCAAGGAAGCTGTTGGATGATGCCAGATGTGTAGTGGGGTTAGTGGTTTTCAATTCCAGTGTTAAATGTATGTGGCCATCATAATTATATACAGTAGATACTTTGTTTTAGTTTTTTTCTGTTTTTTTTCCCCTAGCACTGGAGATTGGGTCTATGGTCATGTATATGCTGGGCAGATGCTCTACTAATGGGCTATATCCCCAATCTTAAAGTAGACTTCATTATTTCCAGTGTATAGATTAGTAAGCAAAGGTTGATTGAGACAAAGGTGGCTTGAGAATACATGTTGCAGTTATCAATTAATCCTGCTCAAATCACCCCAGTGGTGGTGGCACGAGTTCCTCACCACCCATCCCAATGTTCTGGGTTCCTGAATGAAAGACACACACACACACAGCCTTATATTTTAAAATATCTTAAACAGCTCAATGACTGGGTTACTCCCAAACCTCAACATGGCTAACCCCTCCCCTCCACTATTCCTGACTTATTGCTTACTAAAATCTGTATTCTATTGTTGTTGCCCTAGATGCAGTTGGGGGTAGGGAGGGCTGGGGCTACTCTTCCCCAGCTATTATATGTTGGCTGTCTCTCTATCCTTTACTTCTAAGCCATGGCAGCTACTTCTTTCTTAACATAGCAGCTAACTCCCTTCCTCTCCTTTCTCTGCCCCTAGCCTGGGACTCCTAAAAGTGCCACCTCTGTCTCTCTGCCCAGCCATTGGCCACCAGCAACATTATTTACCAATCAAAACCAACTGGGGCAGGGACCCTCAGTGTCTTATGTGCTGAAATTGTGGATTTTCATGTAATATTGGGGGCCCAATTAGCATAATATAAAAGTATTAGACCAACTCTACAATATTTACCTCTTCTCATCCATTAAAAAGGCCTTTTCTCTCAGATATACATTGAACATAATTATAACACTTATATAATCTATAAGGTACAATATATACTAACATTGTCCAGTCCATCCATTTTGTCAATTTAGGTACATTACTATAACATCTATCTTAAAGAGTTTACAATTTTATAGCTGAATTATGTTTTGATTTTAACTTGTATTACCATCTGAAAACCATCCTTTCAAATCTAGATCATCTTCCTTAATGTTAAATAATTTAAGATTGATTATGAGACAATAACTAGTCTTCCACCCCATCAGAGATCCAAGAATGGATTAAATATTACCTAAATGTATAGAAAGCACAAAACATAACTTCTAAAACTTAAACAATTATAGAGACAGCTGACTACTTGGACAGTCCCCTATTCCTCAAAACGTTTGAACATCTCTGTTTAGCCTTCTGGCCCAGAACCATCTGACAGACATAGAATAAAGCAGGAATTATAAAGGACTAGCTTACCTAGCCTTGGCAGAGCTAAGCTGTCGACTATCTCATATCATGTGTCCTTTTTTGAACAGTGATTTTTTTTTTTTTTTTTTGGTCTGTAGATAAATTAGGGAAATTCTTGTCCTCCAACCTTGCCACAATTGGAGGAACTCTATACAGAGGTCATGATGCTCAATATCTTCTTTGAACTGGGAAGGAGGTACTGTCAGGAGTACACATGTCTTCTAGTCAAAAAAACCTATTAATAATGAAATGAATTTAAATGTCCTTCTGCGGGTTTCTGATGCCTTTGAAGACTATTGCTCGCTCGCTCGCTCGCTCTCTCTATATATATATGTGTGTATATATATGTGTGAACTGTTAGTCCTTGACTACTCTTAGCTATTTCTATTTGAATAATATTGAAAACACTTTATTGTAATTAAATTAGAATTGAATATAACCATGAGTTTTCTATCTGGCCCTTAACTTGCATTACTCAATCATCCTAAACAGTTTGTAATAGCAGCTAGTAGAAGGACTGGGTCTAAGCCTTGTATTCTTAAATGAGTTGCATAGGCACATGGCCTAAGAGTAACAAATTACTTTTAAATTTTGTATCAATATATAAAGATTTATACCAATGAAATCCTCAATCCTGTATCAATATATAAATTCTGTCCCAATGTAAGAAATTATAATTCCAATTTTGGATCAATTATAAAGATTTCTACCAATGTAAGATTATGACTATACAATGTTTTAAGAATAAATTTACTAATCTCTCTCATATATCTAATTTCTTATAATATTAGTCTATTTTCCTTTTCCCCTTTAACCTCCTTCCTTTTACCTAGGAAAGAAAGGATAGAGAAGAACAAGGGAAAAGCAGAAATCCCCAAGCCTAAGTTCTCTATTTAGTTTTTTTTCCCTATTCAAAATTATGACCATTTCTAAATCATCCCTTAAAATGACAACCTATCTATAATTTGTAGAATAATCATAACCAGATACTCAATCCCAAGGAATAGGCATGACAATTCTCCATGCCTTCTTCCTGTTGAATAGGAGCAATGTGTATGTGTGTGATGTGTGTTTGTGTGTGTGTGTGTGTGTGTATAGCTATCTATATATATAAAAGAATATGTGTGTGTGTGTGTGTGTGTGTGTGTGTGTATTCTTTTTAAAGGGGTGGAGAGAGGTAGGAAAATTGGAAAAATCAGTTAGACTTAAGAAAGCTAACTTTTACATCTTTCACCCAGTCTCTCTCTATATATATTTAGAAGGATCAGGGCTTGCCTGAAGTTCTGACTAGATATGTCTGAAGGGTTGGAAGAACCAACGTCACTAGGAATCACCAGCTATTCCTGAAGCTGTTCTGGGAGAAACTCTCTGAAAACAGCTTCAGGAGGCAGGGAGCTGGAACAGTTGCTCATTTCAGTGTCCCTGAGGATGAATATTAAGATATACATATGGATTGTACAAGGTGCACAGATCAGTTAAGGATGAATTTTTGCTCCTTGTTTGAGCAGGTGAAAGACAACTATACTTTTTATAAGTTAATTTGATCAATAACCAATTGTAATAAATCTTCATCCATACCGTGTGAAGGATAACATGATGAACCTTGAGAATTCTATAACCAACAAGATTTATTGTCTAATTTTTGCTGAAGTTTTGGCTTGAGACATTTTTATGTCTAAGTCAGTTACAGGGCTGTTTGCATATGGAGGAATCAGAAAATCATGTTACTTGTAACACTCTAAACCAGAATTTGGGAGTGACCCAGCCATTGAGCTATTTAAGACATATTAAAATGTAATATTACATACATGTGTGTGTCCTTCACTCAGGAACCCAGAACATTGGGGGAGGTAGTGAGGAACTTGCACCATCACCATCGGGTGATTTGATCAGGATTAATTGACAAGTGCAACAGAGGCACATGAAAAACCATAGTATAAATATCATTGTGTCATAAATAAAAGTTTGTGAAGACTTTACATGGCCTCCTTTTTATTCTGAACCTTCATGTCTGGTAAGCCTGATATTCCCATATTACAGATAAACACTGAATTGAGAGACTTGCCTGGGCAGTCACTTATCAAACAGTAATGGCAATGAGGCAGAACAATAGAAACAAGGTATAGCTCAAAGCCCTTGCTAAGAAGGAATTTGTAGACAGAATCACTTGTTAAGTATCACCTGCCAATAAAAAAGCCATTAGAAATGAGCCGAGGCAGGAAATACGAGGTCAGACACTGGCAAGCAGAGAGGATTCTGGAGGAGAGAGTGGGAAAATAAAAGAAGACTAGAGAGAGATTTAAGAGAGCCATTGGGAGATGGACATAAACCATCAGGTAAATATACGCAGGGAGATGCTGAGGAGACACAATGGAAGAAGGGGCCAGGACTGAAAAGAGGTAACTAAGCAAGAGGGAGACATAGAATAGTTAGGGTGTGAGCCAAAGCTTGCGAACACATTTAATAATAATTAGTCTCACTCAGAGTCATCAATCGGGGAGCTGGAGCTGCGAAAGGAAAACTTGGAATTTAATATATATCTTTTAATATATGAGCTCTTGGCTATAGTGTAGATACTGATGCTAAGGAAATGTGAAAAGTTTGACAAAAGCACTTCATACCATGAATTGATACATATTTCTGAGATAATGCATTACACATTATGCAACTTTAAATGTGTTTGCAAACAATAACATCCCTCAAATTTATTAAGTACAAATCTGACATCTATTGCTGTGAAATTTTATATACAAAAAGACAGATGCCTCACCTGTTCAGAGAACAAAGAAACATCTTTAACTAAATTGTGCACATTGCACATTCCATGTACACACACACACATACATATACATATATATGTATACAGAAATGTGTATTACCACTGAAAGCTTATATGTTCACAGAAAATTAAAAACAAACAAACAAAACAAAACAAAAACAAAAACAAAAACAAAACACCAAACCAGAAGACAGCCCTGACATGATTCACCCTCAGTGATGCTGAGATGCTGAGTCACAGTGTTCCAGCATCCTTCCTGATCCTATTTCAGACTGCCTTAACAACTATTTCATCAGAACTTGCTTCCAGGACAGCTTCAACAAAAGCTGATGACCCCAGATGACCTCAACTGCCCAGCCTTACTGACTGATCCAGTCAGGACATTACTTAAGCTAGAACTTTCTCAGCATGCAGACTAGACAATAGCTGATATAGCTAGCTTCCTTAAGACTTGACCATTTCCCGAAATTTCTTGTTCCCCCCCAAAAGAAAAACAATTCCCCAAATCAGCAGGAAGCAATTTTGAGAGAACTATGCCCTATTTCCAAGAGGTGGAATGGATGGTTTATGGTCATTCTAAGGATGATGAATGTTTGTTGTCATTTAAGGGGGTGGTAAAAATTGTAATGGTCTTCGATCAGGAAGAAAACAAAATAAGAGAGGTTAGATTGAAGAATTTTTCTCTTCATTTTTCTTTCCTCTATTCTTTCTCTCCTACCTAGTAATAGGGGAGAAGGGGGCAGAAGCAGAAATGAAAAATGGGAGGATATAGGAATAATGTAGAAATAATAGGGAAAAAAGTGTAGATTATTGAGTCTACTCTTAGACCAAAGAGTGCTAGCAAGCCAAAAACCTTATATTGGTATAGATCTTTGTATATTGATAAAAAAAAATTAAGGTTATATTTGGTTATAGCGTACTAAATATCAACTCTGATTAAGGTATTGTACCTATCTAATTCTTAAAAATGTAATGTTAAGTTCTACTGCATTTGAAATCTGTGAAATATTACAAACTGTTTTAGATAAGAAATACAGGTTAATAGTTGATCAAACATGGTCATGTTAGATGCTAGCCTAGTTTATTACAGAAATATTTTTTCAAAATTGATCAAATGGTAAATAGCTAGCAACAAACAATTCAGATATACTATAGATAGATAGTCTCCAAAAATCCCAGAGATCCACAGATTATGGCATTTAAAGCGGTTTTATTATGAAAAGATCTTTTTTGACACTGAGACAGGTCTGCTCCTGGCAGCACCCTCATTCTACTTCAGTGAAGATGAGGAGCATCAGAGAACCTCTTTATGGAGTTTGCTTCCAACGTGGCAAACTTGCTACTGGGCAAGAAAATGCCTTTGCTTCAGTTGCAGACAGAATACTGTCCAAACTGGACAGACTAGACACAGGGAAGTTGACTTGAGGTTTGCAAGGACAAGGTAGACAAATCCTTCATAATTCCTACTTAACAGGAAAGTCTGTTCAATTCTGGGCCAGGAGGCTCACGATAGATGCTCCAATGTTACAGAGACAATTCTGCCCAGGTAGCCAAAAACCTCTGTCATTTCAATAGTTTTGGAAGCTGTTTACTTTGCACTTCCTGCATACTCAAAAAATATTTACTCCTCCTCAGGTCTCTGATGTTTTGAAGACTAGATAGTCTCACAATTAAACTTAAGTTGTTTAGGATTTAAGAAAATGTTTTAAGGTCTGAGAAAATATTCTTAGGTTTAAAAATACAAATTATGATGGAAAGTGATTTATGTATAAAACTAACTCAACAAGACAGGCTAGATAATAGAGCACTTTCTCCAAAGTTGCAAAATACAAATGGATTAGACGTTGTGAAAGTCATTCTTATCTAATGCTTTTCATAAGTGTTCGTATTGTGTATAATTTAATGATGGAAGAGACAGAGCCTCTTATTGGACAAAAAGGGGAATGTAGAGAGAATCTTTTAAATGAGTTTCAAACTGGTGAGGAAATGAGCCAAAGCTTTTGGCTTTGACATTTATTAATAAATAATTAATCTTAGAGTAGTCATTCTGAGAGCAGGGTCTGGAAGGAAAAATGGATTTAATATTTTTGTAAGAGCTACTTTCTGTTGGTTGAATAATAATAAATAATATAACACAATTTCTGGAGCTGACATGATTTATAAGGTAAACCTGAAGTAGCTGGAGAGGCCTGGGAAAAGCAAGTCCACAGTAGAAAAGAGAAGACTCCAGAGGAAGGGATCATGGTTCAGACCCATGTGATGAGAAGACCTTCACTCAATAATCTGTAGAAAAAGCATACTAAGTCATTCTAGCCACTGCAAAAGCCCTGTAATGGGAACTCAGCTGTTCAAAGGGCAGAGAGAACTCAGTGTCACTAGAACATGGTGGGAAATAAGAGGGAGATGAGGTGGGCAGGAGCTAGAGCAGGACCTTAAAGCCATGAGAAGCAGTTTGGTTCTTGTCCTACACGTGACAGGAAAGCATTGGGGAGTCTGTGTGGTATGCATGTGGGGTGAGGTGGGGAATCAATGATGAAGGATAGACTTACAGTTTTTAAATCCCTGTCTGAAGGCTAGACTTTCAGGGGTCATTTCTATGGCTTCTTAATACAAGTTTGTAGGATAGAGGCTATGGATAGACAGAATTGAGGTTGAAGTGGATAGAGCAGTTAGTTGACCACTAAGTACAAGATCATGGCGTCTTCTAATACGATACCGCTGGCTGTACAGATGGAGAGATGTGCTGTGTTTACGGTGTGGGGTGATGAGGGGGCAAGTGTTGAGTTAGCACCATGTTAGAGAGGCATATAGTACACTGTAATGGTATAAGAAATATCCTAGACTGGTTTGAATACCAACCTTGTCACTAGCTGACTTTAACTTGGTTGTATAAATGTTGTTTTTGTGCTGGTGGGATCAACACAGGGGCCTCATTCATTCAAGGCATGTGCTCTCCCACCAGCCCCTGGTGTATTGTTTTGTTTTGTTTTAAAAACAGTCTTTGTCTCAGCTTTCTTATCAGTAAATGAGAATCACTGTGATGTGCTTGGTCAAGTGAGTTTGTGAATGAATGAGGAAGACAGAGGATAATGGTACCATAGGGCTGCAGGAAGGAGACATGGAGAAAGAAATATTTACAAGGTGAAATATTACATTGTTAGAGAAATTATCACTCAGAAAGTACTAATTACCTTCTCTTTTAATAAGAAAAATGTCACAGCAAAAGTGCAATCTTTAGATCACAATTGGTTTTTAAAGAAAATGGTTCTGAGTTGGGTAGCAAAAGGAATGGAGTTGTAGCGAGACCACCCCTGCCAAGTGCTTTCTGCTTGTGGAGTTGACTGAGAGGGTGTCCTGCTGGAGGTGCAGAGCCCAGCCCCACATGGTAGGTGACAGTGAATTCCAACTCTGTCATATGCTGATTTTTAGTTCTGTTAAGATTTCTTCAGTCCTAACTAAGTACTAACTGTGATTCAAGGTATAAAGGCTAAAAGAGCTCTGAACACAGTCATCCCAGTGGCAACAGTGTTAACCCAAAGCCCTGTGTGATTCAGAAAGAAGACAGCAGCTGAGCAGTCAGTCTGTGACTGCTTTATTGTTGACAAGGTGTATGTAATGATGTGCTGTTTACTAAGAGATCCAAACATTTTCATCTAGAGATGAAGTAACCACTAGTTCTCGTCAGCCTAATGATTGTACTTGTTGCTGGAAATCTTGATGAGACTCCGAGTAATTAATTTTTCTCTTTGTTTTGAGAAACAGTCATTTGCAAGGTCTTATTAAGTAACAGTTATAACATTGTAAGGTGTGCTTGATTTTTCAGCATCCTCTCTTACAGCATACTGCTGGGGATGCTGGACTTGTTCCTGGGAAGTGGTTATTTTTTATCAGTATTTTCAGAACATCCTAATACTATTAATTTATACAGGCTTGAAATTGGGTTTATTTTAGCATATATTTTAATTATATATGTATAAAATGTATTATAGTGACTCTTCCCACAAGAGGAACAAAAATACCCAATACGATCTTTGATTATAACCACTTAATCCAACAGCTAATATTTAGTGATCATAATGTTATATAGCCAAATATGTAGGAGTTTTATATTAGAAAAAAAGCTATTTGATATACATACATCAAGTACAAAAGGGAAATTGGCTAACAGCAAAGGGAATAATCTTATATATGGTTAAGATGTCAAATGAAGTATTAACTCACAGTCATTTTTTATGGAGAGCACATAAATTGAACTTTTTATTTTTAGTTCCTCATCTTCCTTTCAGAGTTAGATGATGGAAAATTACTCTCAGTCCCCAAACTACTGTTATGCATCATTCAAAACCTCCCTGACAAGCTAGCCTCTCTAGACGTGGGGAGATTTATGACTTTACCTCCTCGGTCTTCCGTTACTCTGTCCACACCATCAAATTGATTAGTAGGCAGTGGTGGGGGAGAAAAGAAAGGCAGTGCTTAGATCTAGCTGGTGTCCATCACTTTAATGAACTGCTCAGAGATAGTTAATATTGTCCTTGATTCTCATTATAGCTGGCATGACCAAATCTTGTTTCAATGTTTCTCCTTGCTCTTTTTCTCCCTTGCAGGGCCCATTGGAAAATGACTTGGTGGTTCATGTAGCACTTGTAGCAGAAAGCCAACGGTGAGATACAGATGAGTGGTGTATTTTTCTGTGGGAAAGGGAGGGATGCTGCCTCATGTTTACCATGTTGAGGGTGGAGGGGGTGCTGCCTCATGTTTACTATATTGAGGGTGGCATTAGAAATAAAACTTGGCAGTTTCTAGGATATCATCAGTGTGACCTTACATGTCATGAAGTATACATTTCATGTTTAAGCATGGACGTTAATTGGAGAAGTTAGTGCCCATAGATTACAGAGCTTACTAAAATCATTGCCTGCATTTCTGACTGTCCCCGCTCCCCAAGGCTCCCAATACTTTGGGGAAGAAGCCTTTGAGGGCTATGAATTCTGGGATACCTGATGTACTGCAGATAGTGACAGAGTTACCATATGTCCCAAGCTAGCCCTGCCTGTACCTTTTACCTCCTTCATTCATATTTCCTGAACTATAAATGCGTGGTCTAAAAATAGCTCTCTCTTCTTCCCTCCCCACCTCATCTCTCTAATCTCTATTTAGCCTTCAAGTTTTTCTCAATACATATGGTATTCAAACCCAAACTCCTCAGCAGGTGGAACCTATTCAGATCTGGCCTCAGCAGGAGCTTGTAAAAGTAAGTGCCTGTGTCTTTCTCCCTTGCAGGGGTATTAGAACAAAATTGTTGGACTTAATTCAAAGGGAAATGCATAAAGTTAAATCCTGAGAGGAGAGCACACTGTCTTAAAGTTGGTAATTAAGTTGACTAGTCCACTTTATCAGATGTTAACTTAAAAAACAAAATGAGCAAAATCGTTCATTGTGTGTGTTTGTACATTATATTCATGGGTCCTGTTGATTTCTTTTCCTGTTAAAATCAGTTCCTGGCCTTGGCTAAACACTTTCAATAACAAATCAGTCTCAGTTTTAGTTGTCATGTGTAAAATTATCATTTATAGTTCTGTTTTATTTTCCCTCATATTACCTTAAAACCTCAGTGTTTTAAGTAGTTTTTTTTTCTGATAATCACTGCCCCCCTTCCTTCCCCCTCCTCCCCCCCAGCCCCCCACTTTACTTTTTTTTTTTTTTGGTGGTTTTTTTTGTTTTTTGTTTTTTGTTTTTTTTCAAGACAGAGTTTCTCTGTATAGCCCTGACTGTCCTGGAACTCACTTTGTAGACCAGGCTGGCCTCAAACTCAGAGATCTGCCTGCCTCTGCCTCCTGAGTGCTGGGATTAAAGGCGTGCACCACCACACCCGGCTTCACTTTACTTTTTGGAAAGTGAAATCATTCTTGTATGTTTGGTTTGTTGAGTCTAAAGAAATTAAATGATAATGTCTGGCTTTGATGTGGTTACATGCCTGTTTGGGGCTGAGACTAACAGTTGACTTGGAACCTTTCAAGTGCACCAGTCTGAAGATGGGTGCAGAGGTGCCATGTGTGGGGGTGCTCCTGCTTTTGGAGATGGTATTATAGACCCCACTAGTTACTTACAGCCTCATTTTATTTAATAATTGCTTTCAAAAGTCCAGAAAGAAGCTACCCACTGCTTGACAGAAGTTCTTATAATACCTCTCAACTAATTAAGGTTAAGTTGATATAAAGGACAGAGGCCATGGCCTTGAATGTTATTTAAGAATGAAGGCTGAGAGAAGTAAGGTGTATGGTGTTAAATAAGGAAATGCAGTGGCCCATAGTCTATGGTCATCGGACTGGACTTGCCGAAAAGATAGCAGGAAAGAAAGGCTAGGTCTCAGGGCACCAAGAGTGCTCTTAGCTCTTAGAGAATCCCTATCCTCCTTTAAAATGCACAAGCCTCTGAGCCAGTGAGACGGGCCCAAAGGTGAGAGCACTACCCCACACCCATGACTGAGAGCCCCAGAACCCACATTAGGGAAGACAAGGTGTCTTCTGACCTTCACACATGTGCTGTGGGACATGTGCACACACACACAATCAACAAAGTTCAAATGTGTTAAAATTTTATGTGCATCCCTCCTCTTCCCAGCCGCTCACCACACAGCAGGAAGGTAATGTTAGGATTCTTAGAACAGGTAACACTTGAAATGAAATCACACTCCTGAGTGGAAAAACCCATGATGGGTGTAATTTTGTATGTTGTTGTTGTTGTTGTGTTGGTTTGTTTTATGATAAACGAGACCAGGACCTGAGGAGTTGCAAGGAGAAAAGGTGACCTAAAATGGGAGAAAAGAATACTAGAATTCAAGGCTTCGCATTGTGTACTGTTAGGCACAGACTGTCTGTCAGCTGAGATACTTCATGGTCTCTCATGATATTACTACAGAATCGAAAGGAAAGGTAGTCCTGATAAGCTTGGCCTTAAAACAAATTAACCCAAATTAGAATTAGAATGAGTACATTTTTAAGCATAGATAATCTTCTACCTGATGACATGCAATTCAAATGTAAAAGGCCAGTCAGCATAAATAACAAACCACTTGAAAATTGCTTTTATCCATTCTTCAGCAGGCATATGAAGCACTGTGGGTCACTTAAATAACCTCTGAGTCCAGTGATGTGTATGGTGTAAACAACAACAACCAAACAGTTAATTATAGTCCACTCTGATGATAGCTACAATAGGTATTTGTGCCAAGTGCCCTGGGATCACAGAGACAATAGAAAGCATCCCAAGTATCTGAATCAGGCCTGTCCTGACTTACATTTCATTGTTGTAAACATGATGCTAGCAAATGATATATACTTTGGTGGTAGAACATAACTTAAGACAAATTTATGACCAAGAGCCCTGCTTCTCTGTGCTTGTGTGAAGATGGAAGAGTGTATGTTGATTGTGGGAACATCCTGTCTTCCAAACCAGCTGCTATGTGGGCTTCCTCCCCTAGGATATGTTGTTTAAAACCAAGAATTGTAAGTCTGCATTTTTACAGAAAAAAAAAAGTATTCTCACAAATTATATTTTGATGCACACATCTTGATGGCAGTCACTGCTCCTTTACTTCTGATAAGCTGCATCCTATTTCAGTACACTAATGAGGGTATAGGGACAGACAACTGGGAGCAGGGCTTCTGCCTTGCAATGTGATGAGTGCTGATCTGAATACAGTATGAACTTAGTATGAAGCATGTCTGTGTTCCTAAGTGGTGTGCGCACTTCCACATTTTTTGGCACACTAGTTACATGGGTACCAGGCACCACCTACTTAACTGTCAAAGCCTCCTTGCCATGGTTCAGGAAATAAACAAGAACCTTTTACTATACTAAAGAGTGACAGTCCTGCCAAAGGAAGCTGATTTTAACTTGTGCATGATTGGTTAATTTTACTTCTTGCCCAAAAGAAATATAATGTAATTTAGTCATACTGTTATTTCAGAAAATGTAAAAATACTTGTGGGAAGGCATATCAAATCTACTGTTGTGTGCTGTAATCTAGGTTCTTTAAAGTTCCTGATACCCATAGGTCATTCCTATTAGCTTGCTCACCAGCTGTGTGCCAGGCACTGTGCCAATCAAGGAATATCCTTCTCAAGAATGCACAATTCAAAAGGAGAAACAACTCAGGAGCTCGGTGGTGGTAGAGAGAGCCCTATCACGTCGGCTTTGAATATGATGATCTTATTTGCAAATACTTCAAATCACAATCATATTGTATAGAAAGAGTTTGATTATGCGTATAGAAAAACTTAGGGTTTTTCATGTCATCAACTGCAAAACCAGATTCATTCTAGGCAGAGTAAACATTGAAGTAATTTAAATTTTCATTACATTTAATTTATTTATCTTACCTTCCACGGCACACATGTGGTAGCCAGAGAGCCACCTGAGCTGTCAGCTCTCCCCTTCTACTCAGGGAAGCGAAGCCTTGCTTACTTGCTTAGGCTTGGAGACAGGTGCCCTCGCCTATTGAGCCATCTTGCCAATCCCATTTAAGTATTTTAAAGTGATTTACGTATAAAATCAATTAGAAGAAAAGATAGAGGAATATATTTTTATAGCTTACGGAGGTAGAAAGGCCACACTTACAATACCAGCACCAAAAAAAGGCCACACTTACAATAGCAGCACCAAAAAAGCAGTTCAGAAGATGACTGGCAAATGTCACTAAATAAGGCATACAAACCTGACAATATCAAACCAGACTGTGAAATTCTCTAGTCAAAAATAATATTACTATTGGAACACCACTCACTGAAGTGATGTGTCACCTACTATGTAATGTAAAAACTATTTTTTTATAATTTCATCTTTCCTCCTGGCCACTTAGTTCCCAAGAGCAATGACTCTGAGACTAATTCTTTATTAGTAAATGCCTAGGCCACAAGCTTTGGCTCATCCCTGGATAGCTCATAACTTGCCTAACCCATTCAAACTACTCTGTCTGCCATTTGCTTAGTCACCTCTCCTTCAGTCCTGGCATGCTTCTTCCTTCCCATCTCCTCAGGTCTCTACTGTCTGTCTTCTCTTTTTATTCTCATTCTGTTTCCCAGAACCCTCTCCCTTCCTGCCAGTGTCCCGCCTCCTCTTTCCTGCCTCACGTCATTGGCCAGCAGCTTTTTAAAAACAGGTGCTACTTATAAGAGATTTTCTCTTTGATGTAGTTCTCAGATTTTCTCACATTGAAACCTGAATAAACATTTACTTCAAAGGGTAAAGCTCTCTATCTTACCAAAAGAAGGACAAATACTCGGCAGAAAGGGGAACATGAAAAATCAAGACCATAAACATTTAGAACCCTAGAAAAATTACCCCAAAATATTTGAATATAGGAGTGTGAAAGTAAAATGAAATATCATTTCAACCCAAAAGACTGACATAAAAACCCATGTAAATTTTATTTCTATCTATCTCTAGATAAGTAGATAGATAGAGAGAGAGAGAGAGAGAGAGAGAGAGAGAGAGAGAGACACATACATAACAAGCAGAGAGGGGGAAAGGAGAGGGTGAAAATCTAGGTGTTACATTTCAAAAAGAAAGTACAGTCTGCTTGGTCAAGCAAGCCTAAAAAAATTATCTTGTAGATATAATTGCATACTGCCCAAAGATATTACTTGATTTTTTTTTTAAATCACAAATCTTTAGAAAACAATTTCATCAGGGGGTAGAAGCTACAGAGGTAAAGGCTTCCTGGTTGGATGTTTTTAACTCCTAGCAGATCCAGTGACTGCTATTCCACTGTGGCACCGTTCTTATGCATCTCTTTGTACATCTTGTCTGAAGCTGAAACACCTCCATGATAAACTCAATAACCAGGAAACAAAAAGATTATGTATTATAGGAATACACATTCATGCAAATGTGTGCTCATTAGTCCTTGTATATATTGTGGGTGTATATTTAATTTGTGGCCTTTAAGAATCTTTTGATGCTTCCCTAGGCTCACACAGTAACTTACACACCCCTCTCAAAATATACCAGAATCAAATAATTGTTGTATAAGGTATGAGAATAAGCAAGACCAACATTTTGGGTTGCAAGACTTGAAATTCATGTAATTGGAAAACAAATCCGTAAAAATGATTTCATTTTGATAAAATATATTTGAAAGTAGACACACAGTGGGGCCCTGATTTTTTTTTAAATACCTTTAAGTGGATGGAGATATGAGAGAGAGAGAGAGAAGGGAAGCCTTTGTCTCTTGAATTGCTTTAAGAATCAAAGCCAAGCAGGTTGTACACTTCCACCAATATAACAGTATTACAGTTTAGAAGGTTGCTAATTGAATCTAGAAAGTTTTGCTTTGGAAAACTCAGTAACCCCCAATCCAGAATTACCTGGCTGGTTTGTTTGGTCCTAGCTGGGCTTCCCTGGCACCATTTCTCTAGGACTATCGTTACTAAGCCAAGTCACTTGTGTCTTACAGGCTTATTTCCACCTGGGAATCAATGAAAAGTTGGGTCTGTCTGGAAGGCCAGATAGGCCCATTGGCTGCCTTGGTACATCAAAGGTGAGTGTGCTTTCCTCGTGGAGTGCCTTTGAGAAGTAATTCTGCATGCAGAAATCATACTTGGCCTCTGGCCATCCCTGTCACATTTCATTATGTACTTGAGGCAGTTATCTGAATTACAATTTTCTGCACATAAATCTTACTTACTGTGTGTCGTATTATTGAAGCTTTCTGGGAATAAATGAACATCTCACTGTTATTGCCAAGCTTTGTAAAACATTTATAATAATATTTACTCAGGCATAGGGTTTTTCAGTCTTATTAGAAATGTTCTACTTTAAATTTACTGACATACTGACTCAAGCAAAAAACTTTAAAATTAATTCTTTATGGACTTTGTGAGCTATTGTTTGCCTATTCAGAAATAAGTATCAGTATTAATTATTGTTGAGCTATGGGACACTATGCCTTGTATTTTGTATGTTTGCTTTCTGTTTCCTATTGCAGATTTATCGCATTCTAGGAAAGACTGTGGTTTGTTACCCTATCATCTTTGACCTGAGTGATTTCTACATGTCTCAGGACGTTCTGCTGCTCATAGATGACATAAAGGTAGCGCTGAGCAGAGGTGACCTTGTTCACACTGGTTTCTGACAGGTGTCATTAGATGGAGGATTCCTGGGTGCCCATGATGCTAGGTTATACCAAGTAGAAATAGAAAATAAATAATGTCTTTGTAGAGTTTGGAATTCTAGCTACACTAAAATAAAACTACACTCTTATAGAAGTGATACTGTTTAAAACTGTGATTGTATGATACTAGTAGTTCATCTCCCTTTGAGAAAAAATTTGAATTAGAGTAATTTTACTTGTGAAGATTGTCTAGTAGCATTTCAGCTAACCCATAACTATATGGTTAAGATCTGTTCCACTCTACTCTGTGAGAAGAGAAGAAAGATGTGGTCATAACACCTGGAGCCAAACTATGTCTGTTCAATTTTTGACTGTATTTACCAGCTGTATGTTTTCAGGCAAGTCATTTAGCTCTTTTACACTTCTGATTTTTAATCTGTAAAACCAGATAATAAAAGAGCTGTGCCCTGTAATCAATGAATAAATACATGTAAAACAGTCAAAAAGTGTCAGATGAATGGTGGAAAGTTCCGTGATGGTGACGAGACTCCTTAGCAATCACAGCACTCTCCACACATCACTGATGGCTTCTACAGATACGGCTCATTTTCTTCCCCTTCTTTGTACGAATCCATACTGAAAAGTGGTGAGAGTCTTCTGAATGATAGAGCATGCGAGTAGTTGTTCCTCAATTCACTTATGAGCTGTACTTTGCTAAAGTCAGAAGGAGACGTGACAAGAGGGAGAAGAGAAAGGCATGAGTAAATACGAGCCTCACAACATAGTGCAAGGTTTAAAATGAAAATGATTCTATGCTTCTAAGTAGCCTAAATTACCCAGAGTTTGATTATAATCTACTAAAACTGTTATAGGCTCTTTGCCTCACAGTTAAGGATCCCATTGATCTCAGACACTTCCATGACATCCTACCTCAATCTAATTTTTTGATAGAATGCACTACAGTTCATTAAGCAATATTGGAAAATGCATGGACGCCCACTTTTTCTTGTTCTCATCCGAGAAGACAACATAAGGTAGGTTGATTAAAAGAGTAGGCCATGGGACTGAAGAAATGGCTCCACAGTTAAGGGCCCACACAGCTTTTGCAGGGAACCCGCGTTCACGTCCCAGTACTCATGCCAGGAGGCTCATAATGGCCTCCAGTTCCAGCTCCAGGGGATCTCATGCTCTCCTATGGATTCTGCATTCACATGCACGCCCATACACATCACAGAATTAAAAATAAAGTGCATCTCCTTTTAAAAAAAAAGAAGAAGAAGAAGAAAGTTAAGCCTCGCTTGCTTTGTGACAATAATACAGAAAACTTGAAGGCTGAGCCTCCTGGTATTTTGCTATTCTTAGCACGTTGCAAGTTATTTTGCATATATAGCAGATATTTCTTTGTTAATTTCACTTTATATTGTTAATAAGACTATTTTGTTTATCTTCTTTATTCTAGAGGTAGCAGATTCAACCCAATATTAGACATGCTGGCAGCCTTTAAAAAGGGGATAATTGGAGGAGTCAAAGTTCATGTTGATCGTTTACAGGTAGCCTTCTAAACTTCAATGTTCCTGGTTCAGGACAGTTAATCTGCTATGCTGCTTAATGTGATTTACAGTTTCATTCTGTGCCTACCTTCTCACTCCTGTTGTCCTGTCTCGGTTTGCCCAAATGTCCTCATCAGGGGCTTGAACAGTGGCTGCTGCTTAACAGAATTTTAGACTTTGGTAACTTAATTTTATTTTGGTATTTGTAGGAACAAGTCCATCGTAGACTAATGACAATCTTGGGCTTCTACAGGCATTTTGGTTGTCTCTTGGCCATATGCTGTTTTGCTCAGTGAACTGTAACATCCAACCAGGAGAAAGCTGTGTCCTATCCAAACACCTCAGCATTCCCAGCACAACTCCTAAATGGGAGCACCCATAGGTCCCCAGCGAGAGCACTGGCGCCTCCTTTATACACCTCTTCTAGAAAAGTTAAGCATTTGCAACTAGTTTAATATCCTCGGATACCAAGTGATGTTTTAAAATTGAAATCTATTGATAGTATTTGGCATTAGCCAGTGAACTTAAGCTAAACATTTACTTATGATCAGAAATAGCCATAAGAATGAGTAAGCTATATAAATATAAAATGTTAAATAAGTTATTTTTGTGTTTTCAGTATTGGTTATTGGCTTTAAGAATTTGGTCATTTTTTGCTCTTTCTCATACCCTACGTGATAATCACTTACTGTGGTCTGTCCCTTCAGAGTGTATCCAGGCTCGCTTCCCCTAGCATTGACACCATGATGCAGGCTACCATCATTCCTTCACTAGATTTTTCTCTCATCTTCTGAATTCTATTATCAACAGTTAGCCTTGTCATACACACTTGCTACTGGCAGTTACACTGATTGTAAACTCCCAGTGACTTCTTTTCTCACACACATAAAAGTAGAAAGCAGAGTTCCATAGATGCTGTGTATCCATAGGTTCTGCAGCTGCATCATGGGCCTGGCTTTCTAGCATCTCCCCAGACATTCTATTTCAGCCACACTGCCTTCTTTATTGCTTCTAAAATTTACCATGCATGCTCCTACCCTTTGCACATTATAGTTCTCCTTCAACCTGAATGTTGACCACAGTCCTATTTCCAGTGTCTGATTTACATGTCATCTTGTTAGAGAAATTTTCTCTGGTCACATACATATAATGGCTAACTGGCCTCCTGTTCCTTTGCCCTAGTACCCCTTCCCTTTATTGTTTTTATTTCTACTTAGCCATTATTTTTCTACATTGCTCTTACCATCATCTGACATGAATTGCTTATGTTATCCATCTCATATACATAATCATAAGATTAATATCAAGGGACCAAATATTTCATATATTTTATGCCAATAATTAGCACCTTGTATAATGCTTGCATATAGCAAATGATCAATAAATATTTATCTAACTAATTATTTTGCCAAACAACAAGTGGTATAGATATGAGCTTGTATGTTAGAAACACCATTCAAGAAATAAAAATTAAAAAAAAGAAGAAGAAAACACCATTCAGCAAATGCAGATAAATATCCTACCCTAACAGCATAATCTAACAGCAGTCTGCTTATAGCTGGGCCCATGGGGGTGTGCACAGGGGTTGCACATTTGGCTTTCTCGTCTATGCTTTGCAAGGAAGATTGGTGTCATGTGTCATTCCTGTATCATCATCTCTACTAGAGAAATGATGGATTCATTTGCCACCAAAAGCAGTGTCGCCTACCCACAGCTTCTTCATATTTGAAACAAACAGAGAGAAAATGGTGCATATATGATAATTTTAATAAGAATACCTAATTTAGCATAATAACTGACAACTTGTTTCTGACTGTTCTCTGAGTAACTAGAAGTGATAGGTAAAAGCCAGTGTTTATTCTCACCCATTCACACTACTCACCACGAGCCACTGACAAACAAAAAAGGTGTTTGAATTTAGACTCATTTAGTCTGCTGAACATATAATTGAGAAGAAGTGGAATATAGACTGACCAAATGTGGATTGCCACATGCCAGAATGCAGAGAAACAATAGCTTAGATATTTATTGTTGTAGAAATTATTTAATCCCAACCTAGGGCTTTTACCCTGCCTTTGACCCTTTAGTTCCCAGATAAAAGATACACACAGTC
This sequence comes from Mus caroli, assembly GCF_978045245.1. NCBI lineage: Eukaryota > Metazoa > Chordata > Mammalia > Rodentia > Muridae > Mus > Mus caroli. Next base: position 43,573,560 of record NW_028227265.1, on the reverse strand, counting down.
TTTTAGTTTACAATAAGCTTTAAATAACACAAGAGCTGGGCAGATACTTACCCTCCATGCTATTAGAATCTAGTTTTCTGTCAAAAAACCCGAGTTGTTACTTAACTGAGTTCCATCTGTGCTGCTCTTAACTCCAATCTGCTAGCCCTCGGGACCATATTTTTATGTCTCACCTAACCCATGGCAGCTTCTCCTTCCTTCTGCAACTTCTTCTCCTCATGATTCTCCTCTGACCCCAAGCTTGGGAAATCTAGACCCCACCTATATCTCTTCTGCCCAGCTATTTGCTGTTGGCATCTTTACTTACTATTCAAAAGCAAAGTCTACATGCGGACTCTGACTCTGGGACAACCAGGTCCTGGGGACCGCACTTAGCATTACAATAGATAACAGAATACCAAACCTCAACAATTATAATCTTCATGATCTTGTAAGAGAATTGGTTGTTACATCACTGGATGGCCCTGAAATATATTAATATTACAGTATTAGGATTTAAGGTTTAATTTTCTATTACCTTTCCCAAAAAACAACTTAGTATCTTATTTTCTAAACATTTAATAAATGCTAAAACATTTTAGTACCCACTTTAAAATAAAGACATATAGATGGTGGTTTAAACAATCAGTGGAGACTTTGACTCAATCCCCAGCACTGAATAAATAAACACATGCCTGTAATTCAAAGAACAGAGAGACCATCTCATGGTGACTGTCCTATTTAATATGACTCATGAATTTGTTGTTTGATGTGTCCAGTCTATTTATAGGTGTTTGTATTCTGTTTTAATTTGTTACATATAGAGATCTCTGATTTTAGAATGGTCATTTAGGAAATTACTTCAAAATGATATGTAAGTGAACATATAGAAGAGTATGAGCAGAGAGTGAAGCTTGACAGATGTAAACGTTTTGAATCATCTCATTGCAGACATTGATATCCGGAGCTGTCGTAGAGCAGCTTGACTTTCTACGAATTAGTGACACAGAAAAGTAAGGCCCCTTGAATTACTTATACTTAGTTGTTTTCATTTCTTGCAACTATATTAGGAATGCAGGAAATCTTAAATATTTTATTTTCATTTCCAGGCTTCCAGAATTTAAGAGCTTTGAAGAACTTGAATTTCCCAAGCATTCAAAAGTCAAACGACAGAGCAGTACCGCAGATGCTCCCGAGACGCAACATGAGCCAGACATCACCATTACCGAGTGGAAAAACAAATCCACCCACGAAATCCTTCAGAAGCTGAATGTAAGCAAGATATGATCACACCTAGCCCTGAGGGGCTGTCAGAACAGGACCTCTCAGTCAGGCTGTGTGCCTTCCTGTCCTCTGAGAGAAATGGGTGGCTGGCCAGGTCAGGTAGTGAAAAGGTGTCCTCTTGGGCCAAAGGCAGTATGGATGTATAAAGAGTGAAGATGGCAAGACTTTGTAGATGGGAGCTTAGACTATGAGCACTGATGCTACCTTTGTGTTCTTCAGATTGTTCTTTCGGCTCTCTTTTCTCTCTCTGCCCCATCCACAGCTCTCCTGCCCCAGAGGTTAGCTCCAGTGACTGCTCTGTCTTTCCAGTCACTGAGGCACATAGTCCTCTTACTGTACCAACATGAGTGTTTTAGAGATGTATTACTCTGTCCTGACATTATTCAGATTTATAAAAAAGAAATGAAACCTTACTGGTAGAGCTGTAAACTGTGAATCATGTTTGGCCATACAGATTTGAGCATGCCAACTAGATACTTTCCTTGCAGTCATGGCTAACTTCTTATTAATCCATATAAACAACAATATCATATAGCAGTCACAAAGCACATACACAGTGTCCTGAAATATAAATATTCTATTTGTGTCCCTTCCTATGTCTCTCCATCTCTACTGATAATAGAATGGTCTCCCATTTATAAATAAGTAAAATTAAGAGGAGAGTGACTTAGCCAAGTCTCAGATGGTGATGCATTAATATTCATATACACTACAGAGTCTATTCTTCAGTTATTTGCTTATTGGAACATTTGATCATTAAATCCTGCTATATCCAGAAACTGACATGTGTGCCCTCTCTGCCTTCAAGGCATCTCAGACCAAGGTCTGTAATGCCATCTCATTTACTGTATCAGTGACATCGTGTCTTTCTTTCATTCCGTATCAGGCTGGTCCCTCTTTGCAGCATGAGCTTATTATTACTTGAGTCCTATGGTCATCAAAACTCATTTAATCTGAGTTCCTTATGCCAATTGATGTTTCAGGACTGCGGTTGTCTGGCTGGTCAAACCATCCTGCTGGGTATACTGCTCAAAAGAGAGGGCCCTAACTTCATCACAATGGAAGGTAAGAGTAAATGAGCAGGGGCAGATCTATAAAAGGGGCTCTGTAATGTGAATATCTATCAGTCATACGTAACAGTGCCCACTGCTCTGAGTTATTTCATCTTCTATTAAATCTCCCACCCTCTCACATGGAAAGCCTCCTTCACCCTTGCCCTCAGGCAGTGCCTTGCTTCTCTGCTCAGCACAGAGCCTGGATTCTGCCTGGGACCCTGAACTTCTGGTCACTCCTTAGTTGCTTGTTGACATTTCTGTTTCCTACTTTATTTCCTGTAATTTCTCAAGAATAGTATTGAATAGTTATATTTATGGAAACTGGCTTCTTGATGGTTTGTAGTAGTCGTTTGGAACAGAATTTTGCTCTGAAAGTGATCTATAAAAGTAAATCTGTCTGTGGCCACAGTGCCCTGTGGAGGAGACCTGGTGATCCTTGAAATCCACATTTGTATGCAGTTGTTGCTGTGGGGAATCCTTAAGTTCTACATCAAGACCTTTTTCTGGCATTTTATAGTACAGAAGAATATAGGATATGTTGAAACATATTTCCAGTCATCGGACTTTTTGGGTTATCTCAAACCCCTGTCTAGCAGTACATACTGATTTGGTTAAAGTGGAGATGCACTAACCACTGGCATTCCAACAGTGCTGACTCAAAGCAGAAATGCTCTGCACTGAGCTGCATCTCCACCCCCGCTAGTGCTCTTTATTTTGAAGTGTTCTTACTAAGTTGCCCTCACTCTCCTCTGACCCTCTCTGGCCCAGGCAAGCTCTGCACTTGCAGCACTCCCACCTGAGCCTGCTCAGTAGCCTGGAATACAGCATGCACCACCAGGCCCAGCTTTTGCAGGCATCTATGGGACCAGGGTATCATTTAATCTAAATTAAGACTGTAAAAATAAGTGAGGGGAAAAAAATTAAAGATCTTTTTCCTTATCCTTGCTAACTTTTGGCACTCAATTATATCACACTGTTTCTTACTGACAAAACCAGCAAGAGTGCAGAGCACGTGTGAGACATGGCCAAAGTGTGAATGCTAGGGCTGTGTTGACCAGAGTCTTAGAATGACCATAGCCTCACACACTTACCAGAGACGTAGGGACTTCCATTTAAAAATAGGCTTTTACTCAGTTGACTAATTTTAATGTGTTCTGTTTCATGTTGAAAGGTAAAATAATACTTTTATTTGCTTAAAAATTTACAAAAGGTTACATATCAGTTAGAAAATAGAATTTTGGTGCTCACCTCGGCAGTACATATATTTAAAAAAAAAAATAGAATTTTGAAAACTACCATGTAGCAAAGGTGCTGGGAACACACACTTCTTATTTGGGTTGCAGATTTAAACTGCTCGGTTCAATACAAGGATCTTTTCTCTTTTTTTGAAGGGAAAATAAATGCTGTACATTTAATTAAAAGCTTTCTTCAGTGAAGACTTTTCTTATTCTCTGTCTAGGAACTGTGTCTGATCACATTGAGAGAGTGTATAGAAGAGCTGGCAGCAAAAAGCTTTGGTTTGTATTAGTTTCCTTGTCACATTATAATTGTCGTACTGTTATATTCAGTAGCTTAAAGACAACATTTGATTCTTACAGATGTTACTCATCATCATTTTGACATTTAAACTCTAAAGTTATGGCACCCTGACTTCATACTTTTGAAGAGTATTCATATGTCACAGGAGACTAAAGAAAAATAACTAGAAACAAAAGCCTCCCCCAGGATTGAGCCTAGAGAGCCCCCACTGGAGTGACAGCATCATGATTCGGCTTTGCTGCATTACCCCAAGGAGGATCTTTGTTTCATCTTGTTTAGAAAACCTTTTGAAGGCCCTAAAAGACCATTTGATTGTAAGCAGAAATAATGAAAGGCAATTATCTCATCACTTAAGTTGAAGGAGTCATGAGTAAAGCTATTTACAGTCACAGAGAGGAGAGTGTGCCCAAATATGCAGCTCTGCATTTTGATGGAATTACGTCTCAAGTAGTTTCTTATGAAACCCAATCTCCGTAAACCTCATGTTTCTATTCTCTGAAATAAGGGACTGGAAAATTTTCTAAATAGTGCTTCATCTCTACTTTATGACAAATACATTCTTGCTGCCCAGAGAAACAATGACCATCTAGTTCAGATATCTCAAATTTCCACTGTAAGTTCCCACTACAGTAATCAGTAGATGTTCTTATAGGGAGTGTGTTTTGCTGTACCTATAGTATTGTTTGGGTTAAGCAAAACCAATTCTTGCTTCTGCATAATCCTTATGTCTTTGATAAACCACTAAGTAGCAAACATTTAGAAATGCTGACTGTTAATATTTAAACAAATAGAACCCTGGAAGCTTAATTTATTCTATTCTCCCTTTTATGGCTTTCCACTGCCCCCAGGCTGGCTGTGCGGTACGGGGCTGCATTTACCCAGAAATTTTCCTCCTCTATAGCCCCGCACATTACCACCTTTCTGGTACATGGGAAACAGGTAACATGCACAGAGTTTGGGAAACTCCAGTTGCTTGTTATGTGTGGGTTTATCTGTGTTCCAAGGGTTATATGCATCTTTTGGTGTTCAGATAAAAGTGTCTCTCTAGAACTGGGAAGTATTTGTTTCACTAACTCGGTCAGCTACTGGCTTGATTGTCTACTAGCCCTTTCATGTTGTAATTAAGAAATATAAATGCTTGTTATAGGCCAATTTCTGTGGTTATGCTGAAATTTTTAAAAATGGTACTTTCAAACCTACATTTTGATTGTATTCTCTCTAAATGTTCACATAAATTTTTACTTTTGAGGGGAAGTGTCTTATATATTGCATGTGGTGTAATTTGGGGGGTATAAATCTGTTCTTTCTACATTCTAAGACTTTTTCAGGAATGTAAAAATAGAAGTGTGAATTCCTTCCCCCAACATTCTGTCTTTATCAAGAAAGAAAGTGAGGGTAATTCATTTCTGAAATTCAGTAGAGTTCCCTCATCCAGGCATCCAATTATTCAGGTACCAAAAGAAACATAACTCAAGGCTTCAGAGAGATGGCCCAGCAGTTAAGAGCACACGCTGCTCTTCCAGAGGACCGAGGCTTGGTTCCTCACATCTAGCAGCTAAGAACTGCTGATAACTCTGGCTCCAGTCTGCACAGGCACCTGCACTCACACACACACACACACACACACACATTCACCTACACACAGTCACTCACACCTGTAGTTAAAAAATAATATTGTGCAGAGAAACATCGTATAAACTGATATGGGAATCAGTCACAGGCACAGGCACATGATCCTTTTTATGCGTTTTTTAATATGAAGCAGAGTACCCTCTTAACTCCTTCCTCTCCCATCCCAATTAAAAGAGTAGCTAGGGACTCTGCTTTTGCTTTCCCTTATTTTTTTTGAAATTGATCTTGGCATCACTGATGCCCTTTGCCACAGTTTGGTGGCTGAGGTGAGTGTGAGACATGACTTTCCCTAATTATAGATGGTCTTCTTTCAAGGGTCAGGTCTAATGGCAGTTCACTGCTTCTCTCTATCATGGGAGGACCTGACTGCATACATTGTACGGTTCCCCGTCAAGGGCACCATTTATTCACCGTCTTTCTATTTGTGAAGATCTGGCCTGCTTTCTTCTTTGCCCTCAGGTCGGTTGTACGCCGTGCAGCAAGTCTTTTAAATAAAGTAGTGGACAGCCTGGCCCCATCCATTACTAATGTTTTAGTGCAGGGCAAACAGGTAAGTATCTGCTTTTCACACTCACAGACACAACAATTTCTAGTTAGGACACTTTCATCTGGTATAGGTTGGTGTCATAGACTGCCCACAAAGAGATTACCAGTGAGTGGTTTGGGAATTTCTTCAAAAGTCTCTTTCCTCCTGCAAAAACAATAGCGTGTACAGTCTGAGAGCTGCAGAGTACTTAGTGGGCCATCTCACTTTTGTCCTATGCCCTGGGACTATAACTTCAGTCCCCAAGTTTGCTTGAGTTCAGTGCAGATTCTAGTGTAGAAAATGTAACTTCTGGGGCATTCAGACAGCTTTGTGATGGGCAGAGAAAAGCTAGGTCCATAGCAGAGAACACATTTAGCTTCCACTCCACCTGATCACTCCCTTCCCACTCCTAAGAAACTCATTAATGTTCAGGAAGAGGCAGAATCGTCATGCCTGTCCTGCTCCTCCATCCTTCACCCTTCAGGCCATCTCTTCCCAGAGCTGCTTTCTACCCACCAGGGTCAATCTGCCACTCCTGCTCACAGGGCCATCTACAGTTCATATTCTCTCTCTTCTCTTCTCTTCTCTTCTCTTCTCTTCTCTTCTCTTCTCTTCTCTTCTCTTCTCTTCTCTTCTCTTCTCTTCTCTTTCTCTCCTTCCCTCCCCTCCTTTTCTCCTCTGTTCTCTCTCCTGTCTCCCCCTTTCTCTCCCTTTCCTTTCCTCAGTCCCTCCTATCTTTCCTCTCTCCTTCCCTCCTTCCCTCCTGTCTCTCTCCTCTGTTCTCTCTCTCCTTCCCTCCTCGCACTTCTCTCTCCCTCCCTCCTTCCCTTCAGCCCTTGATTCCCCCTCCCTCCCTCCCTCTTTCTTCCTTTCTTCCCCCATTCCTTCTTCCCTCCCTCCTTTCCTCTTTGTCTTTTCTGCTCTCCTCCCTCTCCAGTCCTGTGTCTCTTTCTACAATCCTTGATGGTAAATGGGTTGGGTTGAGCTGTGCATGTGGTGTTTGCTGCTGCTCGTTTTCTGTAATCTCTAATCATATAGCTGATTTATTGTTTGATTAGAGTGAAAAAATCTAGTTGCTTTCTGTCTCTCCTTTGTAATGTATGTGTTTATTGTATGTTCCTGACAGCTAATCTAGGAATATAGTAAGCTTTAATAATAATGAAGTTTTCTAACTTCCTCAATACCATCAACTAATTGCTCATATTTCAGGGATCTTAATTAAGATTAAAATAATTTCATTCAGATATCCAGCTTTGAGGATGTTAGAATAATGTTATTTACCTTCTCTTATGATGTTGTTTAACAATTAAAAATAATTATACCCATAAGAAATTACTAAGAAAAAGTTACTTTCTATGAAGTTTCTCCATGCTCCATATTAGGAGGTAAGCGTCAAACCACTGTCAATGGTTTAGTAAATCAAGGGACAGGAAGTCATTTGCCCTGTACCCTTTATTACCAGAATCTTTATCTGTGCCAGAGTCTTTCACAACCATTACCACTGTGAAAGTTAGCCAGGCTTTGGGAAACATGTTTCTCCTTGCATTTAGTCCCCAAAGCCCTGAAGTATAGCTGATCCCACTACCGCTAGTCATAGGTTTTAGAGCTTGAGGGTCACTGGCCTGACACTAGGAATGTGGGCTTGAATTTGTCTTATCCATTCTGAACAATATCCATAGGCTGTAGCCACCCTGCTCCCACACTCTAGAAGCCTCAGAGCCTGCCCTCCAGCTATGGCTGGACTGTTATCCATCAGGCCAGGACATTTCCCAGGGAAATATTCCCTGACTGCAAAGGATAAGGAGACCAGATGCCAATGGTTCAGCCTAATGACCACAGGCAGGAGTTTCTTCATCCACTGGTTCTTATCCCTTCACAGACCAAGAAATGGAAATAGATCAAAGTGTGCATTTACTATTTCAGAAGATCTGCTCCAGCTGAAGTGGTGTGATTTGCTCAGACTTGCACATTGTCTCAAGCTTTTTGAATAAAAGTAGTTTAGTTGCTATTATCTCTAGGAGCTAATTATGAACCTTCTGTTTTCTGTTGACACATACACACACATACACACACACACACACATACACACACATACACACACACACACACACACACACACACACACACACACACACACACTGCAGCCCAGGCTGGCCAAGACTCCTAATCCTCCTGCCTCAGCTTCCTAGACAATTGAACTGGTTCTAGATGTTTGCTGCTATACCAAGGCAGTTCTTACTCTGAGCCATTCCAACACTGGAAAGGCTGTTTAAGTTCTTATCCCTCATCTCTGAAAAAGCACGTCTTTGAGGTGCTGTTTTTCCTGCCTCGAACAGTTATGAGCTGCATCCAAAAGAGATAGGAAGTGTTGATGAGGAGGAAGCAAGAGCAGCAGGCACTCTGAGAAGCAGCTGGCCAAGCAGGGAGGAGAGACTAAGCCTTCTCTTGCCAGCTCTATCAGCACTTCCTGCTTTGTTTTCTGAGCTCTTTCCTTTCGCAGGCTTGTGGGCAGCCAGCCGTCCCATTCATTCCATAGGTGAGCCATCCAGTACCATGGATCACAACCCTCCATGTATACCTAACATGATCAGGATAAGTGAGGGCTATGCAGAAACTACATGGCCTTCCTCCTGACTTTGGAAAGGTTACAGTGTTATTCAAGAGCAGACGGTTCTACTCGAGAAACTGTAAAAATAGATCTCCCAAATGCTGAACTGTGTAGTAAAATACAGTCACTGAATGCATTCTGGTTCCGCTAGGGACTTTCTAGTACCAACCCCCTTCCTTCCAAATTAATAGTTATTTATGTCTACTCACCTTCACTTCCCTGAGACCCTCACCAGCCCTTACACTTTAGACCAGACTCGGAACCATCATGGACCCTAGTGGGAGTCATACTTTGAAAGCCATCTTAATAAATATCAGGAACAATTATTCTGACTAACTCCCTAGCTTACATAGAGCAATTTCAGCCTGCCAGTCATCCTGAGCCTTGATTTTTATTTTTTGTAACTCAGAATTTTTTTTTAACAGTAAAATTCTGGTGCTTGTAGGTAACTCTAGGTGCCTTTGGACATGAAGAGGAGGTCATCTCTAACCCACTGTCTCCAAGAGTGATTAAGAACATCATCTATTATAAGTGCAATACCCACGATGAGAGGGAGGCGGTCATTCAGCAAGAACTGGTCATCCACATCGGCTGGATCATCTCCAACAGCCCTGAGTTGTTCAGTGGCATGCTGAAAATACGCATTGGGTAAGTGCTCCGTGTGCACAGGGATGTGGTCAAGTGGCCCTCAGCAGGGACCACATTCACGGGGAAAGCCATGTCTGCGTGTTCAGGGAGCTGTGCCCCTTTCTCCCATGCTGTGGTGCTTCCACCTCTGCTGGTGTGAAGAAATGAAGGCCAGTGGCCTAAAAGCAACCACACCTGTATTCACTTCCCAAGTGAGGCATAGCAGAAAAATCAAAATTCTTAAAAATAAAATGGGTGAGCCATGGGGAAAAAAAAATTCAGGGAACACAATTCAATTAGAAATTGACATTTTAAGAATATTCTATATCTATTTTGTACCAAAATCTAGTTTTGAATTGTCACTATTCTAGGTTTGGGCAAGAAATTGAAAGGCACCAGTTGTCCAAATATCCCTAACCAAGGGTTTCATGGAGAAGGACGAGGAGGGTGACAAGCTCTGTGATGCTGCTCCTTAGTAGCTCTGTTGCCCTGGGTGGCTCAGTAATCCAAGTGAGAAGGAAATACTTCAAAGGCTAGGGCAACCCAGAAAGCATATTACAAGTGGCATATAAATATGCCCTAATCCAAAACACTCTGGTTGACATCTGAGCATAAAGAGTAACAAACTGTTGGGAAGAATATACAGTTATTTCTTGTTGAATATACAGTTACTATTTGTTTGCTGCAGATGTATGGGTGTGTAATTATGAATAAATACAGTTTCTACTCTACTTGCCGATGGATGGTTGATTAAAAAAACTTTACAGTTTCTCATATCAATTTCTCCTGGATTTAAGCAATTTTTTTTTAACCTTTAGAGAGAGTGTGTGTAACTGGAAACTTGCAAGTGAGAGGGCACTGCAGAAGCAATGCTTGGAGACCTAGTGCAGGCGAGGTAACAGGAGGCATTGCTGACACTGCTGCATTATAGCACAAGTGTGGAGGTCGGAGGACAACTAGGGAATAATTTCCCCATTCCACTTTGTGGGTCTCAGGGTGAGCTGAAGTTCTCAGGCATGATGGCAAGTGCCTTTATTAACATATGCTCATTTGTTGATTTCCAACTTTTTAATTTTTATTTTAGATGCTTATGAGATAATAGCTACTTGTCCATACTGTCTGCAATACCATGAGTGCACACTGTAAGCCAGGAGTGCACACTGTAAGCCAGGAGTGCACATTGTAAGCCATAGTGTACACTACAAGCCAGGAGTGTACACTGTAAGCCAGGAGTGCACACTGTAAGCCATAGTGTACACTACAAGCCAGGAGTGTACACTGTAAGCCAGGAGTGCACACTGTAAGCCATAGTGTACACTACAAGCCAGGTGTGCACACTGTAAGCCAGGAGTGCACATTGTAAGCCATAGTGTACACTACAAGCCAGGTGTGCACACTGTAAGCCAGGAGTGCACATTGTAAGCCAGGAGTGCACACTGTAAGCCAGGAATGCACACTGTAAGCCAGGAGTGCACATTGTAAGCCATAGTGTACACTACAAGCCAGGAGTGTACACTGTAAGCCAGGAGTGCATACTGTAAGCCATAGTGTACACTACAAGCCAGGAGTGTACACTGTAAGCCAGGAGTGCACACTGTAAGCCATAGTGTACACTACAAGCCAGGTGTGCACACTGTAAGCCAGGAGTGCACACTGTAAGCCATAGTGTACACTACAAGCCAGGAGTGCACACTGTAAGCCAGGAGTGCACATTGTAAGCCAGGAGTGCACACTGTAAGCCAGGAGTGCACACTGTAAGCTATAGTGTACACTACAAGCCAGGAGTGCACACTGTAAGCCAGGAGTGCACACTGTAAGCCATAGTGTATACTACAAGCCAGGAGTGGACACTGTAAGCCAGGAGTCTACACTGTAAATCATGAGTGGGCACTATAAACCATAAGTGCACACTATAAGCCATGTGTATGCACTGTAAGCTATAAGTGAGCACTGCATGCCGTGAGTGTGCACTGCAAGCTGTGAGTGTGCACTGTAAGCCATGGTGTACACTATAAGACAGGAGTGTGCACTGTAAGCCATGGTGTACATTGAAAGCTAGGAGTGCACACTGTAAATCATGAGTGTGCACTATAAACCATAAGTGATCACTGTGAGCCATGTGTATGCACTGTAAGCTATGAGTGAACACTGCATGCCGTGAGTGTGCACACTGCAAACCATGAGTATGCACCACAAGCTATGAGTACATTGTAAGTTATCCATTCTTTGCCTGTGATTCTGTCATTGGCTGGGACCTGTAGTTCACCACGGCTACCCAGAACCATGAGAAAGTTTGATTTTACACATCACTAGTCCAGACAACCATCAAAATTCAAAATTTGAAGTATGGTTGCCATTAAACTCATGTTAATTTCACACTATCCTGAAGCTATAAATTAAGAATGTCCAAGGTTATAAGGAAACATACAAAATGGGATTTTATACCTTTACTTGATATGTGACAAGAAATGGTATGATTTGAAACTAGTTCTAAGTCTCCTCTATACTCTAGGAGATAGAGTAAGGTGCTTTGAACAGTTGAAGATCTAAGAGCAAGCTTTTCACTCCTTGTAATACTGGAAATTACTTCTAACGTGGAGAGTTTCATCTTGTTACCCACACATTAAGAAGCTGTAAAGTATACATCTTTCTACTTGTTGATAGATCAGTCTGGCTTAGTCAAGAAGAGCTTATAAATGACTTACCTGATCATACTTTCAAGGTCACTATTTGCAGTTTGAAGCAATAATTTTCAGGAAACCACCCTTTATCTTTTTCTCTGTACACATAGGGTAGATGCCCAAATTCCTGCTTAGTGGATCCACACTGGACCTATGGGGCCATTTAGTAAGTCAGCACAGGGAAATGATGGGGGACAGATAAGTAGAGAGTCGCTATTCATCTCTCCTAAGGAACCCCTACATTCCCTGCACTCAGGCTGCTCCTACCATCTACTTCACCTCTCTAAATAGCAACTCAATGTCGTGCAGGAAGACTTGAACCTTAGTCCTAGGTCTGCGGCCATGTCATGAGACTGACTTGGACACATATGTTACTTTGCCTTGTTCTTAGAGAACAGAACACCGCATACTAGATAGAGCCCCTGGGATAGATAAGAGAACATTTGAAAACCTCCAGCTTACAGACAAGCCAGCAGAAATAGTGAAATTAATAGTGCCCATGGTCCTAGAATCAAGATTCAGGATTGGAAGCTAGTGTAGATTCATTCCTCAGAGTCATGATTTTGTCTGCTTACTCTGGAAAAAGAGTGTGAGTATAGTTTGAAGCATCATGGTTAACATTTGATACGTGAGGTACTCTCCTTGTGACATTTAGAAAACGGGTTCCTCTGGGGAATTCCTTTTGGGTACCACAAATCCTGAGAGTCCAAAGGCAAAACATCCCCAAATGTCTCTACCTCAAACGCATTGTACACATCGGTTCACTTGACCTAGCTCTTGATGGAGACACATCCTGGAAGAGCCATCCGTTTTAGTCTAGACTGGTCCTCTTTTAGGGTCCACGGGAATGATCCCCAAAGTATTACATACAGAAACTCAGAACCCCAACACGGTTATCTGCTTTTATTTAGCATGATTTCACCTCCCGTTTCCTAATTAAATCTTATGAAACGTATGTCAAATCCTGAAGCCTCCCCCCACCCTGTGCCCACGGTTATTGTTCATGGCGTTCATACACAGGTTTTAGAATGCGATTTCTGTAGTAGATAGGTATAGGCTTCAAGCAGTATTCAGTCTGTGGACCTTGGAAACCCCCTCAGAAGAGGAAAAGACTATAAATAAGGCACAACACAGCTCTCAACCTCAAAACAAGTAAGAGTTTATTCTAAGCCACAATAAGTATGACTGTGATCTAGGAAAATGGGTTCAGGTTGCCTGGAACAGCACCATGGGAGGAAGTGTATTAGCTTTCTTTAGAACAAAACAAAGTCATAAATCTATATAGTTCCAAATACAGCCCAAAAGGACTCCTCTTCCAGGGTACATGTCTCCAGTGAGAGCACAAGGCTTCTCCCGTCTAGACCTAGAGGACAGGCACAAAGTAGACAGGTTGACAGCAAGGCTTGGAACACTCTACTGTAGGTGGCAGGCGGCAGCTGATGATACTCTTAGTTCATGGATTGGTGGAAGCTATTGGTCTGTCAAGAATGGATGCCAAAGCTGAGTGTGGTGGTGCTTTCCTTTAGTCTCAGCCCACAGGAGTCAAAGGCAGGAAGATCTCTGTGAGTTCCAGGCCAGCCAGAGATGCACAGTGAGGCCCTGTTCTCAAAACAAAAACAACAAAAAGAATGGTTGCTAAAGAGGGCTGTTAAGTCAGGGAGAGCTGTGGACAGTGAATAAATAACGCAAGGTCCTGTGGCTCTGGATCTTCAGAGTCTAACTGCCATGTGAGGAAGCCTTAGTCAGTCAGCCTGGCGGTGACTTTACCTTTAATCAATCATCCTGGTAGTGACTTTACCTCCCCGGGACTGCAGTTACACAGTTTTGTCTCTTTTCACGTGTCCTTATTACATTTACCTCATGCTTAGTAAGTTTTTACTAAGGTCCTTAAGGCAACCCCACTGCCCCTTGTACACACACCTTTATTATTGGCAGGAGCAAACATATACTCAGTATGTTTCTTTATAAAGGGTTGCCTTGAATCAGTCCATGGAACATTTTTAATTATTCAATATGGTTTTTAAAGGCCAAATTCTTTATAAATTGTTGAACCTATCACTGCTTCTAAGACACTCACTTATTGTGTTTTTTTTTTAAGTTGGGAGATTTAGAGAACGTACTTGTTTGTTTGTTTGCTTGCTTCTTTACACGATGCCAGCATGGGTATTCTTTCTTATACGGATTTTTTTCAATTACTATTTCCTTTTAGTGCTAATCACGATCAAACATTGACTGTTCAGATTTTTGTCACATTCTTCTTGAAATGCCAGCATTCACTTGGCTAGGCTGAATGCTTGTGCTTTAAGCACAATCACAGTACATCTCAATTCCCACATGCTGCCTACACTTTTATCTGTGCTTTAACCTTCCTGAGTCTTTTTCAAGGTTTCTTGATTTGCATCACACATTGCTCCAGCAGCTCTCTAAACCTGCAGCACAGTGTCTTCTCTTCTCTCCAAGGCTAATCCTGCCAGTGCAGTGTCTTCAACTTCACTGAGCAGTCAGCCTGCTACAGGGGTGCTATCCTAGCCTTGTAATGATTTGATTTGCTGTCTCATTATTGATCTGTGTGCCAGCTTTCATGTTGAAATAGATCAAGTTCCTGACAGGCCATTACTGTAAAGACCTGCAATCAACTGCCTTCTTCTGTAGGCCTGTCAGTCAGACTTTAATAGGAGAAACCCCTTGGGAAGGTGTGCTATCAGGCCTTCCTCAGCTCTGCCTTTAATGTTGCTTTGGCCTCTGTGAGCAACTATGACCCAGATGAATCCTGTCTTTGATGCCCTAGATGGCCTTTATAGATCTGTTGTGTTCAGATGTATGCATGTAGATATGGACATAGATATAGATATGTATATTTAGTACTCAGAGAAGGTCATGGGTGTTAGAGGTACAGACTTTAGCATTGCCGTGACAATACTGAAGAGTTGGTGATGACGACAAGTTCATTAGCATCGTGTTGGCACTTTCCAGAATCACAGTTTTGAAGAGCCTTTGATGGGAGACGAGGAAGTGAAGTGTGCTCATCTGTCTCTCCTCTATTCTGTTGATTAGCTCTGGAGAAAAGGGGGTGAGGCACAGTGCTCTAGTTTCGGAACTCCAAGTTCAGTTGTCTCATCAAACTCTCACATTTTCTGTGTTAATGTTTATCAGACGAAAGTCCTCCCTTGCAGCTTTCCACTTCCTGTTATATGGTGTCTCAGACATCTCGGGCTGCCATAGTAAAATCTCATAGATAACCAACTTAAATAATTGAACTTTATTTTCTCACCGTCTGCAAGTTTAAGGTCCTGGTATCCTCTGATTTGGCTGTGGTGGAGAGTCGTCCCTGTGGACAGCTGCTCTCGCACTAAGGTTACCGTGACCTCGGCTTACCCTCGTACCTTCCAAAGGCCCTGCTTCAGACGCTCTCCCATGGGCCAGGGCTTGAAGACAGGAATTTGGAAAGTGTAGTATTACAGCTTAGTGAAGAGCTGGTTATAGGACAGTCACTTATTGAGTTGTTAATATTAACTACAAATAGCAGTCTTTATTCTCTTGAAGTAATGTGAAAATAATTCTGAAAATCATTTCTTGCCCAGGATCAGGACTATTATTTATGGCTTGTGTTCTCATCAAGTGTCAGCTGGATGTCTTGAGTGGTGTCAGTTACTTGACTTCTATCCTCTCACCCTCCTTGATGAGGGCATGCTATTAAATAAAATGCTGACATACAACACGGTGTTCTTGCTAACCTCATCTCAAACGTTTTCAGGGTGGGGGGGGCGTGTTAGCTGAATATTCTGGGGTACCCCTCCAGCTGTCCTGAGGGGACAATGTATCCTCCAGCCCCAGCCTGGGCTCAGTTACTCGTGTGTATCCACCACTTTTTCCTTTGCTCACTGGGAAACTGAGTGTCTCTCACTCTTGTTCATTGGACTTTGGTCTAAGGTAGCTAGCCATCATTCTCCTGACCTCCCACAATTCTTCCTTTCTCTTCTTTTTTTCCTCCCTCTTTCCCTCATTTCGGGAATTAAATGCTTTTATGTTGGAGTTGTCACATCAAGTTTGTGACCTTGGTAATCGGAACGAAGGTGAGAAGTGAGAGTTGTCCAGTGGACTTTTGAAGGATTGTAGTCCTGGGTGTGTGTTTTGGTTTTCTCTTTTTTACTAAGCTCCTTTGATCTTATCTCTTCTGTTGGCATATGATTATCACACTAGGTCTAGATCACAGGACATTTTCTGCTTGTCACCAAGTCTGCTTTCTCTGAGTCTCCAACACCTTCTTTAGTACTTTATACGTAAGGTGCTCTTTTGTTTTTATTTTGGTCTTTGCAAAAGTTTCATGATATAAGAAAATTAGCTTTTACTAACATTTTTGTAATTCTCTAGACTTTGAAAGGACCTTTTTAAATATATATGGCCGTATTTATTCTTCAGTGTAGTATGTTAGATGAGAAATAGTTATGTCCCCATTTGAAAGGAGCTCTGCAGTGGGGCACAATGGGTACAGGATGGGGTTGGTTCTGCCCTCTGTAACTGGAGCTGTGTTTTTACAACTTACTTATTGTTGGTTCTTTGACAGTTTCACACATGTGTATGATGGATTTTGGTCACTTCCCCTCCTACAGCCATACATTCTTTCAGCCCCATCCCTCCTGCTGACATCTTCTTGACCAGCCTCAGTTCCACTTTCATGTCTTCCTCTTCCTCCTCCTCCTTCTCTTCCTCTACTGGTTTAGTTAGGGTGCCTCTCTGAGCATTGGTGGGAGATTTGCTGAATCATGGGCAACTTAGCAACAGCAAAGACTGAAGAAAGTGACATACCCCTTGCTAGTATGGTTTTGCACACCTTTAATACCGACATTCAGAGGCAAATCTGGCTGAAGCAGTCAGGTCTCTGAATTTGAGGCTAGCCTGGTCTACATAGTGAGACCCTGTCTCAAAAAAGAAAGAAAAGGAAAGGAAGGAAAAAAGAAAGGAAGGAAGAAAGAAAGAGGGAAGGAAAAGAAGAGGAGAGAAAAGAAAAGGAAAAGAAAAGGAAAGGAAAGGAAAGGAAAGAAAAGAAAAGAAAAGAAAAGAAAAGAAAAGAAAAGAAAAGAAAAGAAAAGAAAAGAAAAGAAAAGAGAAAAGGTACAACCTAGCACCCACTAACTGTCAGTAGTCCCTCAGGAGGGATGGGGCCTCCTGAGCTGCTCTCCCAGTTGGGATAAAATACTGACAGGCCCAGTCTTGTGTGGGTCTTGTACAGGAAACCATGTTGCCTACAGTAAGTTCATCATTACAACAGCTGTGTCACCGTACCTGGAAAACAGCCTTCCATAGCACTCCTCCCCACCCTCCAGCTCTTAGATCAACTCAAACTCCTTCTGTTAAGAAGTTAAGTTCTCCCTGAGGGTTGTGATCTGCGCCGCTGTGGGCTCTAGACCAGGTTTACAGTAGCAGGCATGGCTCTCCTCAGGAAGAAGCCCAAAGTGGCTTGCCACAACTCTCTCAGTAGTCATGCCACAGCATCAGTGGGTACATCTTGCTTGGCAGATTAGTGGTGTGGCCACGAAGGCCACAACGGTGTAGGGACTGTTGGTGCCTCTTCTTCCCCAGAAGCCCCCACAGCACCCCAGGTATCATAAAATCCAGCCAGCGCATTGGAGACTTGGAGCTCAGTCCCAGCGTGACTTCTCTCTGCTCTGCCCTGCAACTGAAGTGTCTTCAGCAACTGTGTCCTACCACCTAGCTCGAGTGGGCAACCAGGCACAGTGACAGTAGTAGCCTGTGTGCCTGTGTTATTTTGGAAGCCTCCAGGGTATCCAAAACCCTGGATACCAGCAACTTGTATGGAGGAAAGCCTCAGCCACCACTGGGGTTTTCATTTAGTAGCCTGTGGCTTCTGGGAAGAGCAGTACCTACCCATTCAGGGTGCTTCTGCTTAAACTTTTTAAACAGTATTCTTTTAACCAGCTTACCTCTAAAATGATAGGCGTACATAAGGGCATTTTCATGCATGCTTAGTTTTGGTTAACCCTTCCTTGCTGCCTTCTCTCTGCCCTCTCCCCAGACCTCATCTCTCCCTTCCCCAACTACTTCCATATTCTGTGTGTCCTATGTTCCCTTCCCTTAAGGCTTCCGCTCTAGTGGCCCTTCCAGGCTCCCTGGCCTCTACATGTACTTGAATTGAACATGCTAGTCTCGGAGTTCAGAGGCAGAATCTGCAGATGAGAATCATCATGTTACATTGGCCTCTCTGGGCCTGAGCCTACTTTGCTTGCTGTATCTCCCGGCACTATCAGTTTTCCTCAGAATGTCAGATTTCATTTGACTTTGTAGCTGAATAAAATCCAGTGTGCCTCCTAGCATGTGCATGTGGCCGGCATCACATCTGTCATGCTGTAATAGTCTGTTAGGTCAGAGGCATAAAGCAGGTTCTGTGTGTGTGGACTTTCATTCCTGAGTATCTTAGAGAGTAGGTGCGATCTTTTAGAAAAGGTTTGTAGCTCACACCTGTCTTCCAAGTGCATGTAACAGCGAGGCAGAAGGATCCCCACGAGTTCAATGCCAACCTCAGATGAGAGGGGAAGGGGAGGGGGAGAGGACAAAGGAATCTGAGGAATCTGAGAGACCCATGGAGGCTCCAAAGGGTGACGCGGTAGAAAAAATGACTCATGAAATTAGAAAGGAAGTGACAGAGAATGACATATCTATACCCTTTGCTGCTAAATCTCAGCCAGCAGGCTGCAGACATGAGCCATGAGGTGGCTGGTACCAAAGACAGGGAGATGTGCAACAGTGTGGGGCTTCTGGAGAACCAGGTCAGTACTGAGTGGGACTGGCCCTGGGCCCAGCGGCCAGTCCCCAGCGTGGAGCTGCTGCAGCTACAGCCCACACTGCTTGCCCTGCTGGGAGACAGAAGGTGTGGGCACCAGAACTGTCCACAGGTTCTAAGTACAAAGAAAGTCTGTGGCAGCCAGGAGACAGCTCCCAGTCACCCTACCTAGCTACAAACATCACCCTGACTATGGGTGACAACAGGATATCCGAGAGGAGTCTTGGCAGTGTCTCAGCAATGGTGCTCTCTTTACGGTGCTTCAGAAACAAGAAACCTTGAACCAGACCAACAACTCATTGTAATGAATATTTGTATGTTGAGCTGTTTGAGTAGTGTGTGTGTGTGTGTGTGTCCCCTGTGTGACACACTGTAGTTTGCAGTGCAGCTGTGACAAACGAATGTGATGGAGAGGTGGAAAAGATGAAGGAGTGGGGCAGTGAATGAGCAGTGGAGAGAGCAGGAACTACAGACACAGGTAGTGTCAGGCGTGAGAGAGAGGGGCCTGCAGTGGATGGGGAACATGTCATTGCTGACAGGGTGGTGTGCAACAGCTTGCATAGACTCAGCCCCCAAACAAGCTGCCCAGCTGCATGGTCACCAACATGCTCTGGGTAGCAACAGCATGTCTGTGAGTCCACATCAGCTCTGCCCTGGCCTCTTAGGGAGGCTCTCTGGGTGGCTGCTGGACTGGAAGGAAGTGCCAAGACACTGCTCCAGGGGTGGGAAAACACAATCTGAGATGTGGGAAAGCCTGAGCTGGTTCAGGGGTCCCTGGGCCTGCGACAAGGCTGGGCTGTGGGGTTCTCAGACTCTTGGGCTCCAGGCACTGCTGGGAGTCATGGAAGAGCTGAGAACGGAGTTGGGGGCCGACAGGCTGGGGACAGCATCTAGCCCAGGGCAGTGGGAGGAAGGGGGTTGGGCGTGGCGGGCGGGGGGAGTTCTGGCTTGTCCCATGGGTGATTGTCCTTAGTTTGGTGGAGGCAGACTTGGTGACAGTTGTGGCTGGGAGTGCAGAGAGGCAAATGGATGCATAATGTATCATACCCATTTCTTAGGGTAGACCTGAGATTAAATACCTTGTACAGAGAGGAATATCTGGGAAGGGAAGCTTATTGGCTAACCTCTCCGGGCTAAGTACCCCTCTGTGTACCTCATTAGCATGGAGAACTCTGATTTATACCTATGTGACGATAGGAAGCATTTCTTTATACGAGGAGTATGGCACATGTTCCAGAACAGGAGTCTGGCAGGGAGCTGGGAGTCACCTTAAGCCCCAGGTGTGTGCCCATTGAGTCTCTGGATCTCAACATGCTCTACCTTACCAAACTTCCTGGCATGGTTTTACCATCCAACACATGTCTGAGAGGAAGAAATGTTTATTTTCTAGATTAGACATCCCAGAAAGACCTCTATGGTCCATGTTGCCCCTGAAGGCTATGTTGGAATCCATAGCCCACTGCCCCAGGCCACATTGAAACCCAAGGTACAAGTGGATATCTGTGGTCTGGACTGCCACTAAAGTCATATGGATGCCTGAGGCCTATGTTGATGTCTGTAATCTGTGATACTGCGGGAGGCCATAATAGTGTTGATGGTCCAGACTGCTCCCAGAAACCATGTTGCTATGAGTGGCCTGTACTGCACTGAAGGCTGTGTTGGGGTCCATAGTCCTGCTGCAGCCAGGGCTATGTTGATGTTTGTGATCCATGCTACAACTGAAGGCACTCAGATCTTTGTGGTCTGTTGAGCCACCTGAAGCCTCATTGATATCCATGGGTCATGCTGCCTCCAGTAGCCATGTTGATGTGAGTGACCTATGCCATGTTGATGTCTTTGGTTCATGCTGCCACCAAGGGCCATGTCTGGGTCTGTGGTCCTACTGTAGCTGGGGGGCGGGGGGGGCTGTAGCTATGTGTTGCCAATCAAAGGCTATGTGGATGCTTGTGGTCTGCATTGACACCTGAAACCATGTTGATGTCTGGAGGCTGTGCTGCCACCTGAGTCCATGTTGATGTCAATGGGTCAGGCTGCCACCGGGGACCATATGGGTGTCTGTGACCCATGTTGGCCCAGAGACCATGTTGATGTCCCTTGCCTGTGGTGCTGCTAAGGGCTATGTTGATGTCTATGTTCTCCACCAGAGAACACACAGAGGTCCATGGTACTTAGAGACCATGAGGAAGTCCATGATCCACATTCCCATTGACTGTAAAGGGTAAGGAAGCTACTTTTGGTATCTGTGACTGCAGATTCACAACTGATTAAAAAAAAAAAAAAGGATCTCAGAAGGCTTCTATGGCAACTCCTATTTCCAATACCCCAAAAAAGTAATAGCCTAGACAGGAAACCATCAACGAGAAGTCTAAAAGATCATGGTAAGAATGCTAAAGTGTAGCTCTCCACAGTTGATGACTTCTAGCTGGGATACAGGTGGGGAAAGACTCAGTTTTCTTCAAGGGGCTAGCTACTGGGAATTTGACCATGCTCCAGTGAGTATGTGGACAATATAAATTAGACTTGGGAGCGGTTTCCTTCACAGATTACAGACATCAACACAGGCCTCAGGCATCCATATGACCTTAATGGCAGTCCACACCACAGATATCCACTTGTACCTTGGAGAACTAGGAAATGAGTGTGATTGCAGTGCATGATGTGAAATTCCCAAATAATCAATAAAAAAAAAAAATCTATGTTGGAGAAAAAGGAAAAGGAAAATTAAAAAGAGGGACACTCTGATTTTGTTGTCATTGTTGACATAGTGGATAGTTTGGGGTTTGATTTGGTTTGAGGCATGGTCTTACCATATAGCCCAGACTTTCCTCAGTCAGGATCCTCCTGCCTCCACCTTCTAAGCACCAGAAGTACTGTTGTGTGCTGCTGCTCAGCTAGCATGATGTTTGGATCACAGTGCCATTATCATAATAACAAGTGAACACCTCCAAATATCCAATATCTAGCCCCCAAGTGGCTTCTTACTTCCACACATAGTAGTACATCTCTGCAGTCCCGTAGTCTAGAAGAGAGCCTTCCACTCCATGTTTCTTTTCACTCCATTGGCTTTCTAAGTGACCAGAGTACAGATTTTCCACTGCATGGCTCAATAATAGGTCGTTACTCTAAGTTACTACACATATAAAATGTAGCATTAAAATGAGAGGGAAATAAAGTGGAATTATAAGCAACTTTCAGCTAAACCTATCAAGATTTTTATTTAAAGGGAAGGTCCATTGAGTACTGTTTTTTATTAACCAAAATGTTTGTAACAACGAATTTTATATGGAATTTTAACATCAAAGCATCCAAAAATAACTGTGTTCTTGTGACTGCTGTGTTTGTATACCATTTGGGCAAAAATAGTCTCTAGCACAGGAGGTGAACATGTCAAGAAATTCTACTTTTTGCTGGAAACATAAGCTTATTTCAGTTTTCAGCTGATTTAAAGAAATATCAAAAGGCTTTGGGCATCAAGGAAGAGGGGGAGAAAGAAAGCAGGAGCTGGAGGGTGGGGAGGCAGCTGTGAAACGCCCCCTTGTGGGTCTGACAGGGATCTCAGTGCAGCTACACTCAAGCCCTGAACAGTGGGATCTGCTGGCAGTGCCACAGGCAGCACTTACCATATTAGGTTTCAGGGAAAACGTGGAATGGACTTCAGTGGGGATGGGAATGTTGCTAGGGATGCCTGGGAACAGTTGGGGTGGATACAATGAAACCTTGTAACAGTTTTTAATATATGTTTAATATCCTGGCCTTGTGTAAGTGGGTTACTATTACTGTAACAAAATGTTTGATAGAATCAACTTACAAAGACAAAAGTTGTTTTAGCGTTGGAGATTTTTGTCCATGGTCAGTTGACTCCATTGCTGTTAGGCCTAAGGTGAGCAGCACAGCATGGCAGCATCACCTGGCAGAGCCAACCCCTGGCACTCAAGAGCGTAAGCAGAAAGGGGAAGGTCCCATCGTGGACATCTCCCTGTGACCAGAAAGCGCACTCTAAGGCCCTGCTCTTAAAATTCAACCATCTCTTCGTCATACCATGCTTGTCCATGGGGCAGGGTTGAGGGGTGGGAGGTCCAAACAAGCAGTCCTGTTTCTCTCAAGCTGAGCATTTTAAAACATGTCCTGAAACCCCTGACATCCAGAAATAACCACAGTAGGAGAGGGGAGAACTGAGGTCTCCATCTGAGACCACAGAGATTGGAAGTCACTGAGACTTCTTAATCTGTGGCCTTTGACCCGGCCCAGAACAAAGGGGCCTGTGCCTTGCTGACTCTACCTCTGGTCAGCTCACCTGGGCTGCTCTGAGGTTTTTCTCCCATCTTTTGCACTGAGACATTAAAGTTTTCCCAAGAGGGAGCATGACTATTGTTTTGCAAACCATCTCTGGCCAAAAAAAAAAAAAAAAAAAAAAAAAAAGGCTTGAATTTTCTGACTGTATCTGCCTTATATTTTCACCTCTGTATATACAGTAGCCTGATGGGTTGTTCTTCCAGGGAGTATATCCAGGGAAAGGCAGTCCTCTGTCTAGCTGCAGCAACCCTTCTCTAACCCACCACTGTAGTTAACTTGCAGCTAACTGCCCTTGTATTTCAAGCATGGGCACCTATGGTTCTGACCAGCCCCAAGTCAGTAACTTAGGAGGTAAAAAGACATTTTTTAGAATCATCATCATCCTTGTCATTTCCAGGAAGGAAGCGTGTGTGATAGCACATCTCAGCCCCTCTCTCAAGACTCACCATTCATGTGCCATTTGATCTTAGAGTGTCTTATAGCAGCTATAGTATATACTATAGCTGCATATATATATATATATATATATATATATATATATATATATATATATATATGCATACATATACTATTATGCAGCAGTAGTGAATCTGACCTGGAAAAAAAAAACTCTTATGTATTTAGCTTTTACTGTGTTTTATAACTAACTACCTGTTCAAGAGCAGCCTTGAGATTCTGATCAGGTTTCAGTCTGGATGGAGGAAATTTAAATGACCTTTTCTTCATTTCACCCTGGATATATCAGTCCTGTGAAGGGCGTTGCCGAGGCATGAGGTGGTTGAGGAGATCTTTGCTTTTGCTTCAGGTGGATCATCCACGCCATGGAGTATGAACTGCAGGTCCGTGGCGGGGATAAGCCAGCCGTGGACTTGTACCAGCTCTCGCCCAGTGAAGTGAAGCAGCTGCTGCTAGACATTCTCCAGCCTCAACAGAGTGGAAGGTAAGCAGACCCTTTCGTCACCTGTAGGACACTCAGCAAACAGAAACATCTGCTTTTTTTTTTAACCTGATATGGATAAGACCTTAGTACAATATTAATAAGAAAGTTCAGAAGTCAGACATGGTGGCTTACACCGACAATCCCAGCACTTTCGAGGCTGAGATAAAAAGGTGTCTGAGCTATATAGTGAGTACCAGGCCAGAGGGAGATTCAGCAGAACACAAGGCCGCCTTCCCACTTGTAGACAGCAATGACGTCACAAGTTGAAATGTCCGGATGTATGCGTCTGTGTTGATTTGAGTTCTTCCTCCAGGAATAGTTTATAGCACTTTCCCATTTTTATTATTCTATATAATATATAACATTTCATACAATTTTGACTAAATTTCCTTTATGGAACTTTATAGTATGTGGCATTTCCTCCCAACACTTAGGCGGAAGAAATCAGGTTTGGTACCATTATGTAGATATGCTGCCTGACGCTGTCTCTGTAGAGTAAGCATCAGCTAAACCCTCCCATATACTTCACTCAGGAGAGAGAACAACAAAGCAAGGGGTTGTGGATTGCCTTGAATTTAAATTGTTTTTTTTTTTTAATGCCAGGATGAGCACTGAGTAGTGTAATTATTTAGGCAAGTACTTATTTAGTGTATTTGGATCTAGTATCCCTAGGATAACAAAGTTATATATGTAGGAGAATCTAACTGGAATCGTCAAGAGAGGTTGTCTATAAAAGTGTATCCATGTGTATATATGTGTGTGTATGCATGTATGTGTTTATAACACACATATATATTACATAGGAACTTATTTAGTGTATTTCTGTCTAGCATCCCCAAGATGATGAAGTTATATATGTATGTGCATGCATATATATATAATTACAAATATGTGCCTTACACATATCCCTGTTATAGAACAGTTAACATTATCAAATGTCAGTTGTAAATGTAGCAGCATCCCAATGACATCCCAAGCGATGTCTTCTGGAGCCAGACAAGTTTATACTGAGATTCTTGAGGAAAAACTAACATGAGAGAACTGACAAACAAAAGGAAAACTTTCCCCAGTGGTTTTAGAGCATGCTACATGGCTTCTATGACTAAAACAGAGTGGTGCATTAACAGAGAGGCCATCAGAGAGAAAAGAGAGTCCAGAGATGAACTCTCAGTAAATACACATGAGGAATTTGCTACGTGATAATATTGCCATCCCAAGTCACTGGGTCAAGAATGGGCTTTTAAGATAAATACTTTCGACAACTAGATTGCTATTTGCAAAAGGTAAAAAATCAAACACTCATCATGACACACAAGAACCAATTCCATATACATTAGAGATCTGCATGTAAAACATGGGACATAGAAAACATTGATAAATTTCTTTTTAACCTTGGAGTGGGAAAGGCCTTAAGTATGATTCAACCGAAGATAAGATAAGGAACAACTAATAAAGCCTATCAGATTTTAAATAACCTTTTTCATGGCAAAGATAATGTCAAAAGCAAACCAGGAACCTGGACCAATGCATTTTCTGAAAACGTAGTATCCCAGCGTTCTTAAGAACTGAAAGATAACCAACCACCCAAACCAAGAGGAGACTGGAAGGGAGCATGAACAATCTGAGCATTTCATTAAAAGTGCCCTTTGGATGTTCATATTAATATTCAATTAGAGCTGTGCATGGGCATTTCATTAGTCAGGGTTCTCTAGAGTCACAGAACTTATGGGATGTCTCTCTATATTGAGGGAATTTATTGTGATGACTTAGAGTCTGTAGTCCAGCTAACCCAACAATGGGCAGCTGGGGCTGGGAAGTTGCTCAGTTCCATGAGGCTAGTTGTTTGAGCTGGTCTTCTATAGAAGTAGGTTCTAACAAATGTCCTGGCAAGTAAGTGCAAGCACAGGAAGAAGACTGAATCTTCCTTCTTCTCATGTCCTTATGTAGGCCTCCAGTAGAAGGTGTGGCCCAGATTAAAGGTATATACCACCACGCCTGGATCTGAGACTTGCTTTGTCCCAGGCTGACCTTGAATTTAGAGATCTCCTTACTTCAGTCTCCTGGGATTAAAGGCATGTATTACCTTGCCTGAATCTAAACTTTTTGTGGCCACTGTGCCTCAAGATCTCCATGCCAAGATCCAGGTCAGACACTTGTGTCTTCCAGCCTCAAGCCCTGGATCATTTGCCAAGGCTGTGGGAAGAAAGGATTGCATATATACCTGAGGGGTACGGCTCTTCCTGGTGGGATTTGATATCTCAGAACTCTTTACTTTTGGCCAGGTCCTTTTAGTAATCTACTTTAAAAATATGTTTCCAACAACATGAAAATGTGCGTGCAGAAGAACACTGACTAAATTACTGCTTGTAATCGAACATTTGTGGTATTTCTATAACCTAAATGTGATGTGCCCACATAACAGAGTACTGTGTACCTTTGAAGAAGGGAATTCTTTCTAAGCTATATCATCAAATGAAACAGTAACGTGCAAAGTAATGTCTATTATATGGAATTCTTATTTTTTAAATGTATTTATTCACTTGTGTAGAGAAAATCCAGGAGGAATAAATCAGAAACGAATATGATGTATGCTGTTCAGAGAGGATAAAAACGAATGGGAAATGGTGAATGATAGATACAGAATAACAGAGTTGGGCACAGAGCAAGCCTTCCCCAAGGTGGCTGCAGTGTATGGAATGCCTCCTCCTAAGTAGTGGGTGTCACATGCTCCCAACTCATAAATAGTGGGAGTGTTGAATACATGCAGTATTAAGTAACGTAATAAAACACGTCTATATGTAGAAGAGTCCAGAGTGGAGTGGAAACCAACAGCTGAAGCCAGCTCACACAAATGAGTACCACTACACTGGGGAGGGTGGGAAAGGCAAAGTCCCTGTTTAATGCATGCCCGTTAGAGACACCAACCACACATAAATGCCGTCTCTAGTGAAAGCATGTTTCTCACCAGTGTATATTCATTAGCAATCTAAGCTGAACTTCATGTCTCCAGTAAGATTGAATAAATGTATTATGACTAAAAAGCAGATTTCTCATTGTTAAGGAAAAGAAGGGAGCTGATTGAAAAGGCTAAGCCAATATGAAGTCATGGTTTTCCATTGATAGATAGAGAAATGAACATGAATCTGTGCCTGTGCATATGCATCCATGTTTTCTACATCTGTCTACTGAGATGTCCCAGGAGCAGTGAAACTGCCATAATAATGAGCAAACCCGAAATCGTTGCATTCTAAACACTGTAACAAAAGAATCAGCTCTAGAGGAAGGCAGGAAAGAAAAAGAAAGGAAAAGAAAAGAAAAGGAAAAAAATGCAAAGGAAAACCAGGAGCATCTTTGTGCCAGAAAGGAAAAAAAAAAAAGAAAAACCACACAAGTCTCAAAATGTGACAGAGGTGTGGACACTGGAGAAACTGGAACAGGCCCCTGGGACTCCAACTGAGATGAGGTTTTGGTTTTGTTTTTTTTTTTTTTTCCCCAAGTATGTGCCTGCTCATTCATGTAGAAGAAATACACAAATACTAGTAATAGATTATAAAGAGAGTCCATGCTGATAGCGATCAGTGACTGGGAGAGAAGGGGCTTGTGCTTAAGGCAGAGTCTAGTCAGTACAGATCGGATGGTGGGAGCAGAAAGCGACCACAGCGAGGGCAGCCGAGGCTGCCAGCAAGAACCTCTGTTAGAAGCAGCGTGGGGGCAAAGCTGGCACCGTAGCTGGGTGTTTCTGCTCAACATAATTACTAACAGCTGAGGAAAAACAAGTAATTGTGCTGTGGTGGACAAACCTTTCAGACTCCCATCACCCAAACGATGAAGCTTAGCATCAATAGTAATAAGACTTTAATTTCATGTACCATAGATACTGACAACATATCACTGCTGAATTTTCTTGGCAAAAGTGCATTTATTTAAAAAACAAGAAACTACCATAAAACCCAAACCGAGAAAAATCCTATGAAACAGTAGATGTTACTAAGATATGAAAACTTAATAAATAGGAAGAAGGAGGAGGAGGAAAAGCAGAAGAAAAGAAGGAAGAGGAGGAGAAAGGAAGGAAGGAAGGAAGGAAGGAAGGAAGGAAGGAAGGAAGGAAGGAAGGAAAGAAAGGAGGGAGGGAAAGAAAGGAGGGAGGGAGGGAGGAAGGAAGGAAGAAGAAAAGTGAGGAAATACCACAGATTCACGGAGCCTCCAGGACATAGAAACTAAATGACATATGCCATCCTTAATTGGAGAGTAAAAGAAATTAAAGTTATTTTGATTTGTTGGTGTCAATAGTTAAGCTGTGGTTATATAGGATGGTAAAAGTGGAAGAGGACATGATCGAAGAGGGCATAAGAAATTTGCATTATATTGTGGTTTCTCTAAGTGTAAAGTTTTTCAAAATAAAATGACAAAGTTTTAAGTACACTTGGAAAAATGATTCAGTGATGACTTCAATTCCCAGCACCTGTATGGTAGCTCAGCCACCTGTGACTCCAGTTTCAGGGGATCCAGTGCCCTCTTCTGGCTTCCGCAAGCACCAGGCATGCACATAGTACACAGGCATATATACAGGAAGACACCCATACAGATTAATAATAATGATAATAATAATAATCTAAAATAATTTCCCAGCTCTATTATATTTTTATATTATTTTTATGTTCTAAGCAAATACTCCCTTTATAATGCTATCCATAACCTCTTAGAGCTCTGAAATGTATTTGTGTTGTTGTCACATTTAAGGGATATGGATAAAAATTAATGCAGAGGGAATTCATTTACCAAAACAACAACAACAACAGCAAGGTATCTCCTTGGCCTTTTAGCAAAGGCTGAAGGCAGTGGTGTGTGTTTGAGTCTGCTGGCAGAGCTCCATCCAGAAAAGATCCTTCTTAATTACTAAGTGTACCAGAATGCACTCGTTCTCTACCGCAAAGACAAGTGTCTTTACCTGCTTCCTCTGCATAGCATGTTCCTGCTTAGGGCATTGTCGCTTGGTCCTGACATGCTCCGCATATGTTAATTGTGCTTTTCAGTCTGTCTTTTTAAGTACCAAGTGGAAACAGACACAGAGACAGACAGACAAACATATACAGTTTTCAGCTTTTGCAAAATTATATTGTGTCACTGTGTGATTTTTAAAAATAAAACAAGTTCTGTACCTTTAGCAACTGTGGATGGTATATTAGGGTAATATCTAATCTAGAATTTAGGTTTATTATTGTGGTTCTGGCCATAACTCTAATAAGTAAGATTCAATATCTGGTTGACAATGAAAGTTTTATGTCTAGTTTTTTTTTTTTTTTTTGGATGGACACTTCAGCCTTATTTAAATAACCAGCTTTTGTAAGATTTAAAAATAAGGTTTTATATATATATATATATATATATATATATATATATGTGTGTGTGTGTGTGTGTGTGTGTGTGTGTGTATAATACTTTTCTGAACATTGGCTTATTCATTTCTTCCCAGTTTGTTGAGCCCACTCTGGGAAGGAGCTATAGATATAATCAAGCTATAGGATTTCCATGGCTTTCTAATGCTTACACTTTATTAATGTGAGAACAATATAAAATAACTGAGATTGGTTGTACCGGTTCTGATATGGGAAAGCCATCTAATGGTGTAGTAACCAATTCGTAGCTTTCTTGAGAACATCATTCAGCCTGCTGACATCAGTCTGCCTGCCTTCACCCCTCTAAACATGCATATACACACCACTACAGACTTCTCACTCTTGCTCACTCTGTTGGCACACTTAACCCTGCTCTTTCCAGTAACAAACTTGATCTTCAATGCTAAGACTTTTCCTTTGGTCTACAGATGTTGGTTGAATAGACGTCAGATTGATGGGTCATTGAATAGAACACCCCCGGAATTCTATGACCGAGTGTGGCAGATCCTGGAACGCACACCTAATGGTATCGTTGTAGCTGGGAAGCACTTGCCACAGGTAAAGTACACTTACGTTGGGAGAAAGGACCAAGGCGAGGGGAGGGATGCTTTTTCCCTTTGCACTACTGACAACTTTTCTTCTTCCCTGTGTTCTAAGAATGTTCAAAGCTGGGGTTCAAGACAGGATAAAATGCCAGAAAATGAGTTGCCATTTGTTTTAGAATTGTTTTTTATCCAGCCCATGTTTATTTTATTTCCAAATTTCAGTGTCCATGTAGACAGAAAAAGCTTTACCAAATGTATAATTGCTGAGAAGTTGTATCTATGTCCTTGTATTGGCGTATTTACAATGCTTCCAGAACCCTCTCTGGATACCACATGATAAAACCTCTTATTGAGCAAGCTGTTCTAGCTCTGTTCACTTATTTGTGAATCTAGGGCTTTTTTCATGTACTAATTTGCCTTCTATTGCTGTGATAAACACCATAACCAAAGGGTCTTCAGTTTATGATCCATCATGAAGGGAAGTCAAGGCAGGAGCTCAAGGCAGGAACCTGGAGGCAGGAACTGAAACAGAAACACAGAGGAGTGATGCTTACTGCCTTGTTCCCCATGGGTGGCTCAGCCTGCTTCATACATAACTCAGGAATACCAGCCTAGGGGTGGCACTGCCTGCAGTGAGCTGGGCCCCGCCACATCAAATATTGCTCAGGAAAATACCCACGCACACCACGCACACACACACACACAGACTTCTTACCTACAGACCAATCTGATGGAGGCAATTCCTCAGTTGATGTTCCCTCAACCCAAATTACCCTGGCTGTGCCAAGTTGACCAAAACTAACCCACAGATTATATTAACTTTACCTCAAGTAGTGGTACTTCACCACTGAGCAGTGATGGGTTGGTGCTAGGGCCTCACAAACATCAAAGATGCCTTGAAAATCATGCATAAATCCAGCCTAGCAATGCAAAGTGGCCTGTGATGTGTGGATCATGGGAAGCTCTGTGATAAGAAGTGGTGACTTTCGGGTTCCTTGTTTTGTGACTTATTAATGGTGCAGGTGAACTGGTGTGGATGGTATAAATTAGCCTGCTTCTTTGATGTGATTATCATTTATTTAGTCCTAGTATTCAACTTGGTCTGCTTACACAAAGGCAGAAATAGAATACTATATCTGCTTCTAGTATTGAAACTTTACATCAATTTTAAGGTAGCTCTTTATATGAAAAAACAAATAGTCTCAGATGTACCCGTATGTATTTTGCTTATGTCAGCAGAGAAGCATCTGTAGAGCAGCTCACAGAAATTGGTGCTGTCCTTTTCCTCAGAAGGAGGTGTCTAAGGATCTGCTGCAAGCTCTCCATCAAAACCCTCTTAGCCATTCAAAGTTAGGATTATGTCACAGGTCTATTTCATACTCAAAAACTGATTCAGAAGTTTAAAACAATGTTCTTCTTAGTACTCACAGTTAACTTAGTGGCCTGTATGGATACTCTAGCCTTCTTCAGATGCCCTGTAGCAGCTACTGCTCCAGCCAACCTACCTCCTGAAAACCATAACATTATCTCTTCCTGTTGGCCCTCATGCTTCCCCTAGGCCTCATCCCTGTCAGCATGGGCAGTGCACTGTGGACACCTGTTAGTACCTGTTGACACTTGTCTCAGTTCATCCCCAACCCTTACCCTACCAACTACCTACCAGAAGGCTAAAGTACCCTACCAGACTCCATTTGATTCTCTGATAGCCTCAGCTACATTTACTAGCCTCTCTTTGCTTTGATATAGATAGATAGATAGATAGATAGATAGATAGATAATTATACATTATGTATATATACATATATACATACACATACATTATTGTTTGATTTTATAAACTCCTCAAGTGCCATTTAATTCTGATAACAATTCTGTGTAAACCTTTATTTTTTTAATAAAAATTTAAGGTAGGATACTGAGTTATGAGTTTCAATATTAGATTTTCATGCATATGTGTCAGTATACTTTGAATTCATTTCCTTCCCTTACTGCCCTCTTCCATGCCCTCTGCTCTCTCTAGCTAATTCCCTTCCCTTCCTTCTCCCAAGTAGACTCCTCTTCTACTCTTATGCCACATGTAATCTATCACACCCTCCATTTCCACACTTGTTTAGGATTTCTTTCTCCCCTCTCATGATCCATTTTCTAGTTTCATTATGGGTGAGAGTGCATGCAATCACACACATACACACATGAGGTCTAAGTCAGCCTTAACATACTCATTCTTCTTTGTTCTATTTCCCTGCAGGTGTCATGGTTTCATTTTCTGTGTCTTTTCCTGTTTTGTTTTTAGGTTACTATACCACGTAATGGTTTCTTCACAACATCTTGGGGCATGCATTGTTATACTTTGTTCTTAGTTCCTCTCCTCAGCTGTGCTCCCTCATACACTCAGCCGTGCCCCTGGATGCTTCCCTCTCCTTCCACCTTCTGCTTTTCAGTACATGGGCTATATTACCCCCTCTGCTTCCCTGGCTCTTACATCTTTCTCCCCTCTCCTCATCCCCCCTTATTCCTGTTTTATTCCACTTTTAATTATTCAGGATTTATCTTTCTGAGTCTTGTTTAACAAAACCATTTGTAGTTTTAACAATTTTGCTGTAAGTGTTATGACAGTTTTTAATATATTTTTGTTGTATCTTTAGTTTTGCTATAAGGGTAATGCTAGTTTCCTAGAACAAATTTGAAAATAGAAAAGTGTATTTTATAAAACGCTAGCATTGGGTCTTCTTTAAGGGTTTGGGAGAATTAGTCATTGAGTCTGTCCATTCCTGTGCTGGAGACATTACTGCTTCAATATCATTGGTTGTTAGAGATGGCAGCTCTATGTATTGCTCTTTACTCTCCATTTCATTAATTTCTTTCTTGTTCTGTATTGTTTATTGGTATCTATTGCTTTAGGTCTTAGAACATTCTTTTTTCCCCTTCACCGACCATCTATACGTTAAGTCCTTTCAGAAGACTGGAAAAAATGCAAACTCTATCTCTCTTCTCTGTGATTATCATCAATGCTTAGGAGCGAGGCTGTTCTAATAAGATGTTAATATGAAACCCCCCAAAAAGAGTCTTTCTTTCCTTCTGTGACCACATTAACCCTATTGTTAGACATCTAAACATTTGCAATAGGCAACTGTCTTGGCAGCCAGGCTTCAGGTTTCCCAAGTCAAGGACTACATGTAACAATATGTTGGGTTATATTGAGTGTAGAATACAATAGTTGTACTAAATATTGGATAAAGACACTATTACAGACCAAACACATTTCTGTCACCTTGTGTCAAGAAGACAAGCAAGAGCTCCCTCAAGACTATTCTAAGTAGCAAATAGATGTACTTTGTTTTAAGGTCCTGACTAAGTTCACCGTAAGTCACTGAAACAAAAACAAGTGTGTCCTGTTCTCTCTGCATCTCTTAAATAACTCTTCTGTCCTTGTCTGCCTTCTGGCCCTCAGGCCCACCGTGAGGAGTCTCCTCTCCTGTCCTTGAGGGCTACTCGCAATTATATTTACGTTTCTCATCATTGTTACCAAATACCTCTCACAAAGCAACACAGAAAGAAGGGTTTATTGTAGCACATGGTTCAGAGGAATACAGTCCATCCTGGCATGGGAAAAATGACAGTGGGAACAATTGGGTTCAAGGTGGTAACTGAGAAGCAGGGAGAGAGGAATGCCTGTGCACAATAGGCCTTTTCCCTTTTATTCAGATCTAGCTCGAGCCTCCTACATTTAGGGTAGGTCTTCTTTGCTCACACTTTTCTAGAAACATCCTTACAGACACAAGCAAAGTTGTGTCTCATTAGTACTGTGTGTGCTTAATCCAACCAACTTGACAGTCACAGTTGGGCATCATGGTCTCCATGCCTTCCTTGATTGAGATGGGATTGACTGTTCTACAGTGAATAAAAGGCTGTTTTTTTGTCTTAAACAAAAGGCGAAGAGAAAGGTTCTTTTAGTTTTGCCTTTTTTTTTCTGTTTCCTGCCATTTCTGCATATAATTTTTGCTTATTTGTAGTATTTTTCTGCTGGTTGCTTGGGAAAGATTAACAGAAAAGTGATACAAATGCAATAGCAATGACTTAGATCTTAAAGTCAACAGCAAGCGTAGCCCCTCGTAAATTCTGAATGCAGTATGTACTCTGTTCATTGTCTCAGTTTTTAGCTGTTACTTTTATATATGGAATGAACTTTTAATACAGTCCTTTCCCCTAAAATTATTAATGTAATGAAGATAACTACTAAACGAGGGAAGCTTACTTTATCACAATAGTCACCTGGCTGGCTTCAGTAGTTTGACATATATAAAACCTAATCACAGAGGTGAAAATGCTCTCTCTGGTTTTATAGAAACTGGAAAGATTATTGATCAGAAAATGAAATTCCTCTATTAAATGAGACACAGAGGGTAACACTCAGCATGTTAATGTGGAGTTTTTCTTCTTTTTCAGCAACCAACTTTGTCGGATATGACCATGTATGAGATGAATTTTTCTCTCCTTGTTGAAGATATGCTGGGAAACATTGACCAGCCGAAGTATAGACAGATCATAGTTGAGGTTTGTATTTTTTAAAAAAAAAATTAGATCACCAAAGGCTTACTTTCTGTCTGCTCACTGAAGAATAGTATGGAAAACTACCCTCTCCTCCAAGAGACTGAGAACTCTGCCCATCACCTGTCAGCTCCTTCAGTAAAGTCCTCAAGAAGACGGACATCCTTGACCTGGGTCAGAGCATACCTACCATTCAAGTACCTTAAACTCCTTCAGGTGACAAAACCAAACAGACCAGCCACCCAGCTTCACTCATCATAGGCAGCCACTGCATCAGCATTGCCACAATAGCAGAGGGAGTTTTTAGTTTTAGCTTTTTCTAATTACAGAAATAATACAGTACTAATGTAGAACATTGCAACAGTTGAGAGCAATACAGGGAGCAAGAGATCATTGCTGCTCGAGTTTTGAAGGACATCTTTCAAAACATCAGCCTGTGAAGAGAAGACGTTGTGTAGCGCACTAAAGTGCATGCACCTGTGCACACACAGTCACACACCTGTGCGCACACAGTCACACACTCGCCCTTCTGCCTCCATGAGATGTTGTACAGTGAATTCAATGGAGAATTCAGTGTGTGGCCAGTCTTCCCATTGCCTCTTTCTCTGGCAGTGTCTCTGTCAGACATTCTATTCTTGCAAGGAAGTTATATGTCTTGTTGACATAGAAGCTAGATTTGGCCCCTGATCAGCCTGTTATTTCTGGAACTACAGCTAAACCTGGGTGACATTCATTCTCATCTCTGATATCCCATCATGTGGAATAGTATGGTTCAGTTATTCAGTAGGTGTGAAGAGGGATGTGGAGAAGGGAGATGGAAAGACAGAGTTATCAGAAGGATGCCTTCCTTGTGCTGTATTCTTGGCCTCTCATGCCTAGTGTCCAGTGTCCAGTGTTTAGTGTCCAGGACAGATAGTAGACTTAGAGCTTCTTCTCACTGACCTCTGGTGGCTTTGGTACCTTTCATATTCTTCTGTCTAAAGACTGTTCTGCCCATGGGCCTAACACATTGTGACCCCTGAACTTTACTGTTATGTCTTCAGGTTTTGCCTTGCAGTATTTAGATAACATGCACCCAGTAAGATTTCTAAATGTAGAATCAGGAAGTCTGTTTCCTGGTCAGTGTACAATGTATAAGGTTCTTCAGAAGGCCCCTACCAATTACCACATACATAGCCACAGTCTACACATGGACATTTGTCATCTAGAATGAGCGTTATAAGCAGTTGTAGTGGCTCAGGCCATTAATCCCAGTACTTGGGAGGCAGACACAGATGAATCTCTGTGAGTTTCATTATTGTGATTATACAATCAAAATAATAAAATAAAATGAGCATTGCTTCTGGGATAAATTATGGTACAGCCAAATAGTAGGTTGATGAAGACAAACACTTGACCAACTGAGCTTCCTCTTTATCCCCAAATGTTACCTTTCTGTGTTACTGTTTTATTTCAGTGATTAAAAAGATCTCTCTATGGCTATAGGGATACTGTGATAAACATGCATTTTTCCAAACAGAACGTGTGCTGCAAATTTTCAAAATTAGGATACTATTCATAGATCCACTGCCCATCACATCCCATTGATGAAACCCTGGCCAGACTATGTTGCTGTTGTGGTTCGAGTCAGTGGCTTTTTATATCCATATCTTGTAGTTACTAATGGTCGTATCCATTGTGCTGGAAAGAAACCCTGAGCTGGAGTTTCAAGACAAAGTGGATCTGGACAGACTGGTTAAAGAAGCGTTTCATGAGTTTCAAAAAGATGAGAGTCGGCTAAAAGAAATCGAAAAACAAGTAAGTCAAGAGGCCAATGCCCTGCAGAATGTTCTCATTGTCTCCGCTGCTGAAATAGTCTCTAATCTTATCACTTTCCAAACATATGTATAGAGCACAAAACAGAATGCTTTAGAGGCAGTCAGACTTACTAGGTGAATTAATATTACTTTTTAGCTAATTACTGATTAATTGAGTTAGGAACTTATGGCAAAGAGGAAAAGAAAAAGAAATCTAAGATGAGATAATTTTTTATGTGGTTGACAATTAAAATGTGTTTGCCAGGGAGGATCCACTGATTCCAGAAGGCTGTAAAATAAATTCAGAGGAAGATGGGGGTGTAGAACAGGCATCACCAGAGCTGTGTACTGTCTAATGTATTCCCTTCTGGGCTCCCTGCTTCATATTGTATGCTCATCTGTGAAAGGGTTCCCTACATAAATAAAAATTACTAGCAAAGAGAAGGCTGCTAAAAATGTCTGCTTTTGTTTTATATGCTGAGAAGATGCCTCGAGAAAATGAAAGGCAAGTACAGGAAGCTCATAATTTCCATGAGGAAATCTCTCTGCAAATTTATCTCCCCCCTGGGCAGCTGCTGATTTCACCTGTCAGTTCAAAGGACTTGTTTACTCTCTTCCTTTGTAGGATGATATGACTTCCTTTTACAACACGCCCCCACTGGGAAAAAGAGGAACCTGCAGCTACTTGACGAAGGTTGTGATGAACTCACTGCTCGAGGGAGAAGTCAAGCCCAGCAATGAGGACTCGTGCCTGGTTAGCTAGTGCGGCTGGTCCTGTAGGGAGCATAGGTGATGGTTTTCCAGCTGTGCCTTTCGTGTTGACCTTAACCAGACAGCCGTTAGTGAGTGAACAGAATTGTTAGTGTGGTGGGTGCTGTATTCTGTTTGTCATGATTGGACCTTTGCATGCCAGTGGCATTCGAATGGTAAGCAATGATTGAAATCAAGCGGAACCCGTTTCCATGATTTGTACCAGCAACTCTAATCTTCACTGAACCATAGAAATAGTTTATGAATCGAAAATTCACAACTGCATGTTTTGTGATCAAATATTCCATCAAAATTCTGAGTCTTCGCTTCTTTAGACTTCATTTTCACCTTCCTGCATTAGAACAAGCCTGACAAGGGCTGATGCTTTCCTGGGACTCACAAGGTACTGGAGGATGGTGATGGCTTTGCCTCTGTTGTACCACAAAACCGAGACGTGTAACACACATCAGAAAAACAAAATTAACCCCTGGCATTTAACGTCAGAAGCTGCATTGTTAATAATACCATGTTGTACAGAACTGTTAGATGGTTTTTACCTTGTAAACGTGACTGTAGTTTTGTATTGAGCTGCATATAAGGGTTGGACTAAAATATAATATATCAAGCATTTTCTGAGCATCTGTTAAATATAGGAATACAGAAGTGTCAGTCAGACAGAGCTGGGAATCATGATACAATCCAGCCTTAAAAATTAGACAAAGAAAAGAAGTAGATTACTTGTCTTAGTGTGTGAAGAGAAGTTATGAAAAGATGGTCCTGATGAAGCCATCTGTAAAACCTAAGCCTGAAAAAACAGTCATGAAGCCCATGCAGAAAGAGTAAGTTCTGGTGGTTGATGGGCAGAGAAGAGAAATTAAAGAACGAGAGGGGAGGAAAAGCCCTTGAAATATCTAAAACTTGTTAAAATTCAGAAGAAAGTAAACACTTGTATCCTTAAGAATTAAATTTTTTGATTAGCTGAGCAAAGTTGCAAGAAAAACGCTGTCTTAGTTAAAATAGACATCACTTGCAAGTCTGTTTTCTGAGTGAGCAGTTAGCTTCCTGTTACATATGCAAAGTTTGCAGCTTTCTTCTGCTGCTTGAAAGCCTTCGAAATCAGCAACGGTGTGTCAGCTTTTTAAATTGCGAAATGCAAAATTTATTGTTCTGCGAGATATTTGGGGATGATCAATAAATCTTGATGTTCCTCCATCAGAAGCGATGTCTGCTTTCCAATTAGAAAAACAAAATAATCCTAAGGATCAGAATACAGAACCCATGAAATTTCGAAGTCCCACTTGATCTACAGAGTCCACATGTTTTACCAGCTGCACTAGAGGCTGACTGGATATATTAGCACATGTACTGAGGCAAGACAAGCCTTAAACCTGATCTAAAGCCTCCTCTGTCACACTGGCAGGTTCTCTGTGCTAAGTTTATAGTACAATCAACGTCTGTTGGAAACTCCTGACTGAATATCAAATTCAACTGCTTTTCCAGAGCACTGTTAGAGGCATGATGTTTTCCAGGCTTCCTTTGGTTTTATTTAAGACTTAAAAAAAATCATATTTCAGCCTTTAAAAATCAAAATGTGAGATCATCTTGCTGTCATCTTTGATGAGCTTGCAATGCTTTATGGGTGCCAACAAACATTTGCTGAATACCTGAATACATTCAACTTACTACCCCAAGTATTAAATAGATACCACGGGCTGGGAACCGCCCCAGCAGCAGAAACCCATCCCAACTAAACTAAAGAGTCTGGAAGTAGCATAGTGGTATACAGCCGGATAGCGAGAGCCCTGTGTCAGAAACTAAACGTGTGAATGAGAAGCAAGGAAGGCTAGACTCCTAAAGCAGCAGAAACCTTCCCAAGAAGGGGACAGGCACCACATAAACATAGAGAAGCAGCAAATGACCTGCAGAAATTTGTCTATGACCCTCATATTCTGGCCTCACAGAAGCTTAACAGAAATGAGGACAGGTCCATGGGTAAAATAAGAAAAAGCCTGATGCAATTAGAGACTGGGGTGAGCATGGTGTCAGCTCACTCCAGGAAGGGAGAATGGAGGATGTTGCTGTAATAGTGAGAGCTCTTCTCGCAGCAGCTGTGTTGTAGCACCCACTTACTCCCCAGCAGCAGCCCCTGGGTTGAAAAAGACCTCTTCTAGTCTCACCCAACTGTATGGGCCCCAAATGCATGATCCTTTGAACAGGTACAACTAAGTCATACTAGGACAATAGCTCAGAATAAACTGGGTTTTTGCCCCAGTGACTACCACCATTTTGCTGCCCAGGAATCAGGAAACTATTGAGAGTGGGCATTTTGGCATTTTATCTGAGGAGGCAGATGAGCAAGAGTGACCAGGAACCCTCCAGAGTTGTGGCATCTGACAGTACACAGACCTGTAGGATAAGACTTAGGAGCAGATGTGGTTGGTAATCACACTCCTTGCCCTTCTTTCTCTTTCCTATAATGTTCTTTGAAATCTGTTAGTTCTGCATTTGTTTTGCTTAGTCAAGGACATAGATCTTGTTGCCATGAGTAGGGCACACAGTTTAAAATATTCTCTGACAAACTAAACCGTGGCTTTTTAGTAGTAATACGTGGTCACCCTTACAGATGAATATCTATCCCTTCACTTCTGTTTTCCCAGAAGTTATCTCTCTTCTCCCAGCTCGTAGAGGAAACTGCGCCCTGCTCCTCAGTGTCAGTGTGGACTTGCTGGTAGGCTTTCCATGAGTTTCCCCCAACTCAGTTGTGTGGTGTTGTTTTATACAGTGCTGGGAACCAAACCTAGGGATCCTGCGCTTGCCAGGAAAGCACTGTACCCCTGAGCTGGCTTTCCTTTCTCCTCCTGGTGCTGTTGCTTTTCTTTCTAAAATAGGTATCGATTCAGTAAAAGGAAAGAGCTCACCGTTGAGAAACAGAGAAACTGCAAGAGGAATCCTAGAGAGCTGAAATGCCAGTGTTCCAGTTTTATTGGAAGCAGTTCCTCCTTTGGTTGTTATTTGGTTGTTATTCTTTCTGTGAATGAGAAGCCTCCCAATGGCACACACTGTGGAACAACTGTAGGCTCAATATT
The DNA here is from genome assembly GCF_978045245.1 of Mus caroli. NCBI lineage: Eukaryota > Metazoa > Chordata > Mammalia > Rodentia > Muridae > Mus > Mus caroli. The sequence continues at coordinate 43,533,476 of NW_028227265.1, read as the reverse complement.
TGTCTCTATTTGGATGGCAGCTTGAAAGGGGCTCCACACTCCCTTCAGAATCTCCACATCCACTAGAATAAGACTACCATGTCAAGCATTAATAGTCCTCATTTGTCCAGTTACAAAGTCCAACAAGATCCATAAATTATTATAAGCAAACTGTTTAGAAAAGCAGTTTTTTTAGACAACAACAAACCTTTTTAAAGGCAAGTTTGTAGAAATGACATGATTGAACCAGAACCCTTCAGGAACTCTCTACTGATGATTTTATTTAAGAATCATGCAGAAGAAATGTATCTTATAAAAAAAAAAAAAAAAAAAACGACGAAAAGAACAGCAGTGAAAGATGCTGAGCCTGGCTTGCTTTGTAGTCTTTGGTTGGCTTGGTTTCCAGCTGCTCTCCTCCGTCTCTAGAGACGGCTATGTTTAATTTCCTGACACTAACCCAGTTCTAGTTTCAGGAAAGCCACCTTGCGTGTGTTTTATCTTACATATCTGTGTGTTAGGACGTTGGTATTTTTGTCTTTTTCTTCCTTGGCAGAGCCTCACTGTCAGAGGTTCACCTGAGGTGGCACTGGTCGTGGGTGCTGTAGAGTTAACAGGTCAGCGACTCTCTGCCAACTGCCCGTGATTGTCCTGAGCATATTCCAACAAAGTGTGATCCCAGCAGTTCCAGGACTCCCTCCTCCTTCCTGTGCCAGGGTTCATGAACGACGGTTCAGAGTGTGCATCCACACGGGTGGGGGTGCTTGGGGATGCGTTTCTGCCTAGAAAACCTCTGTGAAGATGTTTTGTGGTCACCATTTTCACCTATCCCATATAAAACTGAACTTACTTCTGTTTCATCTCCCCCATCAGTAGAATGTGAAATGTCTTCCTGATCCTTGGCACCCACTCAGTGAACATCACACACATCACCCATCACGACAGTGAAGAGAGGCACCAGCCTGGACCTCCTTTCCATGCCTTGAGAAACAGGAGTAGATAAGAGTGAATCCATGCCTGGCCTTCAGCAGCACCAAACCACTACTATGGACCCTTTCTTCCTGAGGACTGCATTCTCCTCAGTTGTCCTATGGCCAAGGTGGCAGGACTAGGCTGGTAGCCATCAGGAAAGAACCCAGGTTCAGATAGGATAGGATGAGGTTCAGAGGGTCACGGCTCCATTTGAATTGCTGAAACCCTGCATGAACTAATTCAGCCTGCTGAGCATCTACCAAACTTGGTTCTGTACAGAGACTGAAAGAAAAGACAGATCAGTGAAAAGACAACATAAATCCCATTTGCCTCTATTTAAGAGTCAGGCTTGATTTCAAAATGGTGGCCATAAGGCACCAGCTCTAGGAACAAACCCTAAGTCCTAGGAATTAGGCCATAAGACACTAACTTCAGGAAGAAACCATAAAATCCAGAAACAAGGTCATAAAACCGCCTCCCAAAGAACAGCCTGGGGATAACCACAAAAATGGGAAAATATCTTATCTCAGGATGGGCCAGCTGTGCTGGGCAGCCCTATCTCCTCCTATGGTTAAACGTTCATGACTTAGGATTGTAGACCACTGGCCACCTGTGATTCTCTAGCACACCCCCCCCCAATTAAATTTTAGATTGCCTAATCCTTCTAGAGAGTTCCCTGGGTTTCCTGTGAGAAGGCCTGTGTACCTTTGTCAAAAAATAGTTTACCCCTACATGCTGATTATTTCTGCAGAATAAATGTTCTCTGTTTTTGCATGCTTTCTGAGTCTGGGTCTTCCTTCAATGATTTTTGGACCTTTACATCAGTTTTCTATGGAGCTTATATTCTACTTGGGTTTAAAGACACAAGGTAAGGATTGATACATTCTACTGAGAGGAATAAGGTGGGAAGAGGGTATCAAGGCTCAGAAAAACATGCCTCAAAGTATGACTTGTTGGCATTCTAAGTACTTTGAACTACAGTGGGACCATGATTGTCTGCACTTCCACTACCCTACCCCTTTCCTCACTAAGGGTAAGATGTGGCTTTTCCTGGAGTTTCTAGTTCTACCTAAAGCAGAATCCTTCCAGGTAACTTCACAGAAGAAAAGCTGGGGCTGACTCTATATCCAGACCTGGTGAACTTGGCTGCAGCTATCATTCGTTCTTCATACGCCCCCTCTCTGAAAGTGCCCAGAGCCACACTGCCCTTTGCCCTTAGAGAGAACATCGCCTGACCAACCACCTAAGGGGTTGCTCTTTGAGATCATGCTTTGTATGACTCTCATTTACAAGGCATTTAAGGGTTTTTTTCTGTGAGAAGCCTCTGGTAAGGGGTGTCTAAACAGCAAGTCAATCACAATGAACACAGGCAGGAAAAGGTACAGTGGAGCGGAGCGTACATGCTTGATTCCACAACAAGAAAACATGCTGGATAGAAAAAACTCACCAACACATACACACAACGCACATATACACACAGTCAAGGATACCATAAGCCTTTCTTTAAAGAATAAACCAGTATGGGTCTGGTATGTTCAGTTAAAAGCACCTGTTGCTCTGCAGAGAACCAGGTTCGGTTGCCAGCATCCACATGGTGGCTCCCAACTGTCTATAACTCTAATTCCAAGATATCCAACACCCTCTTCTAACCTCCTCATCCACTGCAAGCACATGGTACATGTATATATACATACCTACATACATGCAGGCAAAACACTCATACATATATTCTTTTTAAGATTGAAAAGGAGAACCCAAAATGGTCTAGAAAAGAGAAAAAACCAAGCAGCATTGGTATCTCGGAGAAGTTTTACAAGAGAGTTTACTATGAAGCCAAACATGAATGACCATGGCAAGCCAGATTATCCCAAATTACCATGATTCACTGAGGTAACAACTTCCTGGTTTTAATAGTAATGAAACAAATAACATAAAAATAAATTTGTGAAATGTATCCACTCTTTCACAAGCCTCAGGTCCTATGTGGTAACAGTCTTTGCCTTTGCGTTGATGGAAACTAGGTAGTCTGTTAGTGCATTACAGAAAGACTTACCCAAGGGTCATGTATCAGTCACGATTCTCTAAGGTAAGAGAACTTATAGCATGAGTCTATGTATAGAAATAGATTTATTAGAGTGACTTACAGATGGAGGACACACCTAGTTAACAATGGATGGCTGTCAATGGAAGGTCTACACATCCAGTAGTTACTCAGTCCACAAGGCTGAATGTCTTACTGGTCTTCAGTATACCCTGGAATCCTGAAGAAGCAGGCTCTAGTGCCAGTGAAGGAATGCAGAAGCAGAGCAAACAGGCGAAGAGTGAAAGCATCCTTCTTCCACATCCTTGTATGGGCTTCCAGCAGAAGGTGTGGTCCAGATTAGAGGTGGGGTTTCCCAGCTCAAATGATCTGGATTAAAAGCCTGTCTTCTTACCTCAAAGACCTGGGTTAGAAGTGGATCTACTTCAAACGAAGCAAAAGTTCCTCCTCACAGGTGTGTCCTCCATTGTAGGCTTGGAAGTCTCCACGTTCATACAGGCGATTGCCATTGCTCTTGGTCACCATGGCTGCTTGGTAAGACACTAGTGCTACAGACATCTCACATTGGCTAAAAGCCAAGAGAAATCAATCTTGAACTGACCAGGCCCTCCTTCTGGCTAACTTCCACAGCGCTGTAAGGTGCTGGACAGGCTGCTAAAGAAGACATCAGTGGTCTTCCAGCACTGGGTCCTCCATATTATCACACTGACCTATGCCCTGCTGCTATAATAATAGCATGGCTGTTGTGGAGTAATTGATGGCATTTGGTTGGATTTGAGGCCTACTCCACACAAGGGAATCATGTCTGCTACTGTAATCCTGGTGAGAAGCATGTGGCTTTTTCTTTTTGCTAAATGGTTATGTTATCAAATTACCTTCTGTCACAGTTTTTGTCAACTTGAAACAAACCTAGACAGACAAAGGGAATCTCTATTGAGAAGTTGCCTCTATCAGATTAGCCCGTGATCGCTTCTCGGCCTTTTGGCTAAGATCAAGTGCAGATTAGCCTGTGGGTATGTTTATCTGTGGGGCATTGTTTTGATTTCTGATTAATGTTGGAGGTCCAGACTCATTGTGGGTACTGTCGTCCCTGGGCAGGTGGGACTGGACTGTATAAAGAAGGCAGCTGAACAAGTCTTTGAGAAACTTTCCTTCATGTCTCTGTTTCAATTCCTGCCCCCAGGTTCCTTTCTTAAAGGACTTCTTAAGCTTCCTTTAAAGATACATTGTCACCAGTAACCTAAAACAGACCCTTTTCTTTCCCCAAGTTATATTTGGTCATGATGTTAATCACTGTGTGCTGGCTAATTTTATGTCAACTTGACACAAGAATTATTTGGGAAGAGAGAACCACAATTAAGGAAATTTCCCTACCTGACTGGCCTGTGAGGAAGCTTATGTGCACTTTCTTAAATAGTGATTGATGTGGGAGGGCCCAGGCCATTGTGGGTGATCCCACTTCTAGGCAGGTGGTCCTTGGTTCTATAAGCAAGCAGGCTGAGCAAGCATGGAGAACAAGCAGTGAGCAGCACCCCTCCACAGCCTCTACTTCAGTTCTGGCTTCCAGGATCCTACCCTGATCCTCTTCAATGAGACCTACAGGCTGTAAGAGATTTATCCTTTCTTCCCCAGTTGCTTTTGGTCATGGTGTTAATCACAGCAGTAGAAAAATAACAAAGACGTACAGGAGCAGAAAAAGCAAAATCAGACACCTTATAAAGATTCACATTCACACCCATAGGCTGTCATTGCTCCAGCTGCTTTCTGTGGTGGACAGCAGTTAATGCTGAGATGCAGAACTACTCACAGTGCTGAGGGTAAGAGACTGAGTCCTTATCCCTAAGTTAGGATGTCTTTAACAACACATGCAAGCACTCATATTCATGTGCATGCATACTCATGCACACATGCATGCATATGCACACGCATCATCAATGCTACCACCAAAGCTCAGAGAATGCCTTAGAGAAGAAATGAGAAGAACATAATGGTTGGGGAGAATGCTGAGAAATCAGTCTAATGGACTTGACAAGACTCATCAACTTAGAGCCACAGTCTTCTGTACAGAATTAGCCACTGATCTAGCCGGAATTCTGGCACAAATGGTAGGTACTCTCCAGGCCCCATTCTTTCCTGAGGAGCTACTGGTAGGTAATAGGTGCCAGGGATAGAGAATCATTCTGCTTGAATGTGTTGGCCACTGGTAGGGTTCACATGCTTCTGTGGAGGTTCCCATACTCAGGGTCAGCACTAACTAGATTTTCTGCATTACCAAAACCAAAGGACATGAATTATGAAGGGAGCTTTGTTAGAGAACTTAGAAGAAAGTGAAGGTGGGAAGGGGTGAAAATGATCATGTAATCTATAAAAAGAAAAAAAAATACTATTGAAAAGTTTAAATTACCAGGAATATATCTGAAGGCAGAGGCTCAAGACACATAAAAGAAAAATGACTGTCTCCTAACCCAATGCAGTTTGTAGCTCAATAGCAGATGTTGCATTAAAGATAGTGTAACCTGTAACTAGAATGCATGTGACTGGATCTATATACAGAACAGCACTGTAGTAGAAACTGCTAACTAGCCAAAATATCTATTGTTTCTGTATGCCAGGACTGTAGCTAAGCTAGCCTAAATTCTGTGAAATGGGAATAGAAATCCAAGTGACCCCCTAGTCCTGTCAACCCTCCCTCCATGCTTGTTCTCTGCTCTTCCCCATGCCTGCAGCCTGGGATGACAGCACAATGAAGGGGTTGAAGATAGCCAAACCATTTTCATCTTGTATAAGAGGTGGTTCTGGTGCTCTGATCAGGAATGAATGCTGAAGGTCCTGTTCTCCAGTTGGTTCTTGATTGGTCAACAAAGATGCTAGCGGCCAATGACTAGGCAGAAGGTGGGGAGGGAGCATCCAGTTTCCCTTATGGCAAACTAGCAGACACAGGAGAAGAAAAGAAGGTTGGTTCACTATGCTTTGGAGGGAGAAAGAGCCTCCAGCCATGTGGGATCTGGCCATTGGCCACTTCCCTGACTGGGCCTAGGGTACCAGGCAGGAGATTAGAAATGTAGCTAAGCTGAGGGCAGATTTAGAGTGCTGAACTAAGACTAAAGGTGACTGAGCAATGAGCTGAGGGAAGATTTAGAGGTGTTGAATTGGGAGTAAAAAGAAGTGCATGATAGCTAAGAGAGACTTTGAAGAGCCTGGCAATTAAGCTAAGAGCATGATAAAAAATGTGTGTGTGTGTGTGTGTGTGTGTGTGTGTGTGTGTGTGTGTGTGTGTGTGTTTTATCCTTGGATCCGGGATGACTCTTGGGTGGGGGCTGGTAGTATGATCATCCTAGAGCTTAAAGTGGGGTAGTAGAAGCTACACACTAAATCAGTGCCCAGCTGGAGAACAATCTGTAACTGCTCTAGACTCTGCTCCTGCACACTAGTGGTGAGCTGGAGTTCAGTAAACAGAAACTACCCTATAGCTTTAAATTTTTTCAAATCCTACTTTTAATTATAGTTCTTAAATGCTTTAAGCTCCCTTCTAGCCTACCACCCACAAGAGGTAGTAGAAAAGAAAGGATATGGGGGAAGTGGACCTGTTTATAAATGGTTCTTTGGAGCAGATTACAAAATCAGAACTCAGAAGTTGCCATGATGGGCAGAGACAAATTTAAATATAAGTAATACACATTAGTGCTAGATAATTCTCAACCTTGTAATGAAATTGGAGCAAAAGGCTTCCTAAAAAAGTAAGTTTATCTGTTTCTCTAGAACAGTAAATCTCAACCTGTGATCTGTGACTCCTCCAGGGGTCAAACAACTCCTTCACAGGGGTCACATATCAGATATCCTGAATATCAGATATTTACATTACAATTCAGAATAGTAGAAAAATTACAGCAATGAAAATGACTTTATGGTTGGGGGTCACCACAACATGAGAAATTGTGTTAATAGGTATTAGGACGATTGAGAACCACTGCTCTAGAAACTGGAATAGGGCTAGGAAGATCCTGTTGTCATCTCTCTTAAGTCATTTCACAACAATACACATTAGCGCTAGATAATTCTCAACCTTGTAATGAAATTGTTCTGTAACATGAGGTTCCTTGAAGACAGTAGGGTGGGTATGGACATTTTCCCTGGAGGAGGTGTCTGGTAGAAACCTTTCAAGTCTGACCCAAGTATGGTGGCTCTGGAGGACAATTCAGTCCTTCTTGCAAAAAGATTACCAGAGATGTATCTGATAGGAAAGCCAGGTCACGGTTCCATCTTGCTCAATTGCCAAAGAGCACCAAATAAGCACAGAAGCATACAGCACATTTGTTTGACTCTTTTTGAGACCACAGTGAAAATAAGAGTGTACAAACTCTCCCCCCTCCATGTTTGCATGTCTTTTAGTGTTGTCTTATAACTTTCTTGTAGAGCTTGTTTCTTCCTGGCAGACATTCTGCGCTCTGACTTCAAGGTCTTTTCAGTGGCGACACATGGCTCTGTAACCTACAACCCTGTTCAATAGCCTTTCCTGGAGTTGCCAAGCCGCATCAACTTCCCACTTTTTCCATCTCCCTCTTGTCTGTTGCCCAGATCCACATTACCATGTTTGTCTGTAACTGCCCATTTCATTTCATTTCTGGTGTAAGCAGGAAAAGGACTGTGCAGGTTACACCTAGTTCCTGTTTGCTGCCTTGCTGTCAATTCTGATGTAAATAGCCTTCACCAACAGTCTTCCTCCACTGTGAGCTGAGTTGCTGGATCGTGATAGACTGAAACGATGAACCACATCTTTCCCCTTTTGTGTCTTTCAGGAATTTTGTCAGAGTCTGGCTAAACACAGAGCTGGGACTCCTTGCCAAGAACACTAGGAATTTGAGCTATCCACCACCACCACCACTACCACCATCAGCAGCACTAACCCTTTATGTGATGTAGCTCATTAAGGCATCATCAATGATATGATGAAGGCAGTGGTATTGCTTCCTTTCTACAGAAGAAACTGTGTAGCTGAGAGGATGGGGCAGAGCTGGTTGGAACCAAGTCTGTAGGATTCTGATCTGGACTCTGAACTTCACTAATTGGCTTAACCTTTTAAGCCATCTAGTTTAGGTTCATCATGACACCATCTACATCCCTTTTGTAAAATTACAATCATGGCTAATAGAAAGCGATCCTGAAATGATGTTCTGAACAATATTCCTTGCTGTAGACAAGGAAAAATGGGAGTGTGTCTCCATTTCTGTCTCTGCAGTTTCAGTTCCACTGCATCTCAAGACCTCCTTTGCTCTTAGTGGCATTTCTTAGCACATTTAAGAACAGTCTCACCTAGAAACAGGACATTTGGTTGTCTTGCATCGTGGGTGTTGTCTTGGGTTTGATTCTTTCCAAAGCCACAGTTCCCAGGTGCTTGGTGCATTTGATTGATAGGGGCAGCAGGGCTTGTAGATACTATTCCCTATCTAGAAGCACATTAGTATCATGGTCTTAACCGACCATGCTGGTGCACACCTGTAATCCTAAGACTCAGGAATCAGAGGCAGGAAGATCTTAGTTCAAGACTAGCTTGGGCTGCATAGGGAATTCTTGGATTTGGTTCATCCATATGTTTGTATGCCATGATCAGGAGTAGATATGATGGAGGTTATCTTAGATTTTTTTTTTTTACTTGCTGTGATAAAGACCATGACCTTGAACAACCTGAGAAGGAAAGGGTTTACCCCAGCTTACAATTCTCAGGTCACAGTCCATCATCAAAGGAAGACAAGAACCTGGAAGCAGAGGCTGTGGAGGAGTACTGCTTACTAGCTTGCTCTTTGCATTCCCATATAAGAGTGATTATTAATATTCATGCAACAAAGTCAGCATTACTCTGCCTTGAAATATCCTCCTCGAAAACAAATTAGTACATTGCTTTAAATTTACCCTCAGGCAAATTCTTAGGACAAGAAAAGAAAGCAGTTACATTTTTTGCCAAGATATCACAAGAATGCTCTCTAGCCCAATTGCTAATGTTGTTTTCTTCTGAAACCTCTTGAGTTGGATCTCTCCAACTAGTGCATAGCTCTCAGCACTACCGTCTTCCAAGCTCTTAATGGAATAACCCATTAAGTTCTGCTTAAGTCATTTAACTGCTTTCCTTATTAAAAGTACCAAACTCTTTCCACACTCCTTTGCAATACAAGGTCACGTCTGTCATAGCAATACCCATAACCTGGTACCAGCTTCTGTCCTAATTACTGTTGCATTGCTGTCAAAACACAACCAAGGCAACTAACAAAATAAAGCATTTAATTTGGGTTATAGTTTCATGGTACTAGAGTCCATGATGGGAAGAGCAAGGACACAGTAGCAGGAATAGTTAAGAACCAATATCTGGATCCAGAAACAGGAGGCAGAAAGAACTAACAATAATGGTACAAGTCTTTTGAAACTGCAAAGCCCAACTCCAGTGATGTACTTTTTCCAGCAAGGCCCCTAAACCTCCTACTTCTCCCCTAACAGCCACCAACTGGAGACCAAATATTCAAACATATGAGCCTCTGAGTGACATTCTCATTCAAACCATATCTTGGGCTTTCCAAATGATGATCTTGCACTAATTCTAGAGAGGTTAACATGAATCAAAAGCCTGAGGGCTGAGGGAGGGAAGCAGCAGGGAAGGTGGCAGACTTTAGATGGGTCAATGGTAGTGCTTATTCTAAATGGTTCTTTTCAACCCAGAGGTCCAGTGCTGAAGCACACACTATCCATGAAGAAGTCACTTCTTATTTTCCAATTAGACACTATTTCACTTCACTGTGCCCACTATTCTCAGACACCATAAAAAAGAACAGTGATCTAGAGTCATTGTAAAGTCTTTTTTTTTTTAACTACCATAGAAGAGAAAATGATGCTCTCATGGAGAATTGGGATCCTGATGTTAATTGTAATTGAACAGTGGAATGGCCCCCCTATTGGTACTACTTGGAATTATTATGCTCGCTCCCCTTTCTTCTCATAGCTTATCCTTTTAGAATTTTTTGGTCTCCCAGGAGAATGAGACAAAGGCTGAACTGGTCACTTTTTGTCACCCAGAAAATATACCCTACTACTAAATAATTACCCTTTGCCCATCCATGGTTAGGCTCAAGTTTCTATTTCCTTCCATTCACTGAAGCAGAATGAGATATCTGTAAACACTTTGTTTAGTTTGTAGATGAACCATAGTTTTTAACATCTGTCTCTGTGAATCAGCTCAGGCTAGTCACAGTCTTCCAGCTGTGGTCCCATATCTCAAATGTGTCACCATCGTTGATTTTACTAAAGAGGCATCATTAAGTCCTCTTGTCCTCTAAACTCTTGAGATTCTGTATCTTTCTACCCTGAAATGAATGAGATGTCAAGTCATTCCATACAATTGTAGACTCGGGGATTCACTATTCCAGGCATCATTCTGTAAAGCCACTTCCCTTTATAGGACATGTAAGACCTCTGAGACCAGAACTCAACAAAGGTTAAGTAAACTGGGGTCTGCATCTAGCACCCTGCAGTTCATGCTGAACACGCAGCAGAAGCTGAATATATATTTGATGATTGCATTTTTTTAAAGCGATAAAATGATAAATAAAATGAATGGAGACTTTTCTAAGAGGAAATATGATTGAAAACCACATCTCAAAGCAGGAGAGCGACTAGTGGCTGTCTTCCGAGACTTATATGTGACTGCACAGTTAGAGGAATTCAGCAAACCTGTACATATTTATCTCATCTAGGAAAAAAATGTAAACTTGGCATTTATGAGAACAGCTGATGAATGGCTTTAGTCATTTGAAAGCAAAAAGCTGAGGATTCCAACTTTGCTTCATAAAAATAGCTTTTGAATCACATCTGAAGTTGGGAGGTTTTACACAAATTAATACCATGGGTGATTTTTCAACTTCCATTGAACTGGGAGGTAAATGACTAGATCCAGCAGATTCAGCAGCTAGGAAGTAGCTCTTTTTTCATTGTTTAAATTTGTTCTTTGACAGTTTCGTGCATGTATATAGTGCTTTCTGTTTAATCTCACTCCCACACTCGAATCTCCCTCCTATCCATTTTATCCCAACTTCCTCACTACAGAGCCTTGTCCACATCCATACTAGTGTGCTTCCCATTTGTTTCATGACCCTCTGATTTTATGCAAGACAACCCATGTGACCATAGGTTTAGAATGATCCCTTGGAGCCTGGTGGGCTCACAATTGGAGCACAGCTGAAGGCAGTGACTCTCCTAGAATCTGTTAGTTGCCAGAAGTTTAGTGAGGAGAGGATAGGGCTCATGAGCTCCTCCTTGATCAATGATTGGCTGTTGACAGGCTTAGTGTGTGCAGGTCAAGTGCAGGCGACCATAGCTACTATGAGATAATAATTCCAATGGCTGTAGCATGTCCTAAAGATTGTGTTTCAAATCTCCCTACCTTCTGGCTTTTATGTTCACCCCCATCCCCTGCACCTTGCAATCTCTCTTGCAATACCCATTAAACCTCAGAAAGGGTAGCATAGATAGTTCTAGCTGCATCAACTACTGGGCCATTCATTTTCTGTCAGGGATATATAGGGTGGTATCAACATAGTTCCTCATCTTTTGTTCTCTAGCTTCTATAGGATGATAGCTGGTAGCCATTTGATGTATACACATTGTACCAGTGAAAATTTCCTTAGATTTGTTAACTAAGAAGAAGCCCAGGCTTACAGTGTGCCATGTGCATTTATTTTGGGAACTTGCCTTACTACAAATTGGAAAAAAAATATATGTATTCTTCCCTCATGAGAAACTGCCATCCTCAGCAGAGAACAGCAAAATGTGGGTAACAAATGAGAAAATGCGCTCTAAGTATTTTGCTAATGCTTCAAGAATTCCTTCTCTGGAGAAATGTAAACAAGGGCTATCCCCCACTCCTAGGGTCCCAATAACAAACCAAGAGTACTTTAAGACTGTCAATGAATGCATTTGGCTTACTTACAGAGCATGGATGAGGATTTATGGGTGACCACAAATCAGCTTCACTGAAAAATATTCACCAAGCATAGACGATGGTTTCCCCACTGACAGAACTCCCTCCATTAATCTTTCCCATTCTACATACCCAGGCCCTTCCCAAGACTCCTTGAGGTCACATCGGCCCAATTAAGGCAGGAGTTCTACAAATGGCTAGGAGGAGCTGCTAGACTCTAATGAACTTCCTTATCTACTTCTATAAAGGAATGCCCTAGTTAAGAGGCCTGATGCTGATGGACTCTTGTAAACAGGCAAAACTACTCTGATGAAAATGGAGATTGTTTTTTTTTTTCTAGAACTGTATTCCAAAACAACTAATTGGCACATTGCCATATAATTATTGAGCTTTTCTTGGCATCAGATATGTTTGCACACATTTTAAATAGTATATGAAATCAAGTTTTCAATATACACACAAACAGGCATTGTGGTGGTATGAATGTGAATATGGGAGCCTGAATATCTGCTATGTTAACAATGGTGACTGTCTTGGGGAAACAGAAAATACTGCTCTCAGAACAAGCTCTGAAGCCTGAGTGAAGAATTGAAAGAACATATTCACATCAGTGGATTCATGGAAACAACCTCCTAAAAACCTGATTTCCAGCTCCAGTTCCCTCAGCATATTTATAAGTGGTACCACATCATTCTCTGCGTTTTTCAACATTGGCGAGTTCAAGTTTTAGCCTACATGACGATGTTAACATCTGACTTAGTTGGGGTGTATCTAGTGCTGTGATGAAACATGATCATGACCAAACAGCAAGGTGGAGAGGAAAGGGTTTACACTTCCAGATTATAGTCCATCATTGGAAGAACACAAACAGGGCAGGAATCTGGAGGCAGGAGCTGATGCAGAAACCATGGAGAGGTGCTGCTTGCTGGCTTGCTCTTCATGGCTTGCTCAGCCTACTTTCTTACAGAACCCAGGACCACCAGCCCAGAGATGGCACTACCTATAATGTACAGGGCCCTCACCATTAATTAGTGATTAGTTAATCACTAATTGAGAAGATGCCTTACAGCCAGATCTTAGGGAGACATGTTCTTAATTAAGGTTTCCTCCTTTCAGATGACTCCACTGTGTGTCAAGTTGACAGAAAACTAACCAGCACATCTAAGGTTCGTGATCAGGTTTATTTAGAATTAAAGAACTAAAGGGCAGGAAAACTTTCAAACAGGGAAAATGTCAAACACAGCAGACAAGTACAGACAGAACCAGCTGATAAAATACCCCTTTTATTAGGGATGAGGAATCACACATACATGAAACACACAGAGAAAAGAACTCCCTGCAAAGCAGAGAGGGCACCAATGAGCAGGAAGACAGCTTCTCCTTGAGGGCTTGGTTAAAGTCTTTGAAAGATCTTCTCCTAATTTCGGGTTGGTCAATTTGAAGAAAGACAGGATGCTTTATTAGCCTATAAGTGTGTGTAAACATGTCCTGATGGAGTCTTGAACTTGTCTAGACATCCCATCAACATGGGACCCTACTGGTAAGAGAGAGAACCCACCAAACCTTAATTGTAAGCTGCCAGACTTTTGTCTCAGGAGTGTGAGGAAGAAGCTGACCATCTTGGAGGTTTGCCACCTCTGTTTTCTAGTCATGGCCTTTCTCCTTGTCTGTCTGCCTAGCAGGAAATCTGTCTATCTCTTAGTTTTTCATTCTGCACATGCCCCTGTTTCTAGAAATTTGGGGGTGATGACCACGTTCTTTGAGTGTCAGAAGGAGTGATGAGGGGTGGCCGTTGGAATATCTCAGAAGCGGGCCTATCTACTCTGCTGTGATACAACAACATGAGCATAATTATGAAGATTCAGAACACAAGATAAACACTTGGTGATAGCTGTATCCTTGAAGCGTGCTATGCATGTGAGGTAGCACCTGTAACCCACAGAAAGTGAAATTATTCATACTGCTATAATTCCTACTGAGAGCATAGGTAGGAAAATAGCTGGGGATGTTTTGCCTTTATTAGGGAAAAAGAACATGTCCATTACAAGATACAAATCCTGATGAAGGCTCAAGAACTTATGATATTTTTTACTAAGCTCAGAAAGTTGACCCTCCTGTCTCCTCTATTACAACCTTGTGAAGAACGTTAAGAGACAAAGTTAATGAGGAAAGTTCTTGACATTATGATTAGCACAAGGCTTAGTATGTTGAAGCATAATCGTGCAGCTGGCTAGACTGTGCTAGAGCCCTGTAGCAGGATAACGTCAGGGAAATAGTCCTCTCTATATCTAGACTAATGTGAGTTTCATTTCACAAATCAAGTATAACTATGAAATCAGCTGTTTGGGAAGATAGACTCCTGTGTAAGGAGCAATCGACAGGAGAGTTTATAAGAGAAGTCAGTTAACATAGCTGTGCCATTGGCAGTGCCCTCCCCCAGCAATTGATACCTCTGTCCTCGTGTGTACCAGGTGTCATGGCCAGTGGGAATGGAAACTGTGGGCCAAACCTGAGTGAAATCCAGACTCTATTTGTTGAGGTCACAACCAGACATCAGTATCTAATTGACAAGGGGAAAAAAAAAACAAAAAAAACTCTTTCTTTGTTTGTTTCTTTCATTTATGTATGTATGTATGTATGTTCGGTATAGGATCATCAGGGACATTCTGCTCCTATATCCTGAATATTTTCCTTAAGCCCGTGAGTTTGACAACAGCCTCCTTTAGTTGAGGAACATAGTGATTAGGGTGGAAAGGGAAACAGTGCGGCTGTGAGAAGTACTTTTCCAGAGAGAGAATGTTCCACAGTTGGTAAATAATGGTTTCAGTTTTGGTCTTTGGTTTTTAGATTTGGCTTCAGTATTTAAGAAGCTAGATTTGTGGGCTGGTGAGGTGTCTCAGCGGTTAAGAGCACTAACTGCTCTTCTGGAGGTCATGAGTTCAAATTCCAGCGACCACATGGTGACTTACAACCATCCATATTGAGGAAACAAATAAAAAAAACCTATGGGCCAGAGCAAGCTGGGGCTGGAGCAAGAGGGAGATGGGAAGGGTGTTGTGGATAGCCCTGGGGCTAATTATATTTGATGTTAATTCCTTTCTCCTGTAAGTGGTTTCGAACAAGGACTGAGTCAGCACTCAGGTGATTTCCTGTAAACCTGCTTCCCACTACCATCTTCCACATCTATGAGACCCCTTAGAACTTGCAGTTTCTCCAGGCCATGTGCTTCTGCTCCGCTTTTCTTTTTCCTCCTCCTCTGCCTCTTCCATTTTCTCCTTCTCTCCCTCACCTTAAGCTCCACTTTCCCTCTATCTGCCCAATCATCAGCTCTCCTTTATTTTATAAGGTGGGAAGCAGGTTTACAGGAAATCACCTGAGTGCTGACTCATTCCTTGTTTGCCGCCCCTCACAGGAGAAAGGAATTAACATCAAATGTAATTAGCCCCAGGGCTATCCACAACAGAAGGGGGAAAACAAAAAGAAGCTAGACTTGTTTAATCTCAGCTGCAGATAGACACTGCAGTGCTGAATTAAGCTAAGGCTTGTTCTATATCTGGGATATATATATATATATCAAGAGGAGAACCATTAGTGAGAAATAGTTGTCCAGATAACTCCCCTTTTGGTTATATATAATATCTGAGCACTACAGTTCTTTGAAAGGTTAAAGAAACACACTCTGCCTACCGGAGAATCTTTTTAACTCCTGGTTCCTCAATAAGGAAAAGGACTGTGTGACTAGGGACCACGGTGAGGGTGGAGACTAGTAACCACTGTGTGACTAGGGACCAAGGTAAGGGTGGAGACTAGTGGTAAACATTGAGACTAGTAGCCATGGTGTTGTGGGGATTCCAGCAGAAAACACATTTCCAGAAGCAGAAAATGAGTGAGCCCAGGCCCATCTTTTCCAAGCAGCTGGAATGTAAACTTAAGCATGGTGATTTTGCTTCTATCCAACACTAGCCTTTTTCTATCACATGGTCTTCCAGTTTCAGTCACCTCATATCTCCCAGCAGAAATCTCTGTTCCTCCTGGTTGGCCCCGTCTTCCCAACACTAACAATTCACCCCTGTATTAGTCACCTGCTGACATCTTTCCACAGCTGAGGCTAACAGCTTTATCCCCTGTTAGTCTCAGGACCCAAACTCTCTTCCTGCTGGAGGTGTGGTGCAGCACCCAGCTCTGTCCTCACCTCACCTGACTGTGGAGATGCATATCGACTGTCATTATGTTTGAATGCTGGTCAGAGCTGTGCAGCAACAGACCCGGGCATGAGTGGGAAGGGCATGGTGGGTTTAGGCCTGAGGCTTCCTGAGACCTAAGGGCAGAATGGGCAGGGAGGCAGCTGCTTTTGCTGTTACCACTTTTCTTCCCAGAATCTACCTTCATTCTGCTGGTTATGTAGGAAATAGAAACAAAGGCAGTCACTCATTCCAAAGTCCAGTCCTGCCCTCTGAGTAAGGTCAGCCTTGGCTCCATGATGCTGGTGATTCTCTTCTTATTACTTCCCACACATACAATATAGACTTCAAAGGTGCCCCTATATTGCCCCCCCACCCCACCCCACCCCATCACGGTCATCCTGATGTTATATATAACAGTAAAGTAATTCCAAAGGAGCAGCAGTCAGTCCGAGGGAGGGAAAAGCCACATAATTACCATTCAGAAGCGAGTTCACAGAGAGAAGCAGCCAAGGATCCTCAAGGTGGGAGGGAGGGTTCTTGTCAGAGGTCAACTTGACACAGCCTACCGTTAGGTGGGTGGATCTCAGTTGGAGAGGATTGCCTGGATCAGATTGGCCTGTGGCTATGTCTGTGAGAAATTGTCTTGACTGATGGTTGGTGTGAATTAGTGCCATCCCTGAGCAGGTAGTCCTGGGCTGTATTAAAAAAAAAAAAGTTAGATGAACACAAGCCTGGGAGGGAGTCAGTAGGCAGCACTCTTGTGTTCAGGAGCCAGCTCCAGGTTCCAGGTTCCTGACTTGAATTCTTGTCTGCCCTGACTTCCCTCAGTGATGGACTGTGATCTAGAGGTATAACCAAGTAAGCCCTCTCCTCCACAACAAAAAGCAAACTAGGACAGAAGTCATCAGACAGAAAATGGTACAATGTATGGGAAAGGGCAAACAGAATGGGGACTTAAAGGAAAGAGAAACCTTCCCTTTAAGACCTGAAAAAGAACATCACTAAGAGGAAGGAGAGGGGGGGGGCAGGTAGAGGGAGAGAGAGAGAGAGAGAGAGAGAGAGAGAGAGAGAGAGAGAGAGAGAATGAATCTGCTCTGAGATAGATTGTGAGTGGAGTGGACAGGAGGGGGCAGAAAAGCATCCTCAGAGACCTGCCTAGTAAGTCTTCTGAGAGAAGTCCCCAGAACAAAGTTTTGTTTTGTTTTCTTTTATAAGTTTTGGGAGGCTAGTAGGAAGTTTCACATCATGTGATTTTGTTCAACATAGTGTATGTGATAAAGAAGATAGAGGAGCCACATACTGCACATACTGGTTGGGCCCATAAGTTAAGGGCTACAGTCAGGCCATAGCTCAGACAACTTAACTCTGTCTCAAAGAAAGCTGCAGTATAAAATGTATGGATACCTCTACTGACGCTTTTCTGTTAGAGATTGGTTCTAATTCTTTGATTCAATTAGGAATCTGTATGACCAAATGCTACAAGTCCATGTCCCCAGTTGGGTTTTGATCAATCAACAAAGATGCCAACGGCCAATGGGCACAGGGTGGTACCCTCAGAGTTGCATGGGCTAGGGTGAGAAAGGAATGGGAGAGATTTGCCAGGACTTGGGGTAGAAGACTGGAATGTAGTAGCAACAAGAGATAAAACCAACCAGCTACTGGCCACCTCCCTGACTGGGCCTGGGATAGCAGGGGAAGGTTTAGGAGTTTCCAGCCTTTGACATAGCCAAGGCATTTAAAAATAAGCTTGTGTGTATGTATGTGTGTGTGTGTGTGTGTGTGTGTGTTTCATTCATGGATCTGGAGATGGTTCCTGGACAGATGGGAACCAAAGCAACATAGTCAAAATTCCCGCTACATTTTTCTTCTTTTAAGAGTGAAGACCAGAACCTGCTAGGCCAGAGACTTGGGATAGAAGTTAGTCACAGAGCCAGGCATAGTGGCGCACACCTTTAATTCCAGCACTCAGGAGGCAGAGGCAGGCAGATTTCTGAGTTCGAGGCCAGCCTGGTCTACAAAGTGAGTTCCAGGACAGCCAGGGCTATACAGAGAAACCTTGTCTCAAAAAAACAAAAACAAAAATCAAACAAACAAAAAAAAGAAGTTAGTCACAGAAGGCTGAAATCCCTGGGAGTCCAGGAGAAGGAGTTACTACCAAGGGAATCTCCCTAGGGTTGGCACAACTAAGTCTCAATTTAGAACAAGGTCTGTGCTGGAGTGTGGGGTAAAGACACTTATCACTTAGAAAGGAGCAGGAAAAACAAATAAAGTCTTCCTCACTGATGATTGTGCTTGCCTCTGATTCTCCTAAATCTGTGTTTAATGAGATAAACAGACACACAGACATATGACAGACAGGCAGAGAAGGACCTGAGACAAGGGCTCTGAGCCACCCCTAGTGGTACAGGACAAGGCAGGAAGAGGTAGCGTTCTTTGAAATCGAGGAAGACTTTCTCATCTCAGGTGCCAAGAGCTCATGGCCACACACAACATCCATAGAACCAGTTGTTTTGATTCTTGTCTCATGGATTTGAAGAATTTCGTAGCACAGAAATGTTATTATGGTATGCTTCTGAGAAAGAAACAAAAGAAGGATCTCTGTGAGTTTGAGATCATCCTGGTCTACATAGCAAGGGACAGGCCAGCCAGGGTTACATAGTAAGACCCAGTCTCAATAACAACATAATAATACAGAGGATGTATTTGGAGTATTACAACTTCTAACAAAAGAGTCTGAACAAATATTTTTGAGATGCTAGGACATTCTCTACAGGACAAACATAGTAGACTTCAGATATGTTTGACCTAAGAACCACCTCATCTTTACCTCTTAGTTGCTTAAAATCGACACTAACTCCTTGACACCTATCACTCGCCTCCATCATACCCAATGTGGGGTCAAGTTAAACCACTGGGACTAATTTTATCCCATCAGTGAGAGACTACAGTGCTACTGGGGTGTGACCTAATTTCTTCTGGCCTTGGTCTTCTGACCTGGTCTTGGAGTGACAAATGTCTTCAAGTGGCAGGTCTATGATATGACAGAAGCCAGCTACAAGATGCATCGTTGGGCACAAACACTGGAGAATTCATGCTAATAGTTCTGAGTAGTGAAAATGAGAACGATTTTTTGTTTGTTTTCTCTAAATGACTTCTTAGAAATTCTTGAGGAAATCCGGTAACACAAAACCAGAAAAAGGAGCTAGTCTCTCATTGGGGAACCTTCACAAGCATGGCCCAGGTGTTACAAACTGCCAGCCTCTGAGATTCTATTGTCTAATGCAGCAGAGCTACCACTACCTCTGTTCTCAGACTCCTGCTTTGATCAGAACCACTCTTATTTGTATGATCCTGATTTGTATGGCCCAGAGCTGCATAGCAGAGTTTGGACAACTGAAAACTAAGTGCACAGTTTCCCATTCTAACCTCCCAGGTCAATACACCAAACAATTGGGACTGTGCACCTTCACATGGCATGAACTACATGGGCGGGAAATCCCACAAAGAGTCTTATATTAACCATAAAAAATGACTTCTCCCAAATGAAAGCTCCACAGTGCTCGAAGTGTCTTATCTTTCCAGTTATATCTCTACTCTCCAGCCTGTCGCCCTTTTGTGGTGTATTCAATAAACCGTTTTCCCTGTTCTTGTCTTGTTCATAAGTGAATAACCAGTGAATAACCAGTCCACTGTACTTCTGTAAGAGCCAGAAGGGAGTAGAATGTTGCTGGGGCTTCAGGGATGGCTATGGTTCAAATGGTACAGCTTTCTTGATAACATGGCCAGTTGCATAACCTCGATTGTGTTCAGCAGATTGCCGTGAGATTTTAGTGACTTGTTTCTAGAGTTCAAATCATTTGTGACAACAGCTGGAGAGACCACTCAGTAGTAAAGAACACTGGCTGTGTTTCCAGAGGTCCAGAGTTCGGTCCCAGCACCCACATCAGGAATCTCACAACCATCTGTAACTCTGTTTCCAGGGGATCAGACAACCTCTGGCCTGGTCATGTGGACAGACATGAAGCACATAGACTCAGGCGGGAATGGGTACACATAAGTAAAAAGTTCAAAATTGTTACAATGAGTCTCTTAACAGACCCATTCATCCCAAAATATCCACTGAGCCCAGTTATAGGTGTAAACTATCTAGTGGTAGTCCTGTTGTAGGTAAAAAGGATCTAGTGATATCCCTAGTATAGGCAAGTAAAGAAACAGATCGAAGAACAACAGTGGAGGGCTGATTAGTACTTCATGGAGGGACAAGAAGTAGCCAGGGAATCTATGAGCAAGACATATTTGAACTGAATAATCAGAAGGACCTAGCCATGCTCTTGAGAAAATTCTACCCAGTCCCAACAGAGGATTATAGTGCCAAACTCCTCAGGCAGGAGCAGATTGACTGTGTTCATGAATAGAAAAGAGCCGATGGATGCTAAGGTGGAGTGAACAGAGATTGGGAGGCGTGTGTTCAGAGGGTGAGGACTTAGCTAGTGATCAGTTAGCTGAAAGAGCGGGTGGAAGCGTTTGGAGGATTTAAGCATCTGAGGGAGGTATGAATGCCTTAGAACAAAAGGAACTTGGGGAGCTAAAGCCAGGGTTCTGAAACAGAGGGACAAGCCCATCCCACGCCAAGGACAATGGGAGTTTGCAGCATCTGAATCACTTTCTAGGCTCACTGTTTCTTAGCAAACTGCCCCCTGTACTCCCAGTTAGACCCTTGACTTTTCATTTGAGACAAGCTGTAAGAAAAAGCACCCCAAGTCCTGCACACATGCATTTCCATATTTAGCCAGTGACCTTTCGATTTTGTTGTGGCAACTTATATTGGATTTCTGAACTCAGGTTCTATTTCCTTTTAATGAAGAGGTTCTGGCCTTAATTAAAATTATTTGGCCACATTTGCAGAGTTAGCTTTCTGTCTTTAAAACTACTGCCATCAGACCACCAGGCTCCCGGAGCCGCCTAGTCTCCTCTAAAAGGCCACTCCTCCTTGGCTCCCTGTCAGGACATGGGCAGGTCCCTAATGGCTTCAAGAGACATTTTCAAATGCCAGGCAAGGCTCTTCTGCAGCACTTGTCAGTCCTCAGAGGCAGGGAATTGCCCATTAGCCACACCATCCACTTTGGGAATCTGGTCCAAATACCATTTACTGAAAGTAAACTAAATTATGTTTTGTTTTCTGCTGATTATAGATAAGAAGTCGGATCATTTCTAAAATGCACCGTTCTTTTTGCAGGGACGAAGTGAAAATTTCGACACTTAAAAATAACAGCGCCCATTGTGCTATTTCCCTGTGATGTACAAACTCAAACCTTCATGTCCTTCATAAGTAAGGGTCACTGTCTGGGTCATGGCGCACAAAGGGCGTGCAGCTTTATAACGAATCTCGGTGCTGATTATTCTTTGCTGCCTTGTGACTGACTGACTCCCAGCAGCAGCCCTGCCAAGCTGCTAATGAATTATAGCATGTTTTTCTTCAGTAGCATTTTGACAGCAAGAGTTAATGTGATAATAATGGGGGCAGGAAGAGGAAGTAGATCTTTAAACAGCTCTTATTTTTGTAGTGGATGGAGAAAGCAGGGCACAGGGTTAGCTCTGAGTGACGCCTAGGGATGCATAATAGGGCTGACAATGTTAAAGTCTATTCTACACATTTATAAAGTGTTAATCATAAAAGGCTTTCATGATGACCCCACAGAAGCAAGATACCATTCTGCCATCTTTTCAGGGAGCCGGCAAGGTAGCTTTGGAGGCTAACTACCACCTCTGAACTAGAGTATTAACAGGAGGGGAAAGAAATGGGAACACTGATTGATATAACTGATAAAGGCTCTCTCTGATGGTGAGTCTCCTAGCAAAGGAAAGTAAGAAATACATTGGTTAGGGTTTGAGAGCTTCTAGTTCCTCTTTCCCAGTCTGTTGGTTAGTATTTTATCAACTTGACAGAAGCTGCAGTCATCTGGGAAGAGAGATGGCTTAGAAAATTCCTGCAGGTGGTCATGGGTTATATAAGAAAGCAAACCGAGCGAGTCATAGAAAGCAGGCCAGAGCACAGCTTCTGCAGCTTCTTGCATGCCCCCTTCAGTTCCTGCTTCCAGGTTCCTGACTTGCCTTCCCTTAGCAATGGACTCTACACTGTAAGATATCTCACTAACCCTTTCCTCCCTAAGTTGCTTTTGGTCATGGTGTCCACAGCAACAAAGAAGCAAGCTAGTGTACCCAGAAAGACTTAGTCTCCGATCCTGGTGCCCATTTTATGCAACAATAGCCCTTTCCTCTGAAGCCATCTCTGGATTTTTGATAAATTTATGCACATTACTAATGGTTCCATATATGGTAGGGCCTGTCCTATGGTTTCTGTGAAAAAAAAAAAATGCCACGAACAAAAGCAGCTTTAGGGGGCAGAGAGGTTTATTTGGCTTACAATCTCAGGTTACAGTGAGTCACTGAGGGCAGTTGAGGCAGGAACTTGACAGCAGGTCTGCTTGCTGTTCCACACAGCACTTCCTCTTACAGAGGATCAGAGAAGTATGGCAGGAACCATAGAGGATTCTCTTTGCTGACAGGCAGGCTTATGTTCAGTTGTCATTTTATACAGTCCAGGACCACCTTTCTAGGGAATAGTGCTGCCCACAGTGAGCTAGGTCCTTCTACACTAGCTGCCAAAACAATCCCCCACAGACATGCTCACAGGCCAATCTGAGCCAGACAATTCTTCTGTTGAGATTCCCTTCCACCATAAGTCTATGTGACATTAAATTGACAGTGCAGCTAACCAAAAGAGGACTGAAGGTAGCTTCCTCCTTTTCCTCCCTCCACCTTTACCACCTCTTTTCACAAGTGCATCATCCCGTCAGCTTTTCAAGCCCAAGTTTTCTCTTTCCACTCTAGCTTCCAATGCTTTAGCATCATAGCCAACCGAATTCTTCCTCCTCCTCCTTCTCCTCCTTCATCCTCCTCCTCCTTCTTCTTTTTGGATTTATTTTATTTTCAATATGTGTATGTATGTGTGGATATGAGCACATGACTCTGGTATCTGTGACGTCCTAAAGTGTTGAATCCCCCTGGTGGTTACAAGATGCTCAACATGAATGCTGGGGGCTGTGTGTGGGTTCTCTGCAAAAACTTTGAATATGCTCTTGACGGCTGAGCCATTTCTTCAGCCTGGGTTTCTCTTCTGCCCAGGAACTTTCTTGGTTTCTCATTGTTTACAAAATGAAGTCTAGACTCCTTCAACCATGTCTTGAGGAACCTTGTACTCTGTAACTCACTGACTGTCTGCTGTGGAGAGGAGGAGGTGGGGTGGGGGAGTCCCACTCTCGGGCTGGCCCAGGGCCGAGCAAAGGCGCTTTAGAGGCAGAGCACGTTGGAGCATGTGGAGATGGTGATGATGCAGATGCGAGGGATTTGCTTACTTCTTCCATTCATCAGCTCAGATGTGTCAAAAGACCTGTTTTAACATGTACATCATGATTTTTGTATTAATCTATTTCTAGTTGGCTTGAGAAAAGGGACAGGGAGCAAATTTATAGGCACCTTGCACTGGCTTTTTTTTTTTTTCTGATGCTGTCCATGTATTTCTTAGTAATATAGGAAACACAATAGTTATCTCACTGTCTTACTATGAGGTAATACTTATAGCAGTGGCTCTGTCCAGATGGCCTCTGATTCTCATTCTTCTTCTTACCCTTCTGGTGGCATTCCGAAGTCTATGTCTGTCCACACAACAGTACCCATAAGGGTTCTTTCTGCATTTGAAACTCTTATTTCTCTGATTTCAACCAAACTGAAATAAACTTTCAGCCCACCTGGACTCTCCAAGGACTTGTCTTCCTGCCTTCATTTGTGTCTGCTGACCCGGGCTCACCTGACTATTTGACATTCTCCTTTCAAAGTTTGAAGACTTGGCTTGGAAGGAATTTGAGATCCTTGTGGGCTGCCGCAGTCAGTGCTGTTTTCCATGACTTTGGTTTAAAGAAACACCTCACATAGTCACACTCCAGCAATGAACTTTCCTCACTGTAAAATAACATAGTCATCTAAATCTGTGTAGATCCTGCTTTAATAGAATTGAATAGGAGTCAGCTAGCCTTCCTAAGCCACAACTGTCGCTTATAAAACACCCGGGAGAGAGGATGAGGGGGCCCCAAATCTTGTTTTCTGAGCTGGAGGTTATTTGCTCCTCTGTTCATTCCACCATGGAGATGATCAGCAACGGCCTCAGATGATAACTTCAGAACCCTTCCCAGGTTCACTGTCAGAACGGCAGCAGTGTAGCAGCTGATGGATGAAGATGAACTTAAGGGCCATGGATGGTTAAGCAGACACTAACCTGGCTGACACCCAGTATCTGAGGCTTTACTCAACACATGTCTTTCTCTGAGCATCAGATGGTCTTGTTTTGTAATGTCCTTTTCTGTGTCAACAGAGTACAGATGGATAACAACCCCAAGAAAGTACCACCCTTTCAGAACCAGCCTCTCCCAGAAGCCCACTAGTTCCATTGTGCCTTCAGACAGAAAGGAAGGTTTTGTTGCTTCTGCTCTAACTGTCTATGTTCTGTGGAGGCTTTCAGATCCTGGACCCCTTTCATTCCACACTGGCTGTGTCATGCTGGCAACAGACTGAACATTTATAGGCAACTGATTTGTTAGTTAAGTCATTTTGTGTACTCCTAGTTCCTCCTCATACATAAATCGAAAGCTGTGCACACTTCTGGTTGGGAAAGCCTGGACAATACCAACAGAGATATACCAAAAGGAAAGAGGTTTCTTTTATGCACTTTGCTGTGGGAGGTACCTGTCTCTCACTTCTGTGGCTCTGCCTGTTTCTACTCCGTAAACATAGGACTGTCTGTCAGTTAATAGCAGGTTGGCCTGCAGTCTTCAGTTTTCTTACTGAGGCAGGGAGTTATGCTGGGGCAATAGAATTTTGTCTCTACTCCCCAGTCAGATGTGGCAGATGGCTGGCTTTGGGAGCCAGCAGATGGAAACAGGGTCTCTTGCCACATACCCCACTTTCAAGGTTCATCTTGTTCAAGGGTGCAGTGGGAAAAGCAGCCAAAATCAACATGAAAGCTGCGGCTGCTGAGGTTCTCCACCCCCCACTAACTCCACATCTTTGCCTCCAGCTCCAGCTTCACCATAAACACAGCTCCTCTTCTGCTAGGCCAGATTTTCTACCAGATCCCTCCTGCCTGGTTGAGTTTGGGTGCTAATTCCAATTTAATTAACTCTACATCGCCACCATGGAAAAATGATCTCAAATTAGTCTTAAGCCACTTACCTAATGCTCTCGGGAGACTGGAAGGAGATTGAACTAAGGAAATAGTAAAAGAAGTAACAGCAAGCACTGGCTGGGTCTTTTCATTGTGTCTGATACTATCTATACATTTTTTACTTCATCTAATTTGTACCCTAGAGATGAAGAAATCATGGCTCAGCAGGGCTGAAATAGCTTTGTTGAGGTTAGAGAGCTAGAAAGCACTGTCAGCTGATCTGTGGACCTAGCCACACCTCACGCACTGTCGTTTGGTTAGAAGTGGGTGGAATCTAGATTTCTTTCCTCAATCAACCAATCTTTCTTTTTTGTATGTATGATGTGTGTGTGTGTGTGTGTGTGTGTGTGTCTGCATATATCTGTGCATGTGTGTCTCTGTGTGTATACATGTTGTATGTACATGCTCAGCACACACATGGAAATTGAAAGACAACCTTGTGTATTTGTAGTGGTTTCAATATGCTTGGCCCATGGGAAGTGGCACTATTAGGTATGGCAATGTTGGAGTAGGTGTGGCCTTGTTGAAGGGATGTGTGTCACTATGGAGGTGGGCTTTGAAGTCCTATGCTCAAGCTCTGCCCATTGTGGAAGAGAAAGCCCCCACCTGGCTGCCTACAGAAGCCATTCTTCTGGTTGCCTTGGGATCAAGATGTAGAACTCTCAGCTCCTCTAGTACCATGTTTCCCTGGCCGCTACCATGCTTCCTGCCATGGTAATAATGGAATGAACATCTGAAACTGTAAGCCAGTCCCAATTAAATGCTGTCCTTATAAGAGTTGCATGGTTACAGTATCTCTTCATGGCAATAAAACCCTAACTACGACAGTACAGTATTTGCCTTCAACCTTGTTTGAAATGAGGTCTCTCATTGTTCTCTGCTGTATGTGCCAGACCAGCTGACTTGAGAACTTCAGGGATTCTCTTGTCTTGGCCTTTCATCTTCTCATAGGGATGTTAGGATAAAAGACATGTGTCACTGGTTCTAGCTTTATATGGGACTTTGGAGATCTGAATTCAGGACTTCATACTTCCATGTCAAATGCTTTCCTCATTGGGCCATCCCTCCAGCCAGTATTCTCTCTCTCTCTCTCTCTCTCTGACTTCTTCTCTCCTTCCTTCCTTCCTCCCTCCCTCCCTCCCTCCCTCCCTCCCTCCCTCCCTCCCTCCCTTCCTTCCTTTCTTCCTTCCTTCCTTTCTTTTCTTTCTGATACAGGGTCTCACTGCATAGCCCCAGCCAGCCTAGAACATGCTGCTGGCTTTGAGCTCTTGGAGATCTACCCAACTTTGTCTCTTACATGGTAGCATGAAAAGTGCATCCCACCATGCTCAGCCCTCTTTTTTTTTTTTTTTTAAGATAATGTTTCAGTAATGCAGCCAAGGCTGGTCTCAAACTCTCTAGGTCAAGAAGGATGACTGAATTTCTGATTATCTTATACATTGATTATTGACTCTAAACTTCAAAGTCTCAATGTGAAAACTTCAAAACAGAACAAGATCATCTTTATTGAGTGATTTAGGTGCTCTCAGAGCGATCTCAGTGGTGTCAAATGTTTTTTTTTTTTTGAAAAGATTTATTTTATTTATATGCGTACACTGTAGCTGTTTCCAGACACACCTGAGGAGGGCATCGAATCCCATTACAGATGGTTGTGAGCTGCCATGTGGTTGCTGAGAATTGAACTCAGGACCTTTGAAAAAGCAGTCAGTGCTCTTAACTACTGAGCCATTTCTCCAGCCAGGTGCTAGAATGTTTTGCTTACATTTCTGTTTCTAAAGATTTATTTCTATTTTTATTTATGTGTGTGTATGCCAAATGTATGCAAGGGCCAAGACCAAAATGAAGTGTCAAGTCCCTTGAAGATGGAGTTACAGGTGTAGATTCTGGGAACCAAACATTTGTCCTCTGAAAGAGCAGCAAATTCTCTTAACTGATGAGCTATCTCTCTAGCCCCTACATCCCCCACCAAATCACTTATTACATTTTATTTATCTAACAGTGTGTGTGTATGTGTGTGTGTGTGTGTCTGTGTGTGCTTATGTGTGCCATGGCATGCAAATGGAAGTCAACTTTAGGAATTGGTCCTTTCCTTATACCATGTGGGTTTCTGGGATCGAATAAAGAAGGCAAGACTTGGCAGAAAGCACTTTTATCTGATAGGCTATCTCACAGACACTTTTTCTTTTTTATAAAGAGACATTTGCATGCACAACTGCAAAAGATCCCAGATCATGTAATTAAGCATAAAGAATGGTCTTGCTGGTAAACAGCATGGTCAATGATATGCACTATAGACACTCAAAGATTTATAATTTAGTAGCCAAGGTAAGGCCTCCAGGTCAGCCTCTAGGAAATGGAAGAGTGGAGAAGCCAATTGTAACAACGCAGCGACACAGTGGTGTGGAGCAGCATTCCAGCTGAGGAGCAGCCCCTGCCACAGAAGAGTGACAGCCTTGCTGATCATTGTGTATCTGAGAGCAAAGTGAAGCCTGTTGAAATCCTCCTTTCAATCTGATGTTTCTCCTAATTTTCTAGGGTCTGATTTCTGGAGGGGTGTGAGGAAGCCTGCAGTGTAGTTGCATGGTTGATATACTTTAATGGAGGCAGCTAGTAGCCACATGCTCCAGGGTTCAGGTTGGTTGTGGCATGGTTAGGCAGGCAGTGGCCTATTCAGTAAAGTGAGGGGGAGAGGCTCCTTTTAATATCATGCAAGGGGCAATTGCCATCTCTACACTGGCCTGTGCTGTTATGATGAGAGTGTGGCATTTAAACTTAACCTCCACTGAGGATCGTCAGTGACCAACTCCTCATTCCACCTGTGAGGATTGTGTCTCATTGGATGACAGCGACCAAGTCTTGAGGAGGGTATAAATCCTCGCAGTGTGGAATTCAAGGATCTGGTGATATATTTTTGAATTAGTGTGGCTCCCTTCCAGGTTTCCCAGCTTTCCTCCCGGCATTCAGCTCATGCCTATTTGAACACAGAGCTAATCTAATTCCACTATCCAATTAGTGAGAGCATAGTTCAGGAAGCAAGAAGAAAAATATCCTAAAAACTTCACATCTTCCTAACGCAGATGCAAAATACTTTTCTTGGAATTTGGGGAAATGGATTACAATTGTATCGCAAACCAACTGTATGCAAAGATAAAGTTTTCTTTAATTTTTAAAAACATCGACTCAGACACCTTGGAAACATAGATAATTTCAAAGATATAATCACAGACAGAGGCAGAGCAAGAACTATTTTATCTCTGTGATAGCTATATACCCAGATGGCATCTCATACAAAGCTTTCTAAGAACTCCTATTCACAGAGACATGCTACGAGAGTTTACGGTGCTTTTGTGCCGTTTTTTCCTCATTCCCATGCATAGGATGCTCTTGTCTCAGTGGTTAACAGTTGGGGCCATTTCTTTCTCTAGGAGTCTGCCTGCCCCAGGTGGTTTCTAGCTCAAGGTAACATGAAGAAATGGCAATGGCTATAGTGCTGTCTCCACAGAGATTCCCAAAAGACAAGGACAGTTCACTGAGGCAAATCCAACAGTGATTGTGTTTGTGTGTGTGTGTGTGTGTGTGTGTGTGTGTGTGTGTGTGTGTCTGTGTGTACATAAAGTCATTCAGCCAGGTCATACTTCTTCTAAAAGTGTATCTAATTAATAAATGGTATCTCAATCTTTTTACTGGTTTCTTGACTTCTCCATGACCTCCTTTAACTTACCTAGCTCATAGCAAAACAATTCTAGTAGCTCTGGACCACTGACTGTGTAAAGTACTGATCTCTGCTGCCATATTCTCAGATATGCCCACCATACATATT
Source organism: Mus caroli (assembly GCF_978045245.1). NCBI lineage: Eukaryota > Metazoa > Chordata > Mammalia > Rodentia > Muridae > Mus > Mus caroli. Next base: position 43,504,247 of record NW_028227265.1, on the reverse strand, counting down.
CAGCTCCTGAAGAACGCTAGCAATCAGAAGATGGTTTCCTTATTCCTAACCAAAGAGCCATGCACTTAGCTGCTTGGAAACTTCCTTTATTAGTCATTTTATTTACCTGGAAATGAGAATTCTGCTTTTGTGGGAGGATCTCTCTCTATAACTTGGCTAGTTATAGGGAGCTTTTTTGTCTTGTACAGCTACCAACCCTCTTGGCTTCAGCATGGGATTATGGAGTTGGTTTTATTCTCTTTTGGGTAAACTCAAGTCGTCTACGAAGGCAAGGAGACGTTTGCCAAAGTCCAGCCTTCAGTTTGTTGACAGGGAGCTGTATGAAGAACAAGTTCTTCTTCTATGGAACTCATTCATCAGGAAGGAGGCAGGCCTGAGTCTGTGATTCATGTGGTGGCTTTTAAATCAGTGGGTTTCAACCTGTAGGTTTTGACCCCTTTGGCAAACCTCTAACTCCAAAAAAATATTAACATTATGATTCATAACAATAGCAAAAGTACAGCTATGAAGTAGCAACAAAATAATTTTGTCACTGGGGGTCACCACAACATGCGGAACTGTATTAAAGGGCCACAGCATTAGGGAAGTCGAGAACTACTGCTTTAACTGGTGACTTGATTTTTATATTCTTTTGTCATTTGAACTACCTATTAAAGAAATTCCAACACTATTGAAAAGAGTTTCATTTAAATTGGTTCAATATTCTTAAGAAAATTTCGGAAAACCCTGGGGTATGTAACACTCCTTTCTCTTACAAAATTATGAGATGACGGTAATTATTATATGAGGAACCCCTATGGTCTGTGTGTTAGATTTCTATTACAGTGACAAAAATCGAAGATAAGCAATTGAAAAGAAGGAAAGTTTATTTTGACTCCTGGAATTAAATGCTTCGGTCCCACTGACTCCTCCATTTTGAGTGTGTGGTGCAGTAGAACATTATGGTGACGGCACATGTGGCATGAATGTGCCCAGTGGCCAGAAAGTGAGAAAAGAAGGGAAGGGTATCAGGGTACCAATGTCTTTTCAAGGTCACACTCCAGCGATGTAACTCCCTTCCCCTGGCCCTCCCAAAGGTCCTGCACTTCCAAACAGTACTAAAAACTGGGGACGAATTCTTGAACACATTAGCTTTAGGGGATACTTAAGGCAAAACTTTATTACTTAGTGTTATTGAGAATTTAACATGATTCTCATTTAAATTCTCTCCTTTGGTTAAGATGCTCAACCCACTGGGCCAGAAATAGAGGAGGAATGGCAGAGGTGATTGATGTAAGAGGGGCAATGAGCAGATGCCTATTTCCTAAATATGTACCACTTGCAACTAGGTCTCTGCATTTTCGCTTAGCTCTGTGGCCTAACTGAGGAGTGCCAAGGCAGCCCAATAGGAGAACCTGACTTACAAGATGTCATGATCTCAAACTTCTGAGCAGTGTGAGCTGACCCTATATACTTCCATTACCCTCCTTTGTCTCCCTCTTTGCTGTCCCATACCTCTCCCTAAATAAGGCTTATCACACCAGGAGAACATTTTACATTACAGAGATACCAATAAGATGCTTGGTTTAGCTTCTATAAGGTGATCAAAGAAACAAGAGGATTTTAAGATTATTTTTACGTGTCTAATTTACTTGCATGTATGTGCACCAGACATGTGTGAGAGCACCAGAATTTTTTTTGCATTTGAATTTTAGGTGTTCCTTGCCTCAGGATTCAATTTTAGTGACTTTGCTATCATTGCTTTCTTCTATTGTGGCCACATTTGCAAGTGAGATGGATGTTCCAGTGCCTGAGATCATTTCAGATGCAGCTCTTGTTTAGCCAGCAGTAAGGATCTGAGTGACCTCCTGGGTGTCTTGCCTGAGAGGCAATAGGAAGGAGTAGGTTCTGGGGTAGACAAGTAGTTCTTGATGTTCCATGCAAACACAGGTAGATCAGTAGTTCTTCATGAACACATGTTTAGATCACTTGGCAATTAAAAAAAAAAAAAGGAAAAGAAAAGAAAAAAGAGGCCACGGTATGGCTGCATTTTGCATTTTATACATATTCAAAGTCTCTGGGAGCAGGATCCAGGCACTGATAATTTTTAATGTTCCCCAGGTGACTTTGAGGTGCAACACAATTTGTAACAAGTCAGTTAATCCAGTACTTTTTTATTTTGAGTATGTTAACAAATAATCTGGGGACACTGTTGAAATACGATCCAGGTTCCTTGTGTCTGATGTGGGCCTGAGATTCTCAGCTGAACACCTTTCTTTTTTAAATAGCAAGGAGCAACAGTGGAGCTCTCAGGCTGGGGTGGAACTAAGTAGGAGAGTAAGAACAGGATCTTCATATAGAGTGGGGGGAAGAGGCAACGGGGTGATGTCCGGGCTAGTTTTATATCAACTAGACACAAGCTACAGTCATCAGAAAGGAGGAAACCTCAATTGAGAAAATGCCTCTATAAGATCTCTCTTTAAAGCATTTCTTAACTAGTGATTGATGGGTGAGGGCCAGCCCATTATGAATGTCACCACTCGTGGGCTGGAGGTCCTGGGTTCTATAAGAAAGCAAGTTTACCAAACCATGAAAGCAAGGCAGTAGTATGCAGCAGTCCTCCATAGCCTCAGCCTCGGCTCTTGCCTCTAGGTCTTGACCTCTTTGCATTCCTGCCCTGACTTCTTTCAATGATGGACTATGATATGGAAGTGTAAGCTAGATAAACCCTTTCCTCCCCAAGTTGCTTTTGATCATAGTGTTGTAGCAAAGCAATAATAACCCTAGTTAGGACAGGTGGTATTTTAGTTAGGGTTTCTATTGCTGTGAGGAGACACCATGACTACACTAACTCTCATCAAGGAAAGCATTTAACTGGGGCTGCTTTACAGCTTCAGAGGTTTAGTCTGTTGTCATCATGATGGGAAGCTTAGTGGCAGCCAGGCAGACATGGTGCTGGAGAAGGAGCTGAGAATTTTACATCTTGGAGAGGCAGCGAGAAGAGAGAGATCCTGGGCCTGATCTGTGCAACTTAAAACCCAATCACAAAAGAACTCACATGATATGTACTTACTGATAAGTGGATATTAGCCCAGAAACTTAGAATATCCAAGATACAATTTGCAAAACACATGAAACTCAAGAAGAATGAAGACCAAAGTGTGGACACTTTGCCCCTTCTTAGAATTGGGAACAAAACACCCATGGAAGGAGTTACAGAGACAGAGTTTGGAGCTGAGACGAAAGGATGGACCGTCCAGAGACTGCTGCACCTGGGGATCTATCCCATAATCAGCCACCAAATGCAGACACTATTGCATATGCCAGCAAGATTTTGCTGAAAGGACCCTGATATAGCTGTCTCTTGTGAGGCTATGCCAGTGCCTGGCAAACACAGAAGTGGATGCTCACAGTCAGCTATTGGATGGAACACGGGACCCCCAATGGAGGAGCTAGAGAAAGTACCCAAGGAGCTAAAGGGGTCTGCAACCCTAGAGGTGGAACAACAATATGAACTAACCAGTACCCCCAGAGCTCCTCTCCTGCTGCATATGTAGCAGAAGATGGCCTAATCGGTCATCATTGGGCAGAGGGGCCCCTTGGTCTTGCAAACTTTATATGTCCCAGCACAGGGGAACACCAGGGCCAAGAAGTGGGAATGGGTGGGTAGGGAAGCAGGGCAGGGGGGAGGGTACAGGTGACTTTTGGGATAGCATTTGAAATATGAATGAAGAAAATACCTAATAAAAATTTGGAAAAAGAAAAAAAAACCCTCAAAGTCCTTCCCCCAATCCCCAGTGGCACACTTCCTCCAACAGGGACACACCTCCCTATGAATGCCACTCCCTATGAGCCTATACCCCCCACCATCATCCTGTTTTTCTTAGATAAGGTTTCATGTAGCCCAGGCTGGCCTCAAATTAGGTATGCATCTGAGGATGGGCTTGAAGTCCTGATCCTTCTGTTTCAGGACACTGAGTCCTTGGGTTACAGGGATGCCCCACTGTGCTATCCAGATCCTTCAATGTTTTAAAACATGATTTGAGTTAGTAATACAAGAGTGCTTTAAAATTTTATGTTTGGTTTCCTTTGGGTAAATCATAAAAGATTCAACAATCACAGCTCTGCATTTTCCCATAGACTAGGGTGGAGAGTGACTGCAGCTATGCTAGCTGTAAAGTGGTCACCAGGGAGACTTGCTCTGAAGTGCCTTCTCTTTTCTTATCTAGGAATATGATACAGGGCTCTCTGATTTTCTGTGTACTCTGGCATGTCTACATGCAACATGCATATTACCACAAACAGAGGCACAGACTGAAAACTTAGACATGTGTTTTATTAAGGACTCTGTTGGTTATATAAGAAGCCTACCTGAGCTATTCGAAGGAAAAACTAAATGAGGGAGAGTTAACATACATGCATGGGGTGGCTCATAGAGCCATGACAACTCAGGGATGCATGTTGACATTCTTTGTCTTCATCTCAGCTGCTCTGAGCACATCATCTCTTTTTTCCCTCTGTTCTCCAAAATATGTGGTCAGCAGCAAGACCTGGGTTTCCAGGCTGTGGTGGTTTGAATAGGAATGCCCTCCTTATCCATAGGTTTATATATTTAAATGCTTAGGGAATGGCACTATTTGAAAGGATTAGGAGGTGTGGCCTTGGAGGAAATGTATCACTGGGAATGGTCTTTGAGGTTTCGCAAGTATAAGCCAGGCACAGTGGTTCTCTTCTTCCTGTTGCCTGTGGATCTGGAGGTAGAACCCTCAGCTCCTTCTTCAGCACCATGTCTGCTTGCTTACCACCGTGCTTACTATCATGCTGATAATGGACTAAGCCTCTGAAACTGTAAGCTAGCCCCAGTTAAATGTTTTCCCTTGTAAGAGTTGCCATGGTCATGGTGTCTCTTCATAGCAATAGAATACTGACTAAGACACATGCTAAGGATCTTGCCATAAAGTCCCAAACCATGGTCTCAAGAACGAGATCATACTAACTAGTCTGGTCGAAAGGCTAATGATTTTCAGAGGGTTCCATGGTTACTGTGTATTGTTGAAAGGATGCTAAGGATATCCTAAAACCCTTTTGTTGTGGTAAATCTCCCAAATATGCCCTGGCAATGAAAACACGACTCAGTTAATATGAATATATGCAGTGCACCTAGATTGGTCAGATCTACCGCAACACTACCATCTTTCCCATCTTATGAGACCTCTTAGAACTTGCGGTTTCTCCAGGCCATGTGCTTCTGCTCCGCTTTTCTTCTTCCTCCTCCTCTGTGTCCTCTCTCTCTTCCATTTTCTCCTTCTCACTTTCTACTTTCTGCTCCACCTTCCTTTTTATCTCTTCAATCATCAGCTGTCCTTTATTTTACAAATTAAGGTGGGAAGCAAGTTTACAGGAAATCACCTGAGTGCTGTCTCATTTCTTGTTCACAACCACTCACCTGAAGACAGAATTAACATCAAATAAAATTAGCCCCAGGGCTTTCCACAACACCCTTTGTCTGTTCTAAGAAGCATGGTAGTTAAACCCAAGACTACCTCAGAGGTAGGAAGGAAGAGACAAGCCCTTGGGCTACTCGAGTCATCTTCCAAAAGAGCATATGGGCTGGAGAGATGACTTAGTAGCTCAGAGAAATTGACGTTCCTACAAAGAACCTGGGTTCAGTTCCCAGCATCTACATGAAGGTTCACAGCTATCTGTAACAACCACCTGTAATTCTTCCACATATGTGGTACATAAACATGCATGCACGAAAAGATAATTACATACATTAAATAAATGTAAAAATAAATACAGTAAGAAAGAAAGGGATTACAGGCTCAATCGTATCTCGGTAATAATAATACTTCAAGTTAGGGCAAGGGTAGCAGTGACTAGATGCATTGATTGCTTCCCACTTCCCAGTTCAAAGCAACTTGTGGGAATTACATAAAGACAAGCCTAACAGGAAACTTCTGTGCTGTGAGTGAAGCTGTATGAGAAGTCGTAAATAGTAAATAGCTCATAGGAACTGATTCTGGTTTTGGGCTCAGGTGACACCAAACAGAGGTGCTCCACGTGTGTTTCAGTGGGTAAAAAAATGGGATAAATGAGACACAGGGAGAGAAGAGCTAAGTGTTAATAAAGCCAGGTTACTGAGGAGGTGAATGCAGAAGTGCACATTTACTCTCCATAATGAGATCTCGGATTACCTGTAAAAACATTTAGCTATGATAGATCTAAAGAGAAGAAATAAAATGTTTAATATGTGGTACCCTGGAGTATGCTTTTTTGTTGTTGGTTGAAATGATAATCCTGATGCAACAGCTCTACTGTCCAAGAGATCAACTTCTACAGGTTCCTATCAAAGGATGCCATTGAGATCAGTGGTGCAGATGTTACCGTATCCAAATGATGAGGCGAGGGCACATCTGAGGCAAAGAGGAGCTGAACTGCCATCCACAGACTGTGTGAAAGCTCCCACCTGGTCCCAAGACTCACCTGTCTGACTTTGACCAAGGTGTCTCACACTACATAAACCCAAATGCTGTGTCTACCTTGTGTAATTAAACATATCCTCCAGGGCTTTTCCTTGAGACCTGAGAAAGTGCAATTGTACTAAAATTAGAAGGAATCCTTGAGACGCAGACAAGTGGTGCCAGAATGTGGGATCAAGAGAGTGACTATCATATGTAGGGAGGGGAATAACCTACTTGTTCGGAGGTAAAAATCTTCAGGCTAAACCTTTCAAGACTCTTTATGTTCTTCTGCAATTTTTTTTTCCTGATTGCTTCAGGCAGATGCAGGTAAGAGCCTGCACTTTCTTCTTTCACACTGGGAATGTATCTTGGAAGAGAATAGTTCCACCTTTTCCCAGGAATTTTTTTTATTAGATATTTTCTTTATATAAATTTCAAATGTTATCCCCTTTCCTGGTTTCCTCTCCAAACCCCCCCTATTCCCTCCCCTGCTCCTGCTCAGAAACACACCCACTCCCATTTCCTGGCCCTGGAATTCCCCTACACTGGGGCATAGAACCTTCACAGGACAAAGGGCCTCTCCTCCCATTGATGATCTACAAGACCATCATCTGCTACATATGTGGCTGGAGCCATGGGTCCCTCCATGTATACTCATTGGTTGGTGGTTTCCCTGGAAGCTCTGGGGTACTGGTTGGTTCATATGGTTGTTCCTCTTGTGGGGCTTCAAACCCCTTCAGCACATTGGGTACTTTCTCTAGTTCTTCCATTGGGGACCCTGTGCTCAGTCCAATGGTTGAATGAGAGCATCCACCTCTGTATTTGTAAGGTACTGGTAGATCCCTCAGGAGACAACTAAATCAGGCTCCTGTCAGCAAGCACTTGTTGGCATCCACAATAGTGTCTGGGTTTGGTGGTTGTATATGGGATGGATCCCCAGGTGGGATCCAGTCTCTGGATGGCCTTTCCTTCAGTGTCTGCTCAACACTTTGTCTCTGTAACTCTGCCCATGGGTATTTTGTTCCCCCTTCTAAGAAGGACTGAAGTATCCACACTTTGGTTTTCCTTCTTGATCTTCATGTAATCTGTGAATTGTATCTTGGGTATTCCAAGCTTCTGCGCTAGTATCCATTTATCAGTGAGTGCATATCATGTGTTTTCTTTTGTGACTGGGTTACCTCACTCAGGATAATATCTTCTAGTTTCATCCATTTGCCTAAGAATTTCATAAATTCATTGTTTTTAATAGCTGAGTAGTACTTCATTGTGTAAATGTACCACATTTTCTGTATTCATACCTCTGTTGAGGGACATCTGGATTCTTTCCATCTTCTGGCTATTATAAGTAAGGCTGCTATGAACATAGTGGAGCATGTGTCCTTATTACATGTTGGAGCATAGTCTGGGATATGCTCAGGAGTGGTATAGCTTGGTCCTCAGGTAGTACTATGTCCAATTTTCTGAGGAACCGCCAAACTGATTTGAGAGTGGTAATACGAGCTTGCAATCCCACCAGCAATGGAGGAGTGTTCCTCCTTCTCCACATCCTCACCAGCATCTGCTGTCACCTGAGTTTTTGATCTTAGCCGTTCTGACTGGTGTGAGGTGAAATCTCAGGGATTGTTTTGATTTGCATTTCCTGATGACTCAGGATGTTGAACATTTCTTTAGGTGCTTCTTGGCCATTCGATATTCCTCAGTTGAAAATTCTTTGTTTAGCTCTGTATCCCAATTTTTAATAGGGTTATTTGGTTCTCTGGAGTCTAACTTCTTAACTTTTTTGTATATATTGGATATTTGCCCTCAATCAAATGTAGGATTTGTAAAGATTTTTTCCCAATTTGTTGGTTGCCATTTTGTCCTATTGACAGTGTCCTTTGCCTTACAGCAGCTTTGCAATTTTATGAAATTCCATTTGTCAATTCTTGCTCTAACAGCATAGGCTATTGGTGTTCTGTTCATGAAAAATTTCCCCTATGCTCATGTCCTTGAGGCATTTCCCCACTTTCTTTTCTATTAGTTTCAGTGTATCTAGTTTTATGTGGAGGTCCTTAATCCACTTGGACTTGAGCTTTGTACAAGCATATAAGAATGGATGAATTTGCATTCTTCTACATGCTAACTGCCAGTTGAATCAGCACCATTTGTTGAAAATGCTGTCTTTTTTCCACTGGATGGTTTTAGCCCCTTTGTCAAAGATCAAGTGACCATAGGTATGTGGGTTCATTTCTGGGTCTTCAATTCTATTCCATTGATCTACCGGCCTGTCACTGTACCAATACCATGCAGTTCTTATCACCATTGCTCTGTTATACAGTTTGAGGTCAAGGATGGTGATTAAACCAGAAATTCTTTTATTGTTGAGGATAGTTTTTGCTATCCTAGGTTTTTTTTGCTATTCCAGATGAATTTGCAAATTGCTCTTTCTAACTCTGTGAAAAATTGAGTTGGAATTTTGATGGGGATTGCACTGAATCTGTAGATTGCTTTCATCAAGATAGCTATTTTTACTATATTAATTCTGCCAATCCATGAGCATGGGAGATCTTTCCATCTTCTGAGATCTTCTTGTCATATAGATCTTTCACTTGCTTAGTTAAAGTCACACCCAGATTTGTAATATTATTTGAGACTATTGTGAATGCTGTTGTTTCCATTATTTCTTTCTCAGCCTGTTAATCCTTTGTGTAGAGGAAGGCTACTGATTTGTTTGAGTTAATTTTATATCAAGCTACTTTGCTGAAGTTGTTTATCAGGTTTAGGAGTTCTCTGGTGGAATTTTTGGGGTAATTTAAGTATACTATCATATCATCTGCAAATAATGATATTTTGACTTCTTCCTTTCCAATCTGTATCCCTGTGACCTCCTTTTGTTGTCTAATTGCTCTGGCTAGGACTTGGAGTACTATATTGAATAAGTAGGGAGAGAGTGGGTAGCCTTGACTAGACCCTGATTTTAGAGGGATTGCTTAATATTTCCCTCCATTTAGTTTGATGTTGGCTACTGGTTTGCTGTGTATTGCTTTTACTGTGTTTAGGTATGGACCTTGAATGCCTGATCTTTTCAAGACTTTTATCATGAAGGGATGTTGGTTTTTGTCAAATGCTTTCTCAGCATCTAATGAAATCATATGGTTTCTCTCTTTGAGTTTGTTTATATAGTGGATTACATTGCTGGATTTCCATATAATGAGCTATCCCTGCATCCCTGTGATGAAACCTACTTGTTCATGTTGGATGATCATTTTGATGTGTTCTTTGATTCAGTTTTCAAGAATTTTATTGAGTATTTTTGCATTGATATTCATAAGGGAAATTGGTCTGAAGTTCTCTTTCTTTGTTGGGTCTTTGTGTAGTTTAGGGATTAAAGTAATTGTGGCTTCATAGAATGGAGTTTCTTTTCTTTCTGTTTTGTGGGATAGTTTGAGGAGTATTGGTATTAGGTCTTATTTGAAGGTCTGATAGAACTAAACCCATCTGGTTCTGAACTTTTTTTTTTTTTTTGGTTGGGAGACTATTAATGACTGATTCTATTTCTTTAGGGTATATGAGATTGTTTAGATCATTTATCTGATCCTGATTTAGCTTTTTTATCTGGTATCTGTCTAGATAATTGTCCATTCCATCCAGATTTTCCAGTTTTGTTGAGTATAGGCTTTTGTAGTAGGATCTGATGATTTTTTGGATTTCTTTGGTTTGTGTTGTTATATCTCCCTTTTCATTTCTGGTTTTGTTAATTTGGGTACTGTTTTTGTGCCCTCTGGTTAGTGTGGCTAAGGGTTTACCTATCTTGTTGATTTTCTCAGAACCAACTCCTAGTTTTGTTGATTCTTTGTGTAGTTCTTTTTGTTTCTACTTGGTTGATTTCAGCCCCGAGTTTGATTATTTCCTACTGTCTAATCCTCTTGGGTGTATTTGCTTCTTTTTGTTCTAGAGCTTTCAGGTATGCTGTTAAGCTGCTAGTGTATGCTCTCTCCAGTTTCATTTTGAAGGCACTCAGAGCTATGAGTTTTCCTCTTACCACTGCTTTCACTGGGTCCCATAAGTTTGGGTATATTGTATCTTCATTTTCATTGAATTCTAAAATGTCTTTAATTTCTTTCTTTATTTCATCCTTGAACAAATTATCATTGAGTAGAGTGTTATTCAGCTTCCTTGTATATGTGTGTTTTCCATCATTTTTGTTGGAGTTTGAGACTGGCCTTAGTCTGTGGTGATCTGATAGGGTGCATGGGATTATTTTAATCTTCTTATATCTGTTGAGGTCTTATTTGTGACCGATTATATGGTCAGTTTTAGAGAAGGTACTTAGGTGCTGAGAAGAAGATATATTCTTTTGATTTAGGATGAAATGATCTATAGATATCTTTTAAATCAATTTGGTGCAAAACTTCTGTTAGTTTAACTGTGTCTCTGTTTAGTTTGTGTTTCCCTGATCTCCCTATTGATGAGAGTGTGGTGTTGAACTCCCCCACAATTATTGTGTGAGGTGCAGTGTGTGCTTTTAGCTTTCGTAAAGTTTCTTTTATGAATGTGTGTGCCCTTGCATTTGGAGCATAGATGTTCAGAATTGAGAATTCTTGGTAGATTTTTTTTCTTTGATGAGTATGAACTGTCCTTCCTTATCTTTTTCTGGTGACTTTTGGTTTAATGTTGATTTTATCTGATATTTAGAATGGCTACTCCCACTTGTTTCTTGGGATCATTTGCTTGGAAATTTTTTTCTAGCCCTTTACTCTGAGATAGTAAAGTGTCTTTGTCACTGAGGTGGGTTTCCTATATGCAGCAAAATGCTGTGTCCTTTTTATGTATCCAATTTGTTAGTCTATGTCTTTTTATTGGGGAATTGAGTCCATTGATGTTAAGAGGTATTAGGGAATAGTGATGGTTACTCCCTGTCATTATTGATATTATTTTTATGTTTGTGTGGTTATCTTCTATTGGTTTTGTTGAAAGAAGATTACTTCTTTGCTTTTTCTAGGGTGTAATTTCCCTCCTTGTGTTGGCATTTTCCATATATTATCCTTTGTAAGGCTAATTTTTTTTGGAAAGGTATTGTGTAAATTTGTTTTTTTTCATGGAATACTTTGGTTTCTCCAGCTATGGTAATTGAGAATTTGGTTGGATATAGTAGTCTGGGTTAGCATTTGTGTTCTCTTAGGGTCTGTATGACATCTGCCTAGGGTCTTCTATGTTTCATAGTTGCTGGTGAGAAGTCTGGTGTAATTCCCACAGGTCTGCTTTCATATGTTACTTGACCTTTTCCCCTTACTGCTTTTAATATTCTTTCTTTGTGTAGTGCATTTGGTGTTCTGATTATTATGTGATGGGTGAAATTTCTTTCCTGGCCCAGTGTATTTGGGGTTCTGTAGGCTTCTTTTATGTTCATGGACACTTCTTTCTTTAGGTTAGGGAAGTTTTCTTCTATAATTTTGTTGAAGATATTTACTGGCCCTTTAAGTTGGAAATCTTTACTCTCTTCTATACCTATTATCCTTAGGTTTGGTCTTCTCATTGTGTCCTGAATTTCCTGAATGTTTTGGGTTAGGTGCTTTTTTTGCATCTTGCATTTTCTTAGACTTTTGTGTCAATGTTTTCTATGGTATTTTTTGCCCCTGAAATTCTCTCTTCTATCTCTTGTATTCTGTTGGTGATGCTTGCATCTATGACTCCTGATCTCTTTCCTAACTTTTCTATCTCTAGTGTTGTCTCCCTTTGTGATTTGTTTATTGTTTCTATTTCCATTTTTAGATCCTGGATGGTTTTGCTCAGTTCCTTCACTTGCTTTGTTCTGTTTTCCTGTCACTCTTTAAGGGATTTTTGTGTTTCCTCTTTAAGGTCTTCTACCTGTTTACTTGTTTTCTCTTGTATTTCTTTAAGGGAGTTATTTATACCCTTCTTAAATTCCTCTATTGTCATAATGAGACATGATTTTAAATCAGAGTCTTGCTTTTTTGGTGTGTTGGGGTAACCAGGGTTCACTGTAGTGGGAGAGCTGGTTTCTGATGATGCTAAGTACTCTTAGTTTCTGTTGCTTATTTTCTTGCACTTGCCTTTTGACATCTGGTTATCTCTGGTGTTAGCTGGTCTTGCTGTCTCTGACTTTGGCTTGTTCCTCTTGCAAGCCTGTGCATCAGTACTCCTGGGAGTTCTTTCAGTGAGGAATTTGTGTATCGAATTGGGTACAGGGACAGCTCTGGGTGTGCAGACAAAGAACAGAAGGATCCTGTCTTCAGCTGATCCTGTGTTCCTGTGTCCTGATGGCTCTGTGAGGGTCCCTCTTGGGCCAGGATTTTTAAGAGAAGTGGTGGTCTTACCTGTGCTCGTAGGAGTATAGGAACTCTTAGGAGACCAGATCTCTCCTGGTAGTATTTGGGTATATAGCTCTGTGGTATAGGATCAGCTCTGTGTAGACAGAGACCAAAAGACTCCTGTCCCAGGCAGCCCCTCAGTTCCTGTGTCCTGAGGGTTCCGGGGGGGTTCTTCTGAGCAGCAGTGGTGGTCTTACCTGCACTTTAGGTCTGTCCACACTCCTAGGGGGCTTGCTTCTTCCCAGCACTATTGGGGTATGGAGCCCTGTGGCAGAGGATCTGCTATAAGTGGAGATGGAAATCAGAAGGCTCCAGTCCCAGGCTGCCCCTCTGTTCCTCTGTCCTTTCCCCCAGGAATTAAGTAAGAAACAAGATAGGAAATGTCCTTTTGGCAGAGATCAAGTGACAGTAAAGACCACTAAATCACCCTGAATCTTGATTATTGACTTCTTACATTGTTATTCTCTTCATTTATTTTAAACAGATTCTTCTCTCATACAATATTGGTAACAGTTTCTCTTCTCTCTACTCCTCTCAACCTCTCCCTACTTCCCCTCTCCTCTGGATTCATTCCTTTCCTGTCTCTCATTGTAAAAGAATAGGCTTCTGACAGATAATAATTAAACATGACAAAAATGTAAGAGAAAACAAAAACAAGGCAACTCGGCAATAGGGTAAGAACCCCAAGAGCAAGCACAGGAATCAGAGACCCACTTGTTCACACACTTAGGAGTCCCGTAAGAATACCAAGCTGAGAGCGATAATACTTAGTCAGAGCACTTGGTACAAGCTTGCATAAGCTCTGGGGTTTGCTGCTTTGCTCTCTGTGAGTTCATATGTGCTTTACTAATTTGATTCAGAAGGCCTTGTTCTCTTGGTGTCTTGCCTCCCCTCTGGCTCTTACACTCTTTCCATCTCTTTTTCAGTGGGGTTCCCAGAGCTCTGAGGGGGAGGATTTTATGTAGCCCTTTAGAGTCATGTGTTCCAAGGTCTTTCTTTCTGTATAAAGTATGACTGTTAGTCTCTGTATTCCCAACTGCTGCAGGAGGAAACCTCTCCAATGATGGCTGAATAAAACACTAATCTATGAGTATAGCAGAATATCATTAGGAATCATTTTACTGTTTGTTTGTTTTTTTTTTAAAGTCAGAGTTATGTTTGTTTTTACCCTATGTTCCTGGGCTATCTAATCTTTGGATGTTGGTCATCCAAACAGTGTCAGCTATGGGTTTCATTTTGCAGAGTGGACCTTAAGTCAAATCAGACATTGGTTGGCTACTTCCATGAATTCTGTGCCACCATTGCCCTAGGATATCTTGCAGGCAGGACTTATTGTAGTTCAAAGGTTTTGTGGCTGGGTTGGTGTCTATGTTTCTCTTTTGGTAGCCTGCAGAGTACCTGCCTGAAAAAAAGACACTAGAGTGTAGGGGGGGAAGGCTCTATGTAAGCACCAGTTTGACTTCTCCATATTCAATGAGTTTTGTGTAACATATAAAGGCAGACCAATTAGAATTATACCTGATTTCTCATCAGAGACTCTAAAATCCAGAAGGTCATGGGCAGTTGTGCTGCAGACTATAAAAGACCAGAGATGCCAGCACAGATTATTATATCCAGCAAAACTTTCAATCACCATAGATGAATAAAATAAAGTATTCCACAATAAAGCTAAATTTAAACAATAGTTGTAGACAAATTCAACCCTACAGTAGGTGTTATCCTCAACAATGAGGCTCCACAGTCAAGTTTTTTGCAGAGCAACCCATTGTCTTAGTAACAGAATGGGTTGTTTGGGGATTTCCATGGGATGTCTCTTGACCAAAAGCTCAATTGAATGTAACCCAGTCCTGCTACTGGAAGACTCATTTGGTGATAAGAGAGGGCCAGGTGTGACTCAGTCACTCACTTATTGGGGGACCCCATTAGGATCATCTTGACATACTTTAGGGAATTTTCACTGCTCTAAGTTTCTATACCATCCCTCAAATGCCCCTCAATTTTTTTTGTCTTTCCTCACATTTCCTCCCTCAATCATATTTCCCCTTACTCTCCCCACCTTATCTTCCCATTCACATCCCATCCCACCCTCCAGTCCACCTCTAAAATCTACTCTATTTTTCTCTGTCAGGGAAGTCCATGTGTTCCCTGAGTCCATTCCTCTATATATAACTCCTCTGGGTGTGCAGATTAGAGATTGGTTAGCATTTATTTAATGTCTAATAGCTACATATAAGTAAACATATACCATATTTATCTTTAGGAGTCTGAATTACCTCACTCAGAGTGACTTTTTTCTAGTTCTGTTAATTTGCCTGTAAATTTCATGATGTCATTTTTTAAAGCAGTTGAGCAGTACTCCACTGTATAAGTGTATCACATTTTCTTTATCCATTCCTTTCATTTCACTGGCTCTTTGTATTATTTTCTTTGTTTCTATTTTATTGGGTTTAGCCCTGAGTTTGGTTAGTTTTTGACACTTACTCCTCTTGGATGTGATTACTTCTTTGTGTTCTAGAGCTTTTAGGTGTGCTGTTAAGTTGCTAGTATAAGATTTCTCCAGTTTTAATGTAGGCACTTAGTGCTATGAACTTACTTCTTAGATTGACTTTCATTATATCCCATTAAGTGTGTGTGTGCTGTGTATTCATTTTTATTGAATTGTACAAAGTATTATTTATTATTAATTTCTTTACTTATTTTTGTTGTGACATATTTTTCATTCAGTAGAACATTGTTCAGTGTCTAAGAGTTTGTAAGCTTTTTGTTGTTTCTGTTGTTGTTGATATCTAGCTTTAATCTGTGGTGGCCTGATAGGATGCAGGGAGTTATTTCAATTTTCTTATATCTGCAGAGATTTGCTTTGTGTCTGAGTATGTGGTAAAGTTTAGAGAAAGTTTCATGAGGTGCAGAGTAAAAGGCACATTCTTTTTGTGTTTGAGTAAAATGATCTGTAAATATCTGTATGGTCAAATTGGTTTATACCATCTGTTAGGTTTAGCATTTCTCTGTTTAGCTTTTGTCTAGATGACTTGCCCAATAGCGAGAAGGGGTACTGAAATCTCCTACCATCATCGGTATGTGAGGGTCAGTGTATGATTTAAGCTATAGTAGTGTTTCTCTTACAAACTCGGGTGTTCTGTGTTTGGGGGGTATAGATGTAAATAATTAAAGTGTCATCTTGGTGGCTTTTTGTTTGATGAGCATGTAGTGTCCTTCCCTATCTCTTTTGATTAATTTTGGTTCAAGGCATATTTTATTAGATATTAAAATGGCTATATCAGCTTGCTTCTTAGGTCCTTTTGCTTGGAATTATTTTTCCAACCCTTTACCCCGAGGTAATGTCTGTCTTTGATGTTTTTTTTTTTTAATATTTTTATTACATATTTTCCTCAATTACATTTCCAATACTATCCCAAAAGTCCCCCATAGCGCCCCCCACTTCCCTACCCACCCATTCCCATTCTTTTGGCCCTGGCATTCCCCTATATTGGGGCATATAAAGTTTGCAAGTCGAATGGGCCTCTCTTTCCATTGATGGCCGACTAGGCCATCTTTCGATACATATGCAGCTAGAGACAAGAGCTCCAGGGTTCTGGTTAGTACATCATGTTGTTCCAACAATAGGGTTGCAGATTCCTTTAGCTCCTTGGGTACTTTCTCTAGCTTCTCCATTGGGAGCCCTGTGATACATCCAATAGCTGACTGTGAACATCCACTCCTGTGTTTGCTAGGCCCCGGCATCGTCTCACAAGAGACAGCTATATTTGGGTCCTTTCAGCAAAATCTTGCTAGTGTATGCAATGGTGTCAGCGTTTAGAAGCTGATTATGGGACGGATCCCTGGATACAGCAGTCTCTAAATGGTCCATCCTTTCATCACAGCTACGAACTTTGTCTCTGTAACTCCTTCCCTGGGTGTTTTGTTCCCAATTCTAAGAAGGGGCACAGTGTCCACACTTTGGTCTTCATTCTTATTGAGTTTCATGCGTTTAGCAAATTGTATCTTATATCTTGGGTATCCTAAGTTTTGGGCTAATATCCACTTATCAATGAATACATATTGTGTGAGTTCTTTTGTGATTGTGTTACTTCACTCAAGATGATGCCCTCCAGGTCCATCCATTTGGCTAGGAACTTCATAAATTCATTCTTTTTAATAGCTGAGTAGTACTCCATTGTGTAAATGTACCATAATTTCTGTATCCATTCCTCTGTTGAGGGACATCTGGGTTCTTTCCAGCTTCTGGCTATTATAAATAGGGCTGCTATGAACATAGTGGAGCATGTGTCCTTTTTACCGGTTGGGACATCTTCTGGATATATGCCCAGGAGAGGTATTGCTGGATCCTCCGGTAGTACTATGTCCAATTTTCTGAGGAACCGCCAGACTGATTTCCAGAGTGGTTGTACAAGCTTGCAATCCCACCAACAATGGAGGAGTGTTCCACTTTCTCCACATCCTCGCCAGCATCTGCTGTCACCTGAATTTTTGATCTTAGCCATTCTGACTGGTGTGAGGTGGAATCTCAGGGTTGTTTTGATTTGCATTTCCCTGATGATTAAGGATGTTGAACATTTTTTCAGGTGCTTCTCTGCCATTCGGTATTCCTCAGGTGAGAATTCTTTGTTCAGTTCTGAGCCCCATTTTTTAATGGGGTTATTTGACTTTCTGGAGTCCACCTTCTTGAGTTCTTTATATATATTGGATATTAGTCCCTTATCTGATTTAGGATAGGTGAAGATCCTTTCCCAATCTGTTGGTGGTTTTTTTGTCTTATTGATGGTGTCTTTAGCCTTGCAGAAGCTTTGTAGTTTCATGAGGTCCCACTTGTCAATTCTCGATCTTACAGCACAAGCCATTACTGTTCTATTCAGGAATTTTTCCCCTGTGCCCATATCTTCAAGGCTTTTCCCCACTTTCTCCTCTATAAGTTTCAGTGTCTCTGGTTTTATGTGAAGTTCCTTGATCCACTTAGACTTGACCTTAGTACAAGGAGATAGGAATGGATCGATTCGCATTCTTCTACATGTTAACAACCAGTTGTGCCAGCACCATTTGTTGAAAATGCTGTCTTTCTTCCACTGGATGTTTTTAGCTCCCTTGTCGAAGATCAAGTGACCATAGGTGTGTGGGCTCGTTTCTGGGTCTTCAATTCTATTCCATTGGTCTATTTGTCTGTCACTATACCAGTACCATGCAGTTTTTATCACAATTGCTCTGTAGTAGAGCTTTAGGTCCGGCATGGTGATTCCACCAGAGGTTCTTTTATCCTTGAGAAGAGTTTTTGCTATCCTAGGTTTTTTGTTATTCCAGATGAATTTGCAGATTGCACTTTCTAATTCGTTGAAGAATTGAGTTGGAATTTTGATGGGGATTGCATTGAATCTGTAGATTGCTTTTGGCAAGATAGCCATTTTTACAATGTTGATCCTGCCAATCCATGAGCATGGGAGATCTTTCCATCTTCTGAGATCTTCTATAATTTCTTTCTTCAGAGACTTGAAGTTTTTATTATACAGATCTTTCACTTCCTTAGTTAGAGTCACGCCAAGATATTTTATATTATTTGTGACTATTGAGAAGGGTGTTGTTTCCCTAATTTCTTTCTCAGCCTGTTTATTCTTTGTGTAGAGAAAGGCCATTGATTTGTTTGAGTTAATTTTATATCCAGCTACTTCACCGAAGCTGTTTATCAGGCTTAGGAGTTCTCTGGTGGAATTTTTAGGGTCACTTATATATACTATCATATCATCTGCAAAGAGTGATATTTTGACTTCATCTTTTTCAATTTGTATCCCTTTGATCTCCTTTTGTTGTCGAATTGCTCTGGCTAGGACTTCAAGTACAATGTTGAATAGGTATGGAGAAAGTGGACAGCCTTGTCTAGTCCCTGATTTTAGAGGGATTGCTTCAAGCTTCTCACCATTTACTTTGATGTTGGCTACTGGTTTGCTGTAGATTGCTTTTATCATGTTTAGGTATGGGCCTTGAATTCCTGATCTTTCCAAGACTTTTATCATGAATGGGTGTTGGATCTTGTCAAATGCTTTTTCCGCATCTAACGAGATGACCATGTGGTTTTTGTCTTTGAGTTTGTTTATATACTGGATTACGTTGATGGATTTCCGTATATTGAACCATCCCTGCATCCCTGGGATGAAACCTACTTGGTCAGGATGGATGATTGTTTTGATGTGTTCTTGGATTCGGTTAGCAAGAACTTTATTGAGGATTTTTGCATCAATATTCATAAGGGATATTGGTCTGAAGTTTTCTATCTTTGTTGGGTCTTTTTGTGGTTTAGGTATCAGAGTAATTGTGGCTTCATAGAATGAGTTGGGTAGAGTACCTTCTGTTTCTATTTTGTGGAATAGTTTGTGAAGAACTGGGATTAGATCTTCTTTGAAGGTCTGATACAACTCTGCACTAAACCCATCTGGTCCTGGGCTTTTTTTAGTTGGGAGACTATTAATGACTGCTTCTATTTCTTTGGGGGATATAGGGCTGTTTAGATCATTAACCTGATCTTGATTCAACTTTGGTACCTGGTATCTGTCTAGGAACTTCTCCATTTCATCCAGGTTCTCCAGTTTTGTTGAGTATAGCCTTTGGTAGAAGGATCTGATGGTGTTTTGGATGTCTTCAGGATCTGTTGTTATGTCTCCTTTTTCATTTCTGATTTTGTTAATTAGGATGCTTTCCCTGTGCCCTCTAGTGAGTCTGGCTAAGGGTTTATCTATCTTGTTGATTTTCTCAAAGAACCAGCTCCTTGATTGGTTGATGCTTTGAATAGTTTTTCTTGTTTCCACTTGGTTGATTTCACCCCTGAGTTTGATTATTTCCTGCCGTCTACTCCTCTTGGGTGAATTTGCTTCCTTTTGTTCTAGTGCTTTTAGGTGTGTTGTCAAGCTGCTAATGTGTGCTCTCTCTAGTTTCCTTTTGGAGGCACTCAGAGCTATGAGTTTTCCTCTTAGAAATGCTTTCATTGCGTCCCATAAGTTTGGGTATGTTGTGGCTTCATTTTCATTGAACTCTAAAAAGTCCTTAATTTCTTTCTTTATTCCTTCCTTGACCAAGGTATCATTGAGAAGAGTGTTGTTCAGTTTCCATGTGAAGGTTGGCTTTCTATTATTTATTTTGTTATTGAAGATCAGCCTTAGTCCATGGTGATCTGATAGGATGCATGGGACCATTTCAATATTTTTATATCTGTTGAGGCCTGCTTTGTGACCAATTATGTGGTCAATTTTGGAGAAGGTACCATGAGGTGCTGAGAAGAAGGTATATCCTTTTGTTTTAGGATAGAATGTTCTGTAGATATCTGCCAGATCCATTTGATTCATAATTTCTGTTAGTTTCACTGTGTCCCTGTTTAGTTTCTGTTTCCATGATCTGTCCATTGGTGAAAGTGGTGTGATGAAGTCTCCCACTATTATTGTATGAGGTGCAATGTGTGCTTTGAGATTTACTAAAGTTTCTTTAATGAATGTGGCTGCCTTTGTATTTGGAGCATAGATATTCAGGATGGATAGTTCCTCTTGGAGGATTTTACCTTTGATGAGTATGAAGTGTCCCTCCCTGTCTTTTTTAATGACTTTGGGTTGGAAGTCAATCTTATCAGATATTAGAATGGCTACTCCAGCTTGTTTCTTCATGCCATTTGCTTGGAAAATTGTTTTCCAGCCTTTCATTCTGAGGTAGTGTCTATCCTTTTCTCTGAGATGAGTTTCCTGTAAGCAGCAAAATGTTGGGTCTTGTTTGTGTAGCCAGTTTGTTAGTCTATGTCTTTTTATCGGGGAGTTGAGTCCATTGATATTAAGAGATATTAAGGAAAAGTAATTGTTGTTTCCTGTTATTTTTGTTGTTAAAGTTGGCATTTTGTTCTTGTGGCTGTCTTCTTTTAGGTTTGTTGAGGGATTACCTTCTTGTTGTTTCTAGGGCGTGGTTCCTGTCCTTGTATTGGTTTTTTTCTGTTATTATCCTTTGAAGGGTTGGATTCGTGGAGAGATAATGTGTGAATTTGGTTTTGTCGTGGAATACTTTGGTTTCTCCATCTATGTTAATTGAGAGTTTGGCTGGGTATAGTAGCCTGGGCTGGAATTTGTGTTCTTTTAGTGTCTGTATAACATCCGTCCAGGATCTTCTGGCTTTCATAGTCTCTGGTGAAAAATCTGGTGTAATTCTGATAGGCTTGCCTTTATATGTTACTTGGCCTTTTTCTCTTACTGCTTTTAGTATTCTATCTTTATTTAGAGCATTTTTTGCTCTGATTATTATGTGTCGGGAGGTATTTCTTTTCTGGTCCAGTCTATTTGGAGTTCTGTAGGCTTCTTGTATGTTCATGGGCATCTCTTTCTTTAGATTTGGGAAGTTTTCTTCTATAATTTTGTTGAAGATGTTTGCTGGTCCTTTGAGTTGAAAATCTTCATTCTCATCCACTCCTATTATCCGTAGGTTTGGTCTTCTCATTGTGTCCTGTATTTCTTGGATGTTTTGAGTTAGGATCTTTTTGCATTTTACATTTTCCTTGATTGTTGTGCCGATGTTCTCTATGGAATCTTCTGCACCTGAGATTCTCTCTTCCATCTCTTGTATTCTGTTGCTGATGCTCGTATCTATGGTTCCAGATTTCTTTCCTAGGGTTTCTATCTCCAGTGTTGCCTCATTTTGGGTTTTCTTTATTGTGTCTACTTCCCTTTTTAGGTCTAGTATGGTTTTGTTCATTTCCATCATCTGTTTGGATGTGTTTTCCTGTTTTTCTGTAAGGACTTCTACCTGTTTGATTATGTTATCCTGTTTTTCTTTAAGGATTTGTAACTCTTTAGCAGTGTTCTCCTGCAATTCTTTAAGGGATTTTTGTGCTTCCTCTTTATTGTCTTCTGCCTGTTTAGCAGTGTTCTCCTGCATTTCTTTAAGTGTGTTATTAAAGTCCTTCTTGAAGTCCTCTATCATCATCAGGAGATATGCTTTTAAATCCGTGTCTAGCTTTTCCGGTGTGTTGGGGTGCCCTGGACTGGGCGAAGTGGGGGGGCTGGGTTCTGATGATGGTGAGTGGTCTTGGTTTCTGTTAGTAAGATTATTACGTTTACCTTTCGCCATCTGGTAATCTCTGGGGTTAGTTGTTATCGTTGTCACTGTTTAAAGATTGGAGCAGAAGCTGTGTTCCACTCACCAGCAGTCTCTAAATCCTGCGGCGGGGGTCGTGGGTAGCTGACGGTACCCCGGTGCTGGTCCAGCCGGAAGAGGCCTGTGGTCCTACTCAGGCCGTTTTTCTGCTTCCCTAACTAATGCAGTCTCTGGTCCCGCGTGCAATTGGATTGGAGCAGAAGCTGTGTTCCACTCTCCAGAAGTCTTAAGATCCTGTGGTGGGTGTTGTGGGTAGCTGGTGAGTGTCAGCAGACCCTGCGCCCCAGCTGCCCCGGTGCTTTTCTGACCGGAAGAGGGTTGTGGCCCTATGTAGGCCGGATTTCTCTCTCCCCAACCAGAGCAGTCTCAGGTCCAGCGTGATTGGACTGGAGCAGAAGCTGTGTTCCACTCACCAGCAGTCCCAAAATCCTGCGGCGGCGGGGGTCGTGGGTAGCTGGCGGGTGTCAGGCAACCCTGCGCTCCTGCTACCCCGGTGCTGATCCGGCCGGATGAGGCCTGTGGCCCTACTCAGGCCGGTTTCTGCTTCCCTAAGTAATGCAGTCTCAGGTCCCGCGCAATTGGATTGGAGCAGAAGCTGTGCTCCACTCACCAGAAGTCTTAGGATCCTGTGGCGGGTATGTGGGTAGCTGGTGAGTGTCAGCAGACCCTGCGCCCCAGCTGCCCCGGTGCTTTTCTGACCGGAAGAGGGTTGTGGCCCTATGTAGGCCGGATTTCTCTCTCCCCAACCAGAGCAGTCTCAGGTCCCGCGTGATTGGACTGGAGCAGAAGCTGTGTTCCACTCACCAGCAGTCCCAAAATCCTGCGGCGGCGGGGGTCGTGGGTAGCTGGTGGGTGTCAGGCAACCCTGTGCTCCCGCTACCCAGGCGCTGATCCGGCCGGATGAGGCCTGTGGCCCTACTCAGGCCGGTTTCTGCTTCCCTAACTAATGCAGTCTCAGGTCCCGCGCAATTGGATTGGAGCAGAAGCTGTGTTCCACTCACCAGCAGTCCCAAAATCCTGTGGTGGGGGTTGTGGGTAGCTGGCGGGTGTCAGGCAACCCTGCGCTCCTGCTACCCTGGCGCTGATCCCTGTCTTTGATGTTGAGGTATATTTCTTGCATGCAGCAGAAGGATGGATTCTGTTTTCAAATCCATTATTTTTGTGTCTTTTTTTTTTTAACTGGGGAATTGATATTGAACAATATCAATACCAATGATTGTTGATTTCTGTTATTTTGTTGGTGGCAATGGTGGTGGTGGTGGTGGTGGTAGTGGTGTGTGTGTTTCCCTTCTTTTGATTTTTCTGGTATGAGATTATTTATTCCCTACGTTTTCATATGTATAGTTAACCTCCTTAGGTTGGAGTTTTCCTTCTAGCACCTTCTACGGGGCTGGATTTGTAGATCGATTTGATTTATTATGGACTATTTTATTTTATTCATTTATGGTGATTGAAAATTTTGCTGTATATAATATTCTGTGCTGGCATCTGTGGACTTTTATTGTTTGCAGCACAACTGCCCATGACCTCCTGGCTTTTAGAGTCTCTGATGAGAAATCATGGATAATTAAAACTGGCCTGCCTTTATATGTTATTTGGTCTTTTACCCTTGCATCCTTTTTTTTTATTAATTTATTCACTTTGCATCCAGATTGCAGTTCCCCCTCACATGGCCTTTCCCCTACCCATCCCTTTTTCTCTGAGAAGGGGGAGGTAACCCCTGGGTACCAACCCAGCCTGGCATCTCAAGACACTGTAGAACTAGGTACATCTTCTTCCACTGAGGTCAGACAGGAAGCACAGTAAGGGTAACAGGATCCACAGGTAGGCAACAGATTCAGGGTAAACTGCCACTTCAGTTATTGGGGGACTTGCATGAAGACCAAGCTGCACATCTGCTACATATATGAGGAGGACCTAAGTCCAGCCCTTTTGTGTTCTTTGTTTGGGGGTTCAGTTTTTGGAAGCCCAAGGATTAGCTGACTTCGTTGGTCTTCTTGTGGAGAATCTATTCCTTCTGGGTTCCTCAATCCTTCCTCTAACTCTTTCTTAACACTTCCTGAACTGGGTCTAATGCTTGGCTATGGATATCTATATCTGTTTCAGTCTGATGCTGGGTGGAGCCTCTCAGATGACAATTATGCTAGGCTCCTGTAAGTGCATCCAGGTTGACAGATACAAAGATAGGCTGAGGCTCCAAGGTAGTCAAAGGAGGAAGGCAGGTCATCAATGTGTCTCTATTGATCCTCCTAGGACAGCTTGGTACATTATTCCCTCTGCCCCCAACCCCAAATTGTCAGGGGTTGCTATTGTATTTATTTATGTCCATCTCATATAGGGTATCTGTGTATTCAGGCCAGCACTGACAAATATAACTGTTGACAGTGTCTTCATGCCCTTCTGGTCAGCGCCAGCACGGGGTCACCTTGGGTGCAGAATTGGCGGATACCCCTACGGTTCCTAGAGGACTCTCCACGCAATCTTAGGATCACTGGTGAGCGGAACACAATACTAGTTCCAATCCAGTTGTGACGGGCCTGTGCTAGCAGGAACAAGGACTCTGGAGCCCTTCCTGACCAGAGGCTCAGGTTCCTTTTGATCAGTTCGGTTTACCTTGGTATCGAACAGACCAGACAGCTCCATGGTCCTCAAAGGAGACACCATTTCCAGGCACTGTAACATGCCCAGGATCTTAGGACAACAGGATCCCAGGATAACAGGAGCTGGGTCAAACCAGTATTTCAGGGTCTCAGAGGAGCTTGACTGCCAAGAACTCTGACACACCCAGAATCTCAGGTTCACGGGAGCCCACAATCAAAGGATCACAGAGAAAGCTGGACTCTGAGGAGTCCTGCATCAACTGGGATTATAGGAAGGACAGACTCCAATCAGATATATTGAGGGCAGCAAGCACTTGAGATAATCAGATGGCAGGAGGCAAGCATAAGAACAGAAGCAACAGAAACCAAGGTTACTTGGCATCATCAGAACCAAACTCTCCCACTATAGCAAGTCTTGGATACAGGATCACACCAGAAAAGCAAGATATGGATCTGAAGTCACTTCTCCCAACCCCAAATTGTCAGGGGTTGCTATTGTGTTTATTTATGTCCATCTCACATAGGGTACCTGTGTATCCAGGCCAGCACTGACAAACCTGGATGAAATGGACAAGTTTCTAGACAGATACCAGGTACCAAAGTTAAATCAGGATCAGGTTAATGATCTAAACAGTCCTATATTCCCTAAAGAAATAGAAGCAGTCATTAATAGTCTCCCAACCAAAAAAAGCCCAGGACCAGATGGGTTTAGTGCAGAGTTCTATCAAACCTTCAAAGAAGATCTAATTCCAGTTCTTCTCAAACTATTTCACAAAATAGAAACAGAAGGTACTCTACCCAACTCATTCTATGAAGCCACAATTACTCTGATAACTAAACCACAGAAAGACCTAACAAAGATAGAGAACTTCAGACCAATTTCCCTTATGAATATCGATGTAAAAATCCTCAATAAAATTCTCGCTAACCGAATCCAAGAACACATCAATGGAGGGTATAGGGGACTTTCGGAATAGCATTTGAAATGTAAATGAAGAAAAAACCTAATAAAAAGTTGGAAAAAGAAAAAAAACCACACATGTTGTATCATTGTGACAAGGCTTTGATCAACAAAGAGGCATCAAGGTCCCACAATTATTCCCTGTGACGCACTACCTGTTCATTCATAAGTGTAGTTGTTTCCCCATCCACACATAGACCTCCATAGAGACATGGATGACTGGCACATTCATCATAGTTGAGTTCATAGTGGTCTCCAAGAAAGGTGCACAGTCACAGAAGTAGGCCCCAAGAACATCCTGACACATGTCACCATGTAGACTTGGCTGGGATCCACATTCATCAGTCCCAAGCTCACAGTTCACACCAGAATAGTCTTGAGGACAGACACACGTGTATCTTCCTATCTCATTGAGGCATACAGCCTCATTCATCCTCTGCATCTTTTAATACTCTTTCTTTGTTCCATATATTTAATGTTTTTATTATTATGTGCTGAAGAGATTTTTTTTTTCTGATTTAGTCTATTTGGTGTTCTGTATGCTATTTTTTTACCTTTATAGGCATCTCCTTCTTTAGGTTAGGAAAATTTTTCTTCTCTGATTTTGTTGAAAAAATTTCTGGGCTTTGAACTGTGTTCTTTTTCTATTCCTATAATACTTAGGTTTGGTTTTTTTCATAAGTGTCATATATTCCTGGGTGTTTTGTGTCAGGAATTTTTTTGATTCAACATTTTCTTTTCTTTGACAGTGTATATATTTCTACTATCATATCTCTAATGCCTGAGATTCTATCTACCAAGTCTTGTATTCTGTTCATGAAGTTTACCTCTGTACTTGCTGTTCCAGTTCCTAAATTTTTATTTTTGTTCTGTTTTATTAGATATTTTCTTTATTTATATTTCAAGTGTTATCCCCTTTCCTGGTTTCCCTTAAAAAAAAAAAAACCCTTATCCCCTCCCCGTTTCCCTGGCTCACCAACCCACTCACTCCTGCTTCCTGGCCCTGGAATGCCCCTTTACTGGGGCATAGAACCTTCACAGAACAAAGGGCTTCTCCTCCCATTGATGACTGATTAGGCAATCCTCTGCTACATATGCAGCTAGAGCCATGAGTCCCACCATGTGTTTTCTTTGGTTTAGTCCCAGGGAGCTCTGGGGGTACTGGTTAGTTCATATTGTTGTTCTTCCTATGGGGCTGCAGACCCCTTCAGCTCCCTAGGTACTTTCTCTAGCTCTTTCATTGAGGACCCTGTGCTCCATCCAATGGATGGCTGTGAGCATGTACTTCTGTATTTGTTAGGCACTGGCAGAGCCTCTCAGAAGACAGGTATATCAGGATCCTGTCAGCAAGCATTTGTTGGCATCCACAATAGTGTCTGGTTTTGGTGGTTTATATGGGATGGATCCCCAGGTGGGGCAGTCTTTGGATGGTCATTCCTTCAGTCTCTGTCCCACAGTTTGTCTCTGTAACTCCTTCCATGGGTATTTTGTTCTCACTTCTAAGAAGGGTTGAAGTATCCACTCTTTGGTCTTCCTTCATCTTGAGTTTCATGTGTTTTGCAAATTGTATCTTGGGAATTCCAAGCTTCTGGACTAATACCCACTTATCAGTGAGTGCATATCATGTGTGTTCTTTTGTGATTGAATTACCTCACTCAGGATGATATCCTCCAGATCCATTCATTTGCTTAGGAATTTCATAAATTCATTGTTTTTAATAGGTGAGTATTACTCCATTGGGTAAATGTGCCACAGTTTTGGTACACATTCCTCTGTTGAGGGACATCTGGGTTCTTTCCAGCTTCTGGCTATTGTAAATAAGGCTTCTATTAACATAATGGAGCATGTATCCCTATAACATGTTGGAGCATCATCTGGGACGTGCCCAGGAGTGGTAGAGTTTGATCCTCAGGTAGTACTATGTCCAATTTTCTGAGGAACTGCCAAACTGATTTGAGAGTGGTTATACCAGCTTGCAATCCCACCAGCAATGAAGGACTGGTCCTCTTTCTCCACATCCTTGCAAGCATCTGCTGTCACCTGAGTTTTTGATCTTTGCCATTCTGACTCATGAGAAGTAGAATCTCAGGGTTGTTTTCATGTGCATTTCCCAGATGATTAAGGATGTTGAACATTTTTTAGGTGCTTTTCAGCTATTTGGAATTTCTCAGTTGAGAATTCTTTGTTTAGCTCTGTACCCAGATTTTAATAGGGTTATTTGGTTCTCTGGAGACTAACTTCTGGAGTTCTTTGTATATATTGGATATTAGCCCCATATTGGATTTAGGATTGGTAAAGATCTTTTCCCAATCTGTTGGTTGCCATTTTGTCTTATTGCCAGTATCCTTTGCCTTACAGAAGCTTTGTAATTTTCTGAGGTCCCATTTGTCAATTCTTGATCTTACAGCACAAGCCATTGGTGTTCTGTTCAGGAATTTCCCCCTATGCCCATGTGTTTCAGGCTCTTCCCCACTTTCTCATCTATAAGTTTCAGTGTCTCTGGTTTTATGTGGAAGTCCTTTATCCACTTGGACTTCAGCTTTGTACAAGGAGATAAGAATGGATTGATTTGCATTCTTCTACATGCTAACTGCCAGTTGAATCAGCACCGTTTGTTGAAAATGCTGTCTTTTCCCTACTGGATGGTTTTAGCTCCTTTTTCAAAGATCAAGTGACCATAGGTGTGTGGGGTCATTTCCAGGCCTTCAATTTTATTCCATTGATCTACCTGCCTGTAACTGTACCAATACCATGCAGTTTTAATCAAAATTGCTCGGTAGTATACAGCTTGAGGTCAGGAATGGTGATTCCATTCCACCAGAGATTCTTTTACTGTTGATCCTAGGTTTTTGTTATTCCAGATGAATTTGCAAATTGCCCTTTCTAACTCTGTGAAGTATTGAATTGGAATTTTGATGGGGATTGCATTGAATCTGTAGATGGCTTTTGGCAAGATGGCCATTTTTACTATATTAATTCTGACAATCCATGAGCATGGGAGATCTTTCCATCTTCTGAGATCTTCTTTGATTTCTTTCTTCAGAGACTTGAAGTTTTTATCATACAGATCTTTCACTTGCTTAGTTAGATTCATACTAAGGTATTTTATATTATTTGTGACTATTGTGAAGGGTGTTGTTTCCCTAATTTCTTTCTCAGCCTTTTTATCCTTTGTGTAGAGAAAGGCCATTGATTTGTTTGAGTTAATTTTATATCCAGCTTCTTTGCTGAAGTTATTTATCAGGCTTAGGAGATCTCTGGTGGAATTCTTGGGGTCTCTTATGTATACTATAATATCGTCTGCAAAGACTGATATTTTGACTTCTTCCTTTCCAATTTGTATTCCCTTGATCTCCTTTTGTTGTCGAATTGCTCTGACTAGGACTTCAAGTACTATATTGAATAGGTCAGGAGAGAGTGGGCAGCCTTGACTAGTCCCTGATTTTAGTGGGATTGCTTCTAGATTCTCTCCATTTAGTTTGATGTTGACTACTGGTTTGCTGTATATTGCTTTTACTATGTTTAGGTATGGGACTTGAATGCCTGATCTTTCCAAGACTTTTATCATGAATGGGTTTTGTATTTTGTCAAATGCTTTCTCCGCATCTAATGAGTTGATCATGTGGTTTTGATCTTTGAGTTTGTTTATATAGTGGATTATGTTGATGGATTTCCATATGTTGAACCATCCCTACATGCCTGGAATAAGGCCTACTTGATCATGTTGGATGATTGTTTTGATGTCTTCTTGGATTCGGTTTCCCAAGAATTTTATTGAGTATTTTTGCATTGATATTCATAAGGGAAATTGGTCTGAAGTTCTCTTTCTTTGTTGGGTCTTTGTGTGGTGTAGGTATCAGAGTAATTGTGGCTTCATAGAATGAATTGGGTAGAGTACCTTCTGTTTCTATTTTGTAGAATAGTTTGAGAAGAACTGGAATTAGGTCTTCTTTGAAGGTCTGATAGAACTCTGCACTAAACCCATCTGGTCCTGGGCTTTTTTTTTTTTTTTTTTTTTTTTTTTTGGTTGGGAGACAATTAATGATTGTTTATATTACTTTAGGGTATATGGGACTGTTTATATCATTAATCTGATCCTGATTTAACTTTGGTACCTGGTATCTGTCTAGAAACTTGTCCATTCCATCCAGGCTTTCCAGTTTTGTTGAGTATAGCCTTTTGTAGTAAGATCTGATAATTTTTTTGGAATTCTTCAGATTCTGTAGTTATATCTCCCTTTTTGTTTCTGATTTTGTTATTTAATATACTGTCCCTGTGCCCTGTAGTTAGTCTGGCTAAGGGTTTGTCTATCTTATTGATTTTCTCAAAGAACCAGCTCCTGGTTTTCTTAATCTTTGTATAGAACCTTTTGTTTCTATTTGGTTGATTTCAGTCCTGAGTTTGATTATTTCCTGCCTTCTATTCCTCTTGCATAAATTTGCTTCTTTTTGTTCTAGAACTTTCAGGTGTGTTGTCAAGCTGCTTTTGTATTCTCTCTGTTTTCTTTTTGGAGGCATTCAGAGCTATGAGTTTTCCTTTTAGGACTGCTTTTAGTGTGTCCCATAAGCTTGGGTATGTTGTGGCTTCATTTTCATTAAACTCTAAAATGTCTTTAATTTATTTCTTTATTTTTTCCTTATCCAAGGTATTATTGAGTAGGTTGTATTCAGCTTCCACGTGTATGTGGGTTTCCTATTATTTATGTTGTCATTGAAGATCAGCCTTAGTCCATGGTGATCTGATAGGATGCATGGGATTATTTCAATATTTTTGAAATATCCGTTGAGGCCTGTTTCTTTACTAATTTTATGGTTAGTTTTGGAGAAGGTACCATGAGGTGCTGAGAAGAAGGTATATCCTTTTATTTTAGGATAAAATGTTCTATCGATATCTGTTAAATCCATTTGTTTCATATCTTCTGTTAGTTTCACTGTGTCTCTGTTTAATTTCTGTTTCCATGATCTGTCCATTGATGAGAGTGGAGTGTTGAACTCTCCCACCATTGTTGTATGTAGTGTTATGTGTGCATTTAGCTTTAGTAAAGTTTAGTAAAGTGTGCATTTATGTTTAGTAAAGTTTAGTAAAGTTTCTTTTATGAATGTGGAGCATAGATGTTCAGAATTGAGAGTTCATCTTGGTAGATTTTACCTTTGATGAGTATCAAATGTCTCTCCTTGACTTTTTTGATAACTTTATGTTGAAAGAAGATTTTATTTGATAGTAGAATGGCTACTCCAGCTTGTTTCTTGGGACCATTTGCTTTGAAAATTGTTTTCCACCTTTTACTCTGATGTAGTGTCTGTCTTTGTCCCTGAGGTGGGTTTCCTGTATGCAGCAAAATGCTGGGTCCTATTTAAGTATCCAGTCTGTTAGTCTATGTCTTTTAAATGGGGAATTGAGTCCACTGATATTAAGTGATAATAAGTAAAAGTAATTGCTGCTTCCTGTTATTTTTGTTGTTAGAGGTGGGATTCTGTTCTTGCAGCTATCTTCTTTTAGTTTTGTTGAAAGATTACTTTCTTATTGTTTTCTAGGGCATAGATTTTCTCCGTGTGTTGGCATTTTCTCTTTATTATTCTCTGTAGGGCTGGATTCATGGAAAGGTATTGTGTAAATTTGGTTTTTTCATGGAATACTTTGGTTTCTCCATCTATGGTAATTGAGAGTTTTGCTGGATGTAGTAGCCTGGGCTGGCATTTGTATTCTCTTAGGGTCGGTATGACATCTGCCCGGGATCTTCTGGCTTTCATCATCTTTGGTTAGAAGTTTGGTGTAATTCTGATAGGTCTGCCTTTATATGTTATTTGACCTTTTTCTCTTACTGCTTTTAATATTCTTTCTTTGTGTGTGTGTGTGTGTGTGCATTTGATATTTTGATTATTATGTTTCGGGAGGAATTTCTTTTCTGGTCCAGTCTATTTGGAGTTCTGTAGGCTTGTATGCTCATGGGCACCTCTTTCTTTAGGTTTGGGAAGTTTTCTTCTATAATTTTGTTGAGGATGTTTACTGGCCCTTTAATTTCAAAATCTTCCTTCTCATCTATACCTTTTATCCTTCAGTTTGGTCTTTCATTGAGTCCTGGATTTCCTGGATGTTTTGGGTTAGGATGTTTTTGCATTTTCTTTGATTGTTGTGTCAATGTTTTCTATGGAATCTTCTCCACCTGAGATTTTCTCTTCTTCCTCTTGTATTCTGTTGGTGATGCTTGCATCTATGTCTCCTGGTCTCTTTCCTAGGTTTTCTATTGCCAGGGTTGTCTCCCTTTGTTATTTCTTTATTGTTTCTATTTCCATTTTTAGATCATGGATGGTTTTGTTCATTTCCTTTGCCTGTTTGATTTTGTTTTCCTGTAATTATTTAAGTGATTTTTGTGTTTCCTCTTTAAGGTCTTCTACCTATATAACTGTGTTCTCCTGTAATTCTTTAAGGAATTTTTTTATGTTTCCCCTATAGGGGCTTCTACCTGTTTAGCTGTGTTCTACTGTATTTTTTTTAGGAGAGTTTTTAATGTCCTTTTTAAAATCCTCTACCAGCATCATGAGATAAGATTTTAAATTCACATCTTGTTTTTCCAGTGTGTTGGGGTATCCAGGACTTGCTGTGGTAGGAGTACTGGGTCCTGATGATGCCAAGTAGGCTTGGTTTTTGTTGTTAAGATTCTTGCATTTGCCTTTCACCATCTAGTAATCTCTGGTGTTAGATGTTCTTGCAGTCTCTGGCTGGAGCTTGTTTCTCCTTTGAGTCTGTAAGTGTGTGTCAGTACTCCTAGAAGACCAGCTCTCTCCTGGGAAGACCAGTGCACATAGGGCTGCAGAACAGCCCCACCTCGTGGGTGCAGATCTAGGTCCATAGGACCCTATCCCAGCTTCTCTCCTACTTCTGCCGTCTGTGCACTCCTGGCTGGACCCACCTTCCCTTAAATGTTCATTTCCAGGATTCTCACATTTTGAGTTTTCTTTATTAATTTCCATTCCATTTTTAGATCTTGAACAGTTTTATTCATTTCCTTACACTGTGTTTTCCTGAATTTCTTTCCCCTTAAGGACCTCTATCCTCGTTATAAGGCAGTTTTAAGGTCTTTTTTGTGCTTCAGCTTGGTATACTCAGTGCCTGCTGTGGTGGAATTGGGTTTAGATAGTCAGTGAAAAGATGTCACAACAGAGAGGTCACAACAGAGAGTCTGCTATAGCTCTGGGATTAGACTCTGGGTTTAGATCTAATGGAGCAGTATGTGGGAGAAGATCTACAGTCAGTCTATCTGCTTTCTTGGTAGGAGTGGTCTGTGGGTGAGTATGGAATGCCTGTTGGATTTGGGGGCTGAGATAAAGCAGCAAGGGGACAGGGAGGTGAAGAGGGGCAGATCTGTGGGATCCACAGGAGATGTGAGCAGAAGGCTGCACAGCAGGTGTTCTGCTGCAGAGCCAAGGATGAGACTGTGGGATTGGATCTGGGGAACAGAGGAAGAGAGGATCTGCAGGCAGACTATTAGTGTTTGTTTGTTTGTTTTTGCCAGGCAGAGTCTGAGGGTTAGCTGGGGTGTGCCTGCTATAATTTAGATTTGGGATACAGTGATGACAAGGTGGGAGAGGGAGGTTATATGCAGGAGATGATCTGTGGAGATCCTATCTCATAGGTGATGAGAATAGGGGGGCAGGAAAGGCTGCATAGGCATTCTGCTGCAGAGCTGGGGCTGGAACTGGGTCTGTGAGCAAAGAGAGAGAAGAGAGGTCTTAAGTTTATAAACCTCAGAGTCCTTTTGATTCATGAAGTATTTAGTGTTTTTAAATGGATCTAAAAGGATTTGTTTTCATGAAAAAGTTTAAGTATATCCCCAGAATGCTTTCCCTTAAGAAAACACTAAGGAAATAGTGGACGCACACAGAGGCACGTACACATGGATGTGCTTGCACATACAGACATACATATTTGCACACGCATATGCATACATACACACATGCACACATATATACGCACACACACTCAAGCTAAGGAAAACCAGAAAAAAGAGATGAATAACAAAATGCCTATAGATATATACAAATAGGTAGACATTGTGAAAGAAAAAAGAACAAAGACAAAGGTTTTAAAGCAGAGTGGAAATGAAGGAGGTGAACTGAGAGGTGAAGGTGGGGGAGAAGCCAAAAAGTAGCTAAAGTTGTCGTGACTATGAGGTTATGAAGAAGTGAGGACAGCTCTCAAATTTTCCAAGATTCTTCTTTCCTGGGCTAATGAGCAATGTGCCATGACCCATGGAAATGGGCAGTTAAAAACGTTAACTAATTTGGCCTCATCTTTTTCTACAATTAAGCAATAAACTTTGGATTAAAATTGCCTGCATATATAATGAGCAGCAATCTACCTTGATTTGCAGTCAAGTTGTAACCTAATCAAAGTGAATACTCAAATAACTAAGTAGTTGAAGTTCTGCCAATCATAGCAGTCACACCTTTGGCCAATCCAGAATAACAGTTGCCACATGTCTTAGGTATTATGACCATTAATGTGATGAAACTCTGTCACCAAAGCAAGTTGGGGAGGAAAGCATTTGTTTGGCTTATACTTCCAGATCACTGTTCATAATTGAATGAAGTTGGGACAGGAAATGAAACAGGGCAGAAACCTGGAGACAGGAGCTGATGCAGAGGCCTGGGAGAGTTGTTGCTCAGCCTGCCTTATCTTTTTCTCTTTTTTCTTTTTCTTCCCTCTCCCCTCCTCCTTCTTCCCTCTCTGTGGCCTCTCTTCCCCCAGCCTGGAACCTGCTTGCTCAAGGGTGGAGCTACCGGCTCATTCGTCCTGCCACGCCTACTGCTGGAACCTGCCTTTGCCGCCTGGAGGCACACACGTGTTCGTCCTGCTACTGGACCCTGAGTTACTTGGCGGGATATTGGGTTCCCTCCCCCTTCCTTTATAACTGAGTGTCTGAAAATAGTAAAATTGAGCTTTGATCAGGATGTTGTCTTAGCTCCATTGTTTCTTCCGCCCCGTCTAGATTCCTCTCTTTTCAGCGAACTGCCATTCTCAGTTGAACCGTTCATGTTGTGGACTGCGGGCAGGCCGCAACACCTCTCCCCTCCTCCTCCTCCTCCTCCTTCTTCTTCTTCTTCTTCCTCTTCCTCCTCCTCCCCCTCCCCCCCTCCTCCTCCTCCCCCTCCTCCTCCTCCTCCTCCTCCTTCTTCTTCTTCTTCTTCCTCTTCCTCCTCCTCCCCCTCCCCCCTCCTCCTCCTCCCCCTCCCCCCTCCTCCTCCTCCCCCTCCTCCTCCTCCTCCTCCTCCTCCTTCTTCTTCTTCTTTTAGATCTGAGGACCACTAGCCCAGGATAGAACCACCCACCATGGGCTGGGCCTTCTCCATCAATCTAATTAAGAAAATGCCTTATAGGTGTGCCTGCGGCCTGGTCTTATGTTTACATTTTCTCAATTGACATTCCCTCCTCTCAGATGACAGTAACTTATGGCAAGTTGACATAAAACTAGTCAGCACACCACATTATGACCATATAAGGTAAAAGTCAACTGCAGCCAATCAGAGTATTTCTGTATGTTGCTTTTCTTTTATTGACTATAAATAGTCTGCACCTATGGTAGGATGAGATATTATAACTCAACCTCATTAAGGAATGCTATTTAATGATCTTCTTCCTCAGCCATTCTTCAGTTTAACTCACTTCAGGTTTATCTCTAACAGAGTTAGTGTGGAGTTTAGGACAAAGGCAGTAAATAAGGTAAAGAAGCAACACTAAAAACGACAATATTCAAGCAATGAAAATCACATCTGTGTGGAACAGAGCTCAGAAGGCTGAACACATGAAACAGGGAGAGCTGATCACAATTAACCAGTGGATATCTCAATCGTCCTTCAGAATTGGCTGTGGTTGTGTGTACCACTTTAACTTCCACACTCTCAGCTGAGGGCCAGAGGGTTATGAGGTTGCAGCCAGGGTGGCTTACACAGACCCTGTCTTAAATAACAAGAATCATCGATAAAGAATCTAACTTTGTTGGGTTAGTTGTTGTTGCTACTGTTGCTTGCTTGTTTGTTTGTTTTTCTGTAACTTGGCTCAAGCTAGAGTTATTTGGGAAGATGAACTTCCATTGAGAAAATGTCCCCATCAGATTGCTTGTAGGCCAGTGTGTGGGAGGCATTTTCTTAACTAATGATGTAGCAAGAGCCAGATCCCTGGGAGTGGTGCCACACCTGGGCAGGTGGTCCGAGGTGGTATAAGAAAGCAAGCTGAGCAAACCAGAGAGAGCA
This sequence comes from Mus caroli, assembly GCF_978045245.1. Taxonomy (NCBI): domain Eukaryota; kingdom Metazoa; phylum Chordata; class Mammalia; order Rodentia; family Muridae; genus Mus; species Mus caroli. The sequence goes on along the minus strand of NW_028227265.1, from coordinate 43,468,556 downwards.
AGCAAGTACAAAATATCTCTCCAGGACCTCTGCTGTAGTTCTTGCCTCTGGATTCCTGCCTTGAATCTAGGCTCTGACTTCCCTTAATGATGGACTAAAACTGTAAGCAGAAATAAATCCTCTCCTCTCTAAACTGCTTCTGATTATGGTGTTTTATCACAGCAATAGAAAGTAAACTTAGAGCATGACTATATTTTTATAGTTCTATAATTTTATTTTATTTCTAATTTTTAAGAAGATATATTTATGGTAACCATCACATCATCAGAATTTCTACAAAGAGGCCCATCTTCAGAAGCAGGGAACCCAGGTTCTAGTTGCTGTTCCACTATTGAAAAGCCATTTGGGATTAGAGGAGAGAGGAGGATGGCTGTGTGATGTGTCTCTTGGAGACTGTTTTTGATTATTTCTAAAAAGGAAGATTGGAACCTTTCTACCTCTGGAATTCTGCAAGTCCCCAAAAGTGTGTCATTTCTGACCCATTTCTCTCATGAGAACAGTGATTTTGTTGGCTAGTCTAAAGTTAGACAATCAATGAAGGGTTTGTGGTGCACACATGTCCCTCAACATTAAGGGAGGAAACAAGAGCACCCACCCAGAGTTGGAGAGAAACCTGAGATATGCACTGGACCAGGTTTCTAAATTAATTTTTAAAAAGATGTATATAATGTGTGTGAGTGTTTTACCTACATACATGCCTGTATCACATATGTGCCTGGTATGCATGGAGGTCAGAAGAGAGCATTAGATCCCCTGAAACTGACATTAAAGATGGTTGTAAGCCAACCAAACTCATGTCTTCTGTAAGAGTAACAAGTGCTCTTACCCATTGCGCTATCTCTCTAGTTCATATCCATAATTTTAGAATAGTTATAGATAAAAGAAAAATTGTAAAGGTTGTATAGAATTCCTATGAATCCTCTTAACATCTTATAATACAACAGTGTGGTAGTTTTGTTATAAGTAATGAACCAACACTGATAAATTAATAGTAACAAAATATACATTTTATTCTTCTTTCATTAGTTTCTTCCAATGTTCTTTTCTATTTCAGAGTTTCTTCCTAGATACCACATTACATTCAGTCAACATGGCTCCTCGGGCTTCTCTTAGCTGAAGCAGTTTCTCATGGTTTCTGTGTTTTTGATGAGTTTGAAAATCATCAGATTTAGTTTGGACCACACTTTCAGAAGTTTCAGTCCATGGTCACTAAGCTTTGCTCCTGGGCCCATGTGGAGGCAGAACGTCACAGTGGATGACACATGATGGAACAAAGCAGCTCACTTCAGAGTGGACAAACAGGAGGTGGCCCAGGGGTAAGATGTATTTGTAGAGGTGACTCTTGTGTACAAAGTGTTGGAACATTCACCTGTCAATAAAAAAGCCTTGGCCAATGGCAAGATTAGAAGGCATGGCAGATTTCCCCAGACATGGAGGAGGAAGGTTGAATAAACATAAGAACCAGGTAGCCAGCTGCATGGCATGACTTAGAATCGAATAAGCGGGCAGTTAAGTTATAAACTAGTCTGGTAACAAGCCCGAGTTATTAGTCTAGTCAGTTATTCATATATAAGAAGTCTGAGAGTTGTTATTTCTGGGAACAAAGTGGTCGTGTAGAAAAACACAAGGTTACACATGAATTTAACTACATATATTCTCCCAAGTCACTCCTCTGTCAGCGACTAACTTCGTCCTGCTAGGCCTGACTTTCAGATAACTCATTCATTGATAAGCTTATCAAAGGGTTCACAATTCTTCACAATAGCATAGCAGCTGAAGGTCAGGCCTTTAGCACACAAGCCTTGTGTGGAACACTTCATATTCAAATATTAACATGGCTCTATACCTTGTAACTCTGTTGAACTCACTCTAACAATTCTGAGTGTGTGATAGTTATTTAAAGTTTTCCTCTTTTTCAGTCTGGTTGTATTTCTTTTTCTAGACTAGTTTGCCCTAGCTAGAACTTCTGGAGCAAAATTATGTAGCAAGAAAAACAAGTATTGATGTCTTGCTCCTGATCTTTGGGGAAATCTTTCAGTCTTGTATTGGTTGCCGTTTCTCATTTATTAACTCGAGGGAAGCGCCTTCTATTTCTAGTTTGCTATGAAAGGATATTGGAGTTTTGTAAAAACACTTTTCTGCATCTATTGAGCCAACCATGTGGTCTAAGCTTATTTTTATATGACACATTGCATATAGTATATTACATTGATTAATTTTCCAATGCTAAGCAAACCATGGATACCCGAGTTAATCTGACCTGGCCATGAAGGTCCCTTTGGCATTTTATTGTTTGTATGCAATTGGATTCACTTTTCTGCAGTTTACTAAGGATTTTTCTATATTTCCATTTTATTTTCTTAAGCCTTTGTTTGACTTTTGAATAAGGGTAGTAAATATTCTCTTTTGGAGGAGAGAATTTATAAAAGATTGTTGTAAATTTCCTTCTTGTTGTTATGGTTTTTATTAATTATATAAAATGACTTCATTATGATAGCTCATACATGTATATAGTATATCTCTGTAACTTTTGCCTCTCATACTCTTCCTTGTCCCTTTCCCACTCCCATTAGTCCCTTCCCTCTTCCCAGTGATCTTGTGCTCCTTCATCCCCACCTCTCTCTATGCCTGATGGCCTAATGAGTTTCATTATAGTTGTTTACCAGGATCATCAGTGAAGACTTTTTGTCAAGAGTGTAGGTGCCTTATTAGGGGCTACACCACTGAAAAATAATCTCTCACTCCCACGTCATTCAGAATTTATGGGCCCAGTCTTGTTGAGTGTAGTTTTATCTACCTTGCTTTATGCCCCTGGATGAGCAGCACTACCAGCCACCTGAGCAGGGCTCTTTAGATTCACTGATAAAACACACACATACACACTCATTAGCTTATTTTTAACATGCCTTATTGGCTCAGTGGCTGGGCATTTTCAAGTTTCCTGCAGCTAGGGAGTTCTTCCCTCCATATTCTTGGCTAAACACCTTCCAAATGTACTTTTAACTTTGATATCCAGTTACCTTCTGTGATAGCCATTGATCTTTACTGCCCAAGATGCTTCTGGGTTGCCCTTCTGTGGGCCACTTTCCTTTCCCACCTACATTTTGGAAGATTCCTCCTCCAATTCTGAGTCTGTTATTCTTTCTTCCCCAAGTATGGTGATCTCCTCTGTGTCCTACCCATACAACTCTAAGTGTCCTATCCTGTGCCCAGCCATTGGCCACTGACATCTTTATTGATAAATTAAAAACCAATTGGGCACAAGGACCTTCAGCATTTGGACACTCTGATTCAAACCATTAGCATCAGTCTCCAACACAGTCTTGTGCAGGTAATAACAGCTAATGTGAATTCAAGAGCACAACAGGGATTGCATGTCCAACATTCAGCATTCCCTGCTATACCTCTCCTTTTTTTTGCCTCTTATATTCTGTCTCTTCTTTTTTCCCATTACTTTATTTACTTTACAGACTGACCACAACCCCCTCTGTCTTCTCCTCCCAGTTCCACCCTTCCACCCTTCTCCCTTCAACCCTTCCCCATGCTCCTCAGAGAAATTTGGTGGTTCAGTCTCTGTGAGCTGCCATGGGCCCAGGTTAATTTACTCCGTAGGTCTTCTTGTGATGTCCTTGACCTCTCTGGCTCCATAAATCCTGTCCCTCACTCTGCCCTAAGACTACCTGAGCTCTGCCTATTGTTTGGCTGGTTTTTTGTTTTTGTTTTGACTTGTTTGTTTGTTTGTTTGTTTTGAGACAGGGTTTTTCTGTATAGTCCTGACATCTGTAGACCAGTCTGGCCTCAAACTCAGAAATCTGCCTGCCTCTGCCTCCCAAGTGCTGGGATTAAAGGCGTGTGCCACCACTGTCCAGCTTGTTTGGCTGTTAGTCACTTTATCTGTTTCCATTTTCTGTTGGGTGAAGCTTCTCAAGAGACAAGTATGCTAGGCTCCTGTCCAAAAGCAAAGCAGAGTATCATTAATACTGTCAGGGTTTGGCTGTCTCCCATGGGATGGGTCTCAAGTTCGGTCAGTCATTGGTTATCCATTCCTTCAATCTCTGGTTCATCTTTATCCCTAAACATCTTTTAGGCAGGTCAAAATCTGAATCAAAGGTTTTGTGAGTGGGTTGTGTTCCTTCTGTCCATTGGAAGTCCTGCCTCACTATAGAAGGTGACCATTTCAGTCTCTATATCCCCAGCTGCTAGGAGTCTTAGCTAGGGTCACTTTTATAGACTCCTGGGAGTCTCCCCCTTCCCAGAGATGTCCCCCACTGATTTCTGTTCTCTCTCTCCCAGCTCTCCCTTAACCCTGTTCTCCCCATAACTGATCCCTGCTCCTATTCCCCTCCCTACTCTGTTTCCTACCCCATTTCCCACCTACTCCCCTCCTTCAAATCCACTTCCAGTGTGTATTTTATTTCCCCTTCTGAGTGACATTCAAGAATCTTCCCTTGGGCCCTCCTTGTTATTTGCTTTTTTGGGTCTGAATTTTATGGCTAATATCCACTCATAAGTGAATACATACCATGCATGTCTTTCTGGGTCTGAATTACCTCACTCAGGATGATATTCACAAGTTCTATCCATTTACCTACAGATTTCATGATGTGTTTGTTTTTAATAGCTAAGAAGTATTCCATTGTGTAAGTACACGGCATTTTCTTTACCCATTCTTCAGCTGAGGGCCATTGAGGTTGCTTCCAGTTTCTTTCTATTATGAATAAGGCTGCTATGAACATAGTTGAGCAAATGTCCCTGTGGGATGGTGGAGCACCTTTTGGGTAAATGCCCAGGAATGGTATTGAGGGTCTTGAGGTAGAACTATTCTCAGTTTTCTGAGAAACTGCCAGACTGATTTCCCGAGTGGTTGTACAAGTTTACACTCCCACTAGCAATGAAGGGGTGTTCCCCTTGCTCAACAGCCTCACCAGTATCTGCTGTCACTTGGGTTTTTGATCTTAAGCCATTCTGACAGGTAGAAGTTGGAATCTCAGAGTTGTTTTAATTTGCATTTCCCTGATGACTCAGGAGACTGAATATGTCTTTAAGTGTGTCTCAGCCATTAGAGATTCCTCTGTTGAATCGTCTCTGTTTAGCTCTGTACCCCATTTTTAAATTGGGTTATTTTGGTTGTTGGGTTTAATTTTTTAAGTTCTTTATATACTTTGAATATTAGCCCTCTGTCAGATGTAGGGTTAATGACACCCCTTTTCCATTCTGTAGGCTGCTGTTTTGTTGTATTGATGGAATCTTTTGCCTTACAGAAAAATTTCAGTTTCATGGGGTCCCATTTATTAACTGTTGATATTGGTGCCTGAACTGTTGTTGTTCTGTTCATGAAGTTGTCTCCTGTACCAATGCAGTCAAAACTAATTCACCTACTTTCTCTTCTGTTATATTTAGTATATCCAATTATATATTGAGACCTTTGATTCAATAGACATGAGTTTCATGCAGGCTGATACGGGCCTATTTCATCTTCTACATGCAAACATCCAGCCAGCATTATTTGTTGAAGATATTTTCATTTTTCCATTGTATTGTTTTGCATTCTTTGTCAAAAATCAAGTGTCTGTAGGGGTGTGGGCTTATTTCTGGGTCTTTGATTTGATTCTGTTTATTATCCTGTCTGTTTTTATGCCAATACCATGAGGTTTTCATTACTATTGCTTTGTAGTGCATCTTGGAATGGTGATACATGCAGACATTCTTTTTTTTTTGTACAGGATTGTTTCAGTGACATTGGATTTTTATGTTTCTATATGAATTTAAGAATTGCTCTTTCAAGATATGTAAAGAATTTTGTTAGAATTTTGATGGGAATTGCATTGAATCTGTATATTGCTTTTGGTAAAATGGCCATTTTTACTGTGTTAACCCCACTGATCCATAAGCATGGGAGATCTTTCTATCTTCTGTTATCTTCTTCAATTTCTTTCTTCTAAGAGTTGATGTTCTTGTCATTTAAAAGCACACCTTAAAGTTCTAGAACAAAAAGAAGTAAACACACCCAAGAGGAGTAGATGGCAGGAAGTAATCAAACTCAGGGCTGAAATCAACAAATTAGAAACAAAGAAAGCAATAGAAAGAATCAACAAAACCAAGAGCTTGTTCTTTGAGAAAATCAACAAGAGAGACAAACCCTTAGCCAAATTCACTAAAAAGCTGAGAGACAGTATCCAAATCAACAAAATCAGAAATGAAAAGAGGGACATAATGACAGACACTGAGGAAATCCAAAAAAATAAAAAACCTGTACTTCACAAAATTGGAACATTTAAATGAAATGGATGATTGTCTTGTTAGATACCATTTACCAAAGTTAAATCAAGATCAGGCAAATGATTTAAGTAGTCCTATATGCCCTAAGGGGAAAGAAGCAGTCATTAAAAGTCTCCCAACAACAACAACAAAACAAAAACCCAAACAAACAAACAAACAAAATCCCCAATACTCCTCAAACTGTTCCACAAAATAGAAACAGAAGGAATATTGGCAAACTCATCCTATGAGGTCACAGTTACTCTGGTACCTAAACCACACAAAGACTCAAAAAAAGAAGGAATTCAGCCTCTTCCGGCCTGACTAGCACCGGGGTAGCTAGAGCGCAGGGTCGGCTGACACTCGCCAACTACCCACAACACCCCCCACAGGATCTTAACACTTCTGGTGAGTGGAACACAGCTTCTGCTCCAATCCAATTGTGCGCGGGACCTGAGACTGCATTAGTTAGGGAAGCAGAAAACCGGCCTGAGTAGGGCCACAGGCCTCTTCCGGCCTGACCAGCACTGGGGTAGCTAGAGCGCAGGGTTGGCTGACACCCGCCAGCTACCCACGACCCCCGCCACAGGATTTTGAGACTTCTGGTGAGTGGAACACAGTTTCTGCTCCAGTCCAATCACGCGGGACCTGAGACTGCTTTGGTTGGGGAGGCAGAAATCCGGCCTGAGTAGGGCCACAAGCCTCTTCCGGTCAGAAGAGCACCGGGGTAGCTAGGGCGCAGGGTTGGCTGACACTCGCCAGCTACCCACAACACCTGCCACAGGATCTTAAGGTGAGTGGAACACAGCTTCTGCTCCAATCCAATTGTGCGCGGGACCTGAGACTGCATTAGTTAGGGAAGCAGAAAACCGGCCTGAGTAGGGCCACGGGCCTCTTCCAGTCTGACCAGCATCGGGGTAGCTAGAGCACAGGGTCGGCTGACACCCGCCAGCTACCCACGATACCCGCCACAGGATTTTGAGACTTCAGGTGAGTGGAACACAGAGTCTGCTCCAATCTTTAAACAGTGACAACGATAACAACTAACCCCAGAGATTACCAGATGGCGAAAGGTAAACGTAATAATCTTACTAACAGAAACCAAGACCACTCATCATCATCAGAACCCAGCACTCCCACTTCGCCCAGTCCAGGGCACCCCAACACACCGGAAAAGCTAGACACAGATCTAAAAGCATATCTCATGATGATGGTAGAGGACATCAAGAAGGACTTTAATAACTCACTTAAAGAATTACAGGAGAACATGGCTAAAGAGTTACAAGTCCTTAAAGAAAAACAGGATAACACAATCAAACAGGTAGAAGTCCTTAAAGAAAAACAGGATAACACAATCAAACAGGTAGAAGTCCTTAAAGAAAAACAGGATAACACAATCAAACAGGTAGAAGTCCTTAAAGAAAAACAGGAAAACACATCCAAACAGATGATGGAAATGAACAAAACCATACTAGACCTAAAAAGGGAAGTAGACACAATAAAGAAAACCCAAAATGAGGCAACACTGGAGATAGAAACCCTAGGAAAGAAATCTGGAACCATAGATACGAGCATCAGCAACAGAATACAAGAGATGGAAGAGAGAATCTCAGGTGCAGAAGATTCCATAGAGAACATCGGCACAACAATCAAGGAAAATGTAAAACGCAAAAAGATCCTAACTCAAAACATCCAAGAAATACAGGACACAATGAGAAGACCAAACCTACGGATAATAGGAGTGGATGAGAATGAAAATTTTCAACTCAAATGACCAGCAAACATCTTCAACAAAATTATAAAAGAAAACTTCCCAAATCTAAAGAAAGAGATGCCCATGAACATACAAGAAGCCTACAGAACTCCAAATAGACTGGACCAGAAGAGAAATACCACCCGACACATAATAATCAGAACAACAAATGCACTAAATAAAGATAGAATACTAAAAGCAGTAAGAGAAAAAGGCCAAGTAACATATAAAGGCAAGCCTATCAGAATTACACCAGATTTTTCACCAGAGACTATGAAAGCCAGAAGATCCTGGACAGATGTTATACAGACACTAAAAGAACACAAATTCCAGCCCAGGCTACTATACCCAGCCAAACTCTCAATTAACATAGATGGAGAAACCAAAGTATTCCACAACAAAATCAAATTCACACATTATCTCTCCACGAATCCAGCCCTTCAAAGGATAATAACAGGAAAAAAACCAATACAAGGACGGGAACCACACCCTAGAAACAACAAGAAGGTAATCCCTCAACAAACCTAAAAGAAGACAGCCACAAGAACAGAATGCCAACTTTAACAACAAAAATAACAGGAAACAACAATTACTTTTCCTTAATATCTTTTAATATCAATGAACTCAACTCCCCGATAAAAAGACATAGACTAACAAACTGGCTACACAAACAAAACCCAACATTTTGCTGCTTACAGGAAACTCATCTCAGAGAAAAGATAGACACTACCTCAGAATGAAAGGCTGGAAAACAATTTTCCAAGCAAATGGTATGAAGAAACAAGCTGGAGTAGCCATTCTAATATCTGATAAGATTGACTTCCAACCCAAAGTCATTAAAAAAGACAGGGAGGGACACTTCATACTCATCAAAGGTAAAATCCTCCAAGAGGAACTATCAATCCTGAATATCTATGCTCCAAATACAAAGGCAGCCACATTCATTAAAGAAACTTTAGTAAATCTCAAAGCACACATTGCACCTCATACAATAATAGTGGGAGACTTTAACATACCACTTTCACCAATGGACAGATCATGGAAACAGAAACTTGGAACTAAAACTAAACAGAAACTAAACAGGGACACAGTGAAACTAACAGAAATTATGAATCAAATGGATCTGGCAGATATCTACAGAACATTCTATCCTAAAACAAAAGGATATACCTTCTTCTCAGCACCTCATGGTACCTTCTCCAAAATTGACCACATAATTGGTCACAAAACAGGCCTCAACAGATACAAAAATATTGAAATTGTCCCATGCATCCTATCAGATCACCATGGACTAAGGCTGATCTTCAATAACAAAATAAATAATAGAAAGCCAACCTTCACGTGGAAACTGAACAACACTCTTCTCAATGGTAGCTTGGTCAAGGAAGGAATAAAGAAAGAAATTAAGGACTTTTTAGAGTTCAATGAAAATGAAGCCACAACATACCCAAACTTATGGGACGCAATGAAAGCATTTCTAAGAGGAAAACTCATAGCTCTGAGTGCCTACAAAAAGAAAGTAGAGAGAGCACACATTAGCAGCTTGACAACACACCTAAAAGCACTAGAACAAAAGGAATCAAATTCACCCAAGAGGAGTAGACGGCAGGAAATAATCAAACTCAGGGGTGAAATCAACCAAGTGGAAACAAGAAAAACTATTCAAAGAATCAACCAATCAAGGAGCTGGTTCTTTGAGAAAATCAACAAGATAGATAAACCCTTAGCCAGACTCACTAGAGGGCACAGGGAAAGCATCCTAATTAACAAAATCAGAAATGAAAAAGGAGACATAACAACAGATCCTGAAGACATCCAAAACACCATCAGATCCTTCTACCAAAGGCTGTACTCAAAACACTGGAGAACCTGGATGAAATGGAGAAGTTCCTAGACAGATACCAGGTACCAAAGTTGAATAAAGATCAGGTTAAAGATCTAAACAGCCCTATATCCCCCAAAGAAATAGAAGCTGTCATTAATAGTCTCCCAACCAAAAAAAGCCCAGGACCAGATGGGTTTAGTGCAGAGTTCTATCAGACCTTCAAAGAAGATCTAATCCCAGTTCTTCACAAACTATTCCACAAAATAGAAACAGAAGGTACTCTACCCAACTCATTCTATGAAGCCACAATTACTCTGATACCTAAACCACAAAAAGACCCAACAAAGATAGAAAACTTCAGACCAATATCCCTTATGAATATTGATGCAAAAATACTCAATAAAGTTCTTGCTAACCGAATCCAAGAACACATCAAAACAATCATCCATCCTGACCAAGTAGGTTTCATCCCAGGGATGCAGGGATGGTTCAATATATGGAAATCCATCAATGTAATCCAGTATATAAACAAACTCAAAGACAAAAACCACATGGTCATCTCGTTAGATGCGGAAAAAGCATTTGACAAGATCCAACACCCATTCATGATAAAAGTCTTGGAAAGATCAGGAATTCAAGGCCCATACCTAAAGATGATAAAAGCAATCTACAGCAAACCAGTAGCCAACATCAAAGTAAATGGTGAGAAGCTTGAAGCAATCCCTCTAAAATCAGGGACTAGACAATGCTGTCCACTTTCTCCATACCTATTCAACATTGTACTTGAAGTCCTAGCCAGAGCAATTCGACAACAAAAGGAGATCAAAGGGATACAAATTGGAAAAGATGAAGTCAAATATCACTTTTTGCAGATGATATGATAGTATACATGAGTGACCCTAAAAATTCCACCAGAGAACTCCTAAACCTGATAAACAACTTCGGTGAAGTAGCTGGATATAAAATTAACTCAAACAAATCAATGGCCTTTCTCTACACAAAGAATAAACAGGCTGAGAAAGAAATTAGGGAAACAACACCCTTCTCAATAGTCACAAATAATATAAAATATCTTGGCGTGACTCTAACTAAGGAAGTGAAAGATCTGTATAATAAAAACTTCAAGTCTCTGAAGAAAGAAATTATAGAAGATCTCAGAAGATGGAAAGATCTCCCATGCTCATGGATTGGCAGGATCAACATTGTAAAAATGGCTATCTTGCCAAAAGCAATCTACAGATTCAATGCAATCCCCATCAAAATTCCAACTCAATTCTTCAACGAATTAGAAAGTGCAATCTGCAAATTCATCTGGAATAACAAAAAACCTAGGATAGCAAAAACTCTTCTCAAGGATAAAAGAACCTCTGGTGGAATCACCATGCCGGACCTAAAGCTTTACTACAGAGCAATTGTGATAAATTCTGCGTGGTACTTGTATAGGGACAGACAAATAGACCAATGGAATAGAATTGAAGACCCAGAAATGAACCCACAAACCTACGGTCACTTGATCTTCGACAAGGGAGCTAAAAACATCCAGTGCAAGAAAGACAGCATTTTCAACAAATGGTGCTGGCACAACTGGTTGTTAACATGTAGAAGAATGCGAATCGATCCATTCCTATCTCCTTGTACTAAGGTCAAGTCTAAGTGGATCAAGGAACTTCACATAAAACCAGAGACACTGAAACTTATAGAGGAGAAAGTGGGGAAAAGCCTTGAAGATATGGGCACAGGGGAAAAATTCCTGAATAGAACAGTAATGGCTTGCGCTGTAAGATCGAGAATTGACAAGTGGGACCTCATGAAACTACAAAGCTTCTGCAAGGCAAAAGACACCATCAATAAGACAAAAAAAACACCAGCAGATTGGGAAAGGATCTTCACCTATCCTAAATCAGATAGGGGACTAATATCCAATATATATAAAGAACTCAAGAAGGTGGACTCCAGAAAGTCAAATAACCCCATTAAAAAATGGGGCTCAGAACTGAACAAAGAATTCTCACCTGAGGAATACCGAATGGCAGAGAAACACCTGAAAAAATGTTCAACATCCTTAATCATCAGGGAAATGCAAATCAAAACAACCCTGAGATTCCACCTCACACCAGTCAGAATGGCTAAGATCAAAAATTCAGGTGACAGCAGATGCTGGCGAGGATGTGGAGAAAGAGGAACACTCCTCCATTGTTGGTGGGATTGCAAGCTTGTACAACCACTCTGGAAATCAGTCTGGCATTTCCTTAGAAAATTGGACATAGTACTACCGGAGGATCCAGCAATACCTCTTCTAGACATATATCCAGAAGATGTCCCAACCGGTAAGAAGGACACATGCTCCACTATGTTCATAGCAGCCCTATTTATAATAGCCAGAAGCTGGAAAGAACCCAGATGTCCCTCAACAGAGGAATGGATACAGAAATTATGGTACATTTACACAATGGAGTACTACTCAGCTATTAAAAAGAATGAATTTATGAAATTCCTAGCCAAATGGATGGACCTGGAGGGCATCATCTTGAGTGAGGTAACAGAATCACAAAGGAACTCACACAATATGTATTCACTGATAAGTGGATATTAGCCCAAAACTTAGGATACCCAAGATATAAGATACAATTTGCTAAACGCATGAAACTCAAGAAGAATGAAGACCAAAGTGTGGACACTGTGCTCCTTCTTAGAATTAGGAACAAATCACCCATGGAAGGGGTTACAGAGACAAAGTTTCGAGCTGTGATGAAAGGATGTACCATCTAGAGACTGCCGTATCCAGGGATCCATCCCATAATCAGCTTCTAAACGCTGACACCATTGCATACACTAGCAAGATTTTGCTGAAAGGACCCAAATATAGCTGTCTCTTGTGAGACGATGCCGGGGCCTAGCAAACACAGGAGTGGATGCTCACAGTAGCTATTGGATGTATCACAGGGCTCCCAATGGAGAAGCTAGAGAAAGTACCCAAGGAGCTAAAAGGATCTGCAACCCTATAGTTGGAACAATATGATGAACTAACCAGAACCCTGGAGCTCTTGTCTCTAGCTGCATATGTATCGAAAGATGGCCTAGTTGGCCATCACTGGAAAGAGAGGCACATTGGACTTGCAAACTTTATATGCCCCAATATAGGGGAATGCCAGGGCCAAAAGAATGGGAATGGGTGGGTAGGGAAGTGGGGGGCGCTATGGGGGACTTTTGGGATAGCATTGGAAATGTAATTGAGGAAAATATGTAATAAAAAATATTAAAAATTTAAAAAAAAGAAGGAATTCAGACCAACTTCCCTTATGAATATTGATGCAAAAATAGTAAAATACTCACAAACCAAATCTAAGAACACATCAAAAGACATCATCTACCACGATCAAGTAGGCTTTATCCCAGAGATTTAGAGATAGTTTAATATGCAAAAATTCATCAATGTAATCTACCATATAAAAAAAACTGAAATAGAAAAACCACACAATCATCTCATTAAATGCTGAAAAAGCCTTTGACAAAATCCAACACCCCTTCATGTTAAAAGTTTTGGAGAGATTAGGGATACAATGTGCACACTCAAACACAATAGAAGCATAAGCACAATACAGCAAGTCAATACCCAACATCAAATTAAGTGGAGAGAAACGTAAAGCAATTCTGCTAAAATGAGGGACAAGACAAGGCTGCTCACTCTTTCCATATCTATTCAAGTATTTGAAGTTCTAGCTAGAGTAATAAGACAACTAAAGGAGATCAAGGGAATTCAAATTGGAAAGGAAGAAGTCAAAGCATCATTGTTCACAGATGATATGATAGTATACATAAGTGACCCCCAAAATTCTACCAAAGAACTCTTATAGCTTATATTCTGTCCCTTCTTTCATTAAAATTCATGGTGTTTGGAGGGGTAGTAGAGAGGTCTCATTCATGACTGAGCATTTATGTGTTTAGTAGACAATAACAACTCTATTTGATTGTCTCTTTCTCATCCTCCTTAACACTATTTGATTTTCTCTCTCCCTGTCCCTGTCCCTGTCCCTCTCCCTTTCCCTCTTCCTCTCCCCCCCCCCATGATTTTGATTTATAACTTAAACGTTTTCTTATAGGTCTATTCAAAGTTTTCCTCTCTTCTTTGGTAGTTTAGATCTTTATGGAAATTTGTTCACACATTATGTAATAATGTGTTGTGTGTACTGTTTATAGCTTCTTTTACAAATCTTTCTTTTTTCCTTTCAATTATCTTTTTAACTTCCTTTTTTATTAGTTAGAATTCTTTCTTTTTCTTGATCAAGCTAACTGAAAGTTTTCAATTTTGTTTATCTTTTCAAAAAATTAACTTTTACTTTAATTGATTATTTTTTAAATGATCAAAAAGATCCTTTATTTAATGTAGACAGACTATTAAGTCATCAAAATAATTTATAATAGTTAAATGCCTCTTAAATATACATGATATCTTCTGAAGCTAAAAGTAATATGCACTCAACCAGTTTTTAAAATCTATTTGGAACATTAAGCATGATAGAAGTAGAAAAAAAATCTCTTATGAAGTCCTCTATGAAAGGAAATTGTGACAAGTTCCTGATTAGACAGAAACAATTCCATCTCCAAGGGAGAATACGAAAAATATAAATATGAATACAAATGCCTACTTCCTGGGTTTATACTCTGTAGACCCAGCTCTTTAGAATTATTTTCTGTTTTCCCTGGATAAACAAGAATCCCTTAACAGCAGCTCAGAAATATCCCAAATTCCAGTGATGCTTCTGAGATGGTCACCCTCCACCAAGGTTCTTGTCTGTTGCAGTCAGCAACATCCTTCTTAAAGCACCTTGATTTATGGCAGGCGTGACAAAACCAGGTGAATTATGTTGTCTCCAGTCAGGGCCCACCTTTAACCTTCTAGGCGCCACTGTTGAGAGGAGGAGCCATCGCAGATCGCCATGCCAACGTAGCCCTTCTGATCCATCAGGTCCATAACTCTCAGGCACTGCCCAACGGACACTTGGTACAGCGGGTTGTTCTTCCCAAAGGTCCACTGCTGGGATCCTCCTGACCATGGCACTTCCTGAGTCGGGGTGGATCCGATGAGCGAGTTTCTGACATGTCAAGGCAAAGGAGGTTGTTTAAAATCAATTCATGGTCTTCATTATAAATCCAAACCTGAGTTGGGTCTCCGTAGTCACAGGCCTTAAGCAGCACTAGGCCTCCTTTCTGGCTGGAGTGGCCCTGGGCCACCAGGCATTTGTTGGTCTGCAAGTGGTAGAGCCTTCCACACAGCAGAACTCTGGGGCGCTTGGGTCCTCTGTTGATGAAAACGGATTGCTGAGGTTTGGCATTCGGGCCAGGTATCTACATCTCAGGGTAAATATTATCCAAATACCACTTGAATGATTGACAGCCCAGTTTCTTCCTCAAGTCAACACACTCACTGATATTCCCAAAGCTTTTGTTCTTCAAATCAGGTCTTAAGGAAAAATACTGCTCCTTGTACTCATCTATCCAGACATGTGCCAGTCTCAGGGAGTTGAGTGTCATGGTGTCCTGGCCTTCCGGAGATCCATATGGTCGCCTTTTTTGGAAAATATATCCTACTCTTGAGCAAGGGAGGATGAAGAGCTTGCTGCCACACATCCAGATCCGAAATGAGATTTCCAGATTTTCTCCTCCCCAGATATCCATGCCACTGTCATACTGTCCAAGATCATTGAAATACTGTCTGTTCATGGCAAACAAGCCTCCAGCCATTGTAGGTGACCTTATTGGGGCCGTGGCGCCGTCAGGACCTCCCAGCTCAGATACAGGAACTAGATCCCACTTGAAGTGCAGCCCCCAGTTGAAACCTCCCCGAACTACTGGGGATGAGCTGTAAGCAAGTGTGTCCACACTGATGATGTCAATTACAGGGCATACCACTGTGTGTGGTTCCTCAAGGATAATGGCCAGCAGGGGCTGTAACCACATCACATTCACTTCACAGTGGCTGTCCAGGAACACCAGGACTTCTCCTGTAGCGTGGGCTGCTCCGATCATTCGTCCTCGGATCATCTCTGTGGTATCCCAAGCGGTTACTAATAAGCATATTAAAGGCGTGCTTCTGGTAGCCCCGGTCTCTCAATTCCTGATCACATTCATTGAACATCATACCTAGTTCAGAGGAAAAATTTGAGAGACCTTTATCTGGATCTTCAATGTGATTATTCATCAAATGGTCGATTCTGTTTGCTTTGAACTGTGGATCTAATACTTGACCTGGGCCTCGAGTGAAACATGGGTAGAATTTTTTGGGAAATGGCCCGTGGGGTCCAGACCCCTTGATGGGCACATTCCTAAGAGGCTGAGTCACTTCACTGAAGTTAAAATAAATGTAAAGCAGAACTGTCCGGGTAGCAGATGTAAAAAGGTACTCATAACAGAAATATCGAACTGTGATGCTGAAAGAGGAAAATTACTGAACTCTTCCTGAACTCTTCAACTCAAAAGTCCTCTTACCCCTCCCATCTGGAGATTGTTCCCGGAACACTCCTGAACTTCTCACCCCAGAGTACATTCCTGAACTCTTCACCCCAGAGTCCGACCCCCTCCCAAATGAAAACTGTTCCAAGAACATTTTTTAGATAAGGGTCTCCTGGAACAAACCCAGTCCAACCCCTCCCAACTGAGGACTGTGCCAGGAACATTTTTGAGATAAGGGTTTGAACAAACCTCAAAATGTTCCAATAAATCAAGTACATTGCCAAAATATAGGACACGACCCCTTGGTTACGTAAAGCCACTTGGAAAGTCCCTTGGAATAACCCTTGGCAGAACCCCTTAGTGACACAAATTTGTACTTTCCCTGCCCTGCTCCCCCCTTGCCTTTCTCCTATAAAAGCCTGTAAAAAATTTGGGCCGGTTGTCGATTCTCCTCTGCACCTTGCTTGGTGTATGAGTTTCGACCCCAGAGCTCTGGTTCATGTGCTTGCTTGTTGCTGCTGTATTAAATCTTCCTTCCTATATTCAGAGTTCGGTCTCAGTGTCTTCTTGGGTTCGCGGCTGTCCCGAGACTTGAGTGAGGGTTCCCTCCGGGGGTCTTTCATTTGGGGGCTCGTCCGGGATTTGTGCGACCACCCAGAAGTCCTAGACCCACTTGAAGGTAAGATTTTCTGTCCTGTTTTGGTCTAGTGTCTGTGTTCAGTTTCTGGAGGCCAGGAAGGTCTCGATCTGTCTGTGGGCCTTGGAGAGGCCGTCTGAATCTGTATCTGGTGCGATCGCAGTTTCGGTTTTGCGTGACGCTCTGTGCTCAGTACGAGTACCTGAGACCGTGCTCCGGGAGAGAGCGCGGGGTAAATAGGGATAGACGTGTCCGGTGTCCACCGTCTGCTCGCCCTGGGAGACGCCCCAGGAGGAACAGGGGAGGACCGGGGACGCCTGGTGGACCCCTCTGAAGGCCAAGAGACCATCACTTTGGTGGAAGGTCTAAATCGGCCGGCCTTGGAGAGGCCATCTGACTCTGTAAGTTGCCTGTGGTCGACGCGAAGTCGCCGCCGTTTTTGGTTTCTTTTTTGTCTCAGTCTCGTGTCTGCTCTTGTTGTGTCTGCTATTATTCTAAAAATGGGACAATCTCAATCTGCCTCCTCTCCCTTGTCTCTAACTCTAGAGCATTGGGGAGAGGTGAGAGTCAGGGCTCACAACCAGTCGGTGGAGGTTAGAAAAGGTCCTTGGCGGACCTTCTGCACCTCCGAGTGGCCGACATTTAGAGTGGGCTGGCCACCGGAGGGTGCTTTTGACTTGTCTCTAGTCACCGCCGTCAGGCAAATTGTTTTCCAGGAAGAAGGAGGTCACCCTGATCAGATCCCCTACATTGTGACTTGGCAAAATCTTGTTCAGTTCCCACCTCCGTGGGTCAAGCCTTGGATTCCAAATTCTTCGAAACTGACGGTCGCGGTTGTCCAGTCCGATGCAGCCGAAAAATCCAGTCCTTCAGCACCCCCCAAGATTTATCCAGAGGTTGACGACCTCCTCTGGATGGACTCCCAACCTCCTCCTTACCCCCTGCCCCAGCAGCCGCCAGCGGCTGCCCCGCCACAGGGACCAATAGCGAGAGGGGCTCAGGGACCAGCGGGGGGGGGGACTAGGAGCCGCCGAGGCCGAAGCCCTGGGGAGGAAGGGGGGCCGGATTCAACAGTCGCCTTGCCACTTAGAGCACATGTGGGAGGGCCAGCGCCAGGACCTAATGATCTCATTCCTTTGCAGTACTGGCCTTTTTCCTCTTCTGATCTATATAATTGGAAAACTAACCACTCTCCTTTCTCAGAAAACCCCTCTGGGCTTATTGGGCTCCTTGAATCACTTATGTTCTCTCATCAACCCACTTGAGATGATTGTCAGCAGCTTTTGCAGGTCCTCTTCACCACGGAGGAGAGAGAAAGGATCCTGCTGGAAGCCAGGAAAAATGTCCTGGGACAAGATGGGACCCCCACTAATCTCCCCAATCTTATAAATGAAACCTTCCCCTTGACTCGTCCTAATTGGGACTACAACACTGCGGAAGGTAGGGAGCGTCTCACGGTCTACCGCCGGACTCTAGTGGCGGGGCTCAAAGGGGCCGCACGGCGACCTACTAATTTGGCCAAGGTAAGAGAGGTCCTTCAGGGTCCAGTGGAGCCGCCCTCTGTTTTCTTAGAACGACTAATGGAGGCTTACAGGAGATATACACCGTTTGATCCCTCTTCAGAGGGTCAAAAAGCAGCCGTGGCTATGGCTTTCATTGGTCAGTCTGCCTCTGATATCAAGAAAAGGTTACAGAGACTAGAGGGGCTCCAAGATTATACCTTACAGGATTTAGTGAGAGAAGCTGAGAGAGTGTATCACAAGAGGGAGACAGAGGAAGAAAAACAAGAGAGAGAAAAGAGAGAGCTCGAAGCGAGAGAAAATCGGCGTGATCGCCGCCAAGAGAGAAACTTAACTAAGATTTTGGCCATAGTAGTAGGTGCAAAAAAGGCAGAAAAAAAAACAGTCAGGGTACTTGGGCAACAGGGCTAGAAGACCTCCAGGAGAACAGAAACCTCCACTTGAAAGAGACCAGTGTGCATACTGTAAAGAGAAAGGACATTGGGCCAGAAATTGCCCCAAAAGGAAGCCAAGAGAACCCAAGGTGTTGGCTATGAAGGAAGACTAGGGAAGTCGGGGCTTGGACCCCCTCCCTGAGCCTAGGGTAACACTTTCTGTGGAGGGGACTCCTGTTAATTTTTTAATAGACACAGGAGCAGAACATTCAGTCTTGACTAAACCATTAGGACAATTAAGAAGTAAGAAGACTATGGTAATAGGAGCTACTGGCAGTAAATTTTACCCCTGGACTACTAAGAGAGTTTTGGAAATAGGAAAAAATCAAGTAACTCACTCTTTTCTTGTGATTCCTGAGTGCCCTGCGCCCCTTCTGGGACAAGACTTGTTGACCAAACTTAAAGCTCAAGTCCAGTTCACCTCAAAGGAACCAGAAGTTACCTGGGGAGAGACCCCTATAGCGTGTTTGGTTTTAAATTTAGAAGAAGAGTATCGCCTCCATGAGCAGGGTCCCAAACAATTGCCAGACCCTGAATGGCTATCCGCTTTTTCTGGAGTCTGGGCTGAACAGGCAGGGATGGGACTAGCTAAACAAGTACCACCGGTCGTGGTAGAGTTAAAAGCTGATGCCTCCCCAGTCTCGGTCAGACAGTACCCTATGAGTAAGGAAGCTAAAGAAGGCATCCGGCCACATATTCAGAGACTGATAGAGCAAGGAATTCTAGTGCCTTGCCAATCCCCTTGGAACACTCCTCTCCTGCCAGTACGGAAGCCTGAGACTAATGATTATCGACCAGTGCAAGATTTAAGAGAAGTTAACAAGAGGGTGCAGGACATTCACCCTACTGTTCCAAATCCTTACAACCTACTAAGTTCCCTCCCGCCAGAGCGGACTTGGTACACTGTTCTAGACTTAAAAGATGCTTTTTTCTGCCTTCGATTGCACCCTAATAGCCAGCCACTGTTTGCTTTTGAGTGGAGGGACCCAGAAGGAGGACACACGGGCCAGCTAACCTGGACAAGGTTGCCCCAAGGATTCAAGAACTCTCCTACTCTTTTTGATAAAGCCCTCCACCGTGACCTTGCGCCTTTTAGAGTGCAGAACCCTCAGATTTCTCTCTTACAGTATGTAGATGACTTACTGGTGGCAGCCTCAACCCAGGAACTGTGCCTTGAAAGAACCAAGAAGCTCCTGAATGAACTGGGTGAGTTGGGGTACCGGGTATCGGCCAAGAAAGCTCAGTTATGTTGTACCGAGGTGACCTACCTAGGATACACCCTCCGAGACGGAAAGCGGTGGCTCACCGAGGCCAGAAAAAAGACTGTGATGCTGATCCCAACCCCCACCACCCCGTGCCAAGTACGTGAGTTTCTGGGGACGGCGGGCTTTTGCAGACTCTGGATACCAGGGTTCGCGACACTGGCGGCCCCTCTATATCCACTTACTAAAGAAAAAGTCCCATTCACCTGGACTGAGGAACACCAAAAAGCCTTTGACAGCATAAAGGCAGCCCTGCTTGCAGCCCCCGCTCTGGCCTTGCCAGATCTGACTAAGCCTTTTACCTTATATGTTGATGAGCGGGCTGGAGTAGCCCGCGGGGTTTTGACTCAGACTCTGGGGCCCTGGAAGCGGCCAGTGGCCTACCTATCTAAAAAGCTTGACCCAGTCGCCAGCGGTTGGCCCTCCTGCCTGAAAGCCATTGCTGCAGTAACCCTGCTTGTTAAAGACGCTGACAAGCTTACCCTGGGTCAGCATGTGACTATAATCGCTCCCCATGCTCTGGAAAGTATTGTACGACAGCCCCCTGACTGGTAGATGACTAATGCCCGGATGACCCACTACCAGAGTTTGTTGCTGAATGATCGAGTAACTTTTGCTCCACCTGCCATCCTCAATCCTGCCACCCTCCTCCCCTTGACGGATGACTCCACTCCTGTACATCAATGTGCTGATGTCCTGGCTGAAGAAACTGGAACGAAGAGGGATCTGACTGATCAGCCTTGGCCAGGTGTGCCTGCCTGGTACACAGATGGCAGCAGCTTTGTGGTAGAGGGAAAAAGAAGAGCAGGAGCGGCGGTGGTGGATGGAAAACAGGTAATTTGGGCGAGTGGTCTTCCAGAAGGAACTTCGGCTCAGAAGGCTGAACTCCTGGCACTAACCCAAGCCCTGCAGTTGGCTGAAGGTAAGGCGATCAACATTTACACTGACAGCCGCTATGCTTTCGCTATAGCCCATATCCATGGAGCCATCTACCGACAGAGGGGGCTACTTACCTCAGCAGGTAGAGACATTAAAAACAAAGAAGAAATTTTGGCCCTCCTAGAGGCTATACATATGCCAAAGAAAGTGGCTATTATCCATTGTCCAGGCCACCAAAAAGGACAGGATCCTGTGGCCCGAGGAAACCAGATGGCTGATGTAGCAGCAAGGCAGGCAGCTCAAGGAGTAACAATAATGGTAGAAAAAGGCAGGCCCCTGCCAGAGCCCTCACCAGCAACCAGTCCTAATTATACTTACTCTGAAGAAGATTTTAAACTATTGGATTCTATGGTTTGTCGCAAACAAGCGCAGGAATTCAATTTTAGAGGGCTAGCACGGACTGTAGATGGGCGTATTATTTTACCTACAAAAGAAGGAAGAGACTATGTCCAAAAATTACATCAACTGACTCATCTGGGATCTGATAAACTCCTACAGCTGATCAAGGGTTCAGATTATTATATTTTGAAACTTAACTCGGTAGTACAACAGGTGATTGACTCCTGTCAGGCTTGTGCTCTCACCAATGCTGCCCGACCTTACAAAGAACAAGGAAAGAGACAACGAGGAGATCGCCCCGGAGTTTACTGGGAAGTGGACTTCACTGAAATTAAACCAGGAATGTATGGCAACAAGTACCTGCTGGTGTTTATAGACACTTTCTCTGGATGGGTAGAGGCTTTTCCCACTAGGTCTGAAACTGCTCAGGTGGTGACCAAGAAGATCCTTGAAGAAATCCTACCCAGGTTTGGGATCCCCAAGGTAATTGGCTCAGACAACGGGCCCGCATTTGTTGCCCAGGTAAGTCAGGGATTGGCCTCACAATTGGGGACTGATTGAAAGTTACATTGTGCTTATAGACCCCAAAGCTCAGGACAGGTAGAAAAAATGAATAGGACTCTAAAAGAGACCCTAACTAAATTAGCTATTGAGACCGGCGGTAAAGACTGGGTGACCCTCCTTCCCTTTGCGCTTCTCAGAGTCCGAAACACACCTGGACATTTCGGTCTTACTCCTTATAAAATTCTACATGGGGGACCGCCCCCCTTGACCGAGTCTGGCGGGATATTGGATCCCTGTGTTGACTCTTCCTCACCCTCTGCTCTGTTTACCCATTTAAAGGCCTTAGAAGTTGTCAGAACACAGATCTGGGACCGGATCAAAGAAGCTTATGCACCGGGGACTACAGCAGTGCCCCACGGGTTCCAGGTTGGAGATTCGGTCCTTGTCAGACGACATCGCGCTGGCACTCTTGAGCCTCGGTGGAAAGGACCATATCTGGTGCTGTTAACAACTCCCACAGCAGTAAAGGTAGACGGAGTCGCCGCCTGGATCCACGCCTCCCACGTCAAGAAGGCTCCTAGCCAGGGAAGAGGCAACCATGAAGACAACTGGACGGTGGCAACTACTGACAATCCTCTTAAACTTCGCTTGTGTCGCGGGTGCCACCCTAAACCTAGGGAACCACAACCCTCATGCCCCAATTCAACAGTCTTGGGAAGTGCTTAATGAGGAGGGAAACATTGTATGGGCAATTACTGCAGTCCTTCCCCCTTAGACTTGGTGGCCTGATCTCACACCTGACATCTGTAGGTTGGCAGCAGGATCTCCCAATTGGGACCTCCCCGATCATACTGATCTTGTTAAACCACCCCCTGAACAGCGGTGTGTTCCGAATGGGATAGGGAACTCCATGGGATGTTCGGGGCAGTTCTACCGAGCTAATCTTAGAGCTGCACAATTTTATGTTTGCCCCAGTCAGGGTCGGAGCGGAAGGCTTCAACAAGAATGTGGAGGGGCATCAGATTACTTTTGTGGTAAATGGACATGTGAAACGACAGGGGAAGCCTACTGGAAGCCTTCCTCTGACTGGGACCTAATCACGGTAAAACGAGGTAGTGGCTATGACAAGACAAACCAAGGGGAAAGAAACCCCTATAAATATCCAGAGAATGGGTGCGCTTTTAAAAACAGCCCCCCAGGACCATGCAAAGGTAAATACTGCAACCCCCTACTTATAAGATTCACCGAAAAAGGGAAACAACATCGTTTGAGTTGGCTAAAAGGAAATAAGTGGGGTTGGCGAGTATATATTACACCAAGAGACCCTGGGTTCATTTTTACAATCAGACTGACAGTAAAAGAACTGACAGTAACACCTATAGGGCCCAACAAAGTCCTTACAGAACAGGGCCCCCCAGTCGTACCGGCTCCCCCAAAAGTCTCGGCCGTACCAGCTCCACCAACTCCACAGCTCAACACAGTGGGACCCTACCTGGGGATTAATACTCCCCTCATAAAGCCTACCTTAGTTTCCCCACCGCCCCTAGACACAGAGAGACGTCTGGTCAGTCTAGTCCAAGGAGCTTTTTTAGTTTTAAATAGGACTAATCCTAATATGACTCGATCATGTTGGCTATGCTATGCCTCTAGGCCCCCTTATTATGAAGGAATTGCTCAGATCAGGACTTATAATACTACTTCAGATCATTCTCAATGCCTTTGGGGGGAAAACAGAAAGCTGACTCTGGCAGCAGTTTCAGGAAGTGGGCTTTGTTTAGGCCAGGCGCCTCAGGATAAACGACACCTCTGTAATCAGACCCAGAACATCCAGCCTAACAAAAGTGGTCAGTATCTAGTGCCCCCCATAGACACAGTATGGGCTTGCAATACCGGTCTCACTCCTTGTGTATCTATGTCTGTTTTTAATAGTTCCAAAGATTTCTGCATTTTGGTTCAACTTATTCCTAGACTCCTGTATCATGATGATAGCTCCTTTTTAGACAAGTTTGATCATCGGGTCCGCTGGAAAAGAGAACCCATTACCTTAACTCTGGCAGTACTTTTAGGATTGGGAGTAGCAGCAGGAGTAGGTACAGGGACCGCTGCCTTAATTCAGACCCCCCAATACTATAAAGAATTACGTACAGCTATGGATGTTGATCTTAGAACTATAGAACAGTCTATAACTAAATTAGAAGAATCTTTAACTTCCCTGTCTAAAGTAGTGCTGCAAAATAGGAGGGGATTAGACTTATTATTCCTTAAAAAAGGAGGACTTTGTGCTGCCCTAAAAGAAGAATGTTGTTTTTATGTTGACCATTCAGGAGTAATCAAAGATTCTATGGCCAAACTTAGAGAATGCCTAGATATACGTAAAAAAGAAAGAGAAAGCCAACAAGGATGGTTCGAAAGCTGGTTTAATAAGTCCCCTTGGCTCACCACTCTCCTCTCCACCATAGCAGGACCCTTAATTACACTTATGCTTTTGCTCACTTTTGGCCCCTGCATTCTCAATAAGTTAGTAGCTTTTATTAGAGAAAGAATAAATGCAGTACAAGTTATGGTACTAAGGCAACAATATCGGGTCCTCCAAGAGGCCGAAAACTCTCTCTAAGATTAGAGCTACTCACTAGAAGAAGGGGGGAATGAAAGAGGAAAATTACTGAACTCTTCCTGAACTCTTCAACTCAAAAGTCCTCTTACCCCTCCCATCTGGAGATTGTTCCCGGAACACTCCTGAACTTCTCACCCCAGAGTACATTCCTGAACTCTTCACCCCAGAGTCCGACCCCCTTCCAAATGAAAACTGTTCCAAGAACAGTTTTTAGATAAGGGTCTCCTGGAACAAACCCAGTCCAACCCCTCCCAACTGAGGACTGTGCCAGGAACATTTTTGAGATAAGGGTTTGAACAAACCTCAAAATGTTCCAATAAATCAAGTACATTGCCAAGATATAGGACATGACCCCTTGGTTACGGAAAGCCCCTTGGAAAGTCCCTTGGAATAACCCTTGGCAGAACCCCTTAGTGACACAAATTTGTACTTTCCCTGCCCTGCTCCCCCCTTGCCTTTCTCCTATAAAAGCCTGTAAAAAATTTGGGCCGGTTGTCGATTCTCCTCTGCACCTTGCTTGGTGTATGAGTTTCGACCCCAGAGCTCTGGTTCATGTGCTTGCTTGTTGCTGCTGTATTAAATCTTCCTTCCTATATTCAGAGTTCGGTCTCAGTGTCTTCTTGGGTTCGCGGCTGTCCCGAGACTTGAGTGAGGGTCTCCTTCCGGGGGTCTTTCAATGCTTCCCATTATAGACCTAGCATAGCTCAAAGGCCATTTTCAGTTTCAGCGACACCTGCAGGCCAGGATGGCAGCACTCCAGGGCACAGGCTGCGGCATCTCCCCTCCGGCCACAGCCCGGGCCGAGCCACACAAGCCTCAGTGCGCGATGCGGCCCACGGCCCACCACACGCAGCCTTGCGGAGCCCTCGCGTCACGGCACGCACGCCCTCGTCTCCGAGGATGACGTCACCGCCCGCGGCCTGGCATCACTTTAATTGATTATTAATCATTTTAACTTTAGCACTTGTTATCTTCTTCCTGGTTGTTTCAGTTTTAATCTTCTCTTTACATTCTAATTTTGAAGTGGAGCGTTAAATTATAGATTTAAATAATTTTGTATATGTGGGTACATAGTGTGCTTTCTTTACATGTTGTATGTACTTATTAGTGTAGATGTATGCAGATATATGTGGATGGACATGTGTTAAGCACATGGAGACCAGAGGTTCATGTCCAGTGTCTTTCCTTGATCTTTTTACATCTTTGGTTTTTGAAACACTATATCTCTCTGAACCTAAAGATCAGACCATTTAGTCAGCTAGACTAGACAGGCTGCATGAATCCTATCTCTGCTTCCCTACTATTCATCTTAGAGTTACAGGTACATGGTACTGTACCTGGTTTTTGGAGATCTGACATCATGTCTGCCTTCTTGTGTGACAGACACTTTTCTGAGTGAGCCATGTCTCCAGCTCTAAAATCCTTTCTCAGAACTATAAATGTTGACTTTCATTGTGTTTTGCATATTGTGAATTCATTCAATTCTAAGTATTTTCTGTTTTCCCTCTTAATTTTGTCCTTTATTTCACACAAGTTTGAATTCATCAAATTTCCTTCAGACATGTGGTGTTTTGAATATGCTTGGCCCATAGGAAGTGGCCCTATTAGGAGGTGTAGCCTTCTTGGAGTAAATGTGGTTTTGTTAAAGGAAGTGTGTCACTGTGGGGGTGGGCTTTGAGGTTCTATGCTTAAAGTCCACCCTGTTTGGAAGAGACCCTCCTCCTAACTGCCTGAAAGACAGTCTCCTCCTGGCTTCCTTTGGATGAAGATGTAGAACTTTCTGCTTCTCCAGCACCAAGTCTGTCTGCATGCTGCCATCCTTCCCACCATGATTAGAATGTACTGAACCTCTGAAATTGTAAGCCAGCCCCAATTAAATGCTGTTATTTATAAGAATTGTCTTCAATGAGGTGTCTCTTCACATCAATGAAATCCTAAGACAAGTTATTGCTAATTTCCTTCCACAATAATAAGAAAAATACTTTTTATGCATTCAGTCTTTTCAAAGTTATTTAGACCTATTAACTTTATCCTAAAGAATCGTCGATGCCAGAGACCAGTCCATGCAGGAGAGCACACGGGCTGCAGAAGCAACAGAGCTTCTTGGACAGGGTCCCTTCAGCCTTCATCCTCAACCAGGAGGCAGAGCTGAGATCCAGACCTCTGTGCACCTTCACTGCCTGAGGAGAGTTGGCTTCCAGGGAGGGTTCTGACCCTGGGACTCAGGCGAGATCACCATCTTGTATCACGGGTCTCTCAGACATTAGTCCATGCAGGAGAGTGTGCAGGCCACAGAAGCAACAGAGCTTCTTGGACAGGATCCCTGTGGGCCTTCATCTTCAGCCGGGAGGCAGAGCTGAGCTCCAGACCTCAGTGCACCTTCCCTGCCAGAGGAGAGCTTGCCTGCAGAGAGTGCTCTGACCACTGGGACTCAGGAGAGAGTTGGACTCCCAGGAGTGTTGACAGAGGCTAACAGAATCACAGGAGGAACAAGCTCTAGCCAGAGACAGCTAGAACATCTAACACCAGAGATTGCCAGATGGCAAAAGACAAACAAGAATTTCACCACAGTGAGTCCTGGATACCCCCAACACACCCGAAAAGCAAGATTCAGATTTAAAATCATGCAAGATTCAGATTTAAAATCATATTTCATGATGTTGGTAGAGGATTTTTAAGAAGGGCATTAATAACTCACTTAAAGAAATAAAGGAGAACACGGCTAAACAGGTAGAAGTTCTTAAAGAGGAAGCACAAAAATCTCTTAAAGAACTACAGGAAAACACAACCAAACAGGTGATGGAATTGAACAAACCATCCAAGATCTAAAAATGGAAGTAGAAACAATAAAGAAAACCCAAAGGAGACAACTCTGGAGATAGAAACCCTAGGAAAGAAATCAGGAAGCATAGATGTGAGCATCAGCAGCAACAGAATACAAGAGATGGAAGAGAGAATCTCAGGAGCAGGGGATTCCATAGAAAATATGGACACAACAATCAAAGAAAATGCAAAGTGCAAAAAGATCCTAACTCAAAACATCCAGGAAATCCAGGACACAATGAGAAGACCAAACCTAAGGATAATAGGTATAGAAGAGAGTGAAGATTCCCAACTTAAAGGGCCAGTAAATATCTTTAACAAAATTATAGAAGAAAACTTCCCTAACCTAAAGAAAGAGATGCCCATGAACATACAAGAAGCCTACAGAACTCCAAATAGACTGGACCAGAAAAGAAATCCCCCCCCCCGACACATAATAATCAGAACAACAAATGCACTAAATAAAGACAGAATATTAAAAGCAGTAAGGGAAAAAGGTCAAGTAACATATAAAGGCAGACCTATCAGAATTACACCAGACTTCTCATGACAGACTATGAAATCCAGAGGATCCTGGACAGAGGTTATACAGACCCTAAAAGAACACAAATGCCAGCCTAGTCTACTATACCCAGCAAAACTCTCAATTACCATATATGGAAAAACCAAAGAATTTCATGGAAAAAACAAATTCACAAAATATCTTTCCATGAATCCAGCCCTTCAAAGGATATTAAAGGGAGACCTCCAACACAAGGAGGGAAATTACTCCCTAGAAAAAGCAAGAAAGTAATCCTTCAACAAACCTAAAAAAAGATAGCTGCAAGAACAGAATCCCTCCCAACTCTAACAACAAAAATAACAGGAAGCAACAATTACTTTTCCTTAATACAAAGAACTCAAGAAGCTGGACTCCAGAAAATCAGATAACCCTATTAAAAAATGGGCTATAGAGCTAAACAAAGAATTCTCACCTGAGGAATACCAAATGGCTGAGAAGCACCTGAAAAAATGTTCAACATCCTCAATCATCAGGAAATTGCAAGTCAAAACAAGCTTGAGATCCCACCTCACACCAGTCAGAATGGCTAATATAAAAAACTCAGGTGAAAGCAGGTGCTGGCGAGGATGTGGAGAAAGAGGTGGGATTGCAAGCTGGTAAAACCACTCTGGAAATCAGTCTTGTGGTTCCTCAGAAAATTGGACATAGTACTACCGGAAGATCCAGCAATACCTCTCCTGGGTATATACCCAGATGTTCCAACTTGTAATAAGGACACATGCTCCACTATGTTCATAGCAGCCTTATTTATAATAGCCAGAAATCGGAAAGAACACAGATGCCCTTCAACAGAGGAATGGATACAGAACATGTGGTACATTTACACAATGGAGTACTACTCAGCTATTAAAAAGAATGAATTTATGAAATTCCTAGGCAAATGGATGGATCTGGAGGGTATCATCCTGAGTGACGTAACCCAACCACAAAAGAACACACGTGATATGACTCACTGATAAGTGGATATTAGCCCAGAAGCTTAGAATACCCAAGATACAATTTGCAAAACACATGAAACTCAAGAAGGAAGACCAAAGAGTGGATACTTCGCTCCTTCTTAGAATGAGGAACAAAATACCCATGGAAGGAGTTACAGACACAAAGTTCAGAGCTGAGACAGAAGGAAGGACCATCCAGAGATTGCCTCACCCAGGGATCCATCCAATAAACTACCACCAAACCCAGACATTATTGCATTTACCAGCAAGATTTTTCTGACAGAACCCTGACATAGCTATCTCTTTTGAGGCTATGCCAGTGCCTGGCAAATACAGAAGTGAATGCTCACAGTCATCTATTGGATGGAACACAGGACCCCCAATGGAGGAGCTAGATAAAGTAACCAAGGACCTAAAGGGATCTGCAACTCTATAGGAGGAACAACAATAGGAACTAACCAGTACCCCCTCCCCTCCCAGCTTGTATCTCTAGTTGCATATGTAGCAGAGGATGGCCTAGTCAGCCATCAGTGGTATTAAAGGCCCTTGGTCTTGTGAAGATTATATACCCCAGTACAGGGGAATGCCAGGGCCAGGAAGTAGGAGTGGTTGGGTTGGGGAGCAGGGTCGGGG
Source organism: Mus caroli (assembly GCF_978045245.1). Classification (NCBI taxonomy): domain Eukaryota; kingdom Metazoa; phylum Chordata; class Mammalia; order Rodentia; family Muridae; genus Mus; species Mus caroli. Next base: position 43,439,065 of record NW_028227265.1, on the reverse strand, counting down.
GGAGGGTATAGGGGACTTTCGGGATAGCATTTGAAATGTAAATGAAGAAAATATCTAATAAAAATGCAAATAAAAATGTCTAGGCCATTCTCCTTCTGTTAATAAGCATTTGAAATTACCATTTTTCTCCCTAGGCATAGATTTTTGGTACATTCTGCAAGCAAATTTTGAATGTAAAATTTAAACTTTCAGTCGGTTCAAATTTTTTCTATATTTGTTTAAAACATTATCCTAGTTTGTTACCTGTTGCTGTGATAAATCACTGATCAAAGGGAACTTGGGGCAGAGAAGCTTTATTTCATTCCACACTTGTAGCTCACAGTCCGTCCTCAGGGGGAGCCAAGGCAGGAACTCCGGCAGGAACCTGAAGCCAGGAGCGGAGGCAGAGTCTATGGAGGGATGCTGCTGACTAGCTTAGTCCCCAGGACTCGCTCTGCTTTCTTTGTTTGTTTTAATTTTTTAAACAAATCTCTTAATTTCATTTCATTTTCTCTACTAACGCTGAATTAAATTGGATTAGAGCTTTAAATTAAAACTGCATGTACCTGTAGTGATGTTTTTTAAAAGATTTATTTTATGTTTAATGGCTTTAATTTAATTATAATTTTTTTAAACATAGTATATCACAGTACATGGTCCAGGCTGACCTCAAGCTGTACAGCTGAGATTAGCTTTGAACATTTAACTCTTCTGCATGCACCTCCCAAGTCCTGGGATTACAGGCATGCATGTCCTATGCCTGGATTCAACAGGTTTATTAGAAACCAAGACATGATACAAAATGATGAATAATAGTATCCATATTCTATCAGCCAAGCATCGTTTGGCATTATGAAACTGTCCTGTGAGACAATCCTGGGTTTTCAATTTTCAATGAGCTTCCTTGAAGGACCTCCAATCCAGAATCTAAATAAGAAATTCATTCTATGGAGTGGCTTAGAGGGAATCAAATGTCCAGGCTGTGCCTGAGGTCCCAGGGAAACTCCTGGAATTGGCGGTGGAAAGATGTACAATGGCAGGAGTCCAATTGCAGGTATCTCTTGCTACTTCTTCTGACTGCCTCTCTTCTTGAGGGTGAAGTGGATGACAGCACCACTGGCCATGGCCATGTTGTAGTAAGCCAGGGAGTTGGAATCCTTGATGAAGATGCCTTCATACTATAGTTTTTGTTTCCCTGCAGGCATGCCTGTGGCTTATGAATCTTCACTTTGATGGCAGAGACCTGGTCTGTGAATGGGAGAATGAAGACCAGACCCTGCCCACTCAGCTTCCATTCCATCTTATGCAGGAACTCTTCCTCAGGCATTAAGCTGTCCTTGGTCTTTAGTTTCTTGGCTCATCTTCCATAGGAGGTAGGGGGTGTACAGGAGACATTGGAGCTTGGTTTGGTACCAGAACCATAGGTGGGGGCAGGCACAAAGGCTGTTGGCACAATCATAGGTGGGGGGCCAGGATGGGAGGTGCTGCAGGAGGCATAGGCACCATGTTGATCCTGGGCATGAGGATGTTGGGTGGCATAGAGATGATCACTGAGCCTGGGGGCAGCCAGACCACAGATACCATAGGTGGGGGAGGCATGGCAGGTACTGTAGCTACAACAGTGGTAGGGACCAGAGGTGGCATTGCAGGTGGCCAGGGCACTGATGCAATGGGGGTTGCTGAGCTGGGGATATTGGTGGCTAACCATGAAGGTGGTGGCTGCTGAGGGATTTCATTGGGCTTGCTAGGGCCAGTCTTCTTGCTGGATCTGCTCCTGGAGGGTGATGTTGGTCAGGGCAGCCTGCTGGGTCAGGGCCATGCTGCCCGAAAGGCCATCCCAAGTCACATTTTCCTCTGGCTTCCAGATCTCCTGTTCACCAATCTTCTTACCAATGGCTGTCTCTTCTCTCCCAAACTGTCTTTAAACTGCTCTCAATATCCAGACTTGGTGTGTAACCCTCATCATCACTCTGTTATGGAGCAATCCTGCTGCTCCAGCCAGTGGGGGCCAAGAAGCCCAATGCAAATGTGTTCTTGCATTTTGCTGGCAAGAATCTTCTTCCCAGTGATGGGGGGGGGGGATACAAGATACTCATCAGGAGCAGGAGTTGGAGGAAGGGGCTTAGAAGCTCTGGGGGTGGAGGCACTTTCTGTTCTTCTTCATCATCTGAACCAGTCTGTAGTCCGACTAACCCAACAATGGGCTGCTGTAAACTGGAAGTTCAAGGATCTAGTAGTTGCTCGGTCCCACAAGGCTAGCTGTTTAAGCGGGTCTTCTGTAGAAGTAGGTTTCAATAGATGTGCCGGCAAGTAAGTGCAAGCAAGAAGAGCAGGTGATTGGAGGCCTGTCTCCAGGAATAGAGGCAACAGTGGGAGTTTGGAGAAATACTGCTGTGATTGGAGGAGGTCAGGCTTGAGGGCAGAACTATGGAAGTTAAGGAAGCAACCTAGAAAAGAGGCCATTGTGGAAAAGCCCTAGGGACTTGGGGGCCAAGGGCTCTGAAAGGGGAGATCCGGAGGAAGTGGTGCTGAACCGAAAAGGGGGCTAAAGGTGTAGTTAAATGGGACTCTACCGCAACGGGTCTAATGGCAGGAGAATTCTTCAAAAAGACAAGCCAAACAGGAAGAAAGAGAGGGGCAGGAGGAGCCCTCCAGATGAGGGGAGTTCAGCAGATGATGTAGAATGGCTTACCTGTTCCTGGTATTGCAGTCTCAGCTCTATGTCTGACTGCCTCTTAGAACTTCCCCCAGAGCACCTGCAGCTCCTAGGGTCCCTAGAAACTCTAAGCTGGGCACTCAGGCCTCTGCTATGGCCTTTAAAAGAAAAATAGAAATATGCGAAGGAACTTAATCACATGTGCTTGACCTGGTAACTGCAATCAACTGTTTATGGCATTCAATTGTAAAAGGCATTTCTTTTCTGTGTTTTCATAAAAACTGGAGTTAGTCATGGAGAAAATCATTAATTGTTAAAGGAAAAAAAAGACGAAAACACTTCAAAAGCAAAGCACTCAGCATTTAAAATTAAGAAAAGTAACCACATAAACTAAGTAACTAAGAAGAGGGAATTAATGGGATGAAAATTGAAATAGTGAAACAGAAAGTGAAAAAAGGTAATTGGAGAAATTGGCTCCTTTGAAAAAACACCGTAGCTTTCAAGCCTAATTAAGGCAATAAAGAACAAAAATAGGCAACATTTGCTATGAGCGAGAGGCTATATCCATTTGAAAAATTGCAAATAAGAATTGTGTGTAACTATGACATTCAGATTCAGAGCCTTAAGGAAATAGGGAATTTTTAGAAAAATAAAGTTACTAAATATAACTCAGGAGTTGGAACAGTTAGTTGAACAAAGACTGTAAGAGAATCTAAAATTTTACTTCATATTCTATCCTGGTAAGCTTAGTATGGCTGAAATGAGTTTATTTCCTAGAGGATAAATATCTTTTAAAAATTATTTATTCATTCTGTGTCTATGTGTCTGTGAGCATGTAATTGCATGTGTGTGAGGGTGTCTATGCCCGCACTAGCCAGAGGAGGTCTTCTATCACTATTCCTTGTAGGCAGTGTCTTTCCCTGAGCTAGTCAAAGCTAACAAGCCTCACTGAGTGTCTTGTCTCTGCCCTCTTTGGAAGCTACAAGTATGTATAAGACACCCCTCCTGTTACATGGCTGCTGGGATCCAAATCTTAATCTCTATCGGAGACATCTCTCTAGCCCCAAGAATAAAGTATCATAGTGCTTGTTAGACATTTCAAGCCATGGAAAAATGCAAACTTTCACATTCAATTTATAAAGTCAGTGCAATTTTAATCCCAATTCTTGATAATTTTGTATAAAATTTGCTTTAAAAATGTTACTAATGAATAAAGAAGCATTTTTAGACCTTTGACAATTTGTTCAGGATTTTATATCAAAGCAATGAAAGGAAAGACTGGTGTTGTCACCTATCAGTATTTATTGATTTATTTAATAATAATCAAATAGTCAAAGAAGAAAGTCATAGCAGTATATATAAAAATATTTGATACAATTTTTTTCTTGTTTGTTTTTATTTCTGCCATTTTCTCTTTGATAAAATTTAATAGCGGTTGAACTTATAAATAAAAAAAGCAATAAGAGAAAATAATTATGACTATAAGTAATGCTTCAAATGTATAAACAGTAGAAAGTGAATTTAAACAGCAAATAAACACATTTCAATTAATCAAATGATAAAGAATGAGCATTACAGCCAGGGCATAATATTGAGTGAGCATACAACTGGACTTGAGGCTTGTGATCCCTGTACTTGGGAGGCAGAGTTCAAGGCCATTTTTGACTATATAACATGTTTGAAACCAGAATGAAACTCTATCTTAAAATAAAATAAAACAAAACAAAATAAAATAAAATAGAAAGAAAGAGTCAACAATACAAAGCAAGAAATAAACCATGTAAACACTGAGGGAAAAGTTAACAATTGTATTGCTGAAAGTTATTTGTAAACCATGAAACAATTAAAAATTGTTATTAAAAAAAAACCAAAAGTTTGGAAAGGTATAGAAAAACAAATTAGACTGCTCTAGAAACAAGCCCATCAAAATATGCAGAAATTATTTATAAAAAGAAAATTATACAATGTTTAGACTAAAGTATACACTTAAAGCTACAGGAGCTATTTGATAACAAGTATAAAACTGTAGTGAAATTAGAACTATCTTTCATCCTTAAATGGGAACTCATTTTAAGTCAGCTCTTCTTAAATGAATATATGGATATTATGCAACTTCTAAATACAGATATTTTGTGAAACCTCAAAAAGAATCTCAGAATATATGTTAAAGAATAAGTCTCTAGGAATAACCTAGAAGACCATAAAGAATAATCATGATGGAGAATTTTTCTTCTAGGATTATGTTCATATGGGTAGACAAGATGGCTCACTAGGTTAAAGTCCTGATGCCGCCTGACCTGGTGGCCTGAGTTTTACCTCCATAATGTACATGGTGGAATCAGGGAATGGCTCTGGCAGATTGTCCTCTGATCTTCCCATGAGCATTCTGGAATGTGCATGAACACACATAGACACACACACACACACACACACACACACGCACAACTAAATATTATGCAATAAAATCACTGTAAGTCAGTGCCACACTTATAGACAACAGGAAAAAAAAAGAGACTTCAAAGTATATATTAGTGTTTGAAAACCTGACATAGGACAAAAATGGTTAGTTCTGTGGAGCCAAGGAGGATGGCCTGTTTATGAAGTGTGTTGGAATACTTGTACATCTGTATCAATTCTTATACTCTCAATTCTTATACTCTTTAAAAATAAGACTCTCACAGCTCTTCCAAGTTTCTAGTTATAATGGGATAGAGTCATGTTAGATTACACATTACTATGGTTTAAGTGTGTCCTCCAGTGCTTCATGTCCTGGAAGCCTAGTCTGTACTGGGTCATGCTGGGAGGTTGTGAGACTTTTAAGAGATGGGGTTTGGTGCAAGATAATTAAGTCATTGGAGGCACGATTTTTAAAGGTGGACGTTATAAAGAGTGAGCCTAACCCCTGGAGTTGCTCCAGCTTCCACTCTTGGTGTCTAATCTCTGTAGACAAGCACTTCTGTAATCATAACATATTCTAGGTTATGACACAACCAGAGAGGCTGTGGAATCTGTAGGACTGATGATCCCCTACAGAGCTAAGTAAACCTCTTTTCTTTATAAAGTATCTAGCCTTGGGATTTTTACAAGAGACAACGGACAGAAGCAGTGGCCCTCTACTGAAGGAAGCAAACCTAAGACCTTAAAGCCCGAGGCAGCAGAGAATGAGACTCTAGTGGGGAGCAGCCACTTACTTGCAGGAAGGGAAATAAGTAATACAAGAGCAGAGCATGTGGCCAAATCTATCTTCATTCTGGCCTAGGGAGCCAAAAAATTGAATCTGGACTACTCCACACACTAAAGAGGATCCGGGAGAGGATTCTGTGTGGCTATGATTGGCTTCCAAATCATGAGTACGCAGAAGACTCAAAGCAACACCAATGGAGACTGAGATCTGAACTTAGACTAAGGCTGACTCTAGAACCAGAAGTTGGATTTTTAAAACAGTCAAAGAAGAATCTGCAAGAACAAAGGAGAAAAAAAACATAATCTAGAATTGTTTCTATAATGCTCACAATAAAATTGTTACTATAATTTAAATAATTTTGGATAAAATCCAAAAATTACGTAATACGCAGAGAACTAAGATGATGACTTGTGGTGCTATAGGTCTGTGAGTCCTGCTCTGGAGTCTGAGTCCAGAGAACATTCAAGGCCAGCCTGGCCACCATCACTATAGGAAGATCTTTACTCAAAAAGAATCAACTAACCACCCCCAAACAATCACAAAAGAACCAAGAAAACACGTTAAAAGCTCAAGAATCTGTGACTATTCTATGATGATAATTTTGTCTTTAGTGAAATTCAGAGTCTCAGTGAATGAAAGTCTCAGATGGACAAGGAAATGAAAAAGTAGGAATTTTCTAGGATTGACAAAAATAAAATATTTAGAAATCACTGGTTAGATTTAAAATCTAAACAGATTTGGCAAAAGAGAGTTAAATGAAATTGAAGACAGAGTGCTAAGCTTGAGTGATAAAACTGGGGAATAAAAAGATTGGAAGAAAGCAAACTGTTTGACTTACATGGTTCACGTATTCACTTGTACTTATTTGGGGTGTGTGTGTGTGTGTGTGTGTGTGTGTGTGTGTGTAAGAGAGAGAGAGAGAGAGAGAGAGAGAGAGCGAGTCAGTCAGAGGACAACTTGTGTGTGGTAGTCAATTCTGTTTCCACCATGTGAGTTCCAGGTATGGAACGCAGGTCATCAGGCTTGGGAACAGTGCCTTTACCTGCTGAGCTGACCTGTATGTTTTATTTTTAAATGTTGTCCACATACTGCATTATGGTCAGTCTTTTTTGCCTACTCAGAACGCAGTCATGAGGCTTTTGTTCAGTAGCTTTATTGTCAGTGTCGTTTCTGGGTCAGTTTGATTGACTTTCCTCATTATGGGTTGTACGTGTCCTACTTTGCTCACTTCTTAATTTTTAAATATTTGCCAAGCTTTTTCAAATTTTCCTTCTTGGGTCCTTTACATTATTTTTATATTTTCACATATGCTTGAGCCGTATTTGAAGGTATAGTTCTGTTACCTGAAAACAATTGGATCCTGCCAGGTCTGATTTAAGGTTTGAAAAGAGTATCATCTGGTTTAGTGTAAAATTTCTCCTCTATGAGGCAAAAATCCTTAGGATTATGAGAATTTCCACTCCAGATAGTGAGAACAGAGACTTGACTCTCTGTAAGTCTTATTTACAGTTCTTTGAAAGATTCTATTGGTCTATTTGTCTGTCACTATACCAGTACCACGCCGTTTTTATCACAATTGCTCTGTAGTAAAGCTTTAGGTCCAGCATGGTGATTCCACCAGAGGTTCTTTTATCCTTGAGAAGAGTTTTTGCTATCCTAGGTTTTTTGTTATTCCAGATGAATTTGCAGATTGCACTTTCTAATTCGTTGAAGAATTGAGTTGGAATTTTGATGGGGATTGCATTGAATCTGTAGATTCCTTTTGGCAAGATAGCCATTTTTACAATGTTGATCCTGCCAATCCATGAGCATGGGAGATCTTTCCATCTTCTGAGATCTTCTATAATTTCTTTCTTCAGAGACTTGAAGTTTTTATTATACAGATCTTTCACTTCCTTAGTTAGAGTCACGCCAAGATATTTTATATTATTTGTGACTATTGAGAAGGGTGTTGTTTCCCTAATTTCTTTCTCAGCCTGTTTATTCTTTGTGTAGAGAAAGGCCATTGATTTGTTTGAGTTAATTTTATATCCAGCTACTTCACCGAAGCTGTTTATCAGGTTTAGGAGTTCTCTGGTGGAATTTTTAGGGTCACTTATATATACTATCATATCATCTGCAAAAAGTGATATTTTGACTTCATCTTTTCCAATTTGTATCCCTTTGATCTCCTTTTGTTGTCGAATTGCTCTGGCTAGGACTTCAAGTACAATGTTGAGTACTACTCAGCTATTAAAAAGAATGAATTTATGAAATTCCTAGCCAAATGGATGGACCTGGAGGGCATCATCTTGAGTGAGGTAACACAATCACAAAGGAACTCACACAATATGTATTCACTGATAAGTGGATATTAGCCCAAAACTTAGGATACCCAAGATATAAGATACAATTTGCTAAACGAATGAAACTCAAGAAGAATGAAGACCAAAATGTGGACAATATGCCCCTTCTTAGAATTGGGAACAAAACACCCATGGAAGGAGTTACAGAGACAAAGTTTCGAGCTGTGATGAAAGGATGGACCATCTAGAGACTGCCGTATCCAGGGATCCATCCCATAATCAGCTTCCAAATGCTGACACCATTGCATACACTAGCAAGATTTTGCTGAAAGGACCCAAATATAGCTGTCTCTTGTGAGACTATGCCGGGGCCTAGCAAACACAGGAGTGGATGCTCACAGTAGCTATTGGATGTATCACAGGGCTCCCAATGGAGAAGCTAGAGAAAGTACCCAAGGAGCTAAAGGGATCTGCAACCCTATAGTTGGAACAACATGATGAACTAACCAGTACCCCGGAGCTCTTGTCTCTAGCTGCATATGTATCGAAAGATGGCCTAGTTGGCCATCACTGGTAAGAGAGGCCCATTGGACTTGCAAACTTTATATGCCCCAATATAGGGGAATGCCAGGGCCAAAAGAATGGGAATGGGTGGGTAGGGAAGTGGGGGGCGCTATGGGGGACTTTTGGGATAGCATTGGAAATGTAATTGAGGAAAATATGTAATAAAAAATATTAAAAATAAAAAAAAAAGAAAGATTCTTACTCCCGTGTGATCAGCAGTACTGAGACTTTGGCAGCTCTCTGGACTCCTTTTGCTACACAGCTCTCTCCCCTTTAGCACCTTACCTGGTGAATCTAAGTCACCCCCTTCCATTCCAATTTCTGCAGTACAGAGAGAAAAATGTACCCTTCCCAGGTTGCCCCTGCATGTCTACTAAAAAAAATGTCTCTCCAGACCATCCAGGACAGCTGTAGGGCCCCTCCTGCTTGTAGCTTGCCTTCTACCAAGAGGCTGACACCTTGAGGCTCTTCCATGGTGTTTTCTCCAATTGTTAGTCATTTCAGGCAAGAAGGTAAACCTGTTCCCTGCCACTCCATCCATCACTAGCACATGCCCCTAGAGCTGAGCTCGGTCACCCAGATACTGTATGTGAGAGCCTCAGTTTCTTTCTTTTGGAAACTAATAGGCTTTTAAATAGATATTAAGCAGAGCTAAAACCTAGTGTTGAAAAGCAATGGACTTAGTAGCTAATATAATCTTGAAAAGCAAGAGTAATCTTTAAAAAAAATCCATAGTATCTGAATGAAAGACTTACAGTAAAACATAGTGATCGAAGTTTGTGATAAAGACGGTCATGTGACCATCAGAATGGGACAAAGCTCAGGACAGTTCACGTTTGTGTAGTCAGTTGAGTATCAAGACAGATGAGAGGAGATAATCTTTTCAAATGGTGGTAAAGCAGTTGTATATTCACATGTAAAAATATGAACTAACACCCTTGCCCACACTATACAAAATTAACTCCAGGTGAATCACAATGTAAGAACTTAAATTATAAAACTCGAGGAGAAAAACATAGATGGAAATCTTGTGAATAGGATACAAAAAGGCATAAGATGTAAATTAAAATAGAAAAACTTGGACTTTGTATAAGTTAAATGCTTTTGAAATAAAAAAAAAATCAGGCGTATAAACAGGCAACCTGTAGAGTAGGAGAAACGCTTTGGAAAGCCTGTATCAGATAACAGAATTGGACCTAGAAAACACTAAGAATTATACCTGAAAAATAAAATAATTGTTCAACAACAAAACCAGAATGTACTTTGTGAAACAAGGACCAGATTTGTAAAGAGATATTGTACAAATGAAGGTATGTAAAGATAACCAAAAAGGCCATGGAAGAATTCTCCACATCACTATTTACCACAGAAACAACTATTAAATCCCACATCTGATTTCACTGAGAAAAGTTGGCAATACCCAACACCACTGAGGATGCTCAAAGGACTCTATGTCTACCTCTTTATCAGCTAGAGGTACTTGCACATCCCGATTCATTGCCATCCTACTCACAATAGCTGGGAAACAGACCACACCTATATATAGATGAACAGATAATGAAAACATGGTCCATATACACAATGGCATTTTATTCACTTGTAAATAAAACTGACCTGGTGAAATTTGCATAAGAATGACTGGAACTACAAAAATTACCCCTATTGAGGTTATCTCCATCCCAGAAAGTCAGACTCTCACACCCCTTATACATGAATATATTTTATGAATTTTTGGGTTTGTTTGTTTAGGTTGGGATGATTGTGGAGACCTAGAAGTGAGAATGGGGTCGTGGGGGAGGCAAAGGTCCTAATGAGTATGAAGTTTTGAGGACACATGTGCTATGAGACTAGCGGGAGGGAATCCTGGGGTGGCATGCTTTAAACAGGAGTGCTGGCGAATACTGGGTACAGGAGGGATGGATAAAGAAGCCACATGAAATCCACTACTTTATACGCTAATAAAACATAATAAAGGACTTTGAACAGAGATGCTATGCATGGGTGGATAATTGCAGTTCCAGAAGCCAAGGTTATTATACAGAAATCCCTATGCCAGCAGTGGGGCACCTCCATAGAAGCTGTTGGCCGGGATTTGTTGCTCCAGCTCCAGAAGCCCCATACACTATAAAAGTTGAGGCCATTTATGTTGATAACCAACCAAAACTGGATAGTAAGACCCTGTTTTACCATATAACTTGGCTGCAGAATATGAACATGGCTAGCTTTCACAGTACGGAGTTACTTTTTGTGCTGGCAGCTGGAAGACAAAAATTAGCAGTGAATTTCCTTAGCTTTGAATTTTTGCATATTATGCCACCAACCTGCTTATTGATGTAATAGTAACAGAGATAACCAGATATTTTCTTATTAGACATAAGGCCTACTATGGGTGAGGGAGCTTATGTTTAATACTATGCGCCTGTTCAAAGGTCCATGGCCAAGGAGAACCTAGAGACTAGGGCCAATGTCAACATGTCTGTGAAATTTTCAAAGAATAAATTAATTTCAAAATAATACTATAGAAGAAATTATGATAGCGTCTTTTACCTTGTGATCCAGAAAATTCCATTCCTATGTATTTACCCAAGAGAAATAAAAATAGTTGCACAAAGATATACACACAAAAGCTGATAGGGAAGTGGTTTGTAATTGTCAAGCAGTACACTTGTGGGTCGTTTATTTGTTCCATGGAATTCTGGCTTTAACAAGAAACAAAGGATAAGAATGAATTCTACATTATGTTTGAATCTGAAGAATGTTGTAAGTGAAAAATTCAACCTGCACATGCATGCTGAGTGATCCACTTCTATGAAACTCTAGAAAAATCATGAAACCACAGCAGCAGAAGGCAAAGTGATGATCACCGAGATTAAGTGTTGGAGGTACAAGGGCAAGAAAAACACTTGTTTTGGAACCGTTTCAAATTGACTATGATTGCCTGATCTTACCCAGTAATCACAGGTTATCACACAGTGCACTTAAAAAGGATGGCTTATTGTATACAATTAATACCTTAATTTTAAAAGGGAAAAGTAAACTTCATATTACCAAAGTACTCTAGTTTGAAAAACCAAACACACTCAAGGAAATCTTGCAATTTAAGAGCCAGGAGGAAGTTCTTAGCTAAAATAAGAATATGATGTTATTACTCTAATTCCCACTATTTGTGATTTCAAGGCCTGCTGGAGCAACTTCATGACAACCTGTCTCGCGAAGTGAAAAGGGAGGCCTGAGGATATAGCTTAGGGGTAAAATGCTCACTGAACATTGACAGTGCCTTAGACTTAGCCTCTAGTATGGGGAGTTGGGGAAAGCATAGTGGAAGAAATGATAATTATTTTTATATGACTAAATGCAATTAAAATTACAAGACTATCAAGAAAAATATCATGTAGTATGAATGACAGAGATGTAAGTAATCCATATATTCAAAATACTTGTCCAAACTATCAGAAAATACCCCGAACTATTTAAAAACTAGCTAAGGAGGTCTAACAGAGGAGCAAATTCAGAAGGCTAAAGGCATATGAAGGGATGACTAAAGTCACTGGTAGCCAGAAGAATACAGGTTCAAAGGGCAATTTATACTTATTATATTAGAAAAAGCTCTAGCACTTTGTACTCCTAGGACTAAAAGGAACCCCCCCCCCCCTGATAGAATGATAGAAGTGTTCCATGTCATGGTCTTTGGCAGAAATAATCTAACATCTATGAAAAATAAAATCACATCATATGTATCATTTAACCTTACTTGGTCCCTACTGAGAATACCAGTGGAAATCAAAATAGACATACTGACACAATAAAATGTTTATTGCTGTGCTGTGTCTAACAGCACAAAACCAGATGACAGTGGGTGTCCATCAACAGGCAAATATCCAGTAAATTCTACTGCACACACGCAACATTCCACCGAGCCAGTCAGTAAAGTGAATGATTTAGAGCTACAGGGGGTGGTTTTGTCTGCCACTTAGTGTGGAGTAAGACATAAGGATGTAAAACAGTCTATTTGTTTTTACAAAACAAAGTAAAATCAAAGTACATGCACACATTGCTAATCTTATGGCAATATGAGCATGAAGACAAAACACAGAAAGCTGGGACCAGGTTTTTAACCCTTCTCTGAAGGCAGCCACATCATCAGCATTGATGACCATGTGAGTGTGGGTGGACTCAAACAACAAACGGTGGAGCCAAGCATTGAGTAAATTCTAATTGGAAAAGCTTGTCTCTGTTCACACAAGCATTGCATTGGGGCAGTTGGGGCCCAGCACACAGCTGTGGGTGTGCACCACGATGAACAACTTAAAATCAAGTGCTTATGAATCCATGTTCCCTCCAGGGAGTGCATGGAAGCCTTGGTTCTGAGCACACACAACGAACACCCTGCTGGCATTGTCACCGTTCTGCGGGAAGAACCTTGCTGGGGACATTTGGCTCAGATTCCAGACTTGTGTTATGTTAAGAATGTCCGTGGCTTTAAAGCATGTACAATGGTTCTGCTCTTTTAGATATCTAACAGTTTAATTATGGAAAAATGCTTTTAATATGTCTCTGCTGTCATTTCTCAGCCCATAGCACATTAGGCTGCTTATTTGAAAAACAAAACTACTATGTAGTTGCTTCCTCTATTAAAAAAAAAAAAAAGGATTCTGGCTTGAGGTTAATACAGAATTTTCAGCAGTTTCTGAAATGGCCTAAACATATTTCTGCTGTGTTGTACTGTGTATTTATATGAAGGGGTGGCCTTCAGCCATTTCCCAAAACAATGATCAACCCCTGAAACCTTGAAGCTGCTTAGCATCCGATAGCTTTGAAGATTCAGGTGTGATTTAATGCTTTTTCATAAAAATAAACAAGTATGTCTGCCTTATTAGCAGATATATTTGTTTCTGTTTCTAATAAAGGCTAAAATGACATATATGTATGTCAAATAATTGTTTTAAACTATCTTTCTTTGGAATATTATCAGTAAATATGTGTGCCTGTGTGTCTGGGATCTGGGAAAAGGTACATGAGAAGAGCGTAAGACACTTACGATGAGGTTACTCTATTTATAAACTACCTCATGTCTCAATATTAATATTAAAAAAAATCACTTCTTGGATATGCAAACTGTGAGGACCTGGGAGACTTCCCAGGCAAGTGGTCTCATTGAGCTGGCTAACGGTTCCATTTGGATATTATGGAGTCTCCCTACTAAAGTGTTCTCATGATTGTTGCACAGGGAGATGCGTGGTGGGGGAAATAGATCAGATTACCACAAATCCAGATTTCTCCTCAGAAATGGATGCTACTTTTTCTTTTTCTTAAATTGAGGACTAAGAAGAAGGCAAGGACATGCTGGTGAATAGCAAGACACTCAATTTAACATACTTTTATGCATAAAATGTACTACACCGTATAATACGATGGAGCATAAACTATTCTATACGATGCCACGCGTAATAATATAATACATAGTCTTGCTAGTGTTGTATACAGGTGTAGACTATATGCATTCATAACTGTGTTATAAAGCAAATATGATTTAAATGACTTTTTGTTGTTTAGTTTTTGTGTTCTTATTTGAGGAGGTTTGTTGTTTTCTGATAGGATTACACTAAATAGGATCACAATAAATTACAGGTGGTCTTCTCATTGTGATCCTCCTGCCCCAAGTTCCCAGTGCTCAGGTTCCAGGCCCAGAATTCCAGGCCCAGTGTTTTGAATGACTTTTACTCTTTATAAATGAGCAATTTATCAAATATAATAACTGAATGATAGAAATTAGATTACACCAACCACAGCATCTTGTCTGGGATTATAGAAGGATGGAGAAAAATGTGGGGGAGAATCTCTTCAGAGATCCTGGAGAGGGGGAAGACAAATATGTCTACTTCTTTAACATAATCAGGTTGATGATACCAAAAATAACTTCAATCTCTTTTGTCTCAGGAGTCTCATTCTTCAAGTCTGATGTTTCTGAGCAGATGTACGTAAAGAGCTGTCCACTTGAGCATCGCTCGGGGGAGATGCTTAAGCACACATACGAGGGCTGAGTTAATCAGCACATGCTGGAGACACATGAGGGCATCTAAGATTTATTCCCACATTTTAAAAAGTTCAAAGTTTATTGTGGTCATTGATAATATGACAGATACTTCTTTTAGGGGCATAGAGCAGGTAAGTGGCTCTGCTTCTGTACAGAATGGGATGAGGGGGCTCCCTGGATGGTTTGTGTATGGCCCACAGCTTGTGCAAGCTGGGGCAGAATACCCGGCTGGTGGCTCATCCAACCTGATGTCTTTACTTCCCAACCAGAAGGCTCTTCTTCCAGGCTTTCTTGGGCTTCTTCACAGAAGTCTGGGAGTGGCCAAACTAGTTGTGATTTGTGCATGGACCTAGCTGGACATTATGTCTGTCTACTGACGATCTGTAAGCCTGCTCTAACTCAGAGATAGAGAAGGTGTACTGCCCAGGGAGTGGCAAGGATAACAGGGAGAGAGCTCACAGCTTAGGGGTTGTGTTGTAACCATCTTTGCATTTCAGTCTGAACTGTATCACAGGCTTCAACTTATGTAAATACTCATGCTTTTTATATTTAAAATCCAGGAAAAAACTTTGTAATGAAATGATGTTTTTATAGGACCTAGCTCTTTGGGTGGGGATACCTTTTATTATAGCGTTTTTCAATGTTCAATTATTGTTGTTATTTATTTATTCTTTTTACACAATGGACCCAAATTACTTTTATAATCAGGAAAAGTTTTTTAAAACCACGATTTTATATTGAAAACAAATTAGTTTTTCTTTTTTAAAAATGGTATTTTCACCAAACTCACAGTGCCCACAACACACATTTAAATGGCTATTTTCCCCT
Source organism: Mus caroli (assembly GCF_978045245.1). Lineage (NCBI taxonomy): Eukaryota > Metazoa > Chordata > Mammalia > Rodentia > Muridae > Mus > Mus caroli. The sequence goes on along the minus strand of NW_028227265.1, from coordinate 43,423,535 downwards.
CTGTAGGAAATCTCACAAAGAGACTCTACATTTAAGTTTCCAGATTTGCAGATAGAGTGGGAGGGATGGCTTCTGTGGAAGACTGAATTTGAGTGGTGAATTTAAATAAGATGCCATTGTTCAGGCTCCTGAAGCCCAGTCCCACCCAGGTGGGAGACAGGAGGCTCCAGGCAGAGCAGATAGAGTCTGGCAATGTGCGCATGTAAATGTTGTTGCATTACAAACAAACAAAAGAGGAAAAGGATACAGACCAAAACCTTCAGAGAGGAAGGTCTGGGGGAGTAAGTGGCCGCTGCCACCGGGGAGGATGATTGCAGGCGCTTGAGTTCTCTGCCTGATGCTTGCTATTTTCAGCAACATCATTCTTGTGGCTGTCAGTTATCGGAACATCAAAAAATAAATGTGTGCATCGGAAGATTTTCCATTGCTTTCAACCATCTTCTCAAACATACCCAGAAGTCATCTGCTACAATTACACTGACACAAGCGTCCCCATGGAAACAGAGCCTGGTGTCATAAACATGGCATTATGACTTCTCAGCAGGAAGATGCAGATGGAATTTTGGCACTCAATGTGTAAGGTTTATTCAAAAACACAAATGTCTTAGAGAATAACACCAAGGGTGGGGAGGGAGAGGAGAGAAAAAGCATGGGTTCCTTCCTGTAAAATGCATGTTAGGAAGATGGCTGCTGATGGTTTGCTCACCTCTGGCACACTCAATTTTACTCATTCTTTCTCTCTCTCTCTCTCTCTCTCTCTCTCTCTCTCTCTCTCTCTCTCTCTTTCTCTCCCTTCCCCCCTCCCTCTTTCTTTTTCTTTTTCTTTTTCTTTTTCTTTTTGTTTTTTCTTTTCTTTCCCTTTCTTTCTTTCTTTCTTTCTTTCTTTCTTTCTTTCTTTCTTTCTTTCTTTCTTTCTTTCTTTTTTGGTGCACTACTGTGTTTGGCATGGCATGCTCTTGTCTTGATCTTATCTGTCCAGACTATGTTTTAGAAAATGAAATTGAAACCCACAGAAGCAAATGGACTTGTCCAAATCACACACCCATCAGTGACCTTACTGAAGCCTTCTCCTGATTCTCAAGCCGTGTTCTGTCCCCCCCTCCCCCCGTCTCTGTTACATTTTGACAACATAATGTGTGATCAGTTAGAACATTGATTGGGCTCCCTGATGTAGTTTAGATATGACCTGAGTGTGCCCCTCAACAATTTTGCACACTAGGAGTTTAGTCTTCAGTGTTTCAGTGTGGTGATAAGTGAGGGTGGTAGGAGATAGTAGCACCTTTAATAGAATCTAACAGGAGGTAACTGGGTCATTGTAACAGACTCAAAAGAGATTACTAGATTAGAATTTTCTCAGGACCTTGGTTAGCTCCCACGAGCATGCACTACCATAGTGAACCAGCAAACTTGATGCTTAAATCTCCCTGACTTCCTCATCAAGCAATCTCCAGTCTTTGTTCCCGCCAACTTACTGCATTCCACCATGAAAACCAAGTAGCTGAATCTTCCTGATTTTGGACTTTCAGCCTCAAAAACTGAGCTAAACAAACCTCTTCATTAAAACAAACAAAACCCAAGTATTAAACTCACTCTTTTTATTATGACAAGAAATGGACTAAGACTGTAAAAGTGACATCTCTCTCTGTACCCATCAAAAGTATTTTAAATAAGATAGAACTTCTCCCCTATCTTACTGTGGGCTACTTTTCTGCTATCTCCACACTGCTACCTGTTGTCCCCCTCTGTGTTTGCACTATAGATGAAGATAACAGAGGGTACCCTCTTATAGGAGCTCAATCTGAAACTTTCTCATGCTCACATCCTCTTGGCTAGAACTTAGCCATCTATCTGGCTTCAGAGGAATCTGGTTACTGCCATACTCTTCTTAAAGTGGAAGAACAGGAAACCATACCTGCTAACTGTACGTCTCCCTCAGAGCAATCTTTTCATGGACTCTCAGGCTCCTTTCCATTCACATCGGTGGCAGCTGAAGACTGGCTACAGTATTTATTTACTCAAGAATATTTAAAACCGTAACAATTATATTATTGAATCTCCAGCAACATTGAACCCTGGACCTGAGACCACATCAGAAATGAGTTGCCCATTAGAGTATGTATTAAGGTTTGAACAGAGACTCTTCAGTACAATAAAAATAAATGCATTTATTCCTTTTTTATTCAGCAATCCAAATCTTGTGGGCTAAGGCTGGTGAAGCTGAGTCTATCATGAGAGATGGCAGAATAGTTATTAGTGAGCACCTAGTGGTTTTCTCTGTGGGCAGCACAGCTGGAAAGACTGCTTCTGATTCATCTCATTCATCTCTGTATCTTTCATTAAAAGATGAAAGGGTCCAGAGAGGGCAAAGGAATAAGGGGGAGAGTTTCTGGAATAGTTAAGCCTGGGTTTGTATGTTCTTAGGGTTGCTGGGAGGTAGGAAGGAAGGCCGTGACATCTCTATATACTTGGATCACATCCCCACCAAAACTGTTCCCAGTACATACTGGCCAGATGTTTCCCTTAAAGCTCCCTTGAATTCAGAAGTGTTTATTTTTATTGTTGTTGTTACGTAGCAGCTGCAGCCCATGAGTTTCCAAGCAGCACTGGTGTTTTTATGTCCTTAGTGGCTAGTAAGTTACCTTGGTCATTAGTCCCTCTGGCCACAGGAAGGCAGACCATCCCAAGGATACGTTTGTGTCATCTCCATGTGCATATTCCCCAGGAGCTATGCATCCACAGAAAACTTAGGCCTTCAGAAATAGGATTCATTCTTTTCTCCTCACAAGTCCTGTTTTCAGACTCATGACATGATTAATCATATGAGCCAAGTAGGACTAGAGCTGTTGATTCCTTTGTCCTTAGGAATTCAATGATCAACCACCTTCCAGCAGCTATTAGTTCAATTGCTACTTGGGCATCCTCACCTACTGAAGAAACTGAGTTCAGCTAGCTTCAGACATGTAAGTACTGCTAGTGTTCTCTCTTACCACAAATGAAGCTGACAACCTGCAACTAACAACAGATGTGATAGCCTAAACAAACAGCAAAGGAGACACCAAGAAGAACTCGAAAGAGTCCAGGAAAGACAGGTAGTAACATTTACACAGTTGCAATTGGTGATGATTAAAAGGAAGAAAAATGTTTGATTCACAGTTTCAGAGGGATTGCAGTCCTCTACTTGGGGGAAGGCATGATGGCAAGAGGGATCCACCCATATTGATGGTGCTATGCATCAACTGCTGATCTCATGACTCACACAGGGAAGCAGAGACTGTGGCTGGAAACAGGGGCAGAGATAACCTTCAAAATTCTGATCTTGTGGTGTGTGGTGGCCTAATTCTTTAATATGAGCACTCAGGAGGCAGAGGCAGGCAGATCTCTGAGTTTGAGGCCAGTGTTTACACAGTGTTTTAGACTGACAAAGGCTATGTAGTGAGACCCTTGACCCAGTAAAACAAAAACAAACAAAGCAAGCCTGCTTCTAGTGGCTCCCAGGAAGGTCCACTTCCTACAGGCTCCAGAGCCTGAAAAATCTCTGTAAGCTGGGCTTTAATGCTCAAAACACAAGTCTACGTGGAGCATTGCAGATTCAAACTGATCAAGGTAGAAGACACATGGGCAGCTCTAGCGGAGCACATGGGAAAAGAATGGCTCCCTACTCCTTCACCATCAAATGCCAAGTTGGGAAATTTAACTGCCATCTTCAAGACCTGTACAAAGGACCCAAGACTTACTCCAAAGAGATGATGTGACAGAAAAGCAAGAGAGACCTTGTGTCCTGTAGTGTTGGAAAAGCCTCTGGAATTCTCCCAAAGTCTGCAGTTATTACAAGGGCCCCTCCTCTTCTTCTCTGGTAGGCATGAAAGCAGAAAAAAGAGAGAGCTGAATCTTTACTGCCTAGTAGTATTGATGTCACCTCTGACGTGGTGTCAATGGAGGCCACAAGGGGAGTCCCCCTCTGCTTAACAGAAATGAGGGCCCCCAAACACTAAGAGTTGATGGACCAGGAATCTTTAACTTTTACTCCCACTTGGTAGGAGCTAGGAAGTGTTGGGCCCTATTTGGCCTTGGTTTGAACCTTGAAGACAAACCTGAGCCTGGCTCGAGACCTGTCATTTCCTTCTGCTTGAGAATGACTCAGCACGACTCTGCTTAGCTACCGCTGATGTATAAATTTCTTATAGGCCCTGAGAGATCACCCCAGACCCCTTGTCATCTCACACCATCCCATAGGTCATCTTACCCCATTCTTCTATCCCCACCTACTTGCCCTGTCTATATAAGCAAATTGCTACCACATTAAAGCACCTGCTTCGACAAGACTCCCAGCCTGGTGTGGTTTTTCTCAGATCACTGACACTCACCATTCAGCTCAGTCCCAGAGAAACCCAATGTGTCTGGGCTTCTCTCCTTCCAGCTTCCTGTCAGCAAAGAGCCAACAAGGAAGAGCCCCCTTCTCCTTACCAGAGAAACTTCAAAACTTACAACTGAAAAAGTTTAAAGAATATTTTGAGTTTCACAATGTAAATAATAATATTCAATTAAAAAGTTATTCATCTGAGGGAGATGGGGTAGGGCACTAAGGAATTCAGGGAGGAGCAGTGATGGACAGACATAATCAAATGTTATGTAGAAGTGTGTGACATTTTCATATAATCAATAAAAATATTAAAAGTCATCTTGTAAGAAGATCTAGAAAAATATCAAATGTAATGAAAAATGACAACCAGTTCATGTTGACACAGAAATTTTAGACTTCTCCAACACAATAATAAAAGTGACTCAAGGAACAATTATCAACAATATGTAGTGTGTGAAGAAATAGATGCCTCAATGAAATAGTATAAACAACAAAGTGCAAATTTAGGATTGAAAAAGGAAGGTGTTAATATAATCCCCAGTGAATTCGATCCGTGGGGGGTGAGGGTTGGGGGGTGGGAGTAGAGGGGCAAAGAGGGGGGAGTGTGAGGACAAGAGAAACTCAAGCAGTAGAAATTGCTTAATCTAAACAACAGAGAGAAAAGTAGTCACCAAACTTGAACAGCACCTCAGGCATACAGGAGACTATTACTGCAAATCTATTGTTTGTGTCATTCGCATTTCAGAGGGGCGGGAAAGAGCATGGCTGACAGAGCACCTGAAGAAGTAATGGCTTAATGCCTCCAAAGTTGCTAAGAGATATAAACCTGAAGATTGAAAATGCTGAGCAAATTCTAGGCAGGATGAAGCCATCCAAGTTGTGCCAGCACATACCAATATTAGCCTTCCGAAACTAAAGGAAGAAACAATCTTGAAAGCTAGAGGAAAAGCAACAGGGAGAAAATAGAGGACTAGTGCATTTCTCAGCATAATAGTGCCAGAGGGAAGCGGCACAGAATTTTCTCGAGACAGAAAGGAAAGACCTCCCAGCCCCGATGCTGAATCCAGGGTGCATATTTTTCAGGAATAAAGAGAGAGAGATCGATCATGATATTAATGTAATGGATGAAGAAAATCTAAGAGAATTTATTGCCTAACATTACTTGTATAAAAATGATGGTGGGAAACTCCTTTAAACAGAAAAGAAAGGATAAAAGTAGGAACTAATAGCCTGTTCATGAGAGATAGGGTCAATTGGTCCCCTCCTTTATACATGACTGACTATTGATGGGCCCAAGCTCATGTAGGCCCAGTGGAAACAACAACTGCTGTGTCATGCCCAGAAGTAGCATCTCACAGCCCTTCTCTGCAGCATCTCTTTCTGCCCCCTCTTCTGCAATGTTCCTAGAGTCTTGGAGGGGGGTGGTATAAATGTTCTCTTTAGGCTGAGCACTCAACTGTCGTTCATTGCACATTGAGCAGCCACAAGTCTCTGAATCCCTCATAGTTTACTGAAAGGAGGAATATTGTGTTTGGGGTTAGACTAGCATCTGTCCATGAGGATGATGGGGCATGGAATTGTTGACTTGACTTGTGTACTTGCCAGTGGGCCCAGCAGGCTCCTGTGGAGAGTTCCATACCCATGGTCATGTGCTTGGTCCTGAATCAGGGAATCCTAAGAGAACAAAACACATTAAAACAAGAATGAACACAGGCAAAGGACTTGTAGGGAGGAGGGTTGATAGGGACAAGAAGAAGATAAGAGGGAGTGTGGGGTATAATATATGTGAAATTGTCTAATAAAATTCCAAAGTATGTGGCATTAATTAAAAAGAAGTAGACATCTCAGGATATCAGCAAGGAAGCTGGAATGTGATAAAAATATGGGACTTTAGAACAACAGATTCCCCTTTTCTTATGTATCAAAAATTATATTCCTTTGAAACAAAAATATGATAATCTGCTGTATCTTTTAGTGTGAGCTGCATGTGGATACAGGAGAACATCAGGAAGTAACACTTCTTTCTTTATGGTGTTCAGTTGTTGACATATAGGTTGAGGCTTGATAAGGTACATACACACACACACACACACACATACACACATGTCTGTATGTATGTGTCTGTGTGTGCATATGTCTGTGTCTACATATCTGTGCATGCGTATGTCCAAGTATGTGTGTATGTATATATTTGTGTGTGTGTGTGTGTGTGTATGCCTATGTGGGTGTGCATGTGTGTTTGTGTGTGCATGTGTGCACGTGTCTCTATGTGTATGTATGTCTGTGCATGTGAATGTGTATGTCCATGCATGTGTGTATGTGTAGTTTCATGAGTGTGTGTATGCCCATGTGGGTGTGCACATGTATCTGTGCATATATCTTTGCTTGTGTGTGTATGCACATGTATGTGTACATGTGTGAGATGCAAGACTTGGAGCAGGCTGGTCCAACCTGTGGTTGAAGATTGCTATGAATTAGTTCTGGCCCCAAATCGTAAACTTATCTAAAACATGAATTTTTGTGTGTTTATTGTTTGTAGCTTGATTATGTGGTTTGTGATTGTGAACTTTGTAGATGACAACATCTTGCCACAGTGTCACACAAGCATGTGTATGCTTTTGTTGTCACAGTGTCACACAAGCATGTGTATGCTTTTGTTGTTTCTACTCATGTGTGGCTTCAGTCTCACATCAGTGCACAACTTCCAGTTACCTTCCAGGCACAAGGAGTCAAATCGGCACCATAGTCTTTATGTGTGTTCATAGTGAGCTGGTGTGTGAAAAATAGCAACAGTGAATAGTGTTAACCCAGCATTGCAGACCACAGGTGCTTAATGTTCTTCAGATGACAGCTAAGTCTTGTTGATGATCAATAAAATAATCACACACCAGCTGCACCTAGCCTTGTGGTTCAGACTATGTGGGCAGTTGAGATGTGGAAAGTCCCAAACTCTGTTTTCTATTGACCTGTTAATTAATTTTTTTTTTTTTTTTTTGGTTTTTCGAGACAGGGTTTCTCTGTATAGCTCTGGCTGTCCTGGAACTCACTTTGTAGACCAGGCTGGCCTTGAACTCAGAAATCCGCCTGCCTCTGCCTCCCGAGTGCTGGGATTAAAGGCGTGCGCCACCACGCCCGGCTTAATTTTCTTAATAAAGTAAACATAGTCTCTTGTCAATTATTTCTTTTTCAGTCCAAACATGACTTCTACAAAGTCTCAAGAGAAAACAGAACCCACGTGATAGTGGACAGGATCCAAGTTAAATCTCTGTATTTATTATTTTCTTCAGCTGTTGTGCTTAACTTTCTGTGCATTGCCTGAACATTTCCAAAATTACATATCTGTGGGCATAAATTATTCTCAACCTACTTTAATAAGGGTTCAACCTCCCTTCTAGCCCACCACCTACCAGAGGTATTGGGAAAGACAAGTTATTAGGACACAGGAGAAGTAGACCTATTTAGAAATAGTGCTTTGGGGATGAGTGTACTCTTCATTGTCAGGATATCTGCAGTCCAGTCCTCTAGCTAAACACCAACACAAATCAGCAGCAGCAGTTCAGTCCACTCAGCAGGCACCATGCAGGAATCAGCAAGCGCAGTTCAATCCAGAAGAAACTTCAAAGCTCACCAACCAGTTGGAAACTACAAGAAGCTGCAGGAACCTCATGAGAAGTTCTTTGCTAAGTTTCTCTCTATGACCTCACCATAAGCAAAGCTCAACAATGCAATGTAAGAGGAACCAATATATGCATGCTGTCAGTGAAGAATAGTGAGGTGGAGCAGAGAGAACCAATGCTCCAGCTCCCACTGTCTGTGGGGTCATATTTATATTCTTTCTAAATATCACATGTCCTTTTGCATGTCTGCTCTAGCAAAACATCCTTTCACCTGTGTCTGCTTCAACAAAACATCCTTTCATGTGTCTACTTTAGCAAAACATACTTTCACTTGTGTGTCCCAGCAAAACATCACTTGACAATAACTGACTTTCCAAACAAACTGTAAGTTTCCACTTTACAGATCCTTAAAATGTCTATCTACATCTTAAGTGTCTTCCACATTACATCTTCCTTATGGCTGCTTTAGGTTAGGGATATATTAACTTTGGGCTTCACTGGGCCACACTGGCCAAGGACTTGTCTTGAGCCACACATTAAGTATACAGACATTAAAAGTAGGCAAAGACCTAAATTTCTCCAAAGATGGTATGTAAATGTAACAAACATTAAAATGCCTAATGTCATATCATGGTTATTAGGATGGTTTGTATATGCTCTGCTAAGGGAGTGGCATAATTAGAAGGTGTGGCCCTGTTGGAGTAGGTGTGTCACTGTGGATGTGGGCTATAAAACCCTCATCCTAGCTGCTTGGAAGTCAGTCTTTCACTAGCAGCTTTCAAATGAAGATGTAGAACTCTCAGCTCTGCCTGCATCATGCCTGCATAAATGCTGCCCTGCTCCCACCTAGATGATGGACTGAACCTCTGAACCTGTAAGCCAGCCCAATTAAATGTTGTCCTTTATGACATTTGCCTTGGTCATGGTGTTTGTTCACAGCAGTAAAAGCATAACTAAGGAAGCTAACATAAAAAACTAACAAATATGGCCCAGGAAACAAGTTTTGGTGAAGATGTAGAAAAGTTGAAACATTGTCCCCTATTGGTAGGATTGTATAATGGTGATTTCACTATGGAAAATAATACATAGTTTTCCAAAACATTAAGAAAAGAATTATCATAAGATCCAGTAACTCTAATCTTGAGGTTCAGTCAAGAGAATCTATCTATCTATCTATCTATCTATCTATCTATCTATCTATCTATGTATGAGGGGTAGAGTGGGAGTGTACCTGTGCATACTGAGGCTGGAGGTCAATAACTAGTGTCTTTCTTGATCACTGTCCTTATTTTTCAGAGTTTCTCACTGAACAGGGAACTCATTGATGTCACTAGACTAGGTGGTTAATCAGTTTCAGGGATTTGTTCACCTCTGCTCTACCAGTGAGTGCACTGCTGTGCCTGACTTCTTACATGGCTTGCTGGGGATCCAAATTCAGTGCAAGGTAAGCACTTACCAACTCTGTCATCTCAGCCCCACTCAAGAGAATTTAAATTGGAGTCTCCAAGGTATTTATACACCTGTGTTCTTAGCAACATTACCCATAACTGAGAAGTGGAAACAACCAAAATTCAACAGATGGTGAATGAATAGACACATATGATTATATATACACACACAAAGACACACACACACACACACACACACACACACACACACAGCATGCATACTCCTGCTTTAAGGAGGAGTAATATTAGCTAATGAAGACATTATGATAAGTGAAATAAGCCAATTGCCCAAAAAGCAAACGCTGCATCATTCTACGTACATGTAACACTTAAACATAGTCAAATTCATAGCAGCTACTAGGGATTCATTTGTGTGTGGTGGGGAGTAGGTAGCAAAATGAAGAGTTTCTTAATGGATAGGATTTCAGTTTTGAGAGATGAAAAACTTCTGGAGACCGGTTTTATGATCAGGTGAATAAGCTTAATATTCTGAACTGTATATTCAAAAAAGAATGAATGCCCTTGGCTCCGTGGCAGGAGTGTTTGTATGCTAATTAGATGATGGAGGATTGAGGAAATGCTATAGCGTTTCAGAGCAGCTGCTGATCACCAGCAAAGTCAAGCACAGGTCTGAAGTTGTATCTTTTAGTCTTGCTCCACCTCTCAAGGGTGGAATGTGGTTCATTCACCAATGGGAATTATTTAATCAGTTGTGCTTGTATAATGGAATTTCCACTAAAGCTTGAAATACAGAGGCTGGGAGAGCTTTCGAGTCAGTGAACACATCTGTACATCAAAGTAGGGTCTCTGAAGAGGGTGTAACATGCTGCCTCATTCCTTGCCCCCTCTCTCTGCATCTCCTCAGCTTGATGGTTTCTGAGGATGTCCCTGTTCATTAGAAAGCTGGAATGGCAAATGTGGCACACTCCAGAGATCTTCAAATCACACTAGCAAATTATCTGACATAGGGAGGGGAGAGAATGAATTGGTGTAATGTTCAAATACAGTCTGCACAGAAGTCCTGGTATCCTGGTATCTTGGAGATCCCAGCCAGCTGTGGCTAGGTTCTGAAGTGGAGGCAATATCATGGGACTAAATCTTTAACATGTGGGGATACATGATAATTTTGAGAGTTAGTGTTAAATTGAATTGAATTATAAGAAATCCAGTTGCTATCAGATAACTAGAGATTGGTTATTGAACAAAAGACACAGCACAGGCCACTGTAGCCATTGTCTCCACAGTGGAATGATAAGGATGAACTTCAGAAGATTCAGGGGGACAGTTCTCAAGCCCTGGGTAGCAGCCCGGAGGAGACAAGTCAGTGGACCAGATGAGTTTTGGTTATAAAGGCATAGCCACGGTAATCTGCCTGTGGATTCAATGTCGCACCAGAGAGACAGAAGAGCCAAGATTCACCTAACTAAGGGTTTGGAAATGTGGATCAACAATGTATTTTTCCATTATTTAAGGAAGGAAATGTCATCTGGGCCACTTTCTTTCTTTGACCCAAACAGGCTTCTTTTTCCTCTTGGAATTGATAAAAGAACCAAGTGCTGATTGAATAGGAGGAAAGTTTATCATTGGCTGAGGACTAGGAGAGCGAGGTGACAGGCTCATAAATCAGCTTCTTAGCTTTTGGAAGTTTGGGAAGTCACAGGATAAGAGAAATAAGAAGAGACGGACTCTCTCTCTCTCTCTCTCTCTCTCTCTCTCTCTCTCTCTCTCTCTGTGTTGGGGGGGGGGGTGATGTTTCATGACTTTTGGGATTAGCTGGAGATATTTCAGCCATTGGTGAGTCACCTCCTTCCCCTTTTTTTCATGGTTCTTTCCATGAGTCATGGCAAATGTCAACTCTCAAGGCTCTGAAGGTCGTGTCCTTTAGTAGGCAGTGGGATTACAATGAGATTAGAGGTGGTCTGGAGGTTACAATGTCAGGGGTTTCAGCTTGCCTAACTAGTGTGCAACCTCTGCCATAAAAGCACTCTGCCCTCAAAACTCAACAGGTTGGTGGGGAAGAATTCATCTGGGTCACCTTGGCAGTACACAGGTGACAGCCCTTAGGGAACATGTACTTGTGTGTTGTATGAGCAGGTCACACTTGACGAAACCACCCTGGCACTCTTGTCCTTGTCTTTTCTGTGAGGTTTTTCTCCACCGCACAAGGGCATTTCTTGTGTTTACAATATATTCTGTGCAGATTACCATCTGGTCTGGTTCCACTCAGCAAATAAGCAAATAGAACCTCCACAAGCCGAGGTGGACGACTGGGTCCAGTGTCTGAAAGTATAATTGCATATGCAGATATACCTGGAATCAAAAGTGCTCCTGCCTTCTGTGCCTGGCACCTCCAGGATCTATTTCAAACACTTCCCCAGATCACTATTAAGAAATTGCAAACCCTGAAGTTGTTACTATTTTTTATTGTTTTAGCTTCTTCTTGGGGGCTTGGCTTTGAATTTGGTCTGGCCCTGTACTTGGGAGTCCGGCCTGAAGGTAAAGGAAGGTTTTAAAAGTGGAGCACGAGGAGAATTAATGTCCCTTGCAATGCAAAAGCCTCAGGTAATGTAACTATGGACACCTCGGCAAAGGCAGAGTTACAATCTCTAGGCGGAGCAGGAAGGCTGTCTCTGCTGCATGGCAATCAGCAAGCCTTAGAGGCTCAAGGTCCTCAGAGGTGGCCAACTCCTCAAAAATCACCAACTGAATCTACAAGGTCACATTTTTCCTTATTCATATCCAAATTTTGACAGAAAACATTGGAACACTACCAAACACTATCAGGCCTTATTTTTATCTGGCATTTGCTTGCATCTACCTTATAAATATACAAATCATATTTTAAACAATTATATAAATTAATTTTATGTTTAATTAAATAAATTAGTATATTTAATTAGCATATATCCATACATATGTACACAAACACACACACACACACACACACACACACACACACACACACACACACATACACTGCAGAGAAAGAAAACCATTTGGGAAGAAGGAACAGATAAAGGATTTTTATAAGAAAAGAGCTCATGTGATTGTGGAGGCTTGGCAAGTCCCAGGAGCTGCAGAGAGTAATTAGAAAAGAGATAAAGGCCAGGTCAAGTCCAAATAGGAGAGCCTGGTGACCCAATTAGAAGACTGGAAAATATAATATATATATAAATATGTAATATATCTATTTAGATATTATAATATATTTATATATTTAATTTGTATAATTATGAAAATCATCTTCTGTAATGACTTTGAAAGTTCCCTGGGTCTACGCTTGTGTCTTGAGCTGAAGATACATAATTCAAGTTATTAACATACTGAGAAATACTCACATTCTTCATGAACTCACAATGCCATATTTCATCAGCCATTTTGTCCCCTGCCTTGATCTCAATAGGTCTTCAACTTTGGATGATCACATACATTTTACTCCCGGCTAGATGTGATGTAATGCCAGCTAGATGCCATTCAGTCTTCACTGTCTTCATGCCACCCACAGCTAAGTCTGCATCCTCACTCTCTTGAAGGCTTTGGTCGTAAAGCAACTACAGTCTATCATGGCTTAGTTTATTGAATGAAATTCTTAGCTACACTAAGCTAATTTAAGGGGAAAACATTTATTAAGAGCTGTGGATAGATGGTAGAATCAATCAGAGTGGTTTATTGCTTGGATTCCAAGATAGTTGGTCAACCATTATTCTGGATGTTTCTGTGAAGGTCCTTTCCAAGATTAATGTTTAAATAAGCAGACTGAATAAAGCAGATTGGTCTCTGTAATGTACGTTAAAGTCCCATCAGTTAAAGCACACACAGATTTCTTTGCCCAGTAAATATTCACACTGTCTGATTGTCCTCTAATTGGGTCACCAGGCTCTCCTGTTTGGACTTGACCTGGCCTTTATCTCTTTTCTAATTACTCTCTGCAGCTCCTGGGACTTGCCAAGCTTCCACAATCACATGAGCTCTTTTCTTATAAAAATCCTTTATCTGTTCCTTCTTCCCAAATGGTTTTCTTTCTCTGGAGAATCCTAATAGGAGTTTAGGCAGATCTTCCAATAACTGGAAATTGAACTGTGGCACTGGGCAAGTGAAGAACTGCTGCCCCTGGCACAGGATGAAGTTCCCACCACAGCCTCTGTCTCTGCAGTTTGGGAAAGTGTACCAAAATGTGTTAGCTAGTCTGTGATTACCAAATGGTTTCAGCCAAGCGATGTGACCACAAAGGCAAAGGGCCCTCAGACACCACAAATGACCAATACAACTACTTATAGTTTAAAAAGATTATGAACATATGCTATCAAAGATATCTAAACCAATATTTAGGAAAAATGGGAAATTTTTATGGACCTTCTGCCCTACTTTAACCAGTTTCCTCATAGTCAACACCATTCATTTTTAGTCTTTCTAAGTCATCTTCCATGAATCTGCAGATGCTTATGTAGACTATACATGCTATTCTGCTTGTGCATGTCAATCAGGGTGACCTGCAGAAGTGGGTGGGAGTTGACCTCAATTTTGACTTTGACCTTGATTCCTCCCTCTCTCTTGGTCTACTGGTGAATCTTCACTAGCTGAGAGGACATGGAAGACTGTTGATGTGGCTGGCCCATAGAGGTTAGCCTTGCAGGAACAGGATGAGGGTAGACCTAGAGAGTGCAAAGGAAGATATCTACCCTAAAGATAACGGGAGATAAGAATGGAAACTTGTGGGTGATTGTGTTTTCTCACAGTCAGTTGTTCCTGTATGTTGTAGGAACACGTGTGGAGCAAATATGTCTGCACCATTACTCACTGCTGCTCACCACCAGTACAGGAAAGAGACCCATGACTGAGACCTGGTAGGGACACTATACTCCTTCCCCTTGCCCAGTGTGGAACATCTTTCAGATATTAGCCATCTGCTAATATGTCCACCACTCTGTCTCAAGCTCATACCTCCCTGGGTGTATGGGAAGGCCCAGCTTTGTGTGGCAGGGTTTTACTGGCCTCATTATTCTTTGCCATTATCAATGAGCAGAAGTGAACTCACATTTGTTTCCCTGGCTCAGGCCACAGGATTAAACAAGCATTAGGAATATCTGTCTGACCCACACGTGTGGGCCGATCATAGGCATATATGGGAATCTAAAGTTTGTAAATTCTCACTAGACCTTTTGCTATGATGAGTGTTCCCCAACAGGTCCACATCTAAAAGGCTTGCTCCCAGGAGATTGCAGATGGAGGTGGCGGGACATTTGAGGGGTGAGGCCTATGAGAAACCCCTCAGTTCCTAGGGGCTGCGCCCATAGTCTCATCTCTCTGCTTCCTGGATTATGGTGCCTGTACTTTGTTTTGCTACATAGTCCAGCTCTGGTGTGGTGCTCTCTCCCAAAGCTTCTTCTCATCTTGGATTAGACTCTACAGAATCACAGGCCACACAAGTCATTTCTCTTTCTCAGTTGGGTGTCTTGGGGATTTCACTGTAGGGATGTGAAACTTCACACATTTCATGCTCTGTTTGCCTCTCCTCATGCATTTGTGCCTGTGTGGACACATGGCCCTCACTCGCTAGTCTCACTCATTTGTTATTAATGTTTTGAGGATTAGCATCATTGAGAGCTCTTGACTCTTCCAGACTTGCTAAGATGCTTTTATCAAATGATCCCAGCAGCTGGAGACTCTTCATAATCTGCTTTTCTGGAATGGTCCACAGTCAGCCGTAGATACCCGAATAATTGCACTTTGTAGCCGTTGTGCAAAAATTCTTGTGTCATATGCTCAGAGAGGGTCAACGTGGTGAGATAAGGATATGAGGTGGTAGCTATGGCTAGCAGCCTTGCGATTGTTAGTGACTTTTTCTCAAGGACCTGGAAAAGGATTGACTTTCTGCTGGATCCTAGATAAACAACACTGGACATTGTTGAGAGCCAGGCTGACTGAAGGCTTTTCAGAGGCTCTGGTGAAAGGACAAAAAGAATCTAGATTTATATCTTTTCTAAGGAACAGACTCAGTAAAGTCCAGTCTGGTGCTGGCATCAGAAGTTAAGGTTCGTGGGGACTTGGCTTTTCTCCCTGAAGAGACTGGAGTTACAGTCTCAAGGTGGTTGTGTGCTGGGCCTTGAGATATCTTGTGTTCCTTTTGTTTGCATGAGCCACTAGCTATGTAAGACCTCCTGATCCCAAACTTTTAAATCGTTTTATCTTTTCATCCCCTGGTCATCCCACTTAGGACTGACCGACTGTCCCAGTTCAGGAGATGGTTGCTACTCTTGAGCTATTTCTTGTACTTACAAAAAGTTATTTCACAGAGCTATTGCACCCATGAATTCACAAGGTAAAGCCTGTCTTAGGGAAGTCACCATAAAGTCCACCCCAGCTGAGAGTTATTGGCAACTGGTGTCTGCTTGGAAAGGAAAAAATAAGTTTTCTTCGGGAGTTTGGCCCTGCTAAGTTGAACTAACTAGACTCAATGGGTTATAAAAATAAACAAATAAGATGACATGAAGTTGGGGGAAAATACGGAGGTGTGTGATTGGGAGATGGGTGTCAGGATATGATCAAAATACATTGTATACATGTATGAAAATAAATAAATAAATAAGTAAATAAGACATTTTCCAAGACCAAAAGACTATGTGACTTGCTATCAGATCTCACAATCTACTGATGATTTCCAGTCTGAGTAGGAGTCCGGTTTTCAGGAGGGAATAGCAAGAGAACTGACAAGTGGGACTGTGTGAAATGAAAAAGCTTCTGCATAGCAGAAGAAACAATTATCAAGTGAAGAGGCATCAAATGCAGCAAAGAGGCAGCGTGTTTATCCGACAGATGATTGGTACCCAGAATACATAACATTTAACACCTACGGAAGAAGAAATTTAATCGATAGATGAGCAAATTAACTGACTTGATAATTTGTAAAAGAAAAAAAGTACAAATTGTCAATCAACACAAAATATTGTTCAATATCCTTTCCACTAGGGAAATACAAATATAAAACTATATTGAGATTCCATCTCAACATGGCTCAAAATCAAGAAAAACACAAAACAAAACATGTGGTGAGGATGCATAGGGCAAGGAATCCTTATACACTGTTGATGGGAATGCAAATTAGTGCAGCCAGCATAAAAATCAGTACCGAGGCTCGTCCACAACCTGAAATTAGAACTACCATATGGTCCAGCCATATTCCTGGGTAGTTTAGAGACACCTACACAGCAATGCTCACTTGGTTCTTCATGGTCACCTGGCTTTGTACTCAGTTGAGACATCTATCCTCAGATGGATGGAGAAAATGCAGAGCTTTATTCTACCATAAAGAAGCATGAGATTATGCCACCATAGGAAAATAGATGGAGGAAGGGGCTTAGTCTTTGAAACAAGCCAGATTCAGGAAAGACGAGTACCATGCATTCTCTTCTTATAACTGGAGTCTAGGGTGAAAAACAGAGATGAGAGTTAAAGGGAGACTAGTAGGGAGGCAGAAGGGGTAGGGGGGAGTTGTGGGGAGTAGCTATGGTCAAAGTACATCATATGTACATAGAAAATGTCACAGTGAAATACAAATGTTGTCCAACTAGTATGTGTTAATAAAAATGTAAAAAGTGAAAAGTATGATGGGTAAACTCTGTATGTGTGTGTGCATGTATGTGTACCTGTATATGCAGGTATATGCACCTGTGTGTGTGTGCATGTGTGTAAGTTGATACCCGAGAACAACCTCAATTGTCTTTCTTCCTTAGGTCCTGTCCAGTTTCTTCCTCCCTCCCTCCCTCCCTCCCTCCCTCCCTCCCTCCCTCCCTCCCTCCCTCCCTCCCTCCCTCCCTCCCTTCCTCCCTCCCTTCCTTAACTTTTTATTGATTCTTGGTTAATTTCCCATCATAAATCCCAATTCTACTTATCTCCTGGTCCTTTTTTTTATCTGCCCTCTACCTTTGCAACCACCGCCAGAAAAGAAAATTTAAAAACCAAATTAAAAAAAAAAAAAGCAAACAAAGAAACCCACCTCTTCATGGAAGCTGCAGTGTGTCAGAGTGCATCCTTTTGTCCACACATCTTTACTTGCAAATGTTCATTGCAATTTGTCATTGGTCTGGTTCGAGGCTGTTACACTCAATACTGGATCCTTACTGGGACTTCTCTCTGATATCCTGTTGTTGCCCTAGGTCATAGAGATCCTGCAGTATTTGATCTGCAGCACTGACCCTTCAGGTGTTCCAGTAGTTCATACATGGGGTAAATGTTGGGCTGGGCTAACTCCAAGCCCTGGATCTGGACCTGGGTCATAGCTGAGTTGGACAACCCACCAACTTTCCTACACTCACACCACCATGACCAGCTCTCTGACACTGCCCCATCTAAAGGGCAGGGCCAGATCTCCTGATTTCATGCTCTTGGGGTGGCTCACCCATGCCTTCTCCTCCATGGCTAGCTCTACTATGCTACCAGGTGAGGTGCAGGGCCAGATCTTGGTCTCCTGAGTGCTGTAGGCAACAAGGGGCAGGGCCCACATTGTTTCTTAAGACAAGGCCTCTCATTATGTTCTTGGGCTTGTTGATTATGCTAGGTTGTGCTTGGCTGGCTGCTAGCCAGTTTCAGGGATCGGCTTGTCTCTGTCTTCCCAGCATTAGGATGACAGCAGTGTACCACTACACCTGGCTTTTAAAACTATATATCAATTGATTGTGTGTACTGGGGGGTGCAGATGTGCAGGTCAGATACAACTTGCAGGAATTGGTTTTCTTCTTCTACCATGTGGGTTCCAGTGATCAAACTCAGGTTCCAGGTTTGGTAGCAAATACCATTACTGCTGAGTCATCTTGCTGGCCCTATATTCTACACATATTTTAGGGATCCAACCCAGGCCCCCAGGCTTCTGCAGGAAAGTAGAAAGGGACCTCTTGGGGGCAGACATATTAAGGAAGGGATGCTAGGAGACTGTAGGTAAAACAAAAATAGAAAGGTAGAGTACTGGTGGTGAACTGGTGTAAGCAGGAAGGGCCTTCAGAATATGGGGAGAATGAAGAGGGCTAATCCAATAGAAGCAGATATGAAAATTTATAGGAAGCCTACCACTTCCCAACACAACTTTTAAAACACATAAGAAATGCAAAGAGAGAAATAGAAGGAGCTAAAGAATTAAGCAGGAATTGGGGGAAAGAGAGTGGCAGTGGGTAGACTACAGGAGGTTTGAAAAAGGAGTAAAGGAGGTTTGAAAAAGCCCTATAGTTTGCAAAACTAAAAACCCCTTGCTTATAAGCATGTAACCCCTTGTTTATAACACACACACACACACACACACACACACACACACACACGGGGGGGGGGGTAAATCACCTTATGTCACTCCCAGAAAGCATGAGTTACTAAATGAAAATCAAAATGAGGTCAAGGTCAACCTCTCCATGAATCTTTGTTCAGGGAGGCCCCAAAGATCTCCAAAACAGTATAAACTATTGCTTTAGCCCCTGGTTGTCCACCATAACTATATGGTAAGACCCTCCATCACTCACCAGTTACAGGACACTCTTAAACCAGTTAAGACACACTCTCCCATCTGGATCTATTTCATAGTACCAGAAGGTGCTATGCAAACTGCTGAGGGAAAAGGCATCAGTAATCTTTCCCATTAGCCTACCATGCAAGATATACCTACTGGTATAATTTTGGTATGGTTATTAGGGGGTAGTAACTACTTTCTAATTGTATTTGAGGCCCACTCCACAGCAGAGAATCTAAAGCCTGTGTAATTCTGGTCAACAGCCCATGTCCGGGAAGTCATAGGCCCTGGGACAGAACCTGGATATTGTTATTTTGCTATCTGTTTACAATTGTAGACCTGGACTTCTTTCAACTTTGGTCAGAAATGCATCTTTCCAGAGACTGAATACTTAAGTCCTAAGTGGGGCATCTGTATAACTCCCCTCCACTGTCCTGAACTCAGGGAAGCAATGCCGAGAGCTGGGAGGTAGGAAAGAGTGCTGTGAGATGCTGTCTTTTGGATATGGCATGGCTATTGTTCATGAACTCACAACATCCTGGGCCACCTGCATAAGACCGACACAAGATCAAGCCAGCCAAACTTCCTGCATCCATGTGGTAGGTATCTCCAGGTCCCACCCCTTACAGCTATTGGCAGTTGATATTTGCCAAGGGAGCAGAGAATCATTCCTTTAGAAGATTTATTTGTTATCTTTATTTTTGTGTATGTGCCTTCATGAGTTTACATGCACCATGTTTGTGCAGGTGCCTGTGGAGATCACAGGATATCAGTACCTTTGTATCGGAGTAACAGGTGGCAAACTGCCTGACGTGGATACTGAGAACTGAACCTAGGTCCTCTGCAAGAGCAGTCAGTGCTTTTAACTGTTGAGCTCTTGCTTTAGTCAGGGAAATAATTTTGTATGGAGGGTGGAGCTGCTGGTAGGATTCCCATTCTCTAGTGGGAATATTCTCCTGGGCATATTCTGTCAACATCAACTCTTCTTGGTGGGAGACATGTATGTGCATGTGTATGCCATGAAATTGGGAGGAGTATATATTAGAGGTGACATGCAGGGAGCTGGAGAGAAATGGCAGGTAAATATGATTGTATTTCATTGTATACATGCATGCAATCCTCAAGAATAAAGAAAAGATTTAAAAGCTATTCTTTTACCCACTTCAAAACAGGAAAATTAATTAAGAAAGATTCTTAAGACAGGACTTAAAAAAAATGGCCATTGTGGTGTGGGAGAAGTTTTGTGGTGGCTTCCTTTCAGGTACAAAGTGGTAGTGGTTAGCCTTCACTGGAGTCACCTCCCAGTGAGGGTAGATGATCTGCAACATGGACGCATGATGTCATAGTGTTTTAACTGTCGATTTGGCACAGCCTAGAATCACATTGAAAAGGAACCTCAATTGAGAGATTGCCCAGATCAGATTGGCCATAAGGGGTTGTCTTGATTGTTGTAGGAGGGCCTGGCTCACTGTGGGTGGTACCATTCCTTAGATAGATGGTCGTAGGCTGTGTGAAAAAACTAGTTATGAATGAGCCAAGGTGTGAGTCAGTTAGCAGCATTCCTCCATGTTTTCTTGCTTTGAGTCCTGCCCTGACTCCTCTGAGTTATGGGCAATAACCTATAAGCTGAAATAAACCCTGTCCTCCCCTAAGTTAATTTGGTCAGAGTGTTTTATCACAACCACAGAGTGAAACTAAAACACAGGAAAAAGCAGTGCTCCTGGTCACTAAAGATTCAGCTCCACTCCTACACCATCAGTGATGGCTGCAGACCTTTAGTCAAACTGACATAGCACTTGTGACAGGTCCTGCCCCTGAAAGTCAGGTCAATTAGTCTCAAATTGGTCCTTATCTGTGGTGCTTAGAGCTGCTGGGTTTGTGGAGGACTCAGGCTCCTGCTTCCCAGGTTCTCAGAGTTCATGGTTGGGGAAGGACTTAGAGGGAGACAAGATGTTAGCTAGCATCTATGGATGCCCCCTTACTCTCACAGAGTACAGGGAGGATGAGGCCAGACCCCTCATGGCCCTCCACCCCCCTCCATGGCAGCTCTTGCTGGTTTTCCCATCTGCCCCTGGGCTTCTCCCAGGAGCAGCATAGCAGCTCAGCTCTGTCCCTTCACTATGACTCTGCTTAGGAGCAACAGAGGTTCCCCTGAGAGCTCTCAGAAGGGACTCAATTCAGAACACGAAAAAGACCAATCAGGTTCTGGTTCAAGGCCAAACCATTCCCAACTTAGAGACTGCTGATGATCGTACCTCCCCTTTATAAAACAAAAAGGGGAAATGTGGGGAAGGGGAGCCACGGGACCAGGAGGAACAGGCCTGGAGCAAGAGGTTGAGGCATGTCCAAACCCCAGAAATCTTGTCCTGAGATCCTCAGGAGTAGGCTCATTCCCCTCCCCTGCCCCAGGCCTGCATGTCCTGGCACACACAGCCCTGCCTCCCCCATATTGTCTCACTAGAGCAGGTCACATAACTGATAGCCAGGTTTAACTTCCTTTCTCCTTATAAGGTCATGTCCAGCAGCACCTGGAATTCCTCTTCATGCAAATGAGGCGTCCCTAGCACTCTGTATCTGGCCAATGATGTATATTCACTCCGATAGCTCCTACTCACCCCTAATGGTTTAAATAGCCTTTTGCTTCCCCCAATAAATGGAACCAGTTCTCTGATGCTGTTCCGGGGTGTGTGTTCTTTACCTGCACACTCACTGACAACCAAGATCCTGCCTACACCCACCTGCCCTCCCTCCAGTTCAGCCCAGTGCAGAACAGGCCTGGCTATCCATGAGGAAGAGAAGCAGAAACAGGATCAGTAGCTGGCATCTAGGGCCCCACAATCCTCCACCAAGGCTATCTCACTGGAAATGGGATCATCAGTAGCTCCAACTCAATTACTGGTGAGTACTGATTTAATTCTGTATTTCCCAAAGTCTCTTCTATGGCATGGTTTCATTTGTCTCTTAACTAGCCATAGGGCATTTCACATTTGTTTCTTCACTTTTCTGCTTTTCATTATGTTCCACAGTAAAAAGGTAAAATATACATATATAACTTGAGCAGGATGGTAGCTCTTATTCTTTTTTTTTTTTTTTTTCAACAGATGGGGGAAATGGGCACAGAGGCTGTGAGACCTGACTGATCAGAGATAATACATAGAGTTGTGCAAACTTTTACTGTACAAGGAACCCAGCAGAGAAAACGAGTGGAAATGATACAGGTGGGGTTATGGGCACCTGCCTCCCACCAGCTGTATCTGCCTGGAGGAAGGGGTATCCTGTTCTGCTTTACCTAAGGAGTCTTTAGGACTGAGAGAAGTGCCAGTAACATCGCTGGGCACAGAGGCTTTGTCTCCAAACTCTTGGAAGTGATCACATACTCATCTCCCTGCCTTCTGCCTGTATCCACCTTTACTGACCTGCCCTGGGCCTGCTTCTCTATGTCTCCCAGTGATCAGCATACTTATCTCCCTGCCTCTGCCTCTATCCACCTTGACCGACCTGCTCTGGGCCTGCTTCTCTGTGTCTCTCTCTGTCCTAAACCCAATTATGCCAGGAGAGAATGAAACACAAAGACAGGGGGAGATCAGATGGAAGCAGAAACCTTCCCCAAAAGACAGCAAGGCACCCAAGTAGAGGAAGGGCTTAGTGAAGTCATTGCTTGTTCCTGTGGGGACAGTGGCCACCCTAGTGCCTGACATCTGCCAGCTGCAGTCCTAGGGTCTCTCTCTCTCTCTCTCTCTCTCTCTCTCTCTCTCTCTCTCTCTCTCCCTGCCCCCCCACACCATTTGCTCACTTCTTCTTGTGTTTTTCTGCAGTCATTTTAAGAATATTTATTTATTTATTATTTATTTTTATTCACTTTACATCCTGACTGTTGCTCCCTCCTCCCCACTCACAAGTGCCTTGCCCCATTCTCTCTCCCCTTCTCCTCTGAGAGGGTGGAGGCCCCTCTGGCTATTCCCCTACCATGGCACATCAAGTCTCTGCAGGGCTGGGTGTATCATCTTCCACTGAAGTCAAACAAGTCAGCCCAGTTAGGGGAACATATTCCACAGATAAGCAAGAGCTTTAGGGACAGCCCCTGCTCATTGTAGGGTCTACATGAAGACCAAGCTGGACATCTGCTACTATGTGCAGGGGGCCTAGGTCCAGCCCATGTATGCTCTTCAGTTGGGGGTTCAGTCTCTGAGAGCCCCCAAGGGTCCAGGTTAGTTGTCTCTGCAATCATTTTTTGCTCTGCTATGGCAAAGCTTCTGACCCGCCTACAGTTTCCCTTTTTCTGTGTGCCTTCTCTTCCTTACCCTCTCATTTCCTGTACCTGGACAGATAGCAGTGGGTTTCAGGGGTGGGGAGAGATAGGAGGGGCGAGGGAAGAGGTGGCTTTCCTGTGGCCCCAGCATCTCTGAACATCAACAAGAAGCTCCGGGCTCCCAGAAGCAGCCAGTAGACGAGGAAGGTGGGGTTCCAACTCTTAGCTAATTCTATGTCACCCATGTAGCGCTTACCCCAGTGTGTGTATTGTTCATTTCTGAAGCCTAGAATCTATAAACTGTTACACCTATATTCTTCAGTGAGTCTTTCCTCTGCCAGCATCTGTCATCTGGGACAGGTGGGTTCCTCTGGGGAAAAACCTAAAGGGGATACTACCTTCTCTCCGTCACTACTTGGTTGCTGAGGACTAGATAGTAGATCATGAATGAGGGAGGGAGATTATTGGACTGGAGGCCACACACAAGGGAGATGCCTGCACATCTCCTCCAGTGGGTGCCGGCCTTGAGGTGGCTTTTGCTAAGAAGCTTGATCCATTTTCTGGGACCACAAGGTAGCTAAAATCAAGATGAAAGCCAGGCAACTGCTTTTTGTATCTGTGTCCCTGGCAGTCTTAGTTGGGGTTTCTATTGATCTGATAAGATACCATGACAAATGCAACTTGGAATTCACCAGGAAGAGCAGTCAGGGCAAGAACCCAAGGCAGGAACAGATGCACAGGCCATGGAGAAGCACTGCTCACTGACTTGCTTCTCATTGCTTGCCCAGCCTGCTTTCTTATAGTATGCAGGACCACCAGTGCAGGGCAGCACTCCCACACATTGACCCAGGCTTCTCACATCAATCATTAATCAAGAAAATGACCCACAGGCTTGCCCTCAAGGCAATCTAGTGGGGGCATTTCCTCAGTTGAGCTTCCTTCTTCCCAGGTGACTGTAGCTCATGTTGAGCTCACACCAGGACACTGGCTTTAGGTCAGACTTCTGCTTGACTGCCTAGGGCTGAGGAATGTCTGCTTAAAACCCAGGGATGCCTACCTATTTCACCCCTTTGCAATGCTGAAGGCATAATGAGAAGAGGAACTGGGATCTTTTTGTCAGTGCTACAGCATCCTATTCCAGGCCACAGAAGCCTCTGAAAGCCTTCAGTCATTGTCCCAAACCTGAAGTCACCTTGGGTTATAGGATGAGCAAAGCTTTGCAAATAGATGACCCCCCCCACACACACACACACATAAGAAAGAACAGATTATCTCCACAAGTAGTGACGGTTTCTCAGGCCTCCTTGCAGAAGCAAAACTGAGCTAGTGATCAACCAGACGACATCTTGACCAACACTACCTAGTTCTTCTTCTCAAGTACTCTGTGATCTGCAAGGGACAACCCTCTGTGGGACAGACTGTTTCCTAGCTGTCTGCCTGGACAAACTACTTAGTCCTGTCATGCTTCTGGTCCATCCAAATGCACACATGAAACCTACAACATGCAGGGCACACTTCCCTAGGGCTCTCCTTCTGCATGTGGTATCTGTTTCTCTAGTCTCTTTACTTTCTATAGACAGAGTCCCCCAACCTGCAATTCCTGGGGGCTTTTGAGCACATTCATACGGCTTCTTGCTCCCACAACTCACCTCCTGTAGGCAGTAATCTCTAACAGCACAATGAGTCACTGCCAGAGACCCAGTGAACTCAGTCCAGGGATCCAATTCCTCTTCTTACTCCTGGCATGCTTTGAGGAGGTCTCCTCCAGAGATAGGACACCTAGAGCTTGTGGGACACCATCACTGAGTTGGGGAAAGACGGAAGCTCCCAGGACCCTTCTAAGGACCCCAATACAAATTAGTAGGATCTTGGAACTCAAGTGAACCAAGTAACACCAGACAGTACCAGCCTACACTGAACTGCTCAGAGGGTTGAAAGTACATGACTGTTCCAAGCCATGTGCATAGAGCAAAAGGCACAGCAAGACTTGGGTCTTTTTTCTGGTCAGAAGCATTGCTAGAAAAGGCCTTTCTTCACAGGTGTGCCCTGATTCTTCCTCTGCTTCCCCCTCCTCAGACTCCCAGAAAGCAAGATCACTTTGTCCAGTATGCAACTGCACTATTAACAAGTTAAGTGAAGAATAATGGAGACAATGATTTGCACAAGGAAGAGATTCTCTGGCCACTTCCACCTTCTATTCTCCTGTCCCATTCCTCCTGGTGTTTGCTGGGTTTGCTGCTATTGCTCCTGCTTCCATACAGTATCATTTTTCTCTTCTGGGTGCTTCTTCTGACTCAGTCAGCCTCCCAGTGGCCTGGAGATTTTGACTCTCGAAGCTGTCGGTCTTCTTTTCAGGTCTCATTAAAGGTTCAAAAGTTTAATAATTGATTTTAGAGGCACAGATTCAGAGATGGAGAACCCTACTAGAAGAAGTCAAGTCTTTCTCATCCCATGAGGCCAAGGAGAGTGCTCACCCTAGGGTTTTGTTAGGGCTTTTATTCCACTTGTGTTACTCACATGCAAGTTAAACATGTTCAGGTGTGTTGGGGTTCTGCTCTTCTGGGAATCACATGAGCTGTTAACTTGGACTGGTGTCTCCAGTGTGTAAGAGGACCACATTTTGTTTAGGTGTTAACATTAATGCTTTTTAATAAGAGATGGGAGAAGGCTTTCATTGAAAAGAGATTTTTTTTTCAGTGAAGGAACTTAAAATTCTGAACATTTCCATATGAAATTCAGCTGCAGCATATCTGGATATAAATAATACAGTGAAATTTTCATGTCGTTAAGCATCACAGGAGTCCGACAACTTCTGCAAGGATTTGCATTTAATTCGTTTTTTTTTTTAAATGTGTTAACTAAAAATAAAGTAATTTCAGGCATATGGAGTAACTAAGACAGTACGGAAATTTGCAATGGAAAATGTTTAACTCAGTAACTGTGTCTTGAAAAATCCCCAAGATTAACTTATAGGAAAAGGTCACCCAGGATGTAGGAGGGAGAAGACCTCTGGGACTTTGGTTTGACTTTCAGATACATCCCATTCTGTTTGATTGGTCCCATTGTAGGTCTGATTCTCCTTTCCTTTAGACAAGGTTAGAGAACCATTCCTGCAGCTAGAGATACCAGAGGTGTGGAGGCAGGAAACAGAAGGGAAGGGGCAGATGGAAGACAGGAAGACCTGTGCCCTTTCCCCCACTTTCCCATCAGTCACTAGGGTTGCACCTCTCTTTTGGATGGTGCACTGAGCAGGCATCGAATCCAACAGTATCTTATCATTGTTTTAGTTGGCTTAGCTACCATTACACAGCAGTGTTAGCTTAAACAATGAAAATGTGTTTTCTTCCAGTTCTGGAGGCTGGAAAGTTGGTCCAAGTGCTGGAAGGTTCAGTGTCTATAGAGTATATGTTTCCCAGCTCAAAGATGGAAACTCTTCACTGTGTCCTCAAGAAAAGGGCTGCTAGCATTGTGGCATCACCTTTAAAAGTCACTACATTGTCCATAAATGGGTGGTATGCACCCCTAAAATCCCAGCACTTGGGACATGGAAGCAGGAGAATCGGGAGTTCAAGGCTATCCTTAACAGTGTAATGAGTCCAGCCTGGGCTATATAAGACTCTGCTGCAAAGAGAACAAAAACTGTGATCTGAATCTTACATAGTCACCTTCTCAAGGCTCCTTTTCCTAATTCCATCACTCAGGGAACCAACTACAGCAGAATGCCTCAGTTCTTTTGAAAACAGGCCCAAGAGTAGGATTCTGAGTCATAGGATAACTTCCCTCCACACTTTAAAGAACCACTATTTTGATTTTCATTTAACAGATGAGGGAATGGAGGCTTAGGCAGTTTAGTCAATTTGGAAATGCAGCTAACAACAGAGCTGGGACCCATACCCATAACACTGAGCCTGGAGATCTTTAGCGATGTTTGTTTATTTATTGCCTGTGCATGTTTATATGTGGGGGCACATGTGTCCTATGGCATGTGTGTGGAGGTCAGCAATTCAGCTGTAGGAGTTGGTTCTTTCCTTGCACTGTGTGAGTACCATAGACTGAGTGAGCTTGGCAGACCTGGCCAGCCTTTACCTGCTAAACTGCCTCACCATCCCAAGCTGGCCATTTGGAGAAGAGGTTTGGCTAATTCTTGAAAAACAGGATGCTGTCTTTTTTGTTGAGGGGAGAAGGGGGATTTGGCATGGATTTAAGCCTTAGAAATGTGAAAGGGTGCTTTTTGCGTTCACATAGCGAGTGTAGTTAAGGACACCTAACAGACATGTAACACTATCTTGATCTTTGTGTAACTCAAATTAACAGAAGAGGTAAAAGAGCCAGACTCCCCAAAAAAAGATCACAATTGAAAAGACAGAGGAAAGTGTTTGCAGCTACAAGACATCGAGTCAATACATTTTTAGTAAAAAGAACTCTTAAAAATGACTATTGAAACATTTGAACTGGACTAGATAGATGGGCAAGGGACACAAACAGATCACCCACAAAGAAAGAAACGGAAAGGGGAGAAATGTCCAACCTCCAGGACAATGTGAGATGTACAAATTTAAAACAACCAAGAAAGCATCCTTCAGACTAGCAACTGTTTCCCAGAGTAACAGTTGACTCTGGGCAAGACTGGACTGAAAGATGTCTTTAGGACATTCAAATCTCAGATGCCAAAAGCTATCATTTCGCCCAGTGTTCAAATGTCTAAGACTATGGAGGACATTTCTCCCATCTGAGTACTAACCAGACCCAATCCTGCTTAGCTTCTGAGCTCAGGTGCATTCAGGGTGATATGGCCATAGATGACACTTCTCATCCAAACCACAACACTTATCCTAAACTCCAGAGTTCCCCACACTGTTACCCTAAACCTCACTTTTGCACATGCCCAGTCTGTTATGTCTCTCCTCCATCTCAATACCTGGCAAGTCTTAACCCATTTTTTTTTCTTTTAAGAGATCATCGTATGTCTTAAAGAGAGATCTCAAACTCTCTAGGTAGCTAAAGATGACCTTGATCTGAATCCCCTGCTTCCACATTCCAAGTGCTGGGATTATTGGTGTATATCACCCAGCCTGATTATGCAGTGCTGGGATGGATTCCAGGGCTTTGTGTGTGTTAGGCAAGTTCTCTGCTAACTGAACTCTACCCCTGCCTTGCCTTTCAACTCTCTTTTCAAAGACAAGTCCAAATATCTCTTCCATAAGAAAGCCTCCATTAATGATCCTCAAACAGAGATGGGCCATTCTTCCCTTTGATACTCAAAGGAGTTGTGTTTGCTCTCCAGGGTCTAGTCTGCTAAATGGATAGAACTAGAAAAGAGCATATTGAGAGAGGTAACCCAGACCTAGAAAGACAAATGTTCATGTTCTCACTCATCAGAGATTTCTAATTCCAAATCTTCACATGTGAGTATATATATCCTGGAGCAACCTCAGAAACCAGGAAAGTAAAAAGGGACCATTGCTGAGATGGGGATGGGGTGGTAGAAAAGGGAGTAAGAAGGTCCACATAATAATCTAACTGGGGGCTCCATGGGAAGGAGAGAGATAAATATAGAAGAAAGAAGGATGTAGCTAGCTTTAGGAATGTAATCTTATGGATATATACATATATATATATATATATATATGTATATATATATATACACACACACATACACACACATACACACACACACACACACACACACACACACACATATATATATATATATATATATATATGCTGAGAGAGGGAGACATACTCTTCTCTAGAGAAGGAACAAAATGATATAATCTCAGAAAACAAAAGACGATCTGGAGGCTGAGGGTGAGAGAGCTGTAGTCCTGATACTCGCCATTGGTCTTGTTATTGTTTTGAGATGTGTTTTTACTATTTCATCTTATAGACTGGGAATTCCTCAGAAGAACTGGTGTCCAGTTCATCTTTGAAGATTCCAGGCTGAGTGCAGGTCAGGAGCACCCCGGCATTATTGGTGAGGTAGAGACCAAATGTGTTCCAGCACAGGAGACCTTTCCCTCCTCAATGGAAAATTGAGACAGTGTGGACAGAAGTGTAAGGGTTTCATGTTAGGCAACAGGTGGAACCAGTGACTAGAGATGACTGGCAGAAGAGAGAAGTGAACCCAAAGGCATAGGAGCTTCAAGAACCCAAGGGTTCTCTTGAGAAGCTTGGCTCCCATGTTGGACCAACCATTGTCATCACTGGCCTTAAGTCACATGTGTTGCTGTTTGTGACCCAGACCTGCTGTAGGACTGAGGTATGCATTCTGCTGGCTGTAGGAAATGAATCTACCCATGGCTCCTGCTGAGGAATTTCCAAGGAAGAAAAGGAAGGAAACCACCTCTTGAAGTCCACACCTCTTCTCAAGAAAATTCCCTATCCTGTGATTTGCCAATGAGGGGAAAACTAGTCTGGCCCCATTATCTTTAGGTTGGACAACTAATGTCCTGTCCAACATCCAGAGTAGCACATGGGTCAACCGGGCCCATTTTTCTTTTCTTTTCTTTTCTTTTCTCTTCTTTTCTCTTCTTTTCTTTTCTTTTCTTTTCTTTTCTTTTCTCTTCTCTTCTCTTCTCTTCTCTTCTCTTCTCTTCTCTTCTCTTCTCTTTTCTTTTCTTTTCTTTTCTTTTCTTTTCTTTTCTTTTCTTTTCTTTTCTTTTCTTTTCTTGTATCTGCAATAACACTTAGCTTTGCCCCCTGCCCATTTCCAGCTCCTCTCTCAAGCAGGTATGTATTCCTATCTTAATCTCTCAGCAGTTCCTGGGTGCACATCTCTATCCCAGAGTGTTCCCAGAGAACTGAGACAGATGAGTGATGTCCCCATGCCTGCCTGTGTTTCTAGCCCAGTGCTTTTTTCTAGTCAGGAAGATACTTGTTGCACACAGCCACCCCAGTGAACTCCACAGACCTGTGAAAATCCATCCACTGATCTGAACTTTTGTTGGTGGCCAATCATCTTCCGCTTTTTATTTGTGACTTGAGTAATAGTTTGGAAGCTGATAGCAGTTTCCAGGGTGCCACATGTATATTTGGGTGTCTTGATAAGTATCTCACTATTACAAGGTGGGCAGTCCTTTCTGAGAAGTATTATTCTGGTGTGTATGGGCACATGTGCAGAGCTGCACACTTATGTGTAGGTTACAGGACAGTTTTGTGGTGTCAGTTCTGCTTTCCCACCTGTATGTCTGTTCCATGGGTCAAACTCAGCCTATCAGGCCTCTTATCCTGAGCCATCTTGCCAGCCCTTAACCGACTTCAAAGAACATTTGAGAACCACTAAGTTGGCTCAGCAGGTACAAAAATTGACCTGGAAGTTGAGACACCTGAGTTCTACAGAGCAGAAGGAAAGAATCAACTCCCAGAGTGGTCCTCTGACCTCCACACATGTGCCGTGGTATGTCTGATCCCCCTTCATATGCTCAGCTCCATCACACATACAATTACTTTTTTAAATGAACATTTGAACTCTCAGTGACTCTGTGGTGATGCACACAGACATGTAACTCCAGCACTCAGCAAACAGATGTAGGAAGGTCTTGAACTTAAGACCAACCTAAGTTACATAGTGAGACTGTGTAAAACCAAAACAATGTCTAAGATATATCACAACCTTTAGAGAAAAATGACTGTCAAGAAGTGTTTCTATTCTTAGTTGAGCCGGAGAGATAAAAGTCTGTTTATTTCAGATCAGTGAGAAGCTGCAGTTTGGGAGAAGCAGGTTAAGTATGCTGGAGATATATTTTAAAGATTTATATATATATATATATATATATATATATATATATATATATGCATGTGCGTGTGTGTGTATTGTCTTCATGTATATATTATACTATAATACTATATTCTAATATGCTATATTAGAATACAAATTCTAATACTATATACTAATTCTACATATATTATATGCTATATATGTTCTTGGTGCCCAAGGAGTTTAGAAGGTATTGGATTCCCTGGAACTGGTGTTAAGGATGGCTGAGAGCCACCATGTTGTTGCTGGGAACCCAGTCCATGTCCTCTGCAGGCACAAGCACTCTTGACTTCTGACACATCTCTCCAGCCCCATAGGCTAGGGTTGTAGTTGCTCATTTGAGACAGTGAAGGCTGAAAGGGTCAAGTGTACAACACTGAGGAGTTTGCCCCCAGTGGTTCCTTCCTGGCAACCGCCTGCCTTGCTTTGAGGAGGTGTGTGTCTGTGGTCCCCACTGGGAGGTGAGCATAACCTACAGAAAGGGTCATAAAGCTTCATTAGAAGGTAAGGGCTTCCTAGCTTTCTCTCCTCTTTAGAGTCACATGCTGGTCTATTGTCTCCAGCACATTCAGGGACCTTGCCTCTTGGTCCCAACACAACACCTTCTCTCTAGCATCTTCTTCACCTTCTATGTCTTTACACACACTCACACACTCCTTTTCACATTGTAGAATGTTTTCCAGGTTCCTCAACTCATTATTTTATGGATTTGGTTTGTTAAGTTTATGGATTCACTCCTCAGGCAGACATTGTAATCAAGTCAAGACTGACTGTTAAAAGTCCTGACTGCCCTCTAAGCAGTGACATACAATATGCTGTGCTCTACGTCAAGGAGGACAACCTTAGATCTCTTCCAAACTGCAGAAGAGTTGCCATTTTGCCAAGTCCTCTAAGAATTAGATGTGGATTCCAGCTCACCTTGCCAACTAATACAGCATAAGATTTTACCGAAAAGCCACATTTTTTTTTCATTTTGGTAGAGAGTCACACAGACATTTAAAAGTGCTTAGAAACTGGGATGGAGTAGGATGTCTACCCTCCCCGTTATATTTAGCAGAAGAACATTTCTTTGCCAAAGTCTGTTTCCAAAATCTCATCACTTTCGGAGAAAGTGAAATCCTGCCCCCAGAAGCAGCGTGTGGATGTTACTGCTCTCT
This sequence comes from Mus caroli, assembly GCF_978045245.1. NCBI lineage: Eukaryota > Metazoa > Chordata > Mammalia > Rodentia > Muridae > Mus > Mus caroli. The sequence continues at coordinate 43,391,461 of NW_028227265.1, read as the reverse complement.
GAATCATCCTCAAAGCTGTGACACCTAGATGGGCAGACTCAGTGTTACGATCCTGAATTAAGTCCCAGCGTGCTCCTACAGCATGGTGCAGCAGGAACTCACAGGGATGACTTAGATACATTTCAATAATTTCCAACTATAGGAATGCTTGTTTCGTGTTCTTTTATTACCAACTTCTAAGAATGGAAGCTGGCCAAGACTGCACTATTAACAGGCAGGGAGTAAGGTCTCGGAGTCTGAATTTAGCAGCACTTGGCTCCATGGCTGACACCCTCTCCTCACTCGTTTCCATCACTGACCTTGGAAACTTTATTCGCCCTTGAGCACCCATGTGTTCCTGCTGTGTAAAATGCTTCTGCCTGGGTTCAGAGCCCTGGGCAGATGCCCAGCACTTTCACTGTCAACCTAGAGGGAATGAGAGAAAAGGTTATAATCAGCACATTCCAATGACGATGCTACCGATGTTGAAAATGTTTGCATTTTAAATGAAGAATCTGAAGAGTTTCACGTAAATTTCTAAGTAGGTCAGACAACAGATCAGAAATAATATATAAATACATGTATTTGTATATATACTTACTTATATATGACATATATGATATATATACATGCACACATATATGCATATATACATATATGTGTAACATGATCATACACACACACACACACATTTGATCATATTATTCCCCAGTTGGCTTCCCATTACACATTATATAAGTTGGGGTTCTTACACCGTGCCCCAGGGCTTACCAGCCCCCAGGCAGAGAGTCACCAAAGCCAAGGGCTCTATCACATTCCACTCTCTACTTTCATCATTTTATTGCTGTTCTGTTGTTCATTGTCTCTTCTACTAGGATGTTAACTCCACTGGTGGAGTGGAGGTGTTTTGTCTGCCTTACCCACTTCTTATGCTGCACTCTGGTTCCATACCATTGTATCCACTAACAATTGTAAAGTGGGTGTTGTCAAAGGAGAAAGGTCTTAGTCTTTGTGAAAACAGGGTGAAGAGGAGGGAACTCAGGCTAGGGAACAGCTCTGGAGGCAAATTACCTCATCCCTTCGCTCCTGCTTCTCACCCTTTGCTGGAGCTGTGTCTGAGGGCTGAGATGCTGTGTCTGTTCTCAGCAAGGGTGCTTGGAGGAGAGGGCTCAGTGAGCTGCTCTGCCAACCCTCGTGGCTGTGCTATACTGCAGGACTCTCCTTGGGTCATGCACTTATGAAGCAATGGACTGATTGTGGTGCAGAGCTAGCAAAATCAGGAAGAAAGATCTCCTCACTACTGTTGAAAATATGAGTTGCTACGTGCAGCTGCTACTCCCACTAGTGGCTCAGCCCCCTACGCCCCCTGCGCCCCCTGAGCCCCACGCTCATGCGCAATGCGCAGTAGCAGTACACGCTGCCTACTCGATCCCACATCTAGAAGGAGCAGGTACTCATGGAAGTAACTGCCTGGACTCACTCTCCAGTCACTTTAACAAAATGCATCCTTGCGTTAATTGATGTACTTCTTCAGAGCTGCTTTTAACTCTCTTCCCTCCTATTTGCCTTTGTTGAGATGAGTTTTCCAATTCAACTGAGCAACCTGCTGTTACCATTGCTGAGACCATTTTTTTCTTTTTCTTCTTTTCTTTTTACAAGCAATTGAGCAGAAATAACGGTTCCACAGCCTTCCTCTTCTTTGATGCCACGGGGAGATTTATTGACTTCAAAACTCTTTTCACGCATTTCTTATCCCTTTTCCTCAGAGTTTCACAGACTACATAAGAAAGCTGTTCTCTCTCCCCTCACTTTATAGATTAAAAAATTCTTGGCTCAAACTGAAGAAAAAAAAAAGGATTTCCTCTTATGAGAATTTTTCTCCTTTCTTTGAATGCCTCTTAGCAAAAGTTTTTTACACATGCAAACAAAGTTAAACAATGAATAGAAAGAAATGACTCTGTGAGTTCACAATATTTATAGCTACTATTCATGTTTCTGCAAACACCTCTTGATAAGAAGATACATAATATGAATGCATAATACATGTGTTTACAGCCTTTTGTCCCAAAGATTATTAGGCATATTTTCCTGTTAATAAATATACTTCATATATATATATATATATATATATATATATATATATATATATATTTCAAAACAAGACTAGGATACAGTTTAAGGTTTGTACCATGATTTATGATGAATTTTCTGTCAGTCATTTAGATAATTTCTAGAGTCTTTGTGAGTACAACCAATATTGTGGTGAGAGCGCCTGCAGCTGAAGCAGGTACACATTCTCCTTTATTTATTCCAGGCCATTCTTGGAGTTAGAATTGCTGGCTCACACATTTAAGGTCTTTTGATCCATGATGCTAAATAGACAGTTTGTATTCCCACCAGCAGCCCCCTTTCATCTGTATTCTTCTACTCTGGATATTATCATTTTACAACTTTTTTTTTCATTTTATGGGTAAGCCTGGTATCCTGTTGTTTAATGTACCTTTCATGCATGAATGCTTAGGTTGGATATCTTTTTATTTTTGGCCCCTGGAATCTTGCCTTTCCCCTCATGTCCTTGCCTATTTTCCTGGCTGAGAATCAAGACCTCAATATGGACCCCTACTGTTTCCCCTCAGGGCACCAGTGTTGTCATTTCTGCTTGTGGCAGTCAATGCTTGAGATGCTCTGTTGCGTCACAGCCTCCTGCTCACTCCTACCACATCTGAGAACCAGCCGGGACAAATCCTGGAGTCCATACTATAGAGGGAGTTGAGGCATGTTGAGATGGAGGGACTTTCTGTGGACAGATCCTTAAGCCATGACCATTTTGTACAATGCTCCCTCAGGAGTCTTCTAGGAAAACAATCTAATAAGCTAATCACACTGATGTTTAATGACTCTCATAACTTATTATCTTTGCCAGAGTTATTTGCATTTAAATAGAGAAACCTGAGGCAATCGTTACTTAATGTGCCCTGTCAAGCCAGGGAAAAGAACTATTTTAGGGCCTGGATTCTTCCTGCACCTTAAATCACACCATGGAAGCCTACCTGCTCCACCTATGGGTGGTCCTGGCACTTCTCAACCTGGGTTGATATGAACATGCACACTATAAAACAAGAGGGAATCAGACATTGTCCCCTTCTGGGTTTTTCTCTACTTTTCTCATTTTTTTTGTCTTCTCTGCTTAGAAATGTGTTTTTTTATTTCCTTCATAGAATTGGTAGAAGTCACTATTCCCTTTTCCCCAATGCTAGTGACTTACCAGGCACCACGGCATTTCTCAGAAGTGTGCTCTAAACTTACAGAAGAACAATAGTTGGTGAGCTAGAAAGCCCCATAGCTTCTCCCTGATCTTGTGCTTCAGTAGAGTTACGGATCCCCACAGACCTTATATGTAGATCTACCATGGACCCAGACTGGAGTGTCTCTGTGATAGAGGTACAGACCTGAGTCTCAAGGCACTCGCTGAGATCTCTAAGCCCCCCATGTCCCGTAACAAAGAATTGGACAGGACTAGAAACAGAAATAGAAACAGGCTATTAAGAAAGAGAAAAAGCACTTCAAGAATGGGAATGGGCTTGTGGGATGGGTGAGTGGGCTTGTGGGATGGGTGAGTGGGCTTGTGGGATGGGGGAGTGGGCTTGTGGGATGGGGGAGTGGGCTTGTGGGATGGGGGAGTGGGCTCGTGAACATGTACACAAAATACCCTGGGCAGAATGTCAGCACATGGCACGTTGTCACCGCCTGCTCTTTTTTTGTTGCATGTAGTCCAGGTGGAGAAAGATTTCTAGTCTTTCTTTGACAGCTAGCTTCTTTCTTTTTTTTTTTTTTTTTTTTTGGTTTTTTTTTTTTTTTGGTTTTTTCGAGACAGGGTTTCTCTGTATAGCCCTGGCTGTCCTGGCACTCACTTTGTAGACCAGGCTGGCCTCGAACTCAGAAATCCGCCTGCCTCTGCCTCCCGAGTGCTGGGATTAAAGGCGTGCGCCACCACGCCCGGCACTTCTTTCTTTTTAAAAACAATTGGTTGCACATTTATTCATTCATTTGTGTGCATGTGTGTACATGCACACATGTGTGCACACACACATATACCACATCAAACACTGCAGGACTTCTCTCCTTCCACCTTGTGGGTCCTAAGAATTGAACTCAGCTCATCAGACTTGGCAGTATTTTAAACTCACTGAACCATTTCCCTGGCCCTCAATACCTTCTTTCATATATTAGTCTTGGTATGTCTCTTTCTGGTCCCTACTTTCTGACTACAACTGCTCCCTAAAAGCTGCAGTCCTGAAAGTCATTTTTGGAGAAGAGGCGGAGAGGAGGAGAGTGGTCGATCTTTTATAACTTCCAAGCTGATGAGGCTGTAACCTCACAGGAGAACCATAGTTTGTAGCTTGTTTTGGGGAATTGATCAACCCTAAAACAATAGAGTTCATAAATTCATTATCACACACAAACCACAAACAAACAAACAAACAACACATAGTCTAACCTTACTAGGAAAAAGTGTCATCATGAAGGGGATAGCTTTTATCATTAAAAAAATACAAAATGCTTAGATAAATAGGCACTTTGATAGAATAAAATATACCTCTTCAAATTTATTCAATCAGAATTTGTGTAGGACGACATCATGGTTTTTAAATACTTGTAGTTTCAAAAATGCTTCTTCCTTTAAAGGTGTGTGTGTGTGTGTGTGTATGTGTGTGTGTTGCTAGAGCTTGGACCTAGGAGTTCTTGCATCACTGGTGCAATAATTCTTTCTTTATTGAATTTTTTGTCATTCTTAAAAGCACAGAGCATATTCATCAAGAAACCTAGGAGATTCTGCAATCCAGGATCAAGTCAAGTCTCGCCCTGTAACTTTCAATAACCTCTCATTACCTAGCACCAGTAGGAACATCAGTAGCGGGCATGGAGGGAGCTTTGTTTTGGAGCAGAAACACTCCAAACCTCAAGATGGTACAAATTGGGGGAGGGGGGCTCATAAATAAAGATGAAATAGTTATCATAATGTCTTAAGAACAACAATGGCAACTTTAGATTTACAGATTTTCTTCCAAGTAATAAGCGAAGTACTACATTTTCTCTTCTTTGCGTAGATTCTTTCCACATAGTAAAACGATCAAGTACAACTATATTACTTTCTCTCTCTAATTCTTTATATTAGGAGGACTGTGTTTCCCGTGCATGTACATTAGACACTAGGATAATGGAGGAAGTATGGCTTTTTTGGGGGAGCATGGCAGACATTTTTCTCTATGTTGACTCTCCTCTGTGTAGAAATGTACACATGATCTTCCTGGCCATTAGAACAAGTGATTCACAAGAGGAGTTATAGGACCATTCGGGAGTCTCTCATCATTCCCAGGTCCCATGGGACATAGCAGAGCTAGGGACAAGGGGCAAACTCATTAATATTAGCCTCTTAGTACAGTTATTACCAAACCCAGAAGGTCAGCTATCAGTATTAGTATTGAAGAAGAGCTTGAGTGTAAGATACATCTATTTTTTGTTTTTGTCTCTTGCAAATCAGATCTATCTAGGAGATAATACTGAAGTTTAAATTGTCAGTTACTGGTCATTTTATTTAAAGCAGTTTACTTAAGATACTTGGTGACACATTACAAGGCCAAGTTTTTTGTTTTTTTTTTTAATTTGGGCATTTAACTTGATCTGATTAAAGGGAATATATTTGTGAAACAAATTAAAAGGAATAAAAAGAGTGTAACAATTAGAAGCTTAGAAGATGCAAGTCACCTTAGTAATTAGAGCTAAGTTTTTCGTGGCTGGGAATCCGCATGAGCATGCACTGCTCAGTTCTGGAGTTATTCTCCCTGGCGAGAACAAAAGCCCAAAGCTTGCTGGGAACTGGGGCAGCATGCTGAACCCAACGCTACAGTTAGCTTAGCCAAGGGGGACTCATTTTGCTGAGAAGCAAATGTAGGGCACACAAGAAGACTTGAATGGTGAGGGTTAAGATTTAAGAAAACAAACAAACAGCAACAGAAAAAAAAAAAACAACAAAAAGTATGATTGCCTTTTTAGATAGATCTTGTTTGCTTGTTTGTTTTTGTAAGAATCTGGGGTGGTCAGGAAGAAATCCAAAAAGAAAGAGCCACTTATTTTTGCCACTGTGTTAAAGGTTCATGGCTGCAGAAGAATCTGCAAGACCCAGTTGGTATATTATGTAAATTAACTGTCTTAAAACCACAAGGTGACATCGTGGGGTGTGATCTACTAGTCTGATATAGGAAATATATTGACGTCATCACAAGCAGATGGGGACACACATGAAAACATATATATTGTGTCTTAAATAGCTAAGTTCCAAACACAGGTGAAAATTATTATCTGTCTTAGTCTCTGTTCTGTTGCTGTGAGGAGACCCCATGACTAAGGCAACTCCTAATAGGAAAAGCATTTAACGGGAGGCTTGCTCACAGTTTTAGAGGGTTGGTCCATTATCATCATGGTGGGAAGCAGACAGTGCCTGGTTCTGGAACAGTAGCTGTGAGTTTTATTTCCTCTTCCACAGGCAGCAGTTCATCAACTGGAGACTAAATGTGTAAATATATGTGTAAGAGGCCATTTTTATTCAAACTGCTACATTAACAGTAGCAAATAAAAATTCCCTTTAAACTCTCAAAAGTTGACCAATTTAAGTTCTGTTACAACAAGCAGTTAGAAACTTCTGTTGTGAAAAGTTTTCAGTTTGTTTCATGCAGGTTCATGAGGTAATCAAAGCAGGACAAAAGTTTTGGCATTTTCATTTTTAAGCATATTAACAACTCAGGAAAGGCTGAAAGCATAAAACTAAGTCATTGTCCCAATCTTTGCATTCTAGGAATAATAGAGCCCTGCAGACTCTATAAAACAGAGTCCCCAGATGAGGGCCACTGTCCCTGAGGATGAGGTCATACCCAAAGCAGAAGCCTGAAGTAGATGTTTCTGGATGTGTCATGTGATGCAGACTAACATGTTTGTTTGTTTGTTTGTTTGTTTTTGCTGAGGCAAGACCCATGGGAGGACACATGATGTTTGGAGAGAGTATAAATAGGGCTCAACTGACAGTGATAACACGCTTGCATAGCTAGCCTTGCAATGCTTCGGTGGTCTCTAGTCTTCACTGACCTTTGTGCCATTGAGAGAGATGTTGCAGAGAACTCCTGGCATCATCCCAGCTGATTCTGGTCAATCCCGCTGATTCATGCCAATTCATCAGAGGCCTGGCTGTTTATGTTGGGTTGTGTCATCTCTGCTGTTTGCTATCCTGACACTACTGAACTGGACAGACAGACAATGGAGGCTGACATGACCTAAACCATAACCCTCGTTCTATTTACCATCTTTTCTCCCCTACCTTCTGATGGTGGGCTAGATGGGGGTGGGAGAGTAAAAGTATTTGGGAACCCAATATTAAAAGTAGGTTTTTTAAAAATCTAAACCTACAAAAGCCACTATATCCCCACTCCCTACAAAAAATTTAAATTGGACAAGCAGGCTCAGAACCTCGAAAAGCCTGTTTTTGGAAGGGGATAGCACAGGTAGAGAGGCAATGATTTTTATCTTAATGCTATTAATCTAAGTTAAAGTTCATCTTAAAAGCAAGGTAATAGTTATTAGTGTTGTCTTAAGACAATACAGCCATTTTATTACGCAGATAAGCTTACCTACATTTTGAATGTTACTCTTTACTGGAATGATATCTCCTATAATCTCTCACTATGAAAAGGAAATTTAACACAAAGATACTTGGCATTTATATCTATCATCACAGCTTTAATACAATTTTGTACTTAACTTTTGTTTTTAAAGAATCCTTCTGAAACAAAAAAGAACTCCATCACAATTAGCATGATCAAGTTTTGTTTTTAAGATTTACTTTTCAAAAATGATGCGTATGTTTGTGGGTATGTGTGTGTATGTTTGAGTGCTCATGGAGGTCAAAAGAGTGTAGAAGTTAGTTCAAGTTCTTTCTCCTAGCCTCATTCTCCCAGAAACAAAAATTATTTACAAATACCTTGGCTGTGTAGCTAGGCTCCTCTCTGACTAGAATCATAACTTAAGATAACCCATTTATTTTAACCTACATTCGCTATCATCTTTGGAAGAGTTTTCTGTAAGTCTGCTTTTGGTACTATGTGTGGGATTAACACACTGATAAAGGAACCATGCAGCTTGGTGTAGATGGCTATACTACAGTATTGTGGATATCCCCTTCTTGTAAAAACATAAAAATTGATCCATAGTCAGTTATCCATCATCTGGTGATTGCAAGGAGAAAGATTAATACATGGCCATAGTTATGTTATCCAAGGGTAGATTAATCACATACAAGGTTAGAAAGGGCTGGGACTGCTCTCAGATATCCAGGGGAAAATAATCATGCTACCGTGTGTGTGTGTGTGTGTGTGTGTGTGTGTGTGTGTGTAAAACTATGTATGTGCAGGTTGTGCATGTATGTATGTGTGTGTGTAACTGTGTATATTCGAGTTGTGTGTGTGTGTACTCATTAGAGTCCTGAAACAAAACACATAAATTAATGTGTTAGTTTACCTGAATTGGGACCAATACTGACTCATCTTGGACTTAGTCACACTCCACACACAGCAGGATACATAGTTATGAGGGCCTGTGTATCTCTGAAGAAAACATGTCAGAGGTTAAAATGACAGCTACATACAAATCACATTTTTTGTAACAGAAAAAAATTTCAAGTAAGAAAGGAACTAATTTCTTCAATCTTGGCACTTGGAAGGCAGAGGCAGGAGGACTGTAGCAAATTTGAGGCCAAACTGAGTGAGTTCCAGGCCAGTTTAGGCTAACTAGTGAGACCTGTGTCAGAAACCCAACCAGCTAACCAACTAACCAAGCAACCAGCCAGCCAAATAACAATAGAAAACAAAATTAAAATGTCTCAAATGAGTAAACAACATTAAAACAAAATAAAAAAAAATAATAACAATAAATAAGGAAGTCACATACTATTACTCAGAGAAAGGCATGCTCCACCCACAGGATTCTGCTTCTTAGAGTCCTGAGCTGCTTCACATCTGTGAGCACAGTAGCAGGCTGGACCTTAGGCTCAAGGCAGGCAGCTGCTCCTGCTGGAATGCACAGTAGCAGGCTGGACCTTAGGCTCAAGGCAGGCAGCTGCTCCTGCTGGAATGCACAGTAGCAGGCTGGACCTTAGGCTCAAGGCAGGCAGCTGCTCCTGCTGGAATCAGAACTACACGTTCCTCCCATTCTGTCAGAAACAATGTGTTATTTTGGTAACTCTTTATTCCCCACACTGAAGCTCCCATGTAATTATCGAGTGCAATTCGGTACTCCATGCTCTATAATTACTCAGTTGTCTGACTCTGGACGCTATGAAAATAAATGATCCTGAGAGCCGGTGGTGAAAAGCCAAGCTTTCTACTCACCTGACACTGAGTCAGAATCAAACAAAACAAAATGGAAACACTTTGTTTTTTCTTCTATCTGCTATAGACATGAAAGCAAGCAGAGCAAACTGGTTGGACTGACTTCTCTTGGTTTAGGCTGAAGCTTTGCCCGTCTGGCGTGTGAGACCATCCAAACAAAACCTCTAAATGTCATGAATGATGAAGTGATGGACAGATCAGAGTCCAAATACATTCCCTAAGTACAACTTAACTAATGAGTGCATGGGGTAATTGTGAGGTCCTGCTTCACCTCTGCTGCAGAGTCATTCTTCTGCACAGAGAAGAGATGAGAAGAACAAAGTGTATGAAGGCAGAGCAAAATCTTTGCTCCTTATAGACACCTATATTTGCCTGAATTCTTTGATTAAAAGTGACAGAAACTCAATTTCAGCCATTTTAAGCAAAGAATTGGATTTATTGGTAAGCAACTGGGCTATCCCTGAGATAAAAATGAACTGCAAGGATACATTGATACTCAGAGGCTGGAGAAATTTGATGGTAGCAAGGCACTATTGTCTCCAGGCATTTCTCACTTCTGTTTCTTTTTTGGTCTTGGCTCCCTTCTTTTGGGTACCTTCTCAACATGGCATGTTGTGATCCTTCCTAATGGAAACCCTGTGATTCCATCTCTCTGTCTTCTAGTAAAGAAATAAGAAAGTCTTCCATGTCAGGTTCCATTTAAGGAAAAAACTGGCTGGGCAATGGTGGCACACCTTTAATCCCTCCCAACTTTCAGGAGGCAGAGGCAGGAAGATCTCAAGACAGCCAGGGATACACAGAGAAGCCCTGTCTCGAAAAACAAACAAACAAACAAACAACAATAACAATGACAAAGGTAACATCAATGCCCCATAAACTCTGTAACCTGGGTCTAGGGAGCTCTCAACACCCACAATAGTCTTGAAGGTTAAAGATAATAAGACTGGGTCATCCTGGGTCTTATACCCTATACCTACATAGGGAGGAAGGTTTCTGACCAGAAGAAAATGGAGACCAGGGCTGAGGGAAGAACACTGGACCAGTGATAATGGCCAGAGCTTTTGAATCAACTTTGCATAAGCTTAAAGGACGTGGGGTCCAAGAAAATAACTCAGAGTAAACCAAGTGAGCATATTTTATGTTGAATTTCAGAATTCAGATTTCTGTTTGTGAAACTGATATTCCCTCTCATTAACTAGGACTCTTTATTCTGTAGCGAGGTCTTGTAGAAATGTTTAAGAATTACCTTCAAGTTTGCATTCAGAGGAGAGCTGATATCAAATCCTATGAGTAACAGCAGAGAATGGTAGTGAGGACAGTCAGAGGCTTAGAAGGTCAAACTGTTGCTCAGTGATGACTCAAGCCAAACAGCTAGCCAGGGAAATGAGAACGTGGGCTATATCCCATATACAGACAGCAGTCTTAGAAAGGGGGATCCATGCCTTGCCTCCTTTGCCTCTAAGACCATTTTGAAGGGAATTGTATCTTTCTATAGATAGACAGACTGATAAAACCCATGCCAAATGATGCTCTATTTTCTGAAGCAGTCACAAGTTGAGAATAGGACTAAGCACCAAATTTTGCATTTGTTCCTTTGGTTCATGAGCACAGTACAGTGGCTCATTTTCTCAGAAATCAAAGTCCTCTGGAAGCTAAGCTCATATGCTGTGTCTGTATTAGACAGAGCCCAGGGGATAAGGAGAGTAGGAGAAGAAGGAAGGGGGTGTCTGCATCAGTTGGCCACTGAGGGGCAGTGGGCTGCACACAGACAGCGTGGTCTCCAGTCAAGCATAGGTCTGGAAACCCGGAGACCCAATGGGTTGTGATTTCCACCTACATGGGATGTAAGGTGCTTGACCATGTCTCCTGGATCCCTGGCTCCTGTCGAAGTTACCGCCCCCACAGCCCCCACAGGAGAGGTTTGTGGCTATCAGTCACATAGGAGCAGCACCAAGCCTTCCCACATGCAAATAAGGTTTCCCCCAAACTCTCAGTCCAAGCCGATGAGAGGTACTTGCTGTTGAACCCTGAATCACCCCCCAAAGCTGTATATAAATCCTATCCAGGGAATTAAAGGTGTGCGAAAACTACTTCGTCTTCTGAGTCTTTTGTTCCAAGGGCTGTAGCACTTGGGAAGAGATCTTCTCTCCCGAAGAGCCACCTGAGGTCTCGCCGTATTCCTTGCAGGATAACTAACTAGCTTCTTGTTGGCCCAGGCTGATCCAACACAATAGAGCTGCTTGGAGTTACTGAGCAACCTGGAAGGCACAGCAGAGACTTTGTCTCTATGCCTACACTTGCTTCCCTTCCCTGGAACCCTCGCACCAGGCCTGGCCAGAGAGCTCTGTGGAAAACCTCTGGTACCCAGGCCCACAGGCCATCAACTTGTAAGTGTAACAACTCCTTGTGCTCTCATGGGACCATGCTCTGCAAGGTCAAAAAGAAAGACGATAGCTTGACTAGTGTCGGGCACATGGACCATGCCGCCAGACAGGCACATTAACTGATGAGGTAGAGAGTGCTCAAACCCTGGGAATCTCAGAGATCTGAGACAGCAAGAGTGGGGTGCTCTCTCCCTGCCTTGGTGCCTCCTTTGAAGCATAGAGCCGTGTCCTCCCAATGACTTGACCACAGGCAGTCAGTGACATAGCACAGCACCTGGAATGCCTCTGCATGCTAATGGGGTGTCTCAGTAGTCTTAGCCTTCAGCCAATGACCTTCTCTTCCTGGATAGTCTCACACACATCTCCAAAAATTATATAATCCCCGGTTCACCCTGAATAAAGCATATGTGTTCACATTCATCTCCAATTAAAAAAAATAATGAACAAGCTAAGATAGTCTCAGAGAGCTGCTTCATCAAAGATCACCATGGAGAAGGCCTTTGCCTAAGAGCCATAAACACTAAAACTTCCGAAGAAGGCCACCACCCTGCACTTGCTCCCAATTGAACCTGGATACCTGCCTGCTCACTCTCCCCTTCCATCCTAGTGTACTGGAAGACTCCCGAACCTCGGATCCCTGTTCCTGACTTCCTCGTTGGGTGGGTGTACTGGTGGTGGTGGCAGCTGGGAACCCAGAGAGGTGATCTGGAACGACAGCATTCATCTCAGACCCGCTTTCCACTTCTGGCAAACAGTGGTACTCTGGTGCCCCTAAGTAGAACATGGATTGTGGGCCATTCTGGATTTTGCTCTGCCCTCCTTAAGAAGGTGTTATGGCAGCACCCAGACACTGTCAAAGGAGAGGCAGAACGTGGCACCACAGACTAGTCCATCTGTTGAGTAAGAGAAAAGTCTCTGCCAGACTCCATCTCCCATCTCAGATTGTACAGTGAGGGTGTTTCAAAATGGGGTCAAATGAGGACATCCTACGGTAGGAAGCTAGGGTGGGTGGTAAAAGCCTGTGCAGCTGAATCTAATTCAGACAGAGTTGCCTAGCACAACGCATGCGTTTTGGACTAAGGGGTCCTACAACTCGGAGGCAGATGAAGCCGAAGGGTAAATTGGGAGCTCCCCACTTTTTTCAACAGAATTGCAAATCTCAGATCTTTGAACCCCTTTTCAGGTAAGCAAATCAAACCACACAGTTTGAGACCTGCTACAAAACACAACCAACCACTCCAGTTAACAGCGGAGCTTAGAACCTGCCCACTCTCAACGCTCTGATTCTTCAGTTTCTCAAACATCAGACCCCTATTTGCATCGATGACAAAATTTCTCAGACACCTTCTGCAGCGAGAAGCAAGTCAACAAGTTCTAAATATTCATGTGCTAATTAATGGCTCGATCTCAGTGGGTAGAGATCTGTCTATCGGAATCTATTTATCTTCATTACTTCAGTGCTGTTTTGGAGCAGGCATTATAAACACCTCATGATGTGCTGACAGGACAGATGAATGCCATCCATCGCTGGAGGGGCGGGGTGAAGCTCTTCCTGCTAAACAGAACTCAGAGGTGTAGCTTTGAGAAGATGATGGGAAAGACTGATATTTAGGTGTATAGCTCTTTATGTGCACAGCAGGGCGTGTCTGCCTTAACATTTGCTTGCACCGAGCGCCTTCATAAGAGAATCTGCAGAACCTCTGCTTCCTAAAAGGAGTGTGATACTGAGAGGGAGGTACAATTTGGTGAGCATAAGTACCCTCACTCTCCGAATTTTTTAAAATATTTTTCAGATGGTGACATCAAACTCAGAAAGCCATCTTTCTTAAATTCTCTCAAATTCTTGGTGAAGATCAGGTTTCCAAAAGTAACCATTAAAGTTTACAGCCATTGAGAGCTGCAGTTCTGGAGATCTTGCCTGGATTGAGAGCTAATGGATCCTCCACAGTCTCCCAAATGATGCACATTTATTATTCTTTGCTATGTTAAACTTTCATTCCCCCACCGTATTTATTATGGGAAAACTATATCTCTTAAGATAGGTTAGAGATTATCTACATTTATATAGAGGAGAAAGGGGGAGAAAGGTCTAGCCCCATTCAAGGAGGGTGATGGCATATGCTGCAGTTTGAAATTTAAGCCTCATTGGTTACATCCACCATCTAACCAATCATCATGCCTCCGTGAAGCCTTGAGAGATGGTGTTTACAGCTCAGCATCTAGCATACCTCATCTATAATACGTTGGCTTAGACAAATTGCCTGTGTACCTCACAGACATGCTCTGGGGATGAAATAAATAGGGAAATCTGAAAACATGTTTAAAAAGTTACAGGATGAGTTGGAGAGATAGCTCAGTGGTTAAAAGCATCGACTGCTTTGGCAGATGACTCAAGTGGGGTTCCTAGCAGGTACAGTGGGCAGCTCACACCTGTCGTTAGCTCCAGCTCTACAGGATCCAATGCCTCTGGCCTCTGGCACTGACATGCAGGTGGACATATTGACACAGACATGCATCCATATGTCTAACTAAAAATAGCACACACCTTTATCTGGCGCTCAGCAGGCAAGGGCAGGTAGATTCCAGTGAGTCCATGACCAGGCTGGTCTTCATGGCAAGTGGAGCCAGCAAGACAAGCCCATGCCAGCCAGGGCTATATGGTCTAAAACACAGAAGCAAGCACAACCCCTGCAATAAATAGCAGCATTAACAAAAAATAGTTAAAGGATATGAGGAAACTGGGGTGAGCTGCCTTTCTCTCTGTGTAATTGTTGCTCTGTTCCACTCCACATTCTTGGGTGCTATTTGTGTCGTTTCCCCACACGACCCTCACTTCTACCACATGTGAGACATACAGTGCCTGCATGTCTTCAGAATCATGCCAGCTGATCTTCAGAATCCTGTGGTGTGGTAAGGCAGGGGTCGTTTCCTTCTGTTTCAGCGGACAGTGAGTCTGCAGTGGACTCCTTTGCTCAAGATTGCGAGTGAGCATCTGAAGACCAGACAGCATTGGCAGGCAAGCCGAGGTCTCTACCGGCTCTCTATCACACCAGACAGCATCACTGTATGCAGAGTGAGCATGCAGAGTGAGCTAGTGTTCATATGGGTGTGTGCGCATGTATATGCTGTGTTTGTTACTGTGTGTGTGCACGTGTACGTGCTGGGTGCATGTGCATGTGCATGTGGAGGTCAGAGGTGGACATTGGGTGTCCTTAATTCTTTTTTTTTTTTTTTTTGGTTTCTCGAGACAGGGTTTCTCTGTGTAGCTCTGGCTTTCCTGGCACTCACTTTGTAGACCAGGCTGGCCTCGAACTCAGAAATCCACCTGCCTCTGCCTCCCAAGTGCTTGGATTAAAGGCGTTCGCCACCACACCCGGCAGGGTGTCCTTAATTCTTTCACTGCCTTATTTTGGGGGACCAGGTCTCTCACTGGCCCTGGGACTTACCTATTTAGCTAGACTGACTGGCTAGTGAACCCCCAGAACCCTCTGCCTGCCTCTGCACTGGAATACCAGGCACACATTACTGTACCCAGCATGTTTTGTGCATGGTGGACATGTGAACTCAGGTAAGCTCACCTGCACAGTGACCATCTTTACTGACTGAGCCTTCTCCCCAAACCAGTGTTTTGAATATAGTTACACTTTGTAACCCATGGTGACCTCAGACTCATAATCCTCCTGTCTCAGCTTCTCGAGTTCTGTGAGTACAGATGTGCTCCACCACTCTGGGTGCCCAAACTAAGCTTTGACATGAGAAAATCTGGACCTTACTCTGAGACTTGAGGACAGGGCAGGTTCTGGGGACTTCTTGTCACACAGTTCCCCGACTCTGCTGTCTGCTCCCAGTCTTCTTAGTTTCAAATCCAGGATGAGCTCATGCCGGAGAGGAAGGAAGACAGCAACACAATGTGGTTTCTGAAACCGGTTCTTTGCTTATTTATTGCATCTGTAGTCTATAACACTTTTAAACTGTTTTTGTCACATATGTCATTACTTTTCAAGGGACACGGGAAGATTGCTTGCTGTGGTGGTTTGAATATGCTTGGCCAATGGGAATGGCACTGTTGGAATAGGTGTGGCCTTGTTGGAGAAAGTGTGTCACTGTGAGGGTGGGCTTTGAGGTCCTATGCTCAAGCTCTGCCCAGTGTGGAAGACAGTCTTTTCCTGGTTGCCTTCCCATCAACAGGTAGAACTCTCGGCTCCTTCTCCAGCACCATGTCTGGCTGCATGCTGTCATGCTTCCTACCATGATGATAATGGACTGAACCTCTGAAACTATAAGCCAGCCCCCATTAAACCCTTAC
Organism: Mus caroli; assembly: GCF_978045245.1. NCBI lineage: Eukaryota > Metazoa > Chordata > Mammalia > Rodentia > Muridae > Mus > Mus caroli. Next base: position 43,375,358 of record NW_028227265.1, on the reverse strand, counting down.
CTTTATGAATCGCCTTAGTCATGGTGTCTCTTCACAGCAATGGAAACCCTAACTAAGACAGTTGCTAATCTCTTTTTTGAGTTGGTGACTGCTGCAGGAAAACGATGCCTATGGGGTTTCTTTAGATCAGGGCTCAGTATACTATCATTTAAATGGCAGAAAACAAATAGGTTAAACTTTGTAGCTCTTTGTTCAGCTATTCTTTCACAGCAGAAAAGCTGCAAAACATGCCTGTGTGCCACTAAAACTTTATTTACAAAGCAGTGGCAGGTTGGATTTGGCTCCCAGTACAACATTTTCCAATTCCACCTTATTCTGTTTTAAACTATGCATGACAAAACATTAAAATATTTGTGTGCAAAGTTTTATATGGCAATTCCTTTATGGTATACCATAAAGAAGTGAGATGCTAATTATGAGATCCCGACATCACATATTTTGTGAAGCCAATAGCCGTTCGACAACAGTAATTACTTGATAAAAATAAACATCTATATGAGTGAACTAGAATATTTAGCAATTATTTTTAGAGTGTTTGAGATGATAGGTAGTCTCTGTGAACACTTTGATTAAAAATTTTTAATTTTGCATGAAATATTTAAGCTGACTGGTGAGGCTTAGCTTGGGATTCGGGTGTCATACTGGCAGGCCTGTTCTCCTGTTTCAAGACCCAATAATCAAGAAACTCCAGCCATCTGCTCTGTGCCCGGGGCTGGGCAGGTGTGATTCAGGGAGCAACAGTCCTGCTTTCAAAGAGCCATGGTCTCCAAGGGTTACCAGAGCCAGTTCTCCCCTTTGCTGCTATCAGGTCTGTTTCCATGGAAATGGGCACCTCCAAAGCTAAAACAAGGTACCTGAAGTTTCAAAACAGTGATTGTTTGGACTCTTTCAGTTTCTATGGCAATCACCGTTAGCAATCAAGGAGCAGTGTTTAGATCCCGACTGTTTTCATCCCTGAGATAGGATGCCAGATTTTATATAGCAGTCTTATCTATTAAAAAAATTAGGTGTGATAATCATACCTGACTCATAGGAACATCACAGGGATGAAATTAGGTCCTGCGGGTAAAGCACTTAGCACAGGGCTTGGCGCTGGAGATCCCACTGTATTAGTAAAAACAACTGGGAAATTGTAACTGTTGTACAGGTATAAAAATGAGGTCACAGAGAGTGAGAGACCACAGGTAGAACATTTCTACTGAAAAGTGAGAGAACAGAGGCAAATGCCCTGCCTGCCATGTTCTCAGCAATTTAGAAACACAAAGAGTAATGGGCAGGACACTGTAACTGGGGTCCTTATTTGCGAACTCAAATTAATTTTTTTTTAATCTTTGTAAGGTGATTTTAGATTCCACTTTCAACTTCAGCTTCTGTTAGTACACACAGCCCTATCTCGTTACATTTATGTGTGTGTGTTTAAGTTTTTATGCTCTAGGGGATCTCAAAGAGAACGTAGGCATGGGTTTCCTGGGGGGGGGGGAGCTGCTTTGGATATATGCAAAATAAAATGATGCCTCTTTGTGCAGTGAATAGAGCCTTATGTGTTCTTGGTTCTGGGTTTGTTATTCAGGGAAAGACTGGCACTGTCCCTACCCTCTCCCTCTCTCCAGGATGGAGCTAAGAGGCCACTCCAGGTGTTGGTACTAATGACACTTGTCTTACTTGCGGATGTTGAGGATAACAGAACCATCCAGGCCTGGAGACATGATACAGCCACTGCAGCAACAAGCTCTGGGAAAGCTACGTATTGTAGCCTGAAGAAATGGGTTTGTTTTACTTGCCCTTACTGGACTCAGATGCACTGTTTGCCTATTCTTAGCTGGAGGAACCTTTTCTTTGCCTGGGATGCCTGTTCTTGGTTGTCAACTTGACTACATCTGGACGAAAACTCCAAAAGTGTCTGTGAGGGTCTTCTTTTTCTTTATTTGCAGGAAGAAAATCCATTTTTAATAAGAATTTTTTGAGTTAGGAAGATGAGTGACATTAATGTGAGTCTTGAGGTAGGAAGACATGCCTTTAGTCTGGGCCACACCTTTTCCTGGAACCCGATATAAGGACATGGAAGAAGAAAGCTTCTGCTCTTTGCCTGCTTGTTTTGGCCTTGATAGCAGGTTCATTCCTTCACTGGCACTAGAGCCTACTTTGAGACTTTTGCATACACTGACATCCAGCCTCATAGACTAAGCAACTACTGGATTCGTGGACTTTCTGCTCATACCCAGCCATTGTTGGGTTAGCTGAATTGCAGCCTGTAAGTCATTCTAACAAATCCCCTTTGTGTGTGTGTGTGTGTGTGTGTGTGTGTGTGTGTGTGTGTGTGCTCATTCTATAGGTTCTGTTACTAGAGGAGAAACCTGACTAGTACATCTGATCCTCTCTTCTTACTCTCATCATAATGAAACACAATTAAAGGACTTTAAAATGGGATTCCGATTGTGACACAGAAATGAGAAGGATGTTGAGAACATTTCCAACTGGAGGCAATACACTCTCTTTCTGAAGGACTCTAAGGCAGAACATTCCAAACCCCTAGTGGTGTCTATGCCGTTGCATTCACCGGTTCCTCTTCTGGGAACTTATCCTGAGGAAATAATCCAGCATGTTTACAAAGATCCCCCTTGAATTATATTTTTTTCCATCTTTGGAGGAAAACCTACAGGGTATTGAATAGGTTTGTGCCTCACAATATGTTTATAGGCATGGGACTGTGCAAATCTGAAGATGATTACAGTTTTTTGACAAAACATTCTTGTGTCATATTTAGTTTTTTTAATCAAGAGATTTATTAAAAATATAGTTTATTCATATTTGTTATAATAGAAACATATAATGTGAATAAGAAATAGGTCTAGGGAGATGGCTTAGTGGGTTAAATCTTTGCTATGCAGGCATGATGTCCTAAGTTTGATACATAGATTCTGTACAAAAAGCCAGGCATGGTAGCATGCACCTGTGACCTCAGTGCTGGGCAGAGGCAAGTGGAACTTTGGGGTTCAGTGGATAGCCAGTCTAGCCAAAGCCTTACGTTCCAACCTTATCTCCAAACATGGTAAAGAGTGTTTGGGGAAGATATTTCAGTATGAAACTCTTTTATGTTGTTGCCAGCACATGTGTGCACACATGTATAACACCCACACACACCCCCACACACATACACAGAGAATAAAATAAATTGAATCATACCAACAAGAGGATCATAATTTATTGTAAAGCTAATGTATAGATATAAGAAATGTGGGAAAACCTCAAGCCAGGTTACTCACTCCCTTTCACCACCACACTAGGCCCACTGCCTTCTCTGAGGTCACAGTGACATTGGTTTAGGTGCACTAAACTTTTAATACAACCTTCTCTGTTGTTCTTTATGGCCTTCTCATTTTTTCTGTATCTCTATAATAGCATATGTGTGTGTATTCATGCACCCAGAAACATTTTAAAAGAAAAATGAAACTTTAAATAAAGATACCATCTTATGCCCATCAGGGCAGAATATATATATATATATATATATATATATATATATACACACAATTCATGCAGTAGCACTGTTTGCTAGGATGTGAGAAAGGAGTGGAGACTGCTGCAGTATTTCTAGAAAAAAAAGTGTTAATTAACAACTACTTTAGAAACTGACTTAGTAGAGCTAAGGGTGCCTCTTTTTAACTCGGTGGTGACGATTCTAAGTGCATAAACTAGAGGAACTCTCATGAGCAGACGTAGACAGGCCAAGGGACAGGACAGTAAAACTCAGAAACAAAGTAAACATCTGTGGAGAAATGGGCGTAGTAGTTAAATTAGGCTTCTATTACATCTGCGTTAGAAATACAATTAATAAATTAGTAAGCAATAAGGCCTATAACAATTTTATGTTTATATATAAAACTTAGAAATATGCAGTGGAAAAATGGTGGTCCATGTCTACAATCTCAGATACTGGTAAGGAAGAAGTAGAAGGAATGCAGATTTGAGGCCTGCCCTGGGCTTCATGGTGAACTCTGTCTCAAACATATATATATATATGTCTCAAACATATATATATATATATATATATATATATATATATATATATATGTGTGTGTGTGTGTGTGTGTGTGTGTGTATGTATATGTATATGTATATGTATATGTATATGTATATGTATATGTATATGTATATGTATATATAGGCACTTGCTATTCCAATGAAGAGAATCCTTTATGTTTTCCTACTGGATGTAACAGAATAAAGGTGCAAACAGAACAACATGTAGACTGATTGAGGACTCTGGAAGGCCAGCGATGAATTTGCCTTGAAGCAGGACTGCAGGGTAGTTAGTTCCCTGCCTCGCTGTGTTCCCTCTCCCTCTGTGATCTCAGAGGGGCTGAGACCTGGAGAAGCCTCAGAATGTGGAAGGAATGAGCTCCCAGGGCAGGTTTCCCTTCTGGTCAGAGAGTTGAGGGCCTCTGTGTGTCTGTTCTTTCTCTCCCCAGTCCCATATGTAAAATCCATAGCAGTGGCGACAACAACCAGGAAGTCACCTCCAACCTTTGGGACACAGGCCCTCTGTTTGATGTTAGTGGTTGTCCTAAGAAGAGATCCTCTTACTTTCCTTTTCTCTGACATCAACCCACATGGCGATCTAGGCAACCTGAATAGTAAATAGGACGCACACAGGAGAAGCACAGGTTTGGATTTCTAGGCTGAGATCAGGAAAGGGGTCCTGGGGAGAGTTCAGACAGCATAGAGAGGGCACGCTTGACTGCGGACAGCAGACTCAATCCCAAGCTGCAGTTGGGCAGATCTGATTTTAAATTGAACACAAATGACTCTGACAACTGAGCTGAGGAATAAGACTGTCACATAGGTCCCCAGATGATCTAGGATGGCAAATGTTCAGACTCTATCTGAGTGATGCTGCAAAAACGTGAAGATGAAAATTAACAAGATTAGATTGTGTTTCGTGCTGGACCATCCCCTGGTGCTTGAGGACAGAGGGGTTTCTGAAGACATTTTGCCAGCGTTTGTGAGTCCCTCCTGTCTAAGCTACCACACACCTTTCAGGAGCCTTCTTCACTCACGCCCCATGGCCTGTACCTTCTGCAGCACCAAGTCCAGGGTGAGATCAACCCAGAGAGGGAAAGCAAAGCAAAGCAAAGCAAAGCAAAGCAAAGCAAAGCAAAGCAAAGCAAAGCAAAGCAAAGCAAAGCAAAGCAAAGCAAACAGCAGCCTGATATTTCTGCAAGGTTTTCTTGACTGATCCATCACATGTGTAGTTTATAATACCTTTTGACTGCTTGTACTTATATAATGTAAATCACTGAGTGCTTTATGTGGGCTGCAGGGGAGAATTAAAATGGTGAGGCTCCTGTCCTAACATTTGTCGTTCATGAGTTGGTAAGTATTGAAGGGGAGTGAATTATATCTGTATATTATAATAATAGAATATGTGTCCTTATGTATTTTTTTTAAAAAAAAAGATATGCTTCAATGCTACCTATAATACCATGAGAGAAAGCTATGTCGTCCAGTTAGTGTGGGGAGCATGTCCAGAGCTACCTTTGGCTGACTTCTTGCTTGTGATTAATCATAATGAGTTTGCTGACATCTATCTTTGTTCTTAGTTAGGACATATGTTATATCCTCCCAAGGTCTTCCACTTATGCATATGTCTTTGAGAGACTGTGCAAGCCTAAAGGAAATGCCCTTAGTCAAACTTAGATACTGTGTTCCATAATCTTGCCACATAAGGATTTATGGTCATGCTGGAATTCTTCATGCTTTTTTTTCCCTCTCTTTTTTTTATTAGATATTTTCTTTATTTACATTTTAAATGTTATCCACTTTCCTAGTTTCCCCCCCACCCCCCTCTGCTCACCAACCCACCTACTCCTGCTTCCTGGCTCTGGCATTTCCCTATACTGGGGCACAGAACCTTCACAGGACCAAGGGCCTCTCCTCCCATTGATGGCCAACTAGGCCATCCTCTGCTACATATGCAGCTGGAGCCATGAGTCCCTCCGTGTGTTTTCTTTGATTGGTGATTTAGTCCCAGGGAGCTCTGGGGGTACTGGTTAGTTCATATTGTTGTTCCTCTTATGGGGCTGCAGACCCCTTCAGCTCCTTAGGTACTTTTTCTAGCTCCTTCATTGGGAACCCTGTTCTCAGTCCAATGGATGATTGTGAGCATCCACGTCTGTATTTGTCAGGCACTGGCAAAGCCTCTCAGGAAACAGCTATATCAGGCTCCTTTCGGCAAGCTCTTGTTGGTATCCACAATAGTGTCTGATTTTAGTGGTTGTTTATGGGATGGATCCCGAGGTAGGGCAGTCTCTGGATAGCCATTCCTTCAGTCTCTGCTTCACACTGTGTCTTTATATCTCCTTCCATGGGTATTTTGTTCCCCCTTCTAAGAAGGATTGAAGTGGAATTGTTTATGTGTTGTGTTGCTTGTCTTTAAAAGACACTGAGAAAATACACTTACTCTCTGGCACGGTATTAACCATCAGTGCTCCCATCTTTGTCTCTTGCATCTTCTTTCTGCCTTTCCTATAATCATCCTCACTCCCCCAGTTGTGGTCCCCAATGTTGACTGACTGGCTGGCCCTGGCAAGTTAGCTTCAGTTGTCAACCTGCCATACCTGGGAAGAGGTGATCTCAGGGAATTACCTCCATGTGATTGGCCTGTGAGCCTGTCTGTGGGGGCGTTTTTGTGGTTGGTAATTGGTGAAGAGGGGCTCAGTGCATTGTGGATGGTGCCATTCTCAGGCAGAAGGATCTGAGCTGTTTAAGAAAGTGGGTTGAGCAAATCTTATGAGAGCCAACTTTCCTGGATAAGTGTAGCTCTCACCCCTCATGAAAAGAAGCCTCTCTTTACTGCAAATAGAGACCATCACAGAAAACCACAACAGGTCACAATTCAGATCTCGGGAGGTCACAGGGAGCCAGGCCCCAATGGACACATTGACATCATAGCTTCTGCATCTATGAATGACAAGGGCACATTACAAAAGATGGGGCAGAAACATTGTAGGAGCCAGAATGCCAGGAAGTCAGCTATGAAAGTCTCTCCTAGAAATGGCCACATAAACAAGACCAGAACAATGGCCATATCATACACGTGTTAATGTGAAGGGAGAAAATTTCATGAGATCCCCTTGACAATGAACTATAAGTAACTAATAACTGCCAAGCAAAGGAGATTTAGCCTCTTCCAGGGACAAGTCTCCTTAGTGGTTGTCTAATGTAGAGTAGTCTTCCTTGAAACATTTTATATACAAACAACAAAATGGACTCAGCAGGTTGTATCTATCTGTATTTGCAAATACACATAATACACACATGAACATGCACATATGCAACAATTATAATCAAAGAAAAGGAGAGTGGGTGACATTGGAGGGGATTGAGGAAGGTTAGCTGGGAGAGGCTGGATGAAAGAAAGATGGGGGAGGAGTAGCATAATTATAATTTAACTAAAGCCATTAAACATAAAATAAATCTTTTAAAAAAACATCACTACAGGTACATGCAGTTTTAATTTAAAGCTCTAATCCAATTTAATTCAGCGTTAGTAGAGAAAATGAAATGAAATTAAGGGATTTGTTTAAAAAATTAAAACAAAGAAAGAAAGCAGAGCGAGTCCTGGGGACTAAGCTAGTCAGCAGCATCCCTCCATAGACTCTGCCTCCGCTCCTGGCTTCAGGTTCCTGCCGGAGTTCCTGCCTTGGCTCCCCCTGAGGACGGACTGTGAGCTACAAGTGTGGAATGAAATAAAGCTTCTCTGCCCCAAGTTCCCTTTGATCAGTGATTTATCACAGCAACAGGTAACAAACTAGGATAATGTTTTAAACAAATATAGAAAAAATTTGACTTGACTGAAAGTTTAAATTTTACATTCAAAATTGCTTGCAGAATGTACCAAAAATCTGTGCCTAGGGATAAAAATTGTAATTTCAAATGTTTATAAGGAGAATGACCTAGACATTTCAAGAGGCTAGTGACTGGAGCACAGCTCGGTGGTAAATTGCTTGTCTAACCAGTACAAACTTCAAGTAAAATAGAAGAGAAGAGACAATGACTATAAAATCATTGATGAAAGAATATTAAATTATTTTTAAGGCATAATAATATATGGCATGTCAGTTGAGGTTGAGAGAAATACTTAAATAGGTATAAGATGTCAGGTAGGAAAATAGAAGATATTCCTTCCAGTGTTACAGAGAGGAAAAGGTGGGCCCAGGGCTTCACCTATACCAAGCAAGTGCTCTACCACTGAGTCTCATGTATAACTGTGATGTAAATATCAATAAACAAATTCCTGGCTGAATTCAACTTACTAAAATTGACACCCAAAGAATTAAAATCCTATGAAGCCCTTGTATGTGTATGAGATGCATGCCAGGAAAAAAGATTTTTTTTTAACTTTAAGTTGAGAGCCAGAGAGCTGGAAGAACATCCAGTCAGCACCGTGCTTTATGACTGTAAGAGGACACATGTCCAGACTCAAGTTTTAAGATACCTCAAGCATGCAATACCATGTCAAACAATGGAAGCAATTACCTTCAGTCTAAGTAAAAACTAATTTAAAGTGCTTTGCTATGCTGCAAGTAAACTGGATAAAATGGCCTTGAACATGACAACATTCAAAGGTTAACACTGAGGAAAGAGGCTGGTCCAGTATCTCCTCGCTGCCGCTGTGTTTCATGGTCCTTCAATCCTCGGCAGCCAAAGGATTCTTACTGTCTGAATGTCAGCACAGTTTTCTCTTTGAGTTTAGGAAAAGACTGTTTTATATTGGGACATCTCACTCTGTTTTCGTTCCCTCCCTTTATTCTGGGATGATACATCTATAAGCCATGGAAGCACACTCTGGCAAAGGATCCTTCATCAGTTTGAGAGGGGAGTTCCTAAGTCTTGTGGCTTCATCACAATGCCAGCTCCTGCTGCTCGATACCTGTTACCTGCAGACTAATGATTGATGTTTGTTATTTTCTATTCACTGTGGTAAAATGCTTGACATGAATGACTCAAGGAAAGAATGGTTTATTTTGCTTCACAAGTTTCAGAGTTTCAGCCCATCATGGCAGGAGGTGTGACAGATGGAATATCTTACATTATGGTGGTCAGGAAGCAGAGCAAGGGAAGAGACTGGAGACCAACCATAGCCTCCAAAAGCACATGACCACTGATCTGTTTTCTCCAGCTAGGACCCATCTCCAAAAGTTTCTGTTTCCTGCCCTAATAGTGCCCCCGTGCTGGGGACCAAGCATCCCATATGGAGCCTGATACAGTCTTTTCATAGAAAAACTATAACAAACTTTTTAAAAGGTCCAATTGAGGTAACTGGAGAGTTCTGGTTATAGTTTTGGTGTGAACTGTAACAACTATAGGATATTTGTTACAAGTATGGCTGCTGTGTCACATGTTCATCAGTAAAGGGCAGAGGAGAGAAACTATGTCTATGTACATTCCCTAACATTCCCTGAAGAAAGCAAGCCTGAGATAACACCAGTCCAGTGCCAGGAGGTTTGGACAGGGAGCTAGCCTGAGTCAACCACCAGTCTGGTGCCAGGCAGGCCAAGAAGGGATTCCAAGATGTAGAACAAGCCAATGACTAGAAGAACCCTGCCTGGGAACCCAGACAGGAATGAGCCTGAGACAGACAACTCCCTTAAGGGGCTACTTGGATGGGCCAGGTGAGTGAGCTAGAGTCAACCACCAGACTGGTGCCATGGGGTCTAGACAGGGAACTAGCCTGAGACAACCACCAGTCTGGAACATTGCTGCCCTGAGAGGGCATGCCATGCCAGAGATGACACCTACCTGGAGCCATATACAATGCACGAGCACTCAGGTGCCACAGAAAGGAACAAGTAAACAGAGAAATGGAAGGATATGGGTACAATAGAAAGAGACAGAACTGGACTTGAAGGTAGTAAGGAACAGCCTGCTATGAGTAGCCGGTAATGCCACCTGGGACCATGACAAAATCCTGGCCAGTGCTGCCATTGTAGGGGGGGTCACATCTGGGATTGTGGTCCTGGAGCAGCAGAGGTCTGTTACCACTAAAGACCAGGCAGATGTCCCTGGTCTGAGCTGCTGCCCTGGGTGATATTGATGGCTAAGGGCTGTGCAGAACTGCCCCACCCCTCATCTGGGCATCATGGGAGAGCTGGCCCTGGGGGCAGGAGAGCAGGGAAGATGACCCTAGCCAACTGCAGTACTCAGGAGAGTTCATCCTGTACTAAGTGGGAGTTGCAAGTAAGCTGAACCTGAGGATACAGATGTGGGAGACTGGCCCTATCACTCATCTTCTGTGTGTTGGCATGGATATTGGAGGGGCACCCTTCTTCACCCATAATCCCTCACTACCTGTGGCAGGTGGGAAATCTGGCCTTGCAGTCATGAGAGCAGGAGAACTCTCGATTACTCTCAACAGCTGTGGCACTCCAGAAAGCAGGCCCTGTAGCTCCCCTGGGCAGCAGAGTAGAGCTGACATTGGTGGCAAGGATGAATGTGAGCCAGCCCAAGAGCTTGAGCATGGGAAAGCTGGGCCTGCCACCTAACTGGCATGTGGTAACAAGGACAAAAGAGAGTTCCCCCAACCCCCAGTCATCTATGGCAGGCAGAAGAGCTGGCCCTAAGATTATCAGAGCAGGAGAGATGACCCTGTCTCTTTTCTGTTTGGAGCTTATCCAACTCTCTTCCTTCACAGTATCTTTTTCATTATGGCCTTGCCACAATCTTCAATTTCTCCCCAAAGCCCTTGTGGTCCATCTCCCCTCCTTCTGTAGGCATGTTCTTCATTCCCAGGCTCCCACTCAGAAGCTCCGTATCACAAAGAGTAGGGCTAAAATACTACCAGTCACTCTTACCAAGTCAGGCATTATGGAATAGTACACAAGGGATGAATAAAATCAAACCAGGGTGGGCTCAGTCTGCCTCTGGTCCTTACAAGGATCGCCCTATTAGACTTTCAAGGTCTCATTTTTATATATAAAAGGAAGGAAATAATGATTATCTAATAGGTCTGTAAGACCATTAGTGGGTATTTAGAAAACACCGAGTCAGGGTTTATATTTTCACTACATGAATGTCCATGACCCCAAATTATTCTTGATGGTGCTGTCTTCTTGTCATATGGGGTATCAACTCAAGAACTCAACTTTGCCCACAATTCCAGTTTCCTTTTTCTGCATCCATGCTAATATCTGATGGTCTGAGCTTCCTTAAAAGGACAGGCAAGAACCACAACTGGATATATAGTGATTCTATTATACATGTGACTAGAATTAGTATTCCATTCCACACATTAAAGAGCTTGTTCATGATGCGGATGCTGCTCTGAGATCAGGGCTCAACCACTGAAACCTTCATGATCTGAGTAATGATTCTGATGGAGATATTGTCTTATTTAGGTTTTTATTGCCATGATAAAACACCATGACCAAGGCAATTTCTAAATAGAAGAGTTAATCTAGGCTTACAGTTCTAGAATGATGACAGTCCATCACTCTCATGGCAGAAAAGCTTGGTGGCAAGCACCAGGCATTGCAGCTGGAGCTGCAGCTGAGAGATCACATCTTAAACTGCAAGCAGAAGGAGAGAGCTAAATCTGTTCAAGGGTTCTCAGGGATAATTTTCTCATCATAACTAAAACACCTTTGTTATGCAAGAAATTTAGAGAATTTTGGAATTTTCATCCCAAGAACCCAAGACAAGCCCCAAATTCTTTCTCATGCCAGAACATCTAATGAGTGCTCTTAGAGTAGACTAAGAGGGTGCATTCCCCTTACAGGATATACAGTGTTTCCCAAAGCCAGAAGGTGTGAGGTGAACAAAAAGCTGGAAGACAGACAGGCGTTTGGGATACAACCTACTCTTGAGCTTGATTCAAGTCAAGATGCAACTCGTCAAATTTGTTGTTGTTGTTATCGTTGTGGTTGTTGGGGGATGGTGGTTATTTGAAATAAGGTCTCACTCTGCAGTCCATGCAGGCCAGCAGCTTTCTGTAGCCCTGGCTATCCTTGGACTCCAGCGTGCTAGGTAGGGTTCAGGGTGTGTGTCCTCACACATGGCTAGCGAACACCTTTGTCACACAGACTTTTCTGGCTTTTCAAGAATGAATATGGTTGGTGATGAAGTCCCCTAAAGTTGGCAGTTAGGAGTTTTCAATATATTTCAAAATTTATCCTTTAATAATTTCATAATGCATGCCATATGCTCTCTTATCTCTCTAGTTTGGGAATTTGCAAATGCGGTGCTGCCTAAAACAGAGCCTCAGATGTCTTTGCTGCTTTGGGGTATCTTTCAATGCTACTGAGTAATTTATTTCCTGTAAGAAAGGACAAAGGAGAGAGAGGGGGGAGGGAGGGAAGGAGGGAGGGAGGGAGGGAGGGAGGGAGGGAGGGAGGGAGGGAGAATGTAATCGGCTGTTAGGTGCAAAGAGGACCCCCAAATTCCCAAATAGCAGTGGTCTGTGCTCAGCTCAGGGTGCACTCTGACCAGACAGAGGATTGCTGGTGGATAAACAGAAGTCTAAAGTCAGCTATCCGCAGGGATTTTGAAGTGAGTTCCTGTCAGGAAGAGCCACTGATAGTTTGCTGTTGAAAGATTATACTTCCCAGCTTCCCTTGTGGTCTACAGACATCATTTCTACACCTAAGAGGCTGCATCCCATCTTCTTCTGCAGACATTTTGGCTGCCCTCACATGTGGGTGAAAAAGGTGGTCCCTACTCATAAATAAACATGATCCCATCTAAGGTCAGGCCAAGACCCTCTTTCTCTCTGCCTTTCATCTCTCTACAGCTGCTCTTAAATAATAATCTAACACAATGGTTCCGGACTGCATTTACAGTTTAAGATTTTATTTTGATGGTAAAAGATCTTCAATTAAATCTCCAATTCCAATTTTTAAGGCCCAGACTTAACAGAGACAACCCGTAAAATCCTAATCTTGTACCAACTTGTTATAAACTGTTAACAATAACTGAGACATTTAAGTTAATGATCACCTTATAAATGAGCAAATTATTTAATGTGGTCAGATCTATGTTTGTATGCCATGCTAAGAGCAAATGTAGCTTATTTATAAAGACATGCTTAGAAAGAGAGACCAATTTATATCTCCTATTGCATAGTCATATATATATACATACATACATATATATATATATATATATATATATATATATATATACATACATACATATATATCTATGTCAAAGCTAAGCCTGAAACAAATAAGTCAAAATGCATTTAAAGTAAACTTAAAGTTGTTTTAATGTGAAATAATATTCAAAATCAGGCATATAAAATTGGTTATGAAAAATTGAATGCTTGGGTAAAATGGGTTAAATTTATAATGCGCTTGCATGGCAGGAAACCTCGAGGCTCAAGTAGTTCCCTCAGATGGAAAAAAGCTCCCTTGGATGGAGCACCATCCTACCAGAGTAAGTTGCATGCTAGCCTGCTTACAAGACAAGCATGCATGGGAAGTAAGACCTGCCTGAAGTCTGCTGCTTCTGCTCTGGCTGTGTAGGCCTGACCAACTCCAGTCTTACAGGCCAAACCAGAAGAATAAAATGAAACCAACCTCTTCCTTATTTAAAGATAAAGACTCCTTATGTTTCACATAGAGGGGACTGGGTTCTCTTGCCCAGAGGAAGATCTCAGCGGCATCCTAAATGTCTCAAATAAACAGAGAGGCAAATATCTTTTACTTTGCCTTCAGTATCTCCTGAACTGATCTGTGAAAATGCTGGAAACAGGGACCTTTGTACACGTCTATTGGGACTGGTATGGGACCTGCATGCTAGTTCAATGGGTCATGTCTTTTACCTGACATTCAGTTCTTTCTCTTAGCAAGACACATTCCAGAGTTTATGCCCTAGCCTCCCATATTCCTGGTTTAAAGGAAGATGCCAGATGCTGTCATCAAACTCACAGCATTGGAAAATTATGCAGAATATCCAAGCAGTGTCTTTGCCAGGTGGTTTTGTATCTGGAGCATCAGGGAATGGGTCTCTTAAGTGAAACCCCAGGCCCCGGATCCTCCGGAGGAGATGACTGAGATGAAGGAGACTCTCTGCAGCTCACCTGTGGTGCTTTGGGAATATAATCCAGTCTCTACCCAGATAGAGAGCTCCAGGGACTGCACTCCTATCTTGAGGCCTACAAGGAGCATAATGGCTTTGGCTGTGGGGTAAGGTGCCTGAGCAAAGAGACACTGCTCTTCTCCAGGTGTTCAGTGAGGCTTGGGATATTTTCTTAAACAATTCCAAAAGCCAAAAGCTCCCTTAATGTGTTTATCTTGCTTTACAAATTCTGCCTCTAAACAACCAATCTATTTTTAAATAGACCGATGTGAAGAAACACGCTTGCTGGTGTCAGAATGTGCTGACCTAGGGATTTGTCCTTCTGCAGGACAAGTAAAGAGAGGCTTTAGTTCTTTTTTGTTAATTCAGTCCATGTTACGTGTAATTTATTACCGATTTGACAAGACTGGCTGCTTCTATCTTTCATCTGTTGGTCAAGTGTATGGAATACAAATGTTGCAGAGAATGTTTGAAAGGTTTTGTCAATAGGGTTAATTTTAGAAATCTTTGTAAAGTCAATCAGGTACTCTTGACAAGGCTGACACGATCTCTGGGAGCATAAGTTTTGCATTATAATTGGAAATAATTTATTTTTGGAGAATGCAATTGAGAATTAAATTGTCTCTTTACATAACCTGACACTATGAAATAAATTCACTATATAATCTTAGGATATAAGTATAACAATTCAATGATAACGAAAATATTGTATTTTAATGTTTCAAATACTAGATATGATCATTTAAGGTATAAGTCCCAATGTTTACAGTTGTTTCTAACAATAAAAAAATGTTTGTGTTACTTGCCATACTCTAGTTTTCACTATTAACTAGTAGTTGGTATTGCGAATATTTGGAACAAATAGACAAAGTTCACCATACTTAGAAGCAAGGAACGTCTCTTAGACACTTTCTGTTCAGATTCATTCCTTAGATGCTGACTCTTACAAAGCTTCCAGGTGCTCAGCCTTGCCGGGAGGGAGTCTGTTGTAACAAATAGCTAATTAGTTACCTTGTCTTTCTACAGAACTCTGGTGCAGTCCAGCCAGTTTCACAATGTTTAATCTTATGGTATACTGACCCATGTTAATCTTGATGTAACTCATGTTAATCAGGTAACGTCGTCTCTTAAAGTCCCCCACACAGTTATGCAGTTATTCCCTCCTGACTTAGGTTCTGCGTCTTTGCCAACCGTAAGTTCCATCAGGTCCCCTTGGATGGTTCTCTTCTAAGGCACTCTAACTGCTGCTCCCCAGGCTGCCCTCTGTCAACCTTGTGGCAGTTACAGAGAGCCTGACACCCCTAAACTCATAAAAACAGTTCAGGTGACCTCTAAAAGGGGACTAAAGGGCCATGGGGCCATCCAACTCACCTCTCTTCCTGACACTTCGGACATTGTTTGGGGGACTCAGAACTAAAACAGCTGCAGTGAAGCTTCCTTTGCCTCAGTTAACCTGTGTCTCACCAGCTCAGGTCAGCTCACCATTCTCAGGACCAGCTAGACTCCTTGACTGCTGTAGTGTTCCACATCCTTAGCTCCGACTGTAGCTAAGGATGGGACCTGTGCCCTCCACAAACAATGCTGCTTCCAACCCAGTACATCCTAACTGGTGTGAGATGGGGCCTAAAGACACAGGAACGAGGTGAAAATTCCTTCTAGTTCCCTCTCACTCTGGCCCCTCCCCTGGATCACTCTTCTCTCCTTGTTATCCCTTATACTTATGTTTTAACCCTGTGTTTAAATGTTTTACTTATTGAATTTCACCCTGTAACCAAACCATGGAAGCTCCCCCAATAGCTTCTACCCTACAACAGCTCCATCTGCTCCTGACACATTTGCAAAAGGAGCTTTTAGACACTGGGGAGAAACTGGCTAAAAGGGGCCTTCATCCCTTTCACCCCAGGCCAGATACAGTTCTTTCCTCAGTCTTCTGTTTTCTCCTGTTTTCTTCCTTTGATTCTCTGAAGCTCCAGCCACTTCTGCTGGATCATTTTGCTGCAACAGACCTGGAATGGGACCAGCCACTGTCACCTTGAACCAACACTAGGCCCACTTTTTTCACCAGTCACTTTGTCATCTTTGCCTCTGCTCTTCCCCCTCCTCCAACCCTCCCAGAAAAATCTCTCAGTTTTATTCTGTAACCAAACCCTCTGCTTAGTGTCCTCTAACAACTGTCTTTCGAGTCCCTTCAGGACTTCAGAACACCAATCAAATGATCCATTGCACCAGGTCAAGTTAAGCCTCTCCCTACTCACCTGACAAGAGGACTCTCTCTTCACTGACTATCTTCTCTGACAAAGACTCTTGTGCTGGCTGGCCATTCTTATATCAACTTGACACACCATCAGGAGGTATTTGAAAGGAGGAAAACTTAGTTGAGAAAATGTTTCCATAAGATCTGGCTGTGAGGCATTTTCTTAATTAGTTATTGATGGGAGAGAGCCCAGTCCATTGTTGGAGGGTGATGTTATCTCTGGGCTGGTTGTCCTGGGTTTTATAGGAAAGCAGGCTGAGCAAGCCTTGGGGAGCAAGCTAGTAAGCAGAACCACTCCATGGCCTCTGCATCAGTTCCTGCTTCCAGGATCTTGCTCCATTTGAGTTCCTGTCCTGACTTCCTTTGGTGATAAACACCAATGTACAAGCTGAATAAATCTTTTCCTCTGGAACTTGCTTTTTGGTCATGGAGTTTCATTGCAGCGATAGAAACCCTATCTAAAACAACCCTCCTCATCAAAAACACCTGCAATGCTCCTACCCTGCACTTTTATATCCTCTCAGAGTTAGGAATGGCAGTTTTCTAATGAAAGGCTACATTTACCAGCTTCCCTGGAGAACTTCAGGAGTCATTCCTGCCCATATAAGGGGCTCATCTTCTGAAAATATTTTGGCTTTCTGAATACATGGATGAAAAAGAGGCCCCTCACCATGAATAAACAAGATCTTGCCTAAGGTCAGGCCAAGCCTTTTTCTTTCCCACTTCCATCTCCCTACAATTACTCTTTATTTTATTCATATGGGTACACTGTAGCTGTCATCAGACACACAAGAAGAGGGCATTGGATCCCATTATAGATGGTTGTGTGTCGCCATGTGGTTGCTGGGAATTGAACCTCTGGAAGAGCAGTCAGTGCTTGTAACCACTGAGCCATCTCTCCCTCACCCACAACCCCCATGGCTGCTCTTTAATGATCTAACAGCCATTCTTCTCTCATTTCCCCCTACAGCTGACTGCCTATCCCCAGAAAATGGGTGGGACATGTATTTCCCTATTAACACATGCCTGTAGCACATATGCCCTGCCCCCATGATGGCTCCTTTGTACTTCTGGCCCACAAGCCATCCCTACAGCTACTCTAACTTCCAGGCTGGTCCAGCCTACAGGTTCCTCCCACCACGTAAAACATACCTCTTTAAAAGCATCATGGCTTTCCCAGCCTTTTTTATTCTCTTTGTCCCTAGAAAGGTAGTCATGGCAGCTCTCATTCCCCCCACCCCCATATACCTATCTTTCTATCCATGGAGTGGCTTAGTCTAGAGGCTTCACTGCCCTCTTTTTATAACAGTGACAAGATCAGGAGATAGAGAGTGGTGAAGTGGGAACAGGACCCCAGAGCAGCAGTTCTGAGAATGTCCTGGCAGGAGGTTATCATGTCACCAGATAGCTCTGTCCCCTCTCCTGTACTCTCCTAAAGACCACCTCTGCCTAGAGCTGTGCATGACTGGGGATGAGAAACACACCAGCCCCAGTGTGGCCAACTGGACTGACCAGCCATCCCCTTCCTGTGCCTCCCCCAACTTTATTGTAAGAGCCCCTCACAAAAGGCTGGCTCTAGCAGTTCAATGGGACCCACGGTGGCACCTATAGTGGTTTGAGGAGTCAGTTCCCCTAGACTGCTAGATGCCTCAATTAAGCCCAAAGCAAGATTCCTGGTTTCAGTCCAGAAATAATTTCAAGACTAAACAGAATGAAGCAGAGCTGGGTTTAATAAGAAATTTTGATATACATGTGAAACATAAGGATCATGAGAAAGTGACACACCAGATTATGATTCTCAAAACAACAAAAAAAATCCCTTTATTGTTTTTACAGTATATATATATATATATATATATATATATATATATATAAGTTTGAATGAAAACTGTTCCCATGGGCTTGTGTATTTGAATACTCCCACCTTGTGGTGCCATTTGGGGTGGTTATGGGACCTTTAGGGTATTGAGCCTTGCTAGAGGAAGTGTATCATTGATTGTGGGCTTTGGGAGTTTACAGTCTTGCCCTGAGAGGACTGTCTTAGCCAGAGCCAGGCTAACTCCATGACAGCTTCAAACTGACACTTTGGGAAACTAGGCCTATGTTTCTGTTTCTCAGAAAGGAGAACCTGGATCCAGGGATCAGCCAACCACAGCTGTGGGCAACCAATCTGAGGATACCTTGTGACCTGGCCTGCAGTAAGGGCAGGTAGCTAGAATAAGTAAGCCACTCCCTGGGAGGTCTCCAGAGTCTAACCAGTTGTAGAATCAGTCAGATCCCCAGAAACAGAGCTAACCAATTAAGGTAAAAGGGCACATACCTGTCCCTAGAATTCCCCAAACTGACAATAAAATATGGGCCTGTGAGTCCACCAGAGGTCTCCATTCCCAAATGGGGAGACCCCTGCCTGCAGGAAGTTCAGATGAATAAACACTCTTTGCTTTTGCATACTATTTGAGTTGGGCTATAATTCTCCGGTCACCTTGGAACCCTAACAGCCCACTTCCAGCCATGCTTCCTATATGCAGATGAGACGTGATTTCAGCCGTGCCTTCCTAGTCACTATGGACAGCTAGCCCTCTGCAACCATTAGCCAAATAAACGCTTCCTCCAGTAGCTTGTTGCCATGGTATTTTATCTCAACAACAGAAAAGAAGTGAATACATCATACATGTCACTTTAGGTAGGGGCTTTTGGAATTACTGTTTTCAAAGGTCTAAATGCAATCAGAGGTGGTTCCTAAGGCACATGGAAGGATTACAGTTGCTAAGATTACAGAGACACAGGAAAGTAAGAGATCTTTACTTCAAAGTTGAGTCTTGTTTGAGATTCCCAGAAAGCATCCTTGGGACAGTAATACATTCCTGCCAAGGTCATACACTCTCAGGTCTGGGGCACTTGCACTGCTGTGCCAGTTTTATATAAAAGGAATAATATTTCTTTACACACATCTCAACTGTGCTGGCAAGAGGCTTCTGCCAGACTGCAGGTGGAAGGAGTCCTTTTCTTTCCATACAACCATAGTCTTCCCTATCTAGCCTGCCTGGGGGGTGGTCAGGACTTTGTCCTTGCAGCTGTTAGTTTGAAATTTTTCAGTATGCCAGATTATTGGTAACGATGGTAAAGTTAATAGAGTGATAGTTAACATTTTTAGTGTGAGTAGGTGCCAGGTGTTATACTAGGGCTTGGCTTTGCATGGTCCCACTTCATTTTCAAGAGTCCTGGTCATACCTGCTCTTGTCTGACCTTTGCCATAGGCAGAACTGCTTTCTTCACAAACAAGCTCACCGAGACTCAGAGAGATTAGAAAACTTGTTTAAAATGCTTTAACTAAAGAGGCCTGTTCCCAACCATGGATCATAACTTCAAATCACATATCCCCAGCAGTTAGCACAGTACCACTACACTCCAGTTTGCCCTAATGACATAGATGAATTGCCCTGAAGTTTTAGCTTAGGAGTCATTTGTTGACAGCTCTACCTATGTGCCCCTGATTCTTGGAGGATCCTCCCACAGGGTAGTAGCAGGACAGTGGAGAGAGGCCTAAGGTGAGATGATAGCAACAGTATTGGGGTAGCAAAGATAGAAATGGTCTTGGTACCAGAATCTAATCGTATGCCTGGTGGTTTCAGAATTTATTTTTATAATCAAGATAACTTTCTGATGAATGTCCCACCCCAGGATTTGCCACTGTCTGGAGGTCACCTGACAGATGCTTTGACAGATGATTAACGCCACCAGGAATGTTGACCTGAAATTGCCTCACAGATTAGTAACTTCCCAGGGTCACAGTAATTCAGTAAGCAAAGGTTCTACTTGGTAGAGGATGACGCATATCTCCCACAGGTAAAGCCTCAGGGCAGGCACAGTGAAAGGAAAGTTTGGGGGATCTCATCAGGGAACAAACTCTCAGTCTCACCCATTTCGTTGCCCTTAAAACCTTCATAAGATATCTGATTTCACTTGCTCAAGGTGCCACACTTAGTAAAACAGACACAGTTCTCACACCATGAATTTTCTAGACTTGATAGATTCAACAAATCTACGCAGGCTAGGTGGGCATCATGGGAATTCAGACACAAATCACCTGTGATCGCTGCCTTGGAAATCCAGAGATTTATGTGAAGGATAAGATGGATCCACAAATCACATAATACAAGGCAAGACGCGGCACTGAGTGGCCTAAGGGAGACAGGAGTAAATCAATGAAGAGTATAAAAGAAAAAGCAGGTGTTTCAAAGACGACTATGCCGAGAAGGTGAGGTATTAAGGTAGAAATCGCAAACTCGAGGCTCCTCTGAGTCTTCTATGGGGAAATAAAGAGTAAACATTTAAGGCCGAACAGCAAGGAAGCATAGAAATTGTGACAAAATCTATTTGCTCTGAGTTTGTTACAGAAGGAACTGACCACAATAAATGAGAAATGGGACTTAGAATATGGGCCAAGATTAGACAAGGGAGTGCTTTGCCAAGGAACATGAATTCCTCATCTCTTTGAGTATGTTCAGTAAGAGACCCTCACAAGCTTCCTGTAACAGGCCCCTCTCTCCAGGGAAACATTTAAGGACAGACTTGAAGTTGTGATCTATCTGGTGATGGCAGTATATGCTAAGAGGGGTTATGATTCCAGGCCTGGGAAAAATGCCAAGAAGATTATCAGACGAACATTTTGTGTTTATGGCTAAATAAGAAACAAGACAGCACATTGCTGGAAGGACATGGCATTGTGTGTGCCTCATGTTTATGGAACCCACAGATAAAGATCCCCAAAGAAACCAGCTCCCGGCCATGGCTCCTTTGCTCTAAATAATACCTGCAACCCTTCTTCCTGTTCTGCCCAACCAACTGTTCCCTGAAGAACTCCACCTTCATGCTGATTATGGGTCTGGTTAATATGCTCACGGGCAGTTTTCCAGAGCCCTGTCTCGTTGTGTTGATTAAATCAATTGTGTTGACACTGCTCCACTGACAGCACAGGTGGGACAATCACTACAAATCTCTTCTATCTCTCATCCCTGATTTGGACCTACAGATGGCCCAGCAGTCTTTTCCCTTCTTGCATCCTATCTATCTTCAGGCTCAAGGAACACTGAATTTACCACCGCTACTTCAGATGCAAGGTGGAATTAGCTACGTGTAAAGCTGTGTTGACAGAACTTGAGTTGGCATTTCCAGAATGGGATGAAGCTATGGAACCAGAGCTGAGAAGCCTGGGTTTTAGCCTTGACTCTGCCAGTCACTTTCTGTGGATTGTATGCCCAACATTCATTTTGCTTTCTTCTTTATAACAGCATCTAACTTTCCCAAATCAAGAGATTCTGGTGAACCCACCCTAAACTCTTAGGGAGAAGCTCTGTTTGGCTTTATCTTCTTTCAGGGGCTAGCATTCAGAGATGTGCCCTGCATCAAGACAAGAATTAGAGCCAATGAGATTAACCTCTGAGACCTTACTTGAACTATTGATGGAAATAGTGTTTTCAAGGAGGAAGCAATTAGGCCTGAGGTGTACTAAGTCAATGCTGGTTCCACCATGGGGGAGAAGGAAAGGGAGAGATGGAGCAGGGGGGAAAACCATTGGGCTTCAAATCTAGTCTGAGTGAATGGTTAGACGTGTCTCTAAACCACGAAGTCATGGGAGATATTTCATTTTTCTCTATGAAAGCCAATAATTCATTTATGTTTTGCCCATGAGTCTATTTGGAATGAGACCTAACTTTCTTGCAACTCAGTCATCTGTGCTGTGCGGTGTTTGCCGAGTTATGATCTCTTTGCATTTCAGTTCCCTCTCTTATCGTATGAGGGTCTAGGCTGCTCAGTTGCATTCCAGTATTTTGCTTGGAGTTCCCTGTGGGACACCAGGCTGTTCTGCCTGAGAAGAATGGCAGAAAGAAATTGGATGCCAACCTTCTCTTGTAGTCGATGGTGGTAGAATTGGACCATTCTTCGGGAATTACAGTGTTTAGGTGAGTCCTGGAGAATGGGAAACAATGAGTTTGAAAAAAAAAAAAAAAAGGAGTTTTCCTTCTAGATCCTAGAATCAACCAGGAGCAAGTAAAACAATCTGGGAACAGATTGTCTCAGTGGCTGGGAATCATAATTACAAAGCAAACAGCTACCCAGTTTCAGGGGGCACACACCCTTTCGAGTGTCTGCTTCCATGAGGCAAGGTCTCTCACCTTCATGTGGGCATCTTACATTCATATTGTGAATGTGAATTCCTGGAGCATAAAGTCTGAGTCCTTAGCTCAGCTTCTCCATGGTGCCCAGTTTGGTATTCTTTCTGTTCACAATGAGTTGAGGCCAAGAGGCAGAACAAAACGAGTAATAACTCAAAGGCAGGGCAGAACACACCCAGCTCCAATTAGCAGGCATCCGGTGGGAGACGACAGGAAATGGGGCCATAAAATTACATTTTGAGAGAGCCTCAAATGCCCAGATAAGGTATTTGGGCCATATCACCTTTATAGAGAGAGTTAAATAATAAGGCAATCAAAGGATATGTCTACACAACCACAATGCACTCAGTCTCTTTGATGATCTAGGCTGGTGACAGACCATTTGACATGGAGAATTTGTGTGGACAGAAAACATTTTTCTCTGAAGACAGCTTGGGGAGGTTCTGGCTTTTGCTTTTGGCTCCTTTCCAAGAACAATCAATTTCCTCTTTAGGCTCGTTCTCTACAGGTGTGGACAATCAGGGAGCTGAGAAAAAAGCAAAATCAGACAGGTATCAGAGCAATCAAAGCCCATCACTGCTTAACAACCCTGCCAAAGGCACACACATACAGCAACACACACACACACACACACACTATGCATAGCCTCTCTTCTGACTCATCATACACTAAAAACAAATTCATCTGGATCTTCCCTCAAGCCTAATGTTCTCTGTGAATTATGTGGTTCCATTTCCTTCTATCAAATAAGCTACCAAGTCTTTGCAATGTTGCATGCCCCAAAGTGAGCATCCCATTATACTTCACCCCATGTCACTGCCTCCTCATTCAGTCTTGCAAGTCTTTCAGCTTCATCCTCATCAATCTTGCCCATTCACATTTGCACTGAGGCTGCCTAAACAACTGTTACAATCTTTACAGGATGTTTTAGTTTCAAAACAGCTATGCTTTTACAGAAAGTTACGAAAACAGCACAAAATCCCTCTTGTGCTCTGTCCAGTTGAGAACAAGTTACCAAAATGTATCCTTTTGGTACTTTCAGATAATGCAGCTACCATGAAATCTGCAACACAATGTTACTTCTAGGAAATTAAAATGGATACATGTAGGACTGGAAAGATGACTCAGAGGTTAGTGCACTGACTCCTCTTCCAGAAAACCTGGGGCTGGCTCACAGTACCAATGCCTGGCAGCTGACAACCACCTGTAACTCTAGCTCCAGCTCCAGGTGATCTGAGTTCCTCTTCTGGCCTCAGCTAACAGGTTTACTCACATGCATGTACCCCCTTACAGATAGACACACACATGGATGCATGCACACACACACACACAGTAGAAAGAAGTATATACATGACTACAATCTACAATCCAGGTCCCACACAGCTCCTCCAGGTGTTCCAGTGCACATGTTGGTGGGCAGACACAGCTCAGCTCCAGGCAACATTTAATTGCACATGTATTCAGTCTGTGACAATGCCATAGTTTCTGACCTTAACAGACTTGAAGACCACAGGGGGCTTGGCTGTAGCCTCATGAGCAATCGACTTTTGTGTCTTTGACACGACACAACAGAAGGGAGAGGCGTGTTTCCCACTGCCTTCCACTTGGTAACTTTGATCCCTTAATAAGGATGTTTTATTCAGCTGCAGACAAATTTTCTTCTGTCCCTTACAGTTGACATTTTTTTTTCTTCTCTTTTTTGGAGGACAATCAACGTTTTATTTAAAATTACAGAGCACTTAAAAATAAAGAATATAATGTAGTTATGGTTTTATTGTGCAACTTAAAACAGAGGTTTTCAACCACAGCTAACCATCAAGTCTTACCTCAGATGATGTGTGCTCGGCAGACAGCCCTTACCTGCTTTCTGACTCTCAGGGATGGGGTGGAGACAGGATGCAGCCATCCCTGTGTACAGGCAGCCTGTTCCTACTCAGAAAGACATTTTTTTTTCTTCTTCTTCCTCTTGTGACTCAATTGCTCTTCTCAGGGTTTCATCCAGCATCCAGGATGAGATCTGACGTCCTCACACTGGGGCTACAGCCAGTTCCAGGAGAGCAGGCCTTGCTTCTCTCGTTCTAAGGCTTGCTCACAGTGGCTTCTTCAGAGGTGAGCCCATACACTGTCTTTCACCGACTTCTTTCCCAGCTGTGCTATGGAGCAGATGAAGTTGGCCACAACGGTTATCTTCATCACCTCCTTCTGTCTTATTGGCCCCTCTGTCTGTACACACACCTTACTGCTTCTTCAGTTCTTTTAGCTGTTGCTTAAACTGTATGTTTTCATTGTCTTTAATGTGGGACGCCTGACTCGCCAGCAAGAAAGACACCACAATAGGATCCTTCTGCACATGTTTATTGGGAGAACATTGACTGTGTAGGTGAAAGACTCCAAGCCCTGGGCCTCTCACTCTTATATACTATCAGTTCCTATCCACTCACAGCAGGCCACACCACCTCACCAGGCACGCAGCTTCAGCTAATCAGGGCAGCAGGGGCATATCTTCACCAAAATGGCTTCGCCAGTAACCTGGTACACCTGCGCAGCTCTCACGATGTTTGTGGTTAATATGAGGAAGTCAGGTGCAAGTCATACGACTTAGCTGCAGTCCCTGGCGCCTTTGGGACTGCCGCCACACCCGCTCCCCACACTTTAAAGTCAGCCTCAGAATTTTTATCCTACAAAATTAAATTTTTCTTCTCCAATAGTAAGTCTAAATCAGGCATTGCGTCTTCTTTGACATGATTTCTGGGTGCCTTAATGTAAGGGTTTAGTTTGATATCCAGTTTAGCAAGTTTGGCTCTGGCCTTGTCTACACTGTGTTCATCCCTCACTTCAGCCAGAGTCCCCACAAGGTCCAAAGCAACATTAGAATGTGTCCGTGCTGGAGCCAAAACTGGATTGGAAAGTTCTGAGGAGGAGAGCAGACTCCAGACCACTAAGGGATATGAAATTAATTGAACCTGAGTTTTTACTGGCCTGGCCTGGTATTTTGAAATGGCTATCTGACTGCCTGACCTAGTTCAGTGATGTCCACCCAAACGCTATGCATGCAGATCCCAATTCTTTTCCTCAGCCTCCTTCCACATGCACGTTTCCTCATGAAGGGAAAGCACGATACTGTGAGACTACATACACGCTCTACTTCCTCTCACCTTTCAATGTATCATCATCACCACCACCACCACCACCACCACCATCATCATCATCATCATCATCATTTACTGGTTTTCTTCAGACAGGGTTTCTATGTGTATTCCTGGCTGTCCTGGAACTTGCTCTGTAGACCAGGCTGGCCTTGAACTCACAGAGATCTGCCTGCCTCCACCTCCCCAAGTGCTGAGATTAAAGGCATACACTGCCACCACTGCTCAGTCAATGTATTATTTCTATCAGTATGGAGTTATAGACTGGGTTTAGCGAGTTAGTTAGACTCTGTTGCTAAGATCTCTTTTGATACTCACGTTACTGATGGACCTTTCATGGTGGATTCTGTACTTTTAACATGACTCATGCAATTTTACAGCATATTCTCATTTTTCTGGCATAACATGTAAGCTTTCCTTGCGCTTATCCCTCTCAGCTCTTAAAAAAATAAATAAAAGAAAGAATGGAAGGAAGGAAGGAAGGAAGAAAGGAAGGAAGGAAGAAAGGAAGGAAGAAAGAAAGAAAGAAAGAAAGAAAGAAAGAAAGAAAGAAAGAAAGATCTATAGTGTAGGTGTGCTCATTAGGACTAGACTCTCCCTGCTCATAGGTGCTCTCAGTGGACAAGCTAAAGACTGTACCACATGCTTATAGCTCTGGTGATCTCTGTTTCCACATGGATTAAAAACTCCAAGTTAAGAGAACATGGTGAGTTCATTACAGTTTTCTTCTTTTGCACATTTGTAAATCTCTGACCAGGTTGGAAGATGTAGCTTGGTGGTAGCACAATCACTTAGGATGAGCAAAGCCTTAGGTTCTTTGTCCTACAAGGGGGCAGGGAGGAGAGGGGGAGGAGGGGGAACTTGTCTCCTGTTGTCCTCATGGTGTTTATTTCTCAATCCTTCTGT
This sequence comes from Mus caroli, assembly GCF_978045245.1. Lineage (NCBI taxonomy): Eukaryota > Metazoa > Chordata > Mammalia > Rodentia > Muridae > Mus > Mus caroli. The sequence goes on along the minus strand of NW_028227265.1, from coordinate 43,348,800 downwards.
GCGTGTTTCCCCTCTTCCCTTTCTGGTGCCCTGGGTTACTGTCCTGTGGAATCATCATCCTGTGTAGTCCTCTGGCTAGGACTGACCTCCATTCTGGCTGTAGCCAGTGGGGGTATGCTTGGCACCCTGCCTTGGCAGTTACTCCACACCAAACTGCCACCTGCGAACCACAAGAAGCTTCCCCGTTCCTCCTGGGCTCCGACATGCTGATGGGACGGTTCTGATTGGACACCGTGAGATGTCTCTTGTGTGCGCCCCTTTCATCCCCAGCAGATTTGGAGAGCATGTGCTTCACTCCCATCCATCTTGGGCACAGCACAGGCCCTCCATGTGCTACTGCAGTGGAATGTCTCAGGCGCTCTGTTCTCTGTCCCTGCTGTGCGAAGCTTTGAACATTTTTCTATTGCTCAAAAAACTCTTAGAATAAATAGTGTTTAAAAATATTTTTTAATGTTCCTCTTCTCTCTCTCCCTTTTTTCTTCCTTTCTTTTGTTCTTTCTCTCTCTCTTTCTTTCTTCCTCTTTCTTCCTTTCTCTTTCTTTCTTTCTTTTTCTCTCTTTCTCTCTTTCTCTCTATCTTTCTTTCTCTCTCTCTCTCTCTCTCTCTCTCTCTCTTTCTTTCTTTCTTATTGAAAAAAAAAAAACCCTTGGTTTCATTCTACATATTCTGATCATGCTTTTCCCCATTCCCTAGCTCCCCTCACCTTCCAACTCCACACTTTTTTGTTCTCTTTCTTTAACAAACAAACAAGAAATACACACACACAAAATCAGAAACAGACTGGAATATACAAACAAAAGACTGATGAGACAACGAATGCCCAAGCAAACCTGTATGAGACAAAAAGTCTGCGGAAATGCCGCTGGGTTCCTTATGTGTTGGCCATCCACTGCTGAGTATCGTGCCGGCCCTTGAAGCATGATTAATGTACCCACTGAGACTCCATTAGAGAGAAATGATTTCTCCTTTGCCACTGCATGTCATTTGCAGATTGCTTCTTGGCTAATGTAGGAACCCTTGTCCCTCTTCGACACTGGAACCCTATCTGGCTGGAACCTGTGCAGGCCCTGTGAGTGCTGCCATAGTCCCTGTGAGTTCATATGTGCATCAATCTTGTGTCCAGAGGGCACTGTTTGCTTAGAGTCATTCACCACCCCTGGCTTTTACAATCGTTCTGCCTCCTCTTCTGAGTAGGTCCCTGAGATTTGAAAGGAGGGTTTGGTGAGGATGCCCCATTTAAAACTGGGTGCTCCAATATCTTTTGCTCTCTGCACTGTCCAGCTGTGGGTCTCAAGCTTCTCTGATGATAGCTGAGCAAGATCCTGATCTGTGGGTGTAGCAGAACATCATTTTATTGCTACGTTCCTTGAGCAAAATAGTATTTGGTTTTCCTCTAAGCCCATAGCCTGTGCAGCCTCAGGTTCTTGGCCACCCAAGCATTGCCAGACATGAGTTTTGTCTCGTGGAATGGGCCTTTAATCCAACCAGAGAGGGTTGATTACTTTTACAAAACGTGTGTGTCACTGTTGTGTTAGCATATCATGTAGGCAGGTCACCACTGTAAGGTGCAGAGTTTATAACTGGGGTGGTGATTACCTTTCTCATCTGGCAGCATGCCAGGTACCTTCCAGTATCATGGATGCTAGTGAGAAGGGGTGAAGCTTCAAATTAGACACCTGCTCACCTATGTTCATGATATTTAAGTGTTGTTGTTTTCTGTCACAGGGTCTTCCATTATTGGACAAGCCTCAGGAATAGCCTGAGATGTTTGGAGGTTTCAATGGGCCCCTTTAGTCCATGGCCCAAAACTAAATGTAGCTTTGGCACTCGAGGGTTATTCATTGCTGGTGGAAGTACAAACTTGTATAACCACTATGGAAATCAATATGGCAAATCATCTGGAAGCTGGAAATAGATCTACCTCAAGATCTAGTTCTAACACTCTTGGCCATATGCCCAAAGGATTCTGCATCCCACTGCGGAGACACTTGCCCATCCAAGTTCATTGCTGCTCTATTCATCATACCTAGAAATTGGAAACAGCCTGGATGCCTATCAGCTGATGAATGGATAATGAACAGGTGCTACACTTACACAATGGAATATTACTCAGCGGTTAAAACGTGAAATCATGACATTTGCAGGTAAATGCATGAAGCTAGAAAAAGAATCATCCTGACTGAGGTAACCCGGACCCCAAAAGACAAATATTGTGTTTTCTTTCATGTATGGCTGTTAGCTCTTAAGTCTTCATTATGGATGTTACAGACCATACAATACAGAGGCCAGGTACCTAGTAAGAGAGGAAGTGTGAGAAGAGGAACTCCCAAGGAAGGGGGGTATGTTATGGAGAGACATGAGAGAGACTGAGTGAGAGGATTAAATGGGGAGGGAGATGGAAGAGGGATAAGTTTACCACTTTGCCTCCATGAAGACTACAGTTCTTCTCTAACAGATCACGTGACATTTTCCAACTGGGCCTTGTGTTTCCCAAGCCTCACCCTATGTGAGAGCTGAGTGTGGAATTTCACAGCCTTTCCTCTCTAAGGACACGACCTCAAATTCCTCCACAACCAAGCATGTCTTCCTCCTAGTCTCCATTCAAATGTCTCCGTGTCTGGGAAACATTTCTGGACGCCATGTGCTCCAGTATCAGGCACACATACACACACACACAAATCCTCTAGTTCATTTAATGACTATATTCTTACGAATGAAATTAAATTTGTCTTGAGATCAATTCTCTGAAAGTCAATATATCCTTGGGGAGTAACCAAGTTTGTTTTCAGGGTTGGGACTTTTTTTTCTTAATTGAAGAAAGAATTTCTATACAAATAATTTGATTGGGTATTTCCCGTCCCCCAAACTCCCTAGACACTCTCCATCCAACTTTAGGTTCTTTCCCTCTGCCTTTAAAAAAAAAAAACAAGAAACATATATACATACATGTAAAAGCAAAAATTAGAAATGAAAATAAGCAAGCAAATGACTGATCAGACAAAGAATGCCCAAACAAAGTGCTATGAGACATAAGTCCAAAAACATACCACAGAATCTGCTGTGTGCTGGAAAGACAGACTCCTGGGCATGAAACATCTCCTGCACTGTGATGCTTATACTCAGTGAGGCTCCATTAGAGAAAATTAATTTTCCTTTGTCACAGATAAATATTCTTTTCTCAGTTCTGAGACCTTGTCTGGTTTGAATCTGTGCAGGTCCAGTGCACGCTGCCACAGCCTCTGTGAGTTTGTGTGCAACAGTCTTGTGTCTGGAGAACACTGTCTCCTTGGAGTCATCTGAGTCTTACAATCTTTCTGTCTCCCCTTCCACTTAGATTCCTGAGCCTCGAGGGGGAAGGGCTTGATGGAGACATCTTATTTGACAGTCTCTCACTCTTTGTATATTGAGGGTTGGGGTTCTGGATGCTTCCACTTCACATCATGCTGCAGTTCCCAAGCATCATGATCCTTGACATCAAGCCCAGACATTGGTTCATCAGCTAAATAAAGATCGAATCTGATCCCTTTAAAATTAAGATTTGAGCATTCTGAGCATTTGGACCAGGTGTAGGCTCCACTTTCACTTTCAACTTTTTAACATAAAGTTGTTGGCTGAGCTCTTACATCATCATCTTCATGCTTAATGCAAAGGGACTGTACCCAGGCAGGACATTGTGTAAACATAGCAATGACCCATCCGGCCATTTCACTAACTTGATCAATGAAAATCTCTCCATCTTATCATTTCATGGAATTTTTACGGATAAAAATAGCTTTGTTTTCTCTTTCTGATCTTTCCATACAAATTCCCAGAATCTGTCTAATTTTCTACAGGCAAATGGTTAGTTCTGCTACCAAAAAAGTATGCTTACAGCATAGAACTCTAGAAAGAGTTCTTTTCTAACATAACTTCTCTTCTTAATAAAATTTTTAGAAGACTTGTTATTCTACTTTCTTCTACTTAGAGAAATGACTTCAGAGCTCAAGAAAGCAGCCAACAGGGGCCATACTGTTGTGGCCCAAAAGACTACCAAGAGCTGACTCTGATGCAGTCTCACTGGGGTCTTTTCATTCAAGCTGGAGCTTGGGCTCAACGCCAACCCTAAGGTAGCAGGATGGAAAGGTGAATCCCCAAGCCCAATTCCAAGCAAGCATTTATAGAAGTAAGAAAGCAAGCAAGAGGGTTTCTAGCCTGGCACACATCTGACTGGGGGCTATTATGGAATTTTGTTGCCCTTTAAAATAATTGGCTGGTGCTGGGAGTCAAACCATAAACTTAACGTGTGCTTTCCTCCTGATGGGTAGCCGTTAGGAAATAAAGTGCCAAAGGCAGGCTTGTAACCTGGAAACGAAGGCTAGATGCAGGTTTGTTGGGGAGTAACCTGGAAACTGGTGCTAGGTGCTGGCTTGTTGGTTCAGCCTTAGGTCAGGTTCTCTAAGATGAAATCTGAACCCAAGGTCTGGTCTCTCAATAGCAGGGGCCAGGCTACCTGGGGTCCTGAAAGGCCAGCTCAGGCCACAGCAGCCCCACAAGGCCCTGCAATTCAGACTCTATGACAAGGCACTTAGATTTCAGCATAATTTATTGAGTGTTACTATGTCCTGGGTTCTACACATAAGAGCCTGAGGTCCATACATACACAGATAGATGTGCCCTGGCTTATAATGGCTCAGTCTATGGCATTTACCCCAAGGTTAAGCTGTGGCAAAAGTGATACATGTGGTCAAGTGTACATGCCTTTAATTTCAGCACTTGGGAGGCAGAAGTGAATCTTTGTGAGTTTGAGGCCAACTTGCTCTAATAGGGTTTCAGAGCAGTCAGGCTTATATAGTGAGACTTTGTCTTTTAAGAAAAGGAAATATATATATATATATATATATATATATATATATATATTCGGAAGTTATTCCCAAGCATATTTCAAATCCTGAATTTTGAGCTATAGTATTTCAAGACAAGTTATGCAGCATAACACTTTCTTGTGATGAAGGGCAGAATAACAGATGTAGCTAATAGTGAGCCACAGATCAAAAGGAATTCCTAATCTATGATGTTTGCTAAGTTAGGTGGATTGTGTACATTTCTGACCTGTATTTTGAACCCATGATATGTTTGGTTTGTTATGATTCAACTTAACAGTAACTGAGTGTACACACACACACACACACACATTAGAAAGTAGTAGCCAGGACCTCAGGTATGCTTGTTTCTAGCAGTTTTACATTTTTAGAATGTACAATGCTGTCTATAATCTATCTGAATACTTATGTCTATGATGTAAAGTATGATGTGCTAGGCATTTATTTCCTTTTGATACTGTGACAGAATAGCTGAGAGAAACAATGTCAGAGAGGGAAGATTTATTCAGGCTCACAGTTTCAGAAACTTTATTCCATGGTTACTTGGTCTCATTGATGTTGACTAGGGAGGCACAGAGCCCTGGAGAAAGAAGGCGTGGGTTTGGCTAGAGCCCTACAGATTCAGTCATCTCTCAGTGCTTGGATTTATCAGCTGAAGACCAAGCCTTCAACACATTAGTCTTTTGGGATGCTGCTTCATATCTAAGCTGTAGTATTGTGTAAAGATTAATTCCTTATAGCTGTTCACATGATGGAAAGAGTATGATTTTGCCACTGAAATGTCTTTTATCTATATCAAAACATCACGGTCAGTCAAAGCTCAGAGTCCATATTCCCACAGACAGATGCTGAAATAACAGTAAGATATGCATTCAAACATCTTCAGGATGATTCTAGAAGCTGGCTGGAAAGGTGCAGAATACAGACAGACACACAGAAAAAAACACAGAGAAAAAAAAAGCACTGAAAATATGTTAGACACAGAACAGTTTGTTTGGCCTGGCCCTTCCTCTTCCCCAGTGCAGGGTTAGCACTGCCTGAAGACACTTTCCGGCTACATCCCGATTCCAATTCTCCCTGGACTATACTGACTCTCTCTCTCTCTCTCTCTCTCTCTCTCTCTCTCTCTCTTTTTCAAGTAAGAATGGGAAGCAATGCTGTGATGTCTCTGGCTTCTCTCACCTTTGGTTGGAGAATTGAAGGCAAAATGGCAAGTTTAGATAGGCTGAGGCCACTCTAAAATACAATCAAGAACTTCAGTGTGCTAATAGCAGGGAGCCTGCAGTTGTGCAACAAACATCAGATAAGCAAGATTAGACAGACAAGAGAAAATACAATAGAGACTGAATCTGAAAGCTCCCAGGCAGAAGCAGGGACAACCCCCTTTAGAAAATAAAATAGTTTAAAGCAGCCCTTTACATTGGAATAAACAGACTATCCCAGAGGAGATGCATACACAAGAAATGTTTAGAGGATAGAAAACTAGCTAGAGAGCTCTGTGGTGTCTTTCCCTCTGTAAACTCAACCCACAAAGACTGGAAATATGGCTGTTTATTCAAATGCCTATATCTGAACAAAACTCACAAGACATATGGAAGAAACAGGGAAATGTAGGTCAGGTAAGGAAACAGTAACCGAAACTAATGCTAAAGAAACATGGGTCTCTGAATGGAGAGTTAAACACAACAGTCATTCAGCAAAATTAGATAACCTAAGTTGGAAAATGGGCAGAAAACAGACTGAAAATACTTTAAAAGGGAGTGGGGCTTATATTTTTGAAGGTTAAAACAGAAATGTTAGCGCTGGAAGTAGAACGAATGAATTTAAAACGTTGTTGGAAGGGTTCGTGATCGTACCTGACCAAGCAGAAGCATCAGTAAACTTGAGGATAGGCCTTTGAAATCATCAAGTCCAAAGACTGAGACAAAAAAATGAATGGGGGCTGGAGAGATGGCTCAGAGATTAAGAGCACTGACTGTTCAGTGGTCCTCAGAGGTCCTGAGTTCAATTCCCAGAAACCACATGGTGGCTCACAACCATCTGTAATGGGATCTGATGCTCTCTTCTGGTGTGTCTGAAGACAGCTACAGTATATTCACATACATGAAATAAATAAACAATTCTTTTTTAAAAATGAAGAAAAGGTAAGAGATGCTATGGGAGGAAGACTAGAAGAAGAATGAGAAAGGCAGAGAATTGTTTGTAAGAGTAACATCTGATTCCAAAAGTTGAAGGGTTAAGGGAAATATCAAATCAAGAGACAAAACAAAACCGTTCTTTTATAAACCTAAAAAGGCATACACAGCACAAATAGCTTATCAGAATTAAAAGGCAAAGAGAGGGACAGGAAAAATGGCTCAGTAGTTAAGAGGTCACGTTGCTTCTGCAGAAGACCCAAGTTCCTTTCCTAGTACCTATGTTGCATAGTTCATAGCCACCTCTAACTTCAGCTTCATGGGACTTGATGTCCTCTGACCTCCATGCACACAGGTATACACACACACACATACATGCACACACATGTAATTTAAGAAAAATCTAATGACAAGGAAGGATACTCTTGAGAACAACACAAGAATTGCAGCCTACAACATGCTAGGTTGTGTGGTACGATTATCCACAGATTGCCCAGGAGACACTATGTGCCAAGAGAGTGTAGGATGACACATTTAAACTGTTGGGAGAAACAGACTGACAGCAAGGAAAATGCATATGCCAAAGCTGCCCTTCAAAACAAAGACTTCCCCAATAAACAAAAGCTACAAGGTGGGATGTGCATATTCTCATAGGCTTGCCCGACAAGACCATGGGAGCCTCTAAGTTGAAACCAAAGGATGATATATTGCCTCCTATTCTGACCAGCAGAAAAGAGCGACAACACTACATTCTTCTCAAAGCAGTTTATTCAGGAACCTTTCAATATCATGCATGAATCTCTCTCCAGAAATCAATCTCTCCAGGAAAAAACAACAACAACCCCACCCCCAATCGCAATCCCTTATATATCCTCTCAACCACACCCCATCAGCCCAGTTCACACAACAGAGTCCATTGACCAAAATTATCACTTGTCATATGGTCCGATCTTACATCATGGTGCACCTGCGCAGTTCTCCCAATGGTCGTGGCTTATTTTCAGGTGTATGAGGAAGTCAGGTGCAAGTCATAAGACTTGGCTGTAGTCCTGGGCGCCATCTTGGGACTGCTGCCACACCCGCTCCTCACATCTCCCCCTTCTTTACTTATTGGCCGAGAGAATGCATGCCTTAGGTTGCCCCCTGCGGCAATGCCCCTTACCCGTCCTTGGGAGACAAACAGTATTGGTTTGATCCCTGTCTCAGGTTGGTGACATGCCCAGGGAGTCTTACCTGTCATTGACTACTTCTCTAGCATGCCAAGCCACACTTGAGGAGATTGTCCTGTTTCCACTGCTGTAAAAGCCTGTATCATCAAGGCTTGGGCTCTGTGCTGATGACTCTGCATGTGGCAGGTGCACCAGAAGGCTAGGATGCTGATTAATATCAGACACAGGGCAAGTCCATCAATTCCGGCCCACTCTTTCAAGCGGGAGACAGCTGTCAGCAATCCAAAGCTTCTGCAACACCTGCGGATAAATTATTCACAGCCGCTGCAGTTTGTAAACAAAGTAGCTTGAACAGGCAAAGGTACAAAGCAAGGTATCCTAGTCACAACAGCCAAATGATATTCAGATGCATTCCAGCACATACTATAGTAACAAATATCACTACTACAACTAACAACATTATTCTCATAACTACCATTATAAACAATAAACACAAAAGGAGGCCACATACAAACAGGCTCAGCCTGAAAAGGAACATTCCTTCCTCCAGAAAATTGAAATACAGAAGTTTCAAACACATCAGAACCATTCCAATAAAAATTTGCATTGTTCCAGGCCCCTCCCACCACCATGCTTAAGGGGGAAAGATCAGTGCAACTACCATTCACCCCACATAACAACCATACATTAAAAGGATTACTAGCTCCTACTTGAGCTGGATTTTGATATGTCCACTTATACCCTGAAAAGGAACCATTATGGACTGTACCTATATAAGGGGAAAAGGAAAAATAATTCTTCACTGCCTAAGGTGGAAGGGAATCAGGAACACTCTTACAAAAAACAGGGGGTCCATCTAGGTTAGGAGGGTATAATGCCATCGCCCTTGGATATCCTGGTAGGCCACACCCCTTGAATCCAGCAATAGCTTTAGTAGATACAGCTGAACACAATCACTCATCTATGAAATATTTTGAATCATCTGAAAACACAACAATCCCTTTAGCTACAGCAGCTTAGATTCCTGCACTGGAGCTATCTCTCTATCCCATGGTAAAAAAGGCAACTGTAGCGAAGCATTAGATGGAAAGAATCGAGGAAACACTGGTGTGGAATGTGTCAACGGCATGGGTTTCGGGAACACAGACATAATTTCCCAACGTAGCTCTTTAGTTTTCACTAGTGGGAGCATTCCCAGCCACAGGAATATCCATGTCCTCATTGTTCTGCTTGTTTTGAATTACTCTGGTCAGCCGTTCTGGGACCCACAGCGGTTGTCAGTGATCCTGGGGAAATACACAAACAGACCCTCTCTCCCAAACCAACACTGGGTCAGGGCCCTTCCAACAACCAGTCAAGACATCCTTCCACATGACCATGCCTTTTGGAGAAATATCAGGATTAACGTGTCGCTCAGCTGCAACATGCCCTTGTTTATCTTTATTCAAAAAATTCAAAGTAAATAAGGCAATGGCTAATCTCTCTCTTGGTGTGGACCCAGCAGGGGCAATCCCCCCCACCTTGTTTAATTAAACATTCTTTTAAAGTACGATGGGCTCGTTCAATAATGCCTTGGCCCTGAGGGTTGTATGGCAACCCATGCTCCAGACGAACACCCATCATCTTGCAAAAGGAAACAAACGAAGCTGAAGTATAGGCTGGTCCATAATCAGTCTTTAGTTCTTTAGGCTGTCCCCAGGCACCCCAAGCCTCAAAACAATGTGCAATGACCTGACATGCCCTTCTCACCTGTCTGTAAGGAGGCAAAAATAATGCCAGAGGCTGTATCTATGGAAACATGAATATATTTTAATTTCCAAACTCAAGAAAATGGGTAACATCCATTTGCCACAAATGTAGGAGGCACAATCCCCGGGGGTTAACCCCCACACTGACTTGAGGCAATAAAGGAGCACAGGTTTTGCACACCTTCCCGATCTCTCTCTCTCACCTCTGCTCAAGAAATTTTAAATTGTGATGACAGTCTTTGAATTAACATGAAATTGTGCATGAAAATCACGTGCCAAATCAATAGATGAGGGCATTAAAAAGGCCATGCATTTTCTGGAAGCTTTATCAACTATATCATTCCCTTCTGCAAGGGGTCGGGCAATCCAGTATGAGCACGAATATGCTGAATAAAAAAGGGTGAATGCCGATTCAAAATAATTCCTTGCAACTTAATAACTAATTCTCCAATGGTAGATCTCAAATTTATTTTGCCTACTATCTCCAAACACTGCAGCATATTTACAACATACTGGCTGTCAGAAGTCAAATTAAAGGGACCTGGAATTAATTCAAATACTTTAATCACAATTTGCAATTCAATGACTTGTGGAGATGCTGGGGGAAACTGAATGGTAACTGGGGATGATCCTGTTATTAAATAGGCTCCTTGTCCTGTTTTAGAACCATCTGTAAAAACAAGAGGAACATCCGGCAATGGATCTCTAGCAGTAATACGAGGAAAGATTACTGGATGTATTTTAACCAACTGTAATATTGAATCCTTGGGGTAATGATTATCTATGAGGCCTTGAAAACTACACCTCAAAATAACCCAATTATCCTCTGTGGCTGTTAACTCTTCAATTTGCTTAGCATTATATGGTACTATTAGACTTTCAGGTGCAACTCCAAAAAACTGCATGCTTTGTTGTATACCAATCAGAGCCAGCTGAGCTACTGAGGCAGGATAATAAACAAGTGTCTTGACTGGGGAGATTTTTGGGTGTATCCATAACAGGGGAGCTCCCTGCCATAAAACCCCAGTGGGTTGCGACTCTGTTTGCAGTACGCACAAGATAAACTGTTTGGACTCATCTCGGCGTTTCAAGGCAGCACTCTGAATACTGTGTCCTACTAACAACAAAGCCTTCCTGGCAGCATCAGTAAGATAGCTGGGAGAATTTAAATCCGTATTGCCTGGTAAGATAGCATATAATGGCTGTAATTGTTTATTGGTCAAAGAGAGATAGGGTCGGACCCATTGAATATCTCCCAATAACTTTTGAAAATCATTCAGGGTGCATAATCCATCTGTGTGAAACTGAACCTTTTGAGGGGACACAGATTTTGCTGTAATTTTTGTTCCTAAATAATTCACTACAACATCCTTTTGCACCTTTTCTGGGGCTACTACTACTCCAGCAGCTCCATTATCCGCTTCACCTGCTCAAATGAGACTCTCTAGGGAAGTGGCCATGGCAACTCTGGCCCTGAAGGTTCTACCTTCATTTTCACTTTCTCTAGACTGTCCGCTATGCTCTCCAGATCGTCCTCAGACATATCCCCATCATTAGAACTTCCTTCTGCCTCTGACTTCTGGGATCGCTCCTCTCTCACCTGATTCAGTGCCTAGTTGCCCTTTTGGAGTTCTGCTCCACATCTTTCCTTATCCTCCATACAATTCTGTATTAGCTTCCACACTGGCAGTACCCCTTTAGCGAGAACTCCCTGTTCTTCTGCAAACTTCAAGTCCTTCCCTAACTTCTCCCAACTGAGCCCTGTAAGATGCCCTGATATGGGGAACCAAGGAGCGACCTGATCCACTGCTTCTAAAAAGTTCTCCAGGGTCTCCTTTTTCAGCCCCATTCCTTTCACTTTCAGCAAGTCCTTAAGGGCTCGGAGCACTGTTTGACCTGAGGTTGAATTCCCCATGGTGCTTGGAGCAACTTGTCCCAAAACTGGGAACTTTAACTTGTTCCAAAACCGGGAACCTTATCGTCTCAATCCGAGAACTTAAATTGTCCCACTTACCTGGGAACCTTACTAGCTAGCTGCCCTGACTGCGATGAGTTCTGAATGTCCCCGTACGGGCCAACATTTGTCACCTCCAATTCTGACCAGAAGAAAGGAACCACAACACTACGTTCTTCTCAAAGCAGTTTATTCAGGAATCTTTCATTATCATGCCCGAATCTCTCTCCAGAAATCAATCTCTCCAGGAAAAAACAACAACAACCCCACCCCCAATCGCAATCCCTTTTATATCCTCTCAACCACACCCCATCAGCCTAGTCCACGTAACAGCAGGCAATTGGCTAGAATCTTCACTCGTCATATGGTCTGATCTTGCATCATGGTGCACCTGCGCAGTTCTCCCAATGGTCGTGGCTTATTTTCAGGTGTATGAGGAAGTCAAGTGCAAGTCATAAGACTTGGCTGCAGTCCCGGGCACCATCTTGGGATTGCTGCCACACCTGCTCCTCACAATGCTAGAAAACAAAGTGAGGCCACATCCAGGCAGAAAGGTCTCCAGGAAAGGCAAGTAGATGGGGAAGCACAGAAACTGGCATCATTTCTGCACAAATCTGCCTATAGTGCTTGATTAGAATGTAAAGACGTGTAAAAATAACTTCACACTCAGATAACTAAAAGCAGAGAGAAACTTACCCCAACTTGATAAAGTCACATGGTAAACATCTGCACCAAGGAAAGGCCATCGGAAAAAGGCAAGAACCCCCATCCTCACCATGTCTTCTCAAAGCACTGGGACTTATAGCCTAGACACTAGGCAGCCAAAGAGATGATGGGCATTGAAAATGGAAAAGAAGGAGAAAAGTTCCCTCTGCTTGCAGGTGACATGGTCTTACACACAGAAAATCCTGTTAAACTAATAAGCAAATTTAGCAATGAACTCAGAGTAATATAGGAAAAACAAATGCATCTCTATGCACTGCCAGTAAATAATAGGAAAAGGAAATTACAAGAAAATTCTGAATATAACATGGTAATACTAAAATGCTAGAAATGCAATGAAGCATATTGAAAGAATTAAAGATTTGTGCAGAAATGCATCCCATGTTCATGGATTAGAATATTTAACATTAATATGTCAACAACCTATAGATTCATTGCAGCCTTTATTTTTTAAAAAATAAATCTCAAGACATTTTACGTAAAAATGCAAAAACTCATTCCTGAATTCACATGAAGTGTTAAAAGACTCTAAATAGCCAAGAGTCTTGCTAACAGGTTTTTTTGTTTTCTTTTTTTTTGTTGTTGTTTTTGTTTTTGTTTTTTTAGTAGTCTAGATTTCAAGATTCTCTAATGGCTTCCATCTTTGAAGCTTGGACTCAGCTGTAGGTGCTGTTATGTAGTTGGTGGAAATTATAGTAGACAAGGCCTGATTGAAGGAATTAGGCCACCGGGGGCAGGTCTTTAGAGGGTACAACCAAGCTCTAGCCCCTCCCTTCCCTCTTGACTGCCACATGATGTCACTGTGCTTCACCCCATGGTTCCCAGGTGTCATGCTTGTCCTGATCACTATCCCAGGAGCAGCATGATAACTTGGCCATGAGTTGATAAACCCAACCTTTCTTTCTTTGACGTTGTCTCCAATACTTCCCCAAAGTGATGGGACACTGGCTTTCTCACAGTGCAAAGATCCAAACTTTCTGATCGCAAACTTTACTGTAAACTACAATAGTCAGAACAGTATAGTACTGGCACAAAATCCAACAGAAAAAATAGAAATTCTAGAAATAAATTCTCATATATGTGGTAAGTGATTTTTGGTAAGGGTGACAAGAATATTCTGTAGAGAAAGGATAGTTTTTGCAACAAATGGTATTAAGAATGATAGATAACTGCATTTATTTCTTGTACTCTTGCTTAACACCATGTACAAGATTAACTGTAAATGGATAAAAGGTTTGAAAGGCCTAAAATTGTAAATCCTTAAAAGAAAACTCAGTGCCAAGATGTTGTGGTATTGGGAAAGGTAGTGAATGATTTCTCGGGTATTATAACAAAGACCCAGACAGTTGTCAAATGGAACTTCATAAAACATTTAAAGATGATCAAAAGTCAACACAAACTAATGAGATGGAAGAAGCCTTTCCAAATTTATACCTGATAATGGATTAATATGTAGGATACAGAGAACCTCTAAAACTCAGCAACAAAAAAGGCAAATAACACAATTCAAAACAGTAAGAGTTTAAATAGACATTGTGTTTCCGAACGCATGTGTGGCCAGCAAGCATATGAAAAAGATACTACACATCACACTTGTCTACCAGGAAACCTACCACACATTTGTTGGGGTGGCTATTTGAGAAACCAACAGAAAATTAATGGAAAAAAATGCTGTTGAAGATGTGTGGAAATAGGAATTCTATGAATTCTGTGTGGATTATAAAATAGTGTGGACTTTAGAAACCTAGAAAACAATTAAAGCATGGGATTGACACGTGATCCAGAAAGTTGCTTCTGGCTACATAGCCAAAAGAATGGAAAGGGACACATCAAGGAGATGAGATCACATTGCCCTGGTGTTCAGTGGCAGCGTTATCCACCATATATGCAAGAGCTGAAGTGGCTGACTCACAACAGATGATCCACGAGCAACCCCTTAGTGCTCTGTACATGCCGGGCAGCTCAAATGATAGAAACTTATTTGCTTGCATTCTTGTGCCTGAGAATCCAGGTTCAAAATACAAGCAGGGCTGGTTTCTCCTGGGGTACTCTCTCTTTAGCTTGCAGAGTGCTGCCATTTTGCTGTGTCCCTACCAGGTTGTTTGTGTCTGTGCCTCTGTGTTGTTGCTCCTTCCAGGGATACTATCCACCTATTGGGTTAGGACTCCATCTTCCAAAGCTTATCTCACCTTAATTATGAGTTCAAGAGTCTTATCTATAAAAGTTAAAGCGTCTACATATGAACTTTTGAGGGTTAATGCAGAGCTCAACCTGTAACTACATATAATGGATGTCATTTGGCTACAAAAGGAAGAATGGATGTCCTGTTACATGCTATAACATGGTTGAACTTGGAGGACATTACTGCCAAGTCTACATCAAAGATCTCCATGGTTTGGTTTTTCAAGCTGCCTCCTCTTGCCCACATGCTTTCTACCACACGCCCCCGTGTCTGCACTTGACTGTGCATGCTTCTGGAACACCTTGCCTTCACCCTCCCAACTGTGACCACCTCTTAGAAGCTCATTTGCTTAAAAGCATCAATTTCTCACTTGGTGTACAAAGTACTTAGAAGCAGGATGGAAGTCAGGCATCACTGCCTTCATTTTGTATCTGTTTCCTTTCCTTTGGGTTAGATTCCTGCTGGATTCTACACAGACATGTCAATCACTGGAGGCTGTCTCCCTAACTCACTCATCCATATCTGATCATAGATCCTCTAGCTGCTACTCTCCCTCCCAGGAACTGGGCTACAAACCATTCCTTTGCAGTCTGCCTCCCTGAACAGAGTTGATACGAAAGTGTGCCATGACTTGCAGCTCTCATAGCAATAAACGTCATCTCCCTTCCCTGTTACCAACACAGCTTTGGGTTATATATAGTTACTTTTATCAGGACCTCATGACTTGTAGCACATAGGTGAGGTCACATTCTATGGAAACACACACACACACACACACACCTGGAAAAACAAAACCCACGCATAAGAGCAAGAAATTTCCTTACAGAGTTGAAGGTGCTCTCTCTCTTTCTTCAAACTCTTCATGCAGCCCATGACACAATGCTATAAATCCCCAAATATTATGGGAATTGAAGAGTCTGTCTCTCCCTTAAGGGCTCCAACATTCTATTTATGATATGATGCTATAACTATTGTAATATTCCAAAAATGAGGTTTCTTCCCCCTCAGGACCTCTATCATGCTATTCACAGTCGCAGGCTCTCCTACTGCAGGGTCTCAAGATGCCTATAACTCTCCAAAGCTGTTCTGGAGGGTGATTCCACCCCAGTTTCCTTTCTCTGAATTTGCTTTAAAGAAGGTACAATCCCCTTCTAAGGCTGAGGGTTCAGCAATGAACATTGCCTCAAATTTGCTGGTACCTTAGATTCCAGGAGGGCAAGTCCTACAGGACACACCATCCTCAGGATGAGTACAGTGATCTGTGATGATGAGGCCACACCCTGGGGCAGCTCATTTTGTAGAGACGAGGAATTAACAGATTAATGGTGTGTTAGATATCCTCTGGTGCTAAAGCTGACACAATAACTGGGCCCTACTTGTCTAGAACTACTTAATTATGCATTCTTCTTGTCTCTGTGGGAGACGTGGAGGTTCTGTGCTCTCAGATAAGCACTAGAGGAACCAGGAATGTTAAACACACAGGTCTGTTCCTTCAAAGGGTTGGGTGCATAACCTGTTATCACCCAGAAGCTTTCTGTTGTTGATGGTTTCCTTTGCTGCTTAAGCTTTCCTTTAATTCCTTTTCACAAGTCGGAAGCTTAGCTGGTTGGAGTCTTACCCTGAGGGCACCACTCCCTTTACTGCATTTTGACTCAGCTTCTCCTTTAAACTTCTAATCTTCTTGAGCACAGGACTTGGCTCCAGCACTGCCTCTCCTGGTGTTCCTTTTCTCCTCTCACTGTACAGTTTATAGTTCCCTTTGCCCAACCTGCTCCTTTACATTGTAGATCTGCATAAGAGTGATCACTAATAACCATGTGACACAGTCAATAATAGGTGATCTTAAAATCTCCTCTGCCAATGCCATCAATTCAAAAGTCTTCTGTTTACCCTCAGGCAGTTTCTTAGGACAAGGGCAAGTTGCAGTCACAGTCTTTGTACAAACACCACAAAAAATAGTCTAAAAGCCACTTGCTAATATTCTTCCCCTCTGAAATATATCGAGCCAGGTTTTCACAGTTCACAATGCCTTTATTATTATAGTATTCTATGCTCCTACTAGAGTGCCCCACTAAGCTCACTTAAAGTGTTCAACTAGTTTTCTAGTCCAAAACCCCTAGCTCTTTCATAGCTTTCCAAAGAACAGCATGGTCAGGCCTGTCACAGCAATACCCCAGTTTCTAGTACCAACTTCTGTCTTAGTTACTATTGTATTGCTGTAAAGAGACGCCATGGCCAAGGTAACTCTTATAAAAGAAACCATATAAATGGGAGCTTGCTTACAATTTTAGAAGGTTAGTCCATGATCATCATAGCAGGAAACAGAGAGGCATGGTGCCAATGTCGTAGCTGAGAGCTCACTGTAGGCAACAGATAGAGAGTGAAACACTGGGCCTGCCATGAGCCGTTGAAAGCCCACCCACAGTGAACTAATCCTCCAACAAGGGCACACCTCCTCCAACACACCTTGAATCCTTCCTAAATGGCTCTACTAATTAGGGACCAAGCATTCAAATATATGAGCCTAAAGCAGACATTCTTATTTAAACCACCACAAATAGCACCTGTAATGTCTGCTGGGTAAACGAAGGACAGGTATGCTGACTGAGGCCATCATACCTCAGTCAGTTCTAGGGAGGCCAACTTGTGATATGTTCATCAGTAGGTGGCTCACAGGATGACCCTAGGTAGTATCTAGAATTCATCCACTAAAAATATATTCTGCTCCAGAAAGAGTAAAGCTGTGTTTCAAGCCCTCAGTATCTGCAGCTATGTTTCAAGTCCTCAGGATCTGCAACTATGTTTCAAGCCCTCAGTGAATGCAGCTATGTTTCAAGTCCTCAGTGTCCTCTGGCCTCGTTCCTTTTCATGAGACAAAGTGAAAACCAGTGAGTTTAATTAAAGTTAATTAAATATCATTACAGGTTGTATATGAGCATGGCAAAATCCCAAATGGCCAAATATGGAGAAATACTGGGCCAGTCTTTGACTTCATCTTTGAGAGCAAAAGTATAATTCTAGGACTGGAGTGGTGGTTCAGGGATAGCAGTGCTTACTGCTCTTGCGGACAACCCACATGCTGGCTCACAACCCTGTGTATCACCAGTTCCAGGAGATCTGATGGTTCTTCTGGTCTCTATGTGCTCATACAAGCACATGATATAATATAATATAATATGCATAAAATTAAATAAGTACTTTTTAAAGTATAAAGATGTTTAGAGAGTGTTATTTTCTATCATTCCTCGCCCCTTTCAGTCTTCACTACTCAGAAGAGTAGGGGAGGTTGGGCAGAAGAAATAAAAATATCCCTAACTATGTCTCCACCTGTCTTCCAAGATGCTGTCTGTGGTTTGTTGCAAGTGAGAGATGATGAGCTGATCCCTCGGAGCACAACAGCGAGTTCCTTTCGCAGCCAAGCTCATCAGCACTTATGGTGATTGTATATTGTGGGTTCTGGAAGCCAGCGATGTGTCTTCTGTGCACCTCTCTCCCAGGGTGTTTGTAAGACACGTGTTTTAAAAGATGGGCCTTTGGTTTGCTTCCCAGCCACAAAGATGTGAACACTTTAAAAACTGCTATGTATGCCTAAAGCTGACCTCACAGAAGAATAGGGGAGGGTAATAGGCAGGAGGGGGCAATGAGGAGAGAGAGATACAGATGGGGACAGGTGGTAGTGCCATTTTAGATGGCATAGGAAGATTCTTCACGCTACAAAAGGATTGATCACAGCGTTCCTGTTGAATAGAAAGTTCTGTGCATTTTAAGAGGATTTGATTTATAAGAATCTTTTCAGCAACACAGCTGCTGGGTGAAGCAAGCTATTCACACTGACTTGAAATCTATTTCGTGAGCCAGGAGTCCAGGGTGCTGTGGAGTGATAAAATCCTTTTAGTTTCTAATTGACGAGTGATATTGACTAGCACAGTTAGGAGTCCAAGAATTGAGCCCCAGCCAGTATGTTCCTGTAGTAAATATCCCTGGACATATAGAATGCTTGAGTATTGATTCATTTATGTACTTATGGCTGCTGTTCTGAAGGGCTTAGTGCTTTGCAGCTTTAGAGTCAAGATCCCTCCAGAGAACTTGTGTTAGAATGCACCTGGCTGTACAGCATGAACCATCCAAAGCCATGGTCTCTAGTGAAGATACTTGGCCCCGCACATCGCTGCAAAGCACAGACTTCATGCGTCTGTGGATGGGAAGAGCACAGGGTTGAGGGAGCGGCACATATGAAGTTGGAGGTCTTTGCCTTGAAGTCAAATCCCAGGCTTTCTTTCTGGTGAGGCAGCTTTGATTCAGGCGGCTGATAGTTCTTTTCCTCCCTTCCATGGTCTCTTCTGTTGGGTTGTCATTATGACTTGTGTCCTGGAGAAATTTCCCAAGAGTTGTAGGGTCTTTAAAGGCTCTCTCTCTCTCCCTGGCATCCCTGCTGTAGAGGCACAATAGCAAAGTGTCAAGGTGAGAACTCCCAGAAACACAGCTACCACACTGCTGAGCCCCCATCTCTACCTGGCAAAGAAAACAATGAACGGTATTTGTCTCACAGGTGTGAAGACCCATTCTCCATAGCATTTCATTCCTGGGCAGGCAAAATAAAGAGAGATAGGGCAAAAGCAATCATTACCAATGGCAGGTGTTGACTGAGCATCAGAAAGAGAAGAGGGAAAAATATGATTTTTTTTGAGATCTACTTTGCATAGTTATGAGAGAAAACCTGAGGAGAGTGACCTTGAATGAACCCCAAGAATGCGGGCTGGAATGACCTTTAGCTGTGAATAGAACAGGATGCTCACTCCCTGGGTGTAAGCAGCAGGCCATGCAATAGCTAGGATGACACACCCTCCTCATCTGCTCTGAGGTTTGCTTTAACCCAGGGAAGAAACAGAAAACACACCTGCAACTTCCCTGGCCTCTCTTCTGTGGCCCAGGGCATGTAAAATGGCTCTGCTATCTGGATCCCAAGGGAGAACAATACAGATAACCATGCCAAAGGCGATGCTGACGAGAGCCCCAGCCAGCCTGTGATGACACACTGTCCTGGCAGCAGACAGTCTTCTGGAGGATTAGACTGAAGTTCCAGCCACGTTTGCCACTTAGAGGACACGTGTGGTTTCTCCACTCAGAGCAGCTGCCATGGTTACTCTTTTTCTGACTCACGTTAACTCACCTTCACTTTATAGTGAGTGTCTAAGGATCTGAGAATTGCTAAGGGACTCGAGATAAATACAGAATTTGGGGAAGTGGGAGAATTTTCAGGGTCCAGGCATTGACATTCTGCTCCAGTTGCTCACTCTTCCTCTTGCCATCAGCCTTCGGAGCATCTATCGATCAACCCATCGATCTACTGGGAAGTGCACATTTCAAGCAAGTTTCTCCACCAGCACTCTTAAGGGATCAGTGTTTCTATAACTCATTATGGAACAGGCAACAATTGCCCTGTTGGGTTTATGGAGTTGTGAGGCTCAAGTGAGGTAAGGGGGTGAGACATTAAGTGCAGCACAAATGAATACACTTTCATCCATCTGATAAGTGCTTATTGGGAATGTTAGTGTCGGAAGCAATTTTGCTTGTTTGCTGAGGCTTTGAGAACATTAACTCTCAAGAGCATCATTTTGGGGATGAAGTTGATTTCATTGTACTGGGTTGTCCACAGTCTTTTAACACATCCCTTTCAAGATCTCCATGACCACTATTGATTACAGACATAAGTACAGACACCTGAACTTGTACTTCACTAATGTCCTTCCTTCATACTTCTACGGTCTGTGGTGTTCACAGCACAGATACGCACTTTCTAAGAACACAGTTTTGCTCACTCACACACGTCCACGCTCATGTAAATGCAGCTGGTATGGTGTATAATAGTACTTAAAAGGAACCAATTTTTGAAACGATGGCGTGGAATGGGATGAGTTCTCTCTGGTTCTGCGTCTTCAAAAGCCATTTGTACTTTAAGGACCCATTGGAAAAGTGGGAAGAAAAACCCACTCTGCTAGCATGACTCAGGGCTGAAGAGCAAAGCAGTTTTAGGACCAAGAGGCAGAAGTAATACTACGCTGGGTTAGTGGTATCCATGGCAACACATCAGAGTCTGGTAAAGTTAATAAGCCTGCTTTCAGAACTCAGCTGCTCTCCTTGGTGCGGATGGGGCCTGGCTTGGCTCCTTTTTACGTTTTTATGACTGTCTTAGCTGATGCTTGTGCTGAATGCACCAATCCCTTCCCATTGCCTAACTGAGCAGGGCTGATGGCAGCCTACTTGGATCAGCTGGCCATGAGGGAGCCTTAGTGTAGACTTTGAGGGTCCCTGTGAGATGCAGTTATCAGCTCCATTCTCATCATGCAAAATAAAGACTTCTTTACTTAGCCACAAGGTCAGTTTGCTGGGGAACGTCTCAGCCTTGCCTCCTGTTCTTGCTACTTCAGTCCATGCCTGTTGGTGCCTCTGTGTGGCTCAGACACTCCGTGTGAGCAATGAATGTTTAATCCCAGCTCAGCCACCCAACACTTAATTCTTCCTCTTTGTGATGCAGGATATGTGATTACCTTGTGAACCCCAAGATTGTGAACTGGACAAACCTTGTTGTGGTGTGGCTCAGCCCTAGCACATGGCTTTAATCCAAGACCTTTCTGTAAACAAGAGCTCAATAAAGTCAACGATACGGGCTGGTGAGATGTCTCAGCGGTTAAGAGCGCCACCAACTGCTCTTCCAAAGGTCCTGAGTTCAAATCCCAGCAACCACATGGTGGCTCACAACCATCCATAATGAAATCTGATGCCCTCTTCTGGAGTGTCTGAAGACAGCTACAATGTACTTACAAATAATAAATGAATAAATAAATATTAAAACAAAAGAGAAAGATTGTTATCTCTCTCTAAAAAAAAAATAAAGTCAACGATACTCCAAGAGGCAGATTAAGCAACCAATTGACAGGGAGTGAGCATAAGAAAACCCAGGAAAGAGAAGGAGAGTCTTTGAGTTGAAGGGTATAAAGACAGCGTGCAGAAGGAGAAGGGGTTTTTCCTTCTGGGACATCAGTGGAGTAGGAAGGTCAGCTAGGTGCTTTCTCTGCCTCTGTGAGCTAGCCTGCTTCCAGCACAGCATCTGGCTTCTGTGCCTTCACTGGTAAATCGAATGTTTGGGATTCTGTTTTTGTTTTGGTTTTGGTTTGGTTTGGTTTGGTTGTTTTTTAATGAGGATTAAGCAGTTTATTTTATATTCAGTCTACAAGACCCGGCATGCAGTAAACCCATGTCTCACTTATAAGAGGCAATGAAGTCATAATTAAAAACAATGTGCCTTGTGCCATATGATTTTTTTATTTTCTTTATTTACATTTCAAATTTTATCCCCTTTCTTGGTTTCCCATCTGAAAACCCCCTATTCCACCCCACCTCCCCCTGCTCACCAATCCACCCACTCTCACTTCCCTGTCCTGCCATTCCCCCTACACTGGAGCATAGAGCCTTCTCAGGACCAAGGGCCTCTTCTCCCACTGATGTCCAACAAGCCCAACCTTTGCTACACATGCAGCTGGAGCCATGGGTCCCTCCATGTGTACTCTTGGTTGGTGGTTTACTCCCTGGGAGCCCTGGGGGTACTAGTTGGTTCATATTGTTGTCCCTCCTATGGGG
Source organism: Mus caroli (assembly GCF_978045245.1). Classification (NCBI taxonomy): domain Eukaryota; kingdom Metazoa; phylum Chordata; class Mammalia; order Rodentia; family Muridae; genus Mus; species Mus caroli. The sequence continues at coordinate 43,326,392 of NW_028227265.1, read as the reverse complement.
CTGCAAACCCCTTCATCTCCTTTGGGTCCTTTTCTAGTTCCTCCATTGGGGACCCTGTGCTCAGTCCAATGATTGGTTGTGAGCATCCACCTCTGTATTTGTCAGGCACTGGCAGAGCCTCTCAGGAGAGAGCCATATCAGGCTCCTGTCAGCAAGCACTTGTTGGCATCCACAATAGTGTCTGGGTTTGGTGGGGATTTTGTTTTTTAAGAACAGCATCTGTGCCTCGGTTTCCTCACCTTTAGGAAAGTTAACTGATAAGAGAATCTTGCCTAGTATTGACAATGGTGATTACTTTTTTTTATTTTATGTTTTTATTATTTTACTCTTTTGCTTTTGAGAGAGTTTCACTCTAACATAGGCTAACTTAGAATCCCATCAACAACCCAGACTGGCTTAGAATTTCCTCAGTAGTCCAGGCTGGCCTCCAATTCCTTTTGCCTTTGCTTCCCAAGTGCTGAGGTTACAGGTGGCTGCGTCTATACCAGGCCCAGTGTGGGTTTTAATTTTAACGGATCAGAGATGCGTGGGGGTTAGAGAGTAGAGCAGGGCTGGCGGTTCCTGCTCACAGTGGCTGAAGATGAGTCAGAGAGATGAGAGGCATAAATAGCTCCTGTCTGTCAGCTCTTCCCTGCCTCTACCCAGTCTGCAGACCTGTCCACCCCTTTCCTCCACCTCATTCCCAAAGGCACTCCTTTGGCTCATCTGTAAATCCTAACCAAGCCCTGTAAGCAAGTGTATTAATAATAATTCCTCCAGTAAGTAGGAATTGAGTGTTCCCTGGGTATTGGAGGAGGAACTCCTATTGTGAATATGAAATGAAAAATGTTTAGTGTATTGTTGAGAGTAACTGGGTTTTTCTTGGCTCTTGGGTGGGCTTTTAAATCAAGAGTTAGGATGATAGATGCTTGCAGTCACCCCAAACTTCTACCGAGTAAGTGGCCTTCCAGTTCTTGTCTGGCAGAGTTGAAGAATGGAATTATTGTACCACGGAGGTGATCTTTAAAAAGAGTATTTTATTATAGAAAGCTTCAGAGACAGAAAGATGCAGAGCTCCTGCATCAAGAGCAGGTCCCTGGGAGTGGGTACCACTGCGAGTTGCAGCCTTCTAGTTAGTAATGCTTCGTATGGATGAGCCGGCCAGCCCAGCTCTCGCTCCAGGTGTCTAAGTGCCTCTTGGTTTCAGTCAGTCCTCATTTATGATTCCAAGGGAAGGGGTCTTCATTTAGGGGAAAGAGATGAGGAAACACCAGAACCCTTTCTTTCTTCCTTTCTGACACCCCTGTTCTCTGGCCAGGGCAGGACCAAAGACATTCCAGCTAAACACTTCTGGCATTTCAGGCCTCAGGAAAGGATGGAGTTGCCCATGGTGTAAAGGATATTTCCAGCTTTTAGCTAAAGAAAGAATCCATTCCTTTTGTAGGGTCCCTTACTTTGAAATGCCCAGCCACTTCTGGTCTGCTGTTCTCAATAGATAATGTCAGTTAATAAAACTCTGGGAATGGCCTTATCTCCCTGAAATAGCAAAGGAGAGACAGAAAAATAAACAAAACCAAACCACACAAATGATGTGTATGGTACTGTCAGGACCTCTGACTCCCACCCACCAGGAGCACAGATATTCTTGTACATTGTAATGTAGGGGACAGACAACAGGTTTGCCCTGTTTGGTCTTTTTCAGTGCAACAGTTATAAATTGAACATGTTCCTGTCGGCCTTGAGCCAGTGGGCACTGTCAACGTCAAAAAAAAAGTGCTATACAAAAATCAAAATAAGATATAAAAAAGTGGGCACAGAGTTGGTGTGCTGGATAATCTTAACTTTGTAAGGGTCCGTGATTCACCGAAGAGTGATACCCAGCAGAATGGAAAAGTTGTAGCAAACAGAACACAGGTCGTCAGCTTGGATCCATAATTTGACTTTGAGTTGTTCTTTTTGTTGCTCCCAGAGACTTCTCTTAAAACCCCTCTCCAAGCAGAGGCTGGTCCTTGGCACTGTGGGGATGGGAGATTCCACATACAGGTCTGTTTTCTGCAATCTGGAAGTGGGAGATACTGGTGGGTTTGGAATGTGGATCTCCTTGTTAGAAGCTTCCACGGGTGTTACAGGCCAAGTCAATGCTCCTGTCCAGAGCTTCCCTGTCCACCTGAGCCTTTCAGGTCATTAACTCCCCAGGAAGGTAGCATGTCCATTCTGTCAGAATGTGACTGTCCCAAACCCTACCTGAGCTGTCTCAAATGTTCATTAGTATTTTAATAAGTTAATGCACACAGGTACTAGGCAAGCCCACAGTTTAGAATGATGTGACATCCTGGAAGATTTGGAGAGTACCCTCATGACATAGAGGATGAAATGGAGCGGAGAGACCTGTGTCTGCTCTGAAAATCTGGGTTGCTGGGCAGTTTCCCAAGAGCAGCTGGAGGAAAGCACCCAGCTGTGTTGGAACACCGTTACTTGACTCCCAACCCTTTCCCCCACAACCCCGTACACTCAAAAGCAGCAGCAAGAGGCCCTGGTCCCAACAGAAGAGGAGTCAAGTTGCCCACCAGGCCCACTGATTATACAGTTATGCCAGTGGCAAGGAATAGGGTAGGCTGAGTTGGGAGCACAGTCCCTTAGCCTGCCACTGGAGTCAAGGTTCACAGGCCCAGCTCACCACCTAGACACATTGCACTTCTGTGCCCACGAGCTTCTTCTCAAGTGTGTTTTACAGGATTTGGTTCAGCCACTGCTGCTTTTACATCAAAGACCTCCTAACCAAAGGGCCTCCCCAGAGTTCTTCTTGCAAGTTCTTCCTCCATCTTTCTGAACTCTCCACTCATCTTCTCCAGGTTGTAGCACTCACTTCTATGTATGGATAAGGATTTTTCAAATTCCACTTTGCCTTTAAGTTTGGCTCAAATTTGGTCTCTTTCTAGAACTTTCTCCCCTCCCCTTCCTCTTCCAGGAGACTCTCTCATGACATTTCTTTAACCAGACAACCAGACATTCTTTTTACCATCATAGCAGAAAAAGCTAGTAAATAAGGCAGATTTCACAACAGGGAATACCATGGATTCAGGCCCAGTGGAAGCTGCACACCCTGTTCATAGACTGACAGCTGACCTCTGCTCAGACTCACTGGTTGCATGGATTTGGGGGCTCAGTCCCCTACCTCCATTGTGTTTAGATGAGGCCACCCAAAATGGTTTTGACTGAGAGGTTCTCTGTTTTCAATATAGTAAACAAACTCACTTTAGAGGAGACAAAAGTGCCATGTGGACTGAGCACTCTATACCTAGAACCAAGTCATGCGTGACTCCTTTCATTCTACCTGACCAGGTGATGGGATTCTCAGGGGGAAGACAGACATTTCAAATGGAGACTTAACTCCTCTTTGGGATCTGTGTCCCTTACAAGACCCCAGAGTCTTAGCACAGCTGTGTGAAGTTTATGTAGGAGTCTGGGGGAAGTCTGGAAGCCAAGGCTTGGCACATCTATGAAATGGATGCATATTGCTGACAGATGTTCACCTGCTTTATATGATGGGTATGTGGGCCATTTTGGCACTCTGAAAAGGAGTGCTAGAGAACTGGGCCAGAAATTTGAAGTTTTCTGTTTGGGGATATAAACTTTGGGTAGCTAATTACCTGGCAGAATTAATTATTTTGACACAATGAGCAATAATGCACAGCCTACACACAGAAGAATATTAAGAATAGCAACTAAAATGTGGGATCGTGTGAGGCCATCATACATCCCTGTCACAGTGGTAATCAAGGGAAGACCCAACCACAGCCAATCAGATGCATGGGTATTTTCTGCTGGGATCTTTGCTAGGATAGTGGGGAGGCTAAACTGTGAAGAAGGATTAGGGCAGGCTGTCAGGAGTTCGTCCTCACAGCACATAACAACAGCCTCTTATAAAAGACCAAGCATGAAAGAAGCCAGCATCTGCCTAGGGACACCAAGAATAAACAACAAATATAGCGCTTGGATGCCTTGGGCCTGATGCTAAAGCTGCCACAAATATCTTGACCATGGAGACTTGCTCTTGTCTCTTACTTGGGTTATTTTTAGTTGGTTTCTTCTACCTGCACCTTGGCTCTCACTATATAACACTCTCTAAACGAGGTAAGGGATAAAACGCTATTTCTAAATATCTGTCTGGGGAATCAGACCGTCCCTTGGAGGCCTGCCTTGCGCTGCTGCTGACTTACAGATGGGACACAACGACTTCTGAGGAGCCCGGCACAGGTCACGTGAGTACTCTGGTTTTACAGCCGGCACAGCTTTCACAGCTAGCGCAGGAAAGCAAAGGCCAGCGAAGTGTGCTCGTGAGAGACTGGATGACACTGTTTCCAAACATTTCTGACTCAGGAGGCAGCCAGACTTCTGGTTTACAAGATCCATCTCAAGACCAGAAGTGACAAAGGATCTGTGATGTGACTATAACAGGGCCGAGCAGCCAGCTGCTGCTCTTGGTGTCTCAATTCACAGTGAAAGACCCAATTCAAGGTACACAGGTGTCCTCCTCCTTTCTCTACTGTCAACATGCAAGGTTTCAGAAGCTGTGAGTGACTCCAAGACTCTGCCGATAACGCCCTTGCCTGTAGCTCCCTGATACTGTCGGAACCTTCTTCTCACGTCTCTACCCTCGGGCCTTTTCCTGGGCTTTGCGGAGGCAGCTAAAATTAGCTTCTGCTTCTAAACCACTCGAGCCCAGCTGGCACAATACCGCAACCGAGGAACTGGATTGGGTGGGGTGCAGGGAAAGGAAGTATACGGCAAAATCCTCCTTCTCCGAAAGCGCTTGGCAGGAGCCCACGGTTCCGGTTTATCCTGACAATTCCAGATCAGGAGTAATACGACTGGATGTGTAGAAAGCCTTAGAAACATACTTTTGTTATTTCATCAAAACATTCCTGGGGAGCAGGAATATTGTTGAGGCAGGCTATGTGTCATTATTGACATCGAGGGAGAAAAGGAGAGAGTTGGTCTGGCTCAGAGACTAGAGCTCCTGTCACAGGTAGAAATGACATTTGCATGGCTCCAGAGACAACAGATGTTCACTGGCCATTTGCTGGGCACAAAACCAGGGGACCTCTGCCTGTCTTCTCCACTGGCTCTAAGCATTAGGCAAACGACACTCAGAGGAGAGAGGTAATGTGTGCCCGTTGGTGAACTGTGAGGAATGTGAAGGTTGTGAGTTTGAAAGGGTGTGCATGTCTTAGAATACACACTTCTGTGTCTGAACGGCAGGATGCTGTGGCTGTGAAGAGTGTGTACTCACACGTGTAGACATGTAGGCTGTGTGCTGGGTGAGATGCTCAGTATCTCATTTAATCTTCAAACCTCTGAGGCATAGGGATAGCTAGGGTTTAAAAAACAAACACAAACAAACAAACACCCCCCCCCCAAAAAAAAACCCTGAAGTACAGGGAGCCTTGGTGATACCCAAGTCTATATTTCTCATGAGTGGCAGGAGAGGTGTCCAGCTGAGTTTCCTGGGCTGGAGTCTATCCTTTCCATGTCTACTAACATGGACGGCAGGAAGAACTTGTCCCAGGGTGGTCTAACTCTATGTTAGATGTACAGAATTTCCTGTCTTTTCATCAATTTGTTGATGTCTGTTCATCACACACATGAAGGTGTGTGTGATGAAGATTGAAACAGGGCCTTAAGTATGTGTGCCAGGCAAGGGCTTTGCCACTGAATTACATCCCTTGCCAGGTTTTAGACAAGGTCACTACGTATCATGAGCTAGCCTTGAACATACTTGATTCTCAAGCCTCGGCCAACTGAACGCTTGAGTTGCAGCCATGCACAATTGATACATTTTTTTTTTTAATTCATAAAAGATTCTCTTTGGAATCCTCTTTGGAAATGTTACCACCATATGCTGAGAAGGCTATTCCTTCAGCCAAGGGTGATTTTCTTGTAAACAACAGTAGAGACTTTGGATAATGTATCCAAATTAATGTATTCAATGTGAATAAAAAGAAATTTGTTAGAAAGATGAGTGCTTTATTGTTCTTACTCATTGAACAACTGTTTGTTAAAACCTGAGGCATCATTTCCTGTGCTAGGAGACATCCAAGAACAACATAAAGATTCTTACACTTAATAGAATTCAGTTTCTCCTTAGGAAAGGGGAAGGGTTGGTGAGAAGACAGAAAATAAACAGTAAAGTAAGTGAGGTGTGTGGTGTTTGAATGAGAAACGTCCCAGACAGGTTCATGTATCTGAGCACTTGGCCTTGAAAGTCTGAGTAGAGGGATAGCAGGCTCTAATTTCCAATAGGAAGATGAACTCTGACTGCTGGGAAGCAGGACCAAGGGGGAGCAAATGACTAGAGAAGCCTGCAGGCCACTCACAAGGCTTAGTAGCACATCTTGCAAGAGATGTCAACAGTCAGGCGGTGCTCTTGGGGAATCTGGACACAAACTGAGGTGAGAGCCTTCAGAGATTCCTCAGTGGCTACATGAGCAGTTCCGGAAGAAGCCAGGAGTCCAGGGACCCAAGCTTTTCACCCAAGCAGCTAGAGAATGGAGCTGAATGTGATGGGTGAGGAGGCCTCTGATTACAAGTCTGAGGGGACAATCAGAAACTACCTTAGGGTGTTGCTGAGCTGTCAAGAAGGAAGGTGGACGTGAGCTGAAGCTGAGGAAGAAGACTGAGAAGGAGATAAAAATTTTTTTTCCACCAAACCGAAGGTGATTCCTGGGCTCCCCACTTCCAAATATTATATTGATTTATTTTCTGTTACTTCGATAAAACACCATGTCTTCAAGCAACATAAGGAAGGGGTTCTTTTGGCCTACAGTTGTAGAGGGCTAAACATCTAGAATGGCTGGAGACCACATCTTCTATGTAAGAAACAGACAGAACCGGAAATGGGTTAAGTCTATAATCTCACAAACCCACCCCAGTGACATACTTCCTCAAGCAAGGCTGGATTATCTAAAGATTACACATACACACATACACACACACACCAATTAGCATCATCAGTTGAGGACTAAGTGTTTAAATACATGAGCCTATGGAGGACATTGCTCATTCAAACCACAACAAATCCACTAGGAAATGGCAGGAACCATAGCGGCTTTTCAGTAGCAGGATCATCAGAGATTTTCCTCAAAGCAAAACAAGAACAGGGTACTGTGTCTCTAGAGGTGTCCTGGGCAGGGCTAGCTGTGGGCATTGGCAGGGATCCAGAGCAGGGCTAGCTGTGGATATAGCTGATGTTTCGTTCTTAGCCTCCCTGCTGTTGTCAAATCAGGATAAGTGATGTTCCTGGCAGGCTGATTTCCATCTGCTCAGAAAAATGTCCATGTCTACGTGGAGAGTGATAGCATGTGCGGGCTATCTCGTTAAACACTATTTATCTCCTAAAAAGCAGTGGGCAGCAGTTTAATCAAAGTCAGGGCAGATGAGATTTGCAACACCCGAGTCACTTTTCATTCTGTGTTTTCTTCTTTAGAGAACAGCCATTTCCACTCCCTGCATCTGCAAAGAAAGTGGCCTGTTAGTTACAAGGCCCACCTACATCTGGGAAAGGAACTGGCAGATTCCAGCCTTCACTGGCTCTAACAATTCTACCCCTTGTCCATAGTCTCTGATTATCTTGGAAACAGAAAAGAATGGGGAAATTAGAATGTAAATAAAATGAAAGCTATAGTAATCTCATTCCTGCACACATAGGGAGGGAGACCAAAACAGGGAATAATAAGATCATTCTTTCTCCATTTTAGGTCTTCCCACAGAAGTGCATCCTGTGTGGAATGGCAGATTCCATTTCTGGTGGGTTTTCAAGAGATTATAGATTCTATGTTTTCTACTCTAGTCCCTCCCTCTCTCTCCATAGTGTGTGTGTGTGTGTGTGTGTGTGTGTGTGTGTTTCTGTCTCTTTCTTTCTCTATACATCACCCTAATGATAGGGGTTGAGCCCAGAGCCTTTTGTATGTTAGGTAAGCATTCCACCCCTGATCTACCATCCTAGCCCTAGATTTCATTCTTGAAAAAAAATATCCAGTGTGTTTGTGATCCTGTGCCTTCCATTCCCACTCATAAATACCTACAGAAAATAAACTGTATCTTACTATTATGGGTTGTCTTCTCCCTAGTTTAGACATGTTGAAGTCTAAAGTCCTATAATTCAGAATGTGGCTATATTTTTCTTTTTGTTTTTTCTTTTATTGGATATTTTATTTATTTACATTTCAAATGTTATTCCCTGTCCCGATTTCCCCTCCAGAAAACCCCTAACCCATCCCGCTCCCCTGCTTCTATGAGGGTGCTCCCCGACCCACCCACCCACCCACTCCCACCTCCCCTACTCCTGGCATTCCCCTACACTGGGGCATTGAGCCTTCACAGGACGAAGGGCCTCTTCTCCCACTGATGCCCAATAGGGCCATCCTCCACTACATATGTGGCTGGAGTCATGGGTCACTCTATGTGTATTCTGGCTGGTGGTCTAGTCCCTGGGAGCTCTGGGAGTCTTGAAGAGGTCAGCTCAGGACCTTTGGAAAATTCCACCAGGCATTCCTCCGGGAAGAGAGAGATCATGAAGCACGTAGGCAACCCTCCCCTCCATAAGGGAGAGGCTGATTACCTCATTCCCTAAGGACCAATCAGTTTAAAAGTCATCTATTCTGCCAATCACATTGGGCCTAGTGATTGTCATTCTATTCTGCCTCTGGAAACTGTATAAAAACTCATGGAATGGGTCGCCTAGGGTTGCTGCCTCTCCTTCTGGTGCAGGACATCCCAGAACACTGGAACAATAAATTCCTCTTGCTTTTGCATTGCTCCTGGCTCCATGTGGTTCACTCAGAGGGTCCTTGGTAGGTAAGGCTTGCCAGAGTCTTACCGTCTGTTTGGTTGACATTATTGTTCTTCCTATGGAGTTGCAAACCCCTTCAGCTCCTTTAGTTCTTTTTTTTTAACTCCTCCATTGGGGACCCCGTGCTCAGTCCAGTAGTTGGCTGTGAGTATTCACCACTGTATTTGTCAGGCTCTGACAGAGCTTCTCAGGAGACAGCTTATAACAAGCTTCTGTCAGCAAGCACTTCTTGGCATCCACAATAGTGTCTGGGTTTTGTGTCTGTATACAGGATGGATCCCCAGGTGGGGCAGTCTCTGGTTGACCTTTCCTTCAGTATCTGCTCCACATTTGGTCCTCATATTTCCTCCCATGAGTATTTTGTTCCCACTTCTAAGGACTGAAGCACCCACAGTTTGGTCTTCCTTAAGAACTTCATGTGGTCTGTGAATTCTATCTTGGGTATTCCAAGCTTTTGGGCTAATATCCACTTATCAGTGAGTGCATACCATGTGTGTTCTTTTGTGATTAGGTTACCTCACTCAGGGTGATATTTTATAGTTTCATCCATTTGCCTAAGAATTTCATGGCATCATTGTTCTTAATAGCTGAGTAGTACTCCATTGTGTAAATGTAATGGATACATTTTCTGTATCCATTCCTCTGTTGCAGGACATCTTGGTTCTTTCTAGCTTCTGGCTATTAAAAATAAGGCTTCTATGAACATAGTGGAGTGTGTGTCCTTGTTATATGTTGGAGCATCTTTTGGATATATGCCCAGGAATGGTATATCTGGGTCCTCAGGTAGTAAGTACTCTGTCCAATTTTCTGAGGAGCCATGAGACTGATTTCCAAAGTAGTTGTACCAGCTTGCAATCCCATCAACGGTGGAGGAGTGTTCCACTTTCTCCACATCCTCACCAGCATGTGTTGTCACCTGAGTTTTTGATCTTAGCCATTCTGACTGGTGTGAGGTGAAATCTGATGGTTGTTTTGATTTGCATTTCCCTGATGACTAAGAAAGTTGAAGGTGCTTTTTTGCCATTCAAGTTTCCTCAGTTGAGAATTCTTTGTTTAGCTCTGTACCCAATTTTTAACAGAGTTTAACTTTTTTGAGTTCTTTGTATATATTGGATATTAGTCCTCTATTGGATATAGGATTGGAAAAGATCTTTTCCCAATCTGGTGGTAGCTGTTTTGTCCTATATTTTTCCTAAAGAGGTAAGTAAATTAAAGTGGGGTCATTACAGTGGATACTATCTCATAGAGCTGAGGTCTGTACAATGAAAGGAACTTGGGGCACAGACATAGCTGATGAAGGAACTGGGAGACAATGACTTGTGATGCAGGAATCTTGATTGTCAGCTTAAGAATGTCACACCCTCTGGGTGTGCCTGCCAGGATGTTTCCAGAAGGTTCTCAATGAGCCTAACCTCAAATTTGAATAGACTATGGGAGTGTGAGTGTTTAATGGAAGGTGGGGTCTTGATGGAGGAATTAAGTCCCTGGAACTGTGTCCTGGTAGCTGTACCCTACCCAGGTACCTTTTATATTCTCTCTCTCTCTCTCTCTCTCTCTCTCTCTCTCTCTCTCTCTCTCTCTCTCTCTCGGCTGTACTCTACCAAGGTTCCTTCCTACAGCAAACCCCCCCCCTTTCTTCAAGTCTCCTGTAATGTGAGCTACTGCAATCTTCCGCACTCCCCTTCCCATGATGGGTTGAAACCTGTGAAGGAATGCTCTTCAGCCCCTTAGATTGTTTCTGTCAGGCAACGGGATATGACAACACAAAGAGCAACTGATAAAGACATCCACTGGCCAAGGAGAGGGATATCAGAAAACAGAAACAAACCAGACTGTCCACCCTCCATCTCATACTTCCTGTATTTAGAACTGTGAGACAATGAGTTTGACACTGTTTAAGCCACACATCTGTGGCCTTCATTGCCCCCTCTCTAGAAAACAAGTATATCTGATTTGAGGATGAAAGATCATCTTAATCAACCCCTGAATGAGGTACAGCCATTACAATTCTTGACAGAGGTGGTGAGCCAACACACCAAATTTGCTCCTAGCTAGGGTGGAGAGGTTGGGGGTGGAGGGGACCCATGCCTTCCTATCTAGCTGCATTGCAAAGAGAGAAAGGCAAAGCCCAGGATTATTAGCAAACACACTTGCCTTCCTGTTTAGAAAGTGTTTTCAGGATAAATTTATCTTAATAGCCTAGCTGAGGAAAATATTTATAGATACATCCTAAGTGGGCTCGGCTGTGGGACAGCTTTGGCAGCATTTGCACTGCCCTACAGTTACACGGAGTATTCCGTTTTCTTCCAACCATCACCTCATCCACTTTTCTTTAGGAAATATTTGCTGAGGGGAAAAAATTCTCCTGGAACTAAATGATTCAGTGTTTGGGAAACCAGCCAATTAAATGTGGTGCCAAAAATGTATTTAACCTTGAAAACACCTTCATTTAACCAAAGAAGAGCCCAGAGCAAGGAAGCAGCCTTTTGCCTCTAGAATGGCTATGCTGGGCTATCCTCTGTTCATTCAGTCAAAAAAATATTTATTGAGGTCTTACCACATACCAGACACATTGGTCGAGCAGTATCCAATGCCAGGGGGCATGAAGTCAAGTGGGAAAGACAGACAACAAGACCAATGGCTGCAGTGTCCTGTGACAGGAGCTAAAGTATGGTCATGGGGTCTAGAAGATCAGAGGAGGAGGTGGCAACTGAACGGACTTTATGGATGGTTAAGAGTTAAGAGGATAAAAGGTTATGGAGGACAAGGATAAGGAAATTATCAGGCTTGTTCAGGCGACTTGGTACAGAGCATGTGACTGTGCCTGGCATCATCAGTCCTACCTCATTCTGGATGTTGAGACTCCCTTGGTGCTCAAGGTCAAGTTTGAATTCCCAGCAAGAAGCTTCTTGCTTCCGGGGAACAACTGATACACACACGTTTAAGGCTGTTCCCACCACAGCACATTAGGTATACATGGTTGCAAGCAATGTCTCAATCCAGTCTATTTCAGAAAGCTCTTCCCAGATGAGCTTAGCTTTCTTTCATAATGTCCTGTTCATTCTCTACTGGGTAAGATTGAATAAAGATTTTCTTTGCCAAGGAACAACATCTGGTTATGAATTCTTGCCACTTCCATCTTTTCAGTGGTAGAGGCGGCTTCCTATGAACATGTGCACACAAAGGACAATGAATATTTCTGGCTGATTTAGGAGCTGTGAGTCTCATTCTCCACATTCAAAATGAACCATTCATAGCAGGGGTCCCGAGAGCCAGCCTGGAGACTCCAGGAGCGTCCAAGGATAAAGGTGCTGGGAGTTAATAATAACAGGCTGCACTCACTCACTCTCCAGCAGAATTTTCAAAGCCCTCATTTTCCTATTTTCCTGCTTCCCTCCCTCCTTCCCACCTTTTTTTTTTTCTTTTTGAGTTTAGATTGGATAAGTCAAATACAGGAAAGGTGAACATGTTTCAGGAGGGCAGTTTGCACTCTTCAGATCTTTAAACTCTTCCTGGATAAGTGTCCCCAATGTGAGTTGTGGCATTACTTTTCTGTTGGTGGGAAGAGTCTGCATGTGAAAGGCTCAAGGATGCAGAAATCCTGTCTGTTTTCAGAGAGCAAAGTGAGGCTCTTTGCCATACTGTCCTTTTGCCAGCAGAAGGATGGAGCTTTCTATATTCTTGAAGCTCAGCTTTGATGGGGATGTTGTTTCAGAGTATTCCTGGGTAGATGGTGGGTTATCTCTGCACACTCTAGGTTACTGTGGTACGGTAGCAACAGGTCAGCTATGGAATCAGCCTAGATGTCCAGATGAATGGGTTAACAACAACAACAAAACTGACACAAGATCAAGCTGGTCAGCACCCCACCACTGATGGGGGGAAAGAGGAGCTTATTAAGTCCCACCAGCTGACAAGATGTTGGAAATTGATGGCTGTTGAGGGAATGGAAGTTGTTTTCTTCAGGGATGTGGCCACTGGTAGATTGCCCATTGCCTTAGTTACTTTCCTATTGCTGCGGTATGACACCCTGACCAAGGCAACTTGTGGAAGAAAGGGTTTATTGGCTCTAGTTTCAGAGGAGATGGTCCATGGCCATCATGGGAGAAGGGCATGGCAGCTGGCAGGCAGGCATGGTGATGAAACATTACCTGAGAGCTCACATTTTGATTCACCAGGAGGAAGCAGAGCTTAGTGGGGGTGGCATAAGCATCTGAAACTACAAAGCCCACCTCAGAGACACACCTCCTCCAATAAGCCATGCCTTCTACTCCTTCACACATAACCCCACCAACTGAATATCAAGTATTCCAATATGAGCTGATAGAGAGGGTGTGTTGACTCATATCACTACACCTATGTTCATTCAGATAGCACTTACAGGATTTAGAGAGAGGAGGTGGAAGAGGAGATAAACACAGGAGGGAGGCATGTGGAAGAGGTCTAGGGGACTATGACTTGGAGGAATGGAGGTGGACATATAAAATACATGGTATTCATGTATGAAATTTTCAAAGAATACATAAAAATGCTCAAAAGTTTAAAAGAGGCAAGAAGGAAAATGTGTTATTTGCATGTAAAACAATTTTATTGATATATATTGGCAAATACAATACTTTTATTCAACCATAAAGCAGAGCAATAAATAAACTGAATAAACTAGATAGAACTGGAGATTATATATATAAATATGTCGTGTCAGAGAGACATGTGCTATGTATCTTCTCTCAGGCAGAAACTAGAGTTTTGTTTTTAAGTCATGGGATGGAAATAGAAGGGAGCTATTTGAGAGAAGGAGGGGACCAGGGATGAGGAAGGACAAAAGAGTAATGGGGGTGCATATTATCCAAAAATATATGTACAAAAAGAGAAATTTGTGAGTATCTACCATTGAGGCCCTGATATTTGATGATGTTGCTATTCTTGGATTCTTTTTTCTATATGAAATAGATAAAATTTAATGAGTCAGAAAAATACATTAATAAGGATTTCTTTTTTAAAAGCAGTTTCCTGGATGTTAGAATAGAGGTAGAATAGAAATATTTAAGAGGACCCCCATTCCCCTCTCCCACCCAGTTTCCTCTCTCCACCTGCCTGCTATAATTGTTTTATCCCCCCTTCCAAGTGAGATTCAAGCATCCTCACTTATGCTTTGCTTCTTATTTAATCTTCTTCGGGTCTGTGGAGTGTAGTAGGGGTATTATGTATTTTATGGCTAATATTTATTTATCAGTGACCACATACTATGCATGTCCTTTGGGGTCTGGGTTACCTCACTCAGGATGACATTCTCAAATTCCATCCATTTACCTGCAGAATTCATGTCTTTGTTTTTAGTAGCTGAACAGAATTCTACTGTATAGATGTACCATATTTTCATTATTCATTCTTCAAATGAGGGTCATCTATGTTGTTTCCAGTTTCTATTATGAATAAAGTTGCTATGAACAAATTGAGCAAGTATCCCTATATATAGTATATATATATATATATATATATATATATATATATATATATATATATATACATTATAGTGGGTCATCTTTTGTGTATATGTCCAAGAGTTATATAAATGAGTCTTCAGGTAGAACTATTACCAATTTTCTATGAAACTGCTAGATTGATTTCCAAAGTGGTTTGCACCCCATCAGCAATGAAGGGGTGTTTCCTTTGTATAATACCCTCACCAGAATGTGCTATTATTTAGGTTTTTTATTTTAGTCATTCTGACTAGTGTAAGATAGAATCTCAGAGTCATTTTGATTTGAATTTCCCTGAGGACTAAGGACTCTGAACATTTCTAAAAGTTTTTCTTGCCCATTCAAGATTCCTCTGTTGAGTGCTCGCTTTGGCAGCACATATACTAAAATTGGAACAATACAGAGAAGATTAGCATGGCCCCTGCACAAGGATGACACACAAATTCCTGAAGTGTTCCATATTTTTACTCTCAATTCTGAATATCTATGCTCCAAATACAAGGGCAGCCACATTCATTAAAGAAACTTTATTAAAGCTCAAAGCACACATTGCACCTCACACAATAATAGCGGGAGACTTCAACACACCACTTTCATCAATGGACAGATCATGGAAACAGAAACTAAATAGGGACACAGTGAAACTAACAGAAGTTATGAAGCAAATGGATCTAACAGATATCTACAGAATATTTTATCCTAAAACAAAAGGATATACCTTCTTCTCAGCACCTCATGGTACCTTCTCCAAAATTGACCATATAATTTGTCACAAAACAGGCCTCGACAGATACAAAAATATTGAAATTGTCCCATTGCATCCTGTCAGATCACCATGAACTAAGGCTGATCTTCAACAACAACATAAATAATAGAAAGCCAACATTCACATGGAAACTGAACAACACACTTCTC
Source organism: Mus caroli (assembly GCF_978045245.1). Lineage (NCBI taxonomy): Eukaryota > Metazoa > Chordata > Mammalia > Rodentia > Muridae > Mus > Mus caroli. The sequence continues at coordinate 43,311,167 of NW_028227265.1, read as the reverse complement.
AATGATATCTTGGTCAAAGAAGGAATAAAGAAAGAAATTAAGGACTTTTTAGGGTTTAATGAAAATGAAGCCACAACATACCCAAACTTATGGGACACAATGAAAGCATTTCTAAGAGGAAAACTCATTGCACTGATTGCCTCCAAAAAGAAACCAGAGAGAGCACACACTAGCAGCTTGAAAACACACCTAAAAGCTCTAGAACAAAGGAAGCAAATTCACCCAAGAGGAGTAGAAGGCAGAAAATAATCAAACTCAGGGGCGAAATTAACTAAGTGGAAACAAGAAGAACTATTCAAAGGATCAACCAAACAAGGAGCTGGTTCTTTGAGAAAATCAACAAGATAGATAAACCCTTAGCCAGAGTCACTAAAGGGCACAGGGACAGCATCCTAATTAACAAAATCAGAAATGCAAAGGAAAACATAACAACAGATCCTGAAGAAATCCAAAACACCATCAGATCCTTCTACAAAAGGCTATACTCAACAAAACTGGAGAACCTGGATGAAATGGACAAATTTCTAGACAGATACCAGGTCCCAAAGTTAAATCAGGATCAGGTTAATGACCTAAACAGTCCTATATCCCCTAAAGAAATAGAAGCAGTCATTAATAGTCTCCCAACCAAAAAAAGCCCAGGACCAGATGGGTTTAGTGCAGAGTTCTATCAGACCTTCAAAGAAGACCTAATTCCAGTTCTTCACAAACTATTCCACAAAATAGAAGCAGAAGGTACTCTACCAAACTCATTCTATGAAGTCACAATTACTCTGATACCTAAACCACAGAAAGACCCAACAAAGATAGAGAATTTCAAACCAATATTGATGCAAAAATCCTCAATAAAGTTCTCGCTAACCGAATCCCAGAACACATCAAAACAATCATCCATCCTGACCAAGTAGGTTTCATTCCAGGGATGCAGGGATGGTTTAATATATGGAAATCCATCAATGTAATCCATTATATAAACAAACTCAAAGACAAAAACCACATGATCATCTCCTTAGATGTGGAGAAAGCTTAGACAAAATCCATCACCCATTCATGATAAAAGTCTTGGAAAGATCAGGAATTCAAGGCCCATACCTAAACATGATAAAAGCAATCTACAGCAAACCAGTAGCCAACATCAAAGTAAATGGTGAGAAGCTGGAAGCAATCCCACTAAAATCAGGAACTAGACAAGGCTGCCCACTTTCTCCCTACCTATTCAATATTGTACTTGAAGTCCTAGGCAGAGCAATTCGACAACAAAAGGAGATCAAGGGGATACAAATTGGAAAGGAAGAAGTCAAAATATCACTTTTTGCAGAGGACATGATAGTATATATAAGTGACCCTAAAAATTCCACCAGAGAACTCCTAAACCTGATAAACAGCTTCGGTGAAGTGGCTGAATAAAAAATTAACTCAAACAAGTCAATGACCTTTCTCTACACAAAGGATAAACAGGCTGAGAAAGAAATTAGGGAAACAACACCCTTCTCAATAGTCACAAACAATATAAAATACCTTGGCGTGACTCTAAGGAAGTGAAAGATCTGTATGATAAGAACTTTAAGTCTCTAAAGAAAGAAATTAAAGAAGATCTCAGAAGATGGAAAGATCTCCCATGTTTATGGATTGACAGGATCAATATAGTTAAAATGGCTATCTTGCAATGCAAGATTCAATGCAGTCCCCATCAAAAATCCAACTCAATTCTTAAACGATTGGAAAGGGCAATCTGCAAATTCATCTGGAATAACAAAAACCCTAGGATAGCAAAAACTCTTCTCAAGGATAAAAGAACCTCTGGTGGTATCACCATGCCTGACCTAAAGCTGTAATGCAGAGCAATTGTGATAAAAACTGCATGGTATTGGTATGGCAACAGACAAGTAGAGCAATGAAATAGAATTGAAGACCCAGTAATGAACCCACACCTATGGTCACTTGATCTTTGACAAGGGAGCTAAAACCATCCAGTTGAAAAAAGACAGCATTTTCAACAAATGGTGCTGACACAACTGGCGGTTATCATGTAGAAGAATGCAAATTGATCCATTCCTATTTCCTTGTACTAAGGTCAAATCTAAGTGGATTAAGGAACTCCACATAAAACCAGAGACACTGAAACTTATAGAGGAGAAGGTGGGGAAAAGCCTCGAAGATATAGGCACAGGGGAAAAAGTTCCTGAATAGAACAGCAATGGCTTGTGTTGTAAGATCAAGAATCAACAAATGGGACCTCATAAAATTGCAATGCTTCTGTAAGGCAAAAGACACCGTCAATAAGACAAAAAGGCCACCAACAGATAGGGAAAGGATCTTTACCTATCCTAAGTCAGATAGGGGACTAATATCCAATATATATAAAGAACTCAAGAAGGTGGACTCCAGAAAATCAAATAACCCCATTACAAAATGGGGCTCAGAGCTAAACAAAGAATTCTCACCTGAGGAATACCGAATGGCTGAGAAGCACCTGAAAAAATGTTCAGCATCCTTAATCATCAGGGAAATGCAAATCAAAACAACCCTGAGATTCCACCTCACACCTGTCAGAATGGCTAAGATCAAAAATTCAGGTAACAGCAGATGCTGGCGAGGATGTGGAGAAAGAGGAACACACTCCTCCATTGTTGGTGGGATTGCAAGCTTGTACAACCACTCTGGAAATCAGTCTTGTGGTTCCTCAGAAAATTGGACATGTTACTACTGGAGGATCCCGCAATACCTCTCCTGGGCATATATCCAGAAGATGTCCCAACCGGTAAGTAGGACACATGCTCCACTATGTTCATAGCAGCCTTATTTATAATAGCCAGAAACTGGAAAGAACCCAGATGCCCCTCAACAGAGGAATGGATACAGAAAATGTGGTACATTTACAAAATGGAGTACTACTCAGCTATTAAAAAGAATGAATTTATCAAATTCCTAGGCAAATGGATGGACCTGGAGGGCATCATCCTGAGTGAGGTAACTCAATCACAAAAGAACTCACATGATATGTACTCACTGATAAGTGGATATTAGCCCAGAAACTTAGAATACCTAAGATATAAGATACAATTTGTGAAACACATGAAGCTCGGGAAGAACGAAGACCAAGGTGTGGATACTTTGCCCCTTCTTTAAATTAGGAGTAAGGCACCCATGGAAGGAGCTACAGAGACAGAGTTTGGAGGTGAAATGAAAGGATGAACCATCTAGAGGCTGCCATATCCGTAGATCCATCCCATAATCAGCCTCCAAACGCTGACACCATTGCATACACTAGCAAGATTTTGCTGAAAGGACCCTGATATAGCTGTCTCATGTGAGACTATGCCAGGGCCTAGCAAACTCAGAAGTGGATGCTCACAGTCAGGTATTGGATGGATCAGGGCCCCCAATGGAGGAGCTAGAGAAAGTACCCAAGGAGCTAAAGGGGTCTGCAACCCTATAGGTGGAACAACAATATGAACTAACCAGTAACACCCCCCCCCCCAGAGCTCGTGTCTCTAGCTGCATATGTATCAGAAGAATGCTTGGTTAGCCATCAATGGAAAGAGAGGCCCATTGGTTGTGCAGACTTTATATGCCTCAGTATAGGGGAACGCCAGGGCCAAGAGGTGGGAGTGGGTGGGTGGGGGAGTGGGTGTGGGAGGGTGTGGGGGACTTTTGGGATTGCATTGGAAATGTAAATGAAATAAATACCCAATAATAATAATAAAGATTCCTCTGTTGAGAATTCTCTCTTTAGCTCCATACCCCATTTTTAAATTGGGTTATTTGGGTTGTTGGTATCTAACTTCTTGAGTTCTTTATCAATTTTAGATATTAGCCATCTGTCAGATGTAGGGTTGGTGAAGATCCTTTCCCAGTCTGTAGGCTGTCGATTTGTCCTATTGAGAAAGTCCTTGCCTTACAGAAGCTTTTCAGTTCCACAAGGTCTCATTTATCAGTTGTTTATCTTAGAGCCTGAATGAATGGTGCTCTGTTCAGGAAGGTGTCTCCTGTATCAATAAGTTCAAGGTCATTCCTCACTTTCTGCTCTATTTGATTTACTCTCTCTCTCTCAATTTTCTTTTCTTTTTTCTTTTTTTTTTTCTTTTTTTTTTTTTTTTGGCTTTTCGTGACAGGGTTTCTCTGTATATCCCTGGCTGTCCTGGAACTCACTTTGTAGACCAGGCTGGCCTCAATGGCTCCTTTAATTTTCAATGTTTTTTTTTCCTTTTCATTTTTTTCTTTTTTTTTCTTTTCTTTTTGAGAAGAAAGAGTTTATTTCATCCTATATTTTACAGTATATTATGAATGGTAGTCAGGACTGGAAATCCAACATGAACTTGGAGGCAGGCACTGAAGAAGAGGTCATGAATGGATAGAATTACTATCTTGTGCAGACTGATTTCTTATTCCAGCTGTTCAGGGATGGCATTTGAAATGTAAATCATCAGCCAAGAAAATACTCATTGATCTTTTGCCTACTAGACAATCTGATGGATACATTTTCTCAAGTGAAGTTTCCTTTTTCAGTTTGACTCCTGTTAGACTATATTTGATAAAAAAAAAAAAACCAAATAAATAACAAGAAAAAGAAAGACACAAAGAAAGGAGGAAGGAAGGAAAGAAAGAAAGAAAGAAAGAAAGAGAGAGAGAGAGAAAGAGAGGAAGGAAGAAAGAAAGAAAGAAAGAAAGAAAGAAAGAAAGAAAGAAAGAAAGAAAGGAGGAAAGAAAGAAAGAGAGAAAAGAGAAAGAAAGAAAGGAAAGAAAGAAAGAGAGAAAAGAAAGAGAAAGAAAGAAAGAAAGAAAGAAAGAAAGAAAGAAAGAAAGAAAGGAGGAAAGGAGGAAAGAAAGAGAGAGAAAGGAAGGGGAAGGGGAAGGAGAAGGGGAAGGGGAAGGGAAGGGAAGGGAAGGGAAGGGAAGATCTTAAAAAACCAGCTCCTGATTTTGTTGATCCTTTGTATAGTTCATTTTGTTTCTACTTGGTTGATTTCAGCCCTGAGTTTGATTATTTCCTGCCGTCTACTCCTCTTGGGTGTATTTGCTTCTCTTTTGTTCTAGAGCTTTCAGGTGTGTTGTTAAGCTGCTAGTATATGCTTTCTCTAGGTTTTTTTTTTTTTTTTTTTTTTTTTTTTTTTTTTTTTTTTAGGCACTCAGAGCTATGAGTTTTCCTCTTAGCACTGCTTTCATTGTGTGCCATAAGTTTTGGAATGCTGTGCCTTCATTTTCATTGGATTCTAAAAAGTCTTAAATTTCTTTCTTTCTTTCTTTCTTGACCAAGTTATCATTGAGTAGGGTATTGTTCAGCTTCCATGTGTATCTGGGCTTTCTATTGTTTTTGTTGTTATTGAAGACCAGCCTTAGCACGTGGTGATCTAATAGGATGCATGGAATAATTTCAATCTACTTGTATCAGTTGAGGCCAGTTTTGTGACCTTATATGGTCAGTTTTGGAGAAGGAACCATGAGGTGCTGAGAAGTAGGTATATATTCTTTTGTCTTATGATGAAATGCTTTATAGATATCTGTTAAAAACTATTTGGCTGGTCACTTCTGTTAGTTTTACTGTGTCTCTGTTTAGCTTCTATTTCCATGGCCTGTCTATTGATGAGAGTGGGGTGTTGAGGTCTCCCACTATTATTATGTGCAGTGCAATGTGTGCTTTGATCTTTAGTAAAATTTCTTTTATAATTATGGGTGCCCTTGCATTTGGAACACAGATGTTCAGAATTGAGAATTCTTGATAAATTTTTCCTTTGATGAGTATGAAGTGTCCTTCCTCATCTTTTTTGATAACTGTTGGTTGAAAGTCAATTTTATTCAATATTAGAATGGCTACTTCAGCTTGTTTCTTGGGACCACTTCCTCAGAGAATTGTTTTCCAGCCCTTTACTCTGAGATAGTGTCTGTCTTTGTCACTGAGGCGCGTTTCCTGTTGCCACAAAAATGCTGGGTCTTGTTTACATATACAGCCTGTTAGTCTATGTCTTTTGATTGGGGAACTAAGTCCATTGATGTTAAGAGATACTAAGAAAAGTTATTGTTACTTCCTCTTATTTTTGTTGTTAGAGGTGGAATCATGTTTGTGTGGGTATCTCCTTTTGGGTTTGTTGAAAGGTTACTTTCTTGCTTTTTCCAGGGTGTAGTTTCCCTCCTTGTGTAGGTGCTTTCCATCTATTATCCTTTGTAGGGCTGGATTTGTGGAAAGATATTGTGTAAATTTGGTTTTGTCATGGAATATTTTGGTTTCTCCATGTATGGTAACTGAGAGTTCTGCTGAGTATAGTAGCCTGGGCTGGCATTTGTGTTCTCTTAGGGTCTGTACGACATCTTTACAGGATCTTCTAGCTTTTATAGTCTCTGGTGAGAAGTCTGGTGTAATTCTGATAGGTCTGCCTTTATATGTTACTTGACCTTTTTCCCTTACTGCTTTTAATATTCTATCTTTGTTTTGTGCATTTGGTTTTTTGACTATTATGTGGCAGGAGGAATTTCTTTTCTGGTCCAGTTTATTTGGGGCTCTGTAGGATTCTACAGAGTGTGTGTTTATGGGTATCTCATTCTTTAGGTTAGGGAAGTTTTCTTCTATAATTTTGTTGAAGATATTTACTGGCCCTTTACATTGGGAATCTTTGCTCTCCTCTATACCTATTATCCTTCGGTTTGGTCTTCTCATTGTGTTCTGGATTTCCTGGGTGTTTTAAGTTAGGGGCTTTTTCATTTTTCATTTTCTTTGACTGTTGAGTCAATGTTTTCTATGGTATCTTCTGCCCCTGAGATTCTCTCTTCTAGCTCTTGTATTCTGTTGGTGATGCTTGCATCTATGACTCCTGATCTTTTTCCTAGGTTTTCTATCTCCAGTGTTGTCTCCCTTTGTGATTTCCTTATTGATACTTTTTCCATTTTTAGATCCTGGATGGTTTTGTTCAATTCCTTCACTTGTTTTGTTGTATTTTCCTGTAACTCTTTAAGGGATTTTTGTGTTTACTCTTTAAGGGCTTCAAGCTGTTTACCTGAGTTCTCCTATATTTCTTTAAGGGAGATTTTTATGTCCTTAAAGTCCTCTATCATCATCATGAGATGTGACTTTAAATCAGTCTTGCTTTTCTGGTGTGTTGGGGGTAATAAATACTGCATGGTATCAACAGACAGGTTGATCAATGAAATTGAATCAAAGTCCCCGAAATAAACCCACACACCTACTGCCACTTGAGTTTTTACAAAGAAGCCAAAACCATACAATGGAAAAAGGAAAGCATCTTTAACAAATGATGCTGGTCTAACTGGATATCTACATGTAGAAGAATGAAAATAGATCCATACTTATCACCCTGCTATAGGATATTTGATCACACTGTGATTATTTGTGTTATTTACTAGAAAACCCTGTTCTGTATGGATCAGCCTTAACACACAGCTTTAAACCAAGAGATCTTTGACTGAATATTGTAAATAGGGTTAAATTAAGTCACCCATAGTTCAAGAGGCATAGCAAGGAACCATTTGACAGGAAATGGACAGAGGAGTGTTAAGGAAAAAAAACCATAGAGAGTAAGAGGGAGTCAGAAGGATGGATAGAGAGATACACAGCAAGTAGAAGAGAAGGACAATCAGTTTGAAGGAGGTTTTTTTGAGAAGGTATGAGAGAGTGGTATTCCTTCTCTCTCATTGACTAGGGAGGACATTGGCTAAAGAGTAAGGTCAGCAGGGTGCTTTCTCTGCCTCTCTGAGCTAGCAGGCTTCCACCCCAGCACCTGGCTCCTACATCTTCATAGGTAAAATTGGATGATTGAGATGTTGATTAAAAACAAACAAACAAACAAACAAACAAACAACTCTACCTGGCTGAATAGTGGATGAAAGATATATAAAATGTGCTAAGTACCTATTTCATACACTTGTTTGCAGGTGATTGCCTACCCAGAAAATCCAAGGGAATTCAAATAGCTATTAATTGTAATATTAGTTTACTATTGTGGTCAAATTATTTAAAATCACAAAGAAAAACTGTTGGTAAACATATGACTAATATCACTTAGAAGATGCTAGTGAGAAAAGACACCATGTTCCACAGCAATAACAAAATAAGATGCAAAACTATGAAGGACAACACTGAAATTGTCTGATGAACAATGAGATCAAAATAAATTGAGACACATATGGCAATCTTATATTAATTCATCTCACATAAGCTATCGATTTCTAATTGTCAGTTCTTTGTTACAATCATAATAAAGTCAGATGTGGTGGCACACACTTATAATTCCAGAATTCATGATGGTGAGGCAGGAAGATTTTAAGTTTTTAGCCAGCCTGATCTACAAAGTGAGACTCTGTCACCAATTAAGTAAATGGTCACAATAGAAAACCTAAGATATCGTATATCTCTTGCATGCAGAAGAGAAAAATATCCCAAAGTAGCCAAATAAAGACAGAATAAAATTCTTTTAATCCTGTTTTTATTTATTTTGCATGTGTGGCCAGAAGTGTGCTACTGCACACAAGAGGCAGGACAACTGGCAGGAATCAGTTCTCTTCTTCTACCACATGGGTCTCAGGGTTCAGAGTCAGGTTTGGTGAGCCACCCCTTGAGCTCCACAAGTCTCCCGTAATGAGTGCTGCTAAAAACGTTACAAGTCAAAACCAATAGGAAGGAGGCAAAGGAGTGTTTAGAGGAACATGTCCAGCTTTCAGGGCAAGGCCCAAGTCTTTCCAAAGAAAGGTTTGAGGCTAGTTGAGGTGAGTACACAAGATTTGAGCAAGAGCAACAGCAAGAGCAAGAGGGAACAGGGGGTGCTGTTGCAGTTTCCCCAGATTTCCAGCTGAGGAATTGCATGAAAGTGAACACATTGAGCAACACATTTTCAACAGAATGAAAACATCTTTGCTGGAAGGACATGCCATTTAGGATTAGAATATTTAGTGAGAAGCAACTCTTGGCTTCAACATTCAAAAGGAGGGGCTAGTGAGGTTGATAGCTTGAAGTGGAAGCCAATGACCATTTAATACTCCGACTAGTTCACAGGCTAAAGAATACCAGCAATTCTCTGCTCTGCAAGCAGTCCAGAGTCTGGATGAAGGTCTCTATGTTTACCACATGGTTTTCTGCCTGCTGTGAAGACTCACTGCTCAGGAAAACAAACAAACCAACACACACACACACACACACACACACACACACACACTCCCCTTTCTCCCTCTCCTTCTCCCTCAACTTCCTCCTCCCCAATTCCTTGAAAACTCTTACTGTTCACTAACAGAACACCTGGTCATTCAAGCCTACTAACACAACAGGCATTCTACAGCACACAGGAGTCATTGTGACTTTAAGTGCTATTATTTCAGTAAGACACTTTTACATCCTTTATAAATTGCCTAATTTGTAAAGTTCAGTTACAGTGACAGAAAATGAATCAAGAAACTCACCTTTAGCATGGGAAACTAGAAAGACAACAAACCAATCCAAAAAAAAAAAAAAAAAAAAAAAAGGAAAAAGTCTATATAAAGAATGAAAACTGAATTCTATTATTAAACAACAAAATTAATTAAACTTGGTTACAGATAAACTTGAGTTTAATAAAACTGTGTCAGCTCAGGAAACGGGGAATTAAGAAGCTTCTGGAAAGATTTGTATTCTAGATGCCATTAAGAAAGTTCTTGATTCACAGAAGGAGATCAAAATGTCAACGTAAGCAGGTATTAAGAAGTTGATTCCAACTTTCCTGGCTGACTTTGAGGGGTTCAAGCTTTCAGTGGAGGAAGTCACCACAGAATGGTGGAGACAGGGTGCACTGGACATGGGGTAGGGCTAAGATTAGAGGTGGAGCTTTGTAGCCAGGGATATGGCCCAGTCAACAGAGCCTAACATGAGCAGAGCTGGGCATGGTGGGACACACACTTCTAATCCAGCACTCAGGAGTTAGCTAAGTTTTTTAAGTTAAAATTTTTGCACAATATATTTTGATCATGTTTTCCTATCCCCCAACTTGATCCTCCCCACCTCCATACCCACCCAACTTCATGTTCTTTCCCCAGCCTCCCTAAAACAAGTATTTAAAATATAAAAAAAGAGAAAAACCAATATGACAAAAAATGGGAGAAAACCCCCAAATGAAACAAAAATAGCACAAAACACCCTGATATGACCCAACTTATTCCTGGCATTGGAGATTTTACTTGATGGTATAATATGTCTTGTTGGGACATTTTCCCCCATTATATGATGACTTCATTTAAATTCCTCTCATATGTGTATATATTTAGGAAGCTTCTATAGTACTAAGTTTCCATATGGCTTTCAAAAGGCTTTTAGCGTTAGTTGTCCTTGCCCCATATTCCCTCCTTTACCCTTCTCTCCCATCCTCCTCCCTATTTAGTCCTCCTAGTCTCAGTTCCCCTTTGTGACTCTGTATGACTCCATTCTATTTTTCCTTCTTTGGGAGATCCTCTCCCTCTGCTTCCTTACTAGGTACCTAACCTCTGTGGCTATGTGGATTGTGTGCTGGCTACTTTTATATGTCCTCTTGACACTAGCTAAGTCATCAAAGAAGAGAAAACTTAAACCAAACATTTGCTTCTGTAAGAGCGGGCTGTAGGCAAACCTGTAGAGCATTTTCTTAATCAATGATTGATGAGGGAGGGCTCAGCCCATGAGTGGTGCCATCCCTGGACTGGTGGTCTTGGGTGTTATGAGAAAGCAAGCTGAGCAAGCTGTGAGGAGCAAGTCACTAAGCAGCACTCTTCCATGGCCTCTGCATCAGCTCCTACTTCCAGGTTCTATCCCTGTTTGAGTTCCTGTTCTGACTTCTTTCAATAATGACTGTGATGTGGAAGTGTAGAAGGAGAATGAGGAGGGAGAGGAGGAGAGGGGGAAAGGAGGGGGAGGAGGAGAAGGGAGATAGAAAAGGAGAGAGGAGGAGGAAGAGGAGGAAGAAGAGGAGGAGGAGAAAAGCCCTGTTTGCTCCGTTATTTTTGATCATGGTGTTTTATCACTGCAGTAGAAACCCTAATTAAGGTAGATCTACATCCATGGCTACATAGCAAGTTTGAGGTTAGTCCTCTGAAGATGTGACTGAATTGCTGCAATCACAAGATGAAACTGGTGGGTGAAACATTGCTTCTTACAGACGAACAAAGAAAGTGGTTTCTTAAGAGGATGAGGATTCTGGGAACAGATGACAACAGAAGGTTCAGAATGAGGCATAGACTTAATTGATAAGGCATTAGGCTCTGAGAGGATAAACTCTGATTTTTTAAAAAGTCTACAGTAGCTAAAATGCTACAAAACAGTATCAGGTGTTATAGACAAATGTCTCCTGAAGGAAAAAAGCAAATTAATATGACAAATCTCACTCATACTTTAAGTAATTGCCACAGCCAGCTAGATGTGGCAGCACACACCTTTAATTTCAGCAGTCAGGAAGCAGAGGCAGGCAGATTTCTATGAGTTAGAGTCAAGCCTTGTCTACATACTAGGTTCCAGGACAGCCAAAGCTACATAGTAAGACCCTATATCAAAAATATAATAATAACAACAATAATTGTAGGCTTATATTTCTCAAAACCTACTTTAATAATGGTTCTTAAATTCTTCAACCTCCATTATAGTCCACCAACTAAAGGTCAGAGAGGAAGATGGCATGGACCTGTTTAGAAGTAGTTCCTTGGGGTAATTCCAATCTTTGTTGTCTACAGTCCTGTCCACTAGTAAAATACCAAACACAATTCAATGGTAATGGTTCAATCTAGAAGATTGTCTGTTCTCAGCAAAACATCTTCCCACATGCCTGCTTCTGCAAAACATCCTCTCATAAGACAGCTTCCAGAAAAACATCACATGACACAATTGAGTCTCCAATTAAACCAGAAATTCCCACTTCAGCGAAGAAGAAGAAGAAGAAGAAGAAGAAGAAGAAGAAGAAGAAGAAGAAGAAGAAGAAGAAGAAGAAGAAGGAGAAGGAGAAGGAGAAGGAGAAGGAGAAGGAGAAGGAGAAGGAGAAGAAGAAGAAGAAGAAGAAGAAGGAGAAGAAGAAATCGCCATAGCTCTCCCAACCCTCATTAGTCTCCATCCTGATCAGTCAGTACCCATCAACATTGAGGTAAGGCCAACCACCAGCAATAAAATTGACTTACTTAAGACTTGAGTCCTGAGTTCAATTCCCAGCAACCACATGGTGGCTCACAATCATCTGTAATGGGATCTGATGCCCTCATCTGGTGTGTCTGAAGACACTGTAGCTGTCTACAGTGTCTGGTCTGACACACCAGAAGACATAAAAATACATAAAATAAAATAAAATAAAGTCTTAAAAAAAAGACTCAGGTAACATCATTTTTAGCAATAAAGTATTTTAAAATTAAGTCTATGTATGTACTTTTTCAGTCATAATACTATTGCATAATTAATAGACTATAGTATAAGCATAATTTTATATATATAAGGAATTTTACAAAATATATAATCTATTTTATTGTGACTTTTAGCTTTATTCTGTAACCAAGCCTACAAAGTCTGAAGGGTGTGTCCTGTTAGAAGAAAAGAAAGAAAGGCATGTCAGTTCAGAAATGACCTCTTCACGAAATCAAGCATTGAGTGGAAGCAATCATGACCAAGTATGATCTGAGAATGTCCTGGAATATATATATATTTTTGATGTGTGTGTGTGTGTGTGTGTGTGTGTGTGTGTGTGTATGTGTGTGTGTGTGTGAGAGAGAGAGAGAGAGAGACAGAGACAGAGACAGAGACAGAGAGAGAGACAGAGAGACAGAGAGAGACAGAGACAGAGAGATAGAGACAGAGAGACAGATAGAGACAGAGACAGAGAGATAGAGACAGAGAGAGACAGAGAGAGAGAGACATGGACATGAAGGCAAGAGGTCGATATTAAGTATCTTCCTCAGTTGCTCTCTACCTGGCACTTTGAGATAAGATTCCCTCAGTGACTCTAAAATTCACAGAGTCAGCTAAGGTAGTTGACCAGTATGCCCTAGAGATCCAAGTGTCTCTGCCCCTCCAGCTCTGGGATTACAAATGTACACCACTGCACTGGGCTTTTACGTGGGTATTAGGGGTCCAAACTCAGCTACTCATACTTGCATGGCAGGCACTAAGTAAGCATCTCTCCAGCCACTGGATATCTATCTGTATTAGTAATATATTAAAATAAACACCATGTAATATCTTAATCAATCCAGAGAAAATACAATTTATAGAAATCAGCATTCATTTATAGACAAAAAAAAAGAGACAAGGTGTTATGAATACTCAGCACATAGTATTTAAAAGAACAGGATAGTTGTTTAAAAAAAAAAAAACAGAACAGAATCCTGCCATTGAGATAACGTGGAGAGAATCAGAGATCATCATGTTAAGTGAAATGAGCCAGGCACAAAATGACAGGCAAAGAAGTTAAATTCACAGGAATTGAGACTTTAACCATGGTTACCAGTGCTGGGCACAAGGAACTCGGGAAGGGAGGGGGAAGGTTGATCAATGAGTAACAAATTACAGTCAGCAGAAAGCAAGTGATTCTGGTAGCTGTGTGCAGCAGGCTCTCTGCAAACGACAGTAGTGCGACAACTACTGTAGAAAGGATTTTGAAAATCACTCTAAAGAAATGACACATGTTTGCGGAGAGAGCCAAGTTTAACTTGATGTAAACATTACACACAGCATACCTGTACCAAAGGGATATGTTTCCTGATCAGCGTGTATGTTTACGGATTTTACGCATCAGCTAGAAATTAACTGAAATATAAAATTAGTATATGACAAACAAAATAATGTTAGGTTCCAGATGGATCCACTGCAGCATGACAGCTTTCATCTAGAACTCATTCTTTGTTAAACAGTGATATTAGCAAGCTTCACGAGCATTGACCACAGCTTCCCTTCTTGATTTAACCAGATATGGTGACTCTAGCCTTTGTGATTTAGCTTTGTTTAAGGCGTAGTTTGGTCCACCTTCAAAGCATCTCAGGTGTGATTAGTGGGTGCACTTCCTGCTCCAGAGAAAGTGGATTGAAGAAACGTGGAGAGGGCATGGGTCACTTCAAAGTAGACACTGAAACATGTGAGATGCTGGAGGCATTGGGGGACTTCTTAGAACAATTTTGGGTTGAGCTCTGCATCAGGGATTGGGAACAGAGGTAATTTGGGGTCAGAAGACATGAAGGTTAACAGTGGCACTATGGGGCAGTGATAGAGTAGCTGGTTGGAAGACAGAGTTTGTCTTGACCAGGGCTTATAAAGGTTATATGTCCCTTTTACCAAGACACTCCAGCGGCAACCTCTGCCCTTTTTTGTCTGTGACTTTGGCTTTGTCATCTATGACTTTAATTGGTGCTTGGTCCTGGCATGGAAGGCATTTGGCCAGCTAAATTCTCATGCAATTTGTTCCAAGATTTAGTGAGTCCAGCTTTGGGGATTACTTGGCTCCAGTAATTTCCTCGGCTGAAACCAGGAGCTGGGTCCTCACAGAAAGTCCCAAACTACTGTGAGCTAGATGTCATGATTTTTGCTTTGTCCAACATAGGCCATTATTTAGTTGCTAGATAGTGAAATCAATTCACTTTAAAAAGGGAAGTACGGTGACTTAAGATCTATTGTGTTTAAGCGTCACAGATACAACCCCAGCATCACCTGCTGTGAATATGACATAACCCTTTGCAGTAGATGCACGCCTGTCAGAATGATGCACCATGCAAAACCTTGTTGATAATTTATGTCACTTTAGGAAAACACTGGACTAGAGAAATGAAGCAGACCTATTTTTACTTACGTGGGGAGACATAATGATTCCTTGCTGTCCTGATAGTAGCTTGCAAGCTTTTCCTCATACCACTAATGGCCTATGCCATCTTCTCTTACGTTTTCTTCAGCTGAAAAGACTCATAAAGTAGCAAAGGGTCACTCTGGCTAAATCCTCATAAAGATTTCCTTTGTTTGTTTGTGGAAACCCAAGATCTCCCGCAAACTAGCCTGGACATCCCCTTCCTGACTCCTGAGCCCTGCTTTCCCCTTCTATTGAGATGCTGAAGTGACCTTTGCTTCCCCATCAGCAGCCATGGACAGGCAGAAACATTTCAGAGGCCAAGTGTAGGAGAGTAGGTTATGGAGAACTCACTCTGCTTTGTGATCTCAGTACACGTCAACATGGGTGAGGACCCAAGGCTTGAATTCTCTGTGTGATAAAGTCTTCAATTAATACCTCATGAGTCATAGCTTTCCATCTGTCTGGGTCTCTGCTACCTTTCATGCCAAGCACTGGGCAGGTTCTAAAGAACAGGCTACTGTTTCTCTTTGCAAAAACTTTCATGCCTCAACTCTTCCATACCAATCCACAGTGTCCCTAATAGTCCTTTCCTAAATAGTATTTCTTTTCCTTTCTCCTGTACATAAATGCTTACCATTGAGTTCATGATGTGAACTCAATCTTGCTTGGCTAGCTCAAACATAGCTTTCCACCAAATATAAATCTTAAGTGGTTTGGTGCAATTCTCAGTCATCGTTCAGCTCTGGATAGACAGGAGTTTCATAGAGTCCTTAGAACTAACTGGATTGACTCATGTAGCCCAGGCTAGCCTAGACTCAACCATGAAGCCAATAATGACTTGGAACTTCTGGTCTTCCTGCCTCCTTCTTGAGTGCTGGGTTACAGGAGTGCTTTTTGTCAGTGCTGGGGCTAGAACTCAGGGCCTTGGGCATGCTAGAAAAATGCTCTACTAACTAAGCTACTTCCAGCTCATAGGTGGTGATGAGTATCCCATGTGGAATGGGCATGAGGTCATTGTAAGCCCGATGGGTTGTAGCAATCAGGCAGAATGCTTGCTAGGAGTCTGTAAATCCTCCCTAAGACACCAAACCACTCTCTTAGTGAAAGTATTCTGAAAATTGGTTGAATTCCCCTAACTCCCCAGACCCCCAAGTGCCAGCAAGTGATTGTGTGTAGGTGATGGGTAAAGAAATGTTTATGCAAATTGAATCCTGATTAGCTACAAAAAAGTGGTCTGTTTTGAGTGTGTTCATTTTTATTTGAGGGCTTTGTTTGCACATTAGCTGCACACAATGTGATTTACATCATTGGCCTCACCCTGTCTTATTTTCCTTAATGTAATTGTCTGTTCAGATCCACTGATGGTGAAAATTGCATTTGTCCTTATCAGCAAAGATTCTAAAAATGAGAAGTTCAAGGAGGCAAAAGCTTTAAATGCAGGAAAAGTATGTTTATTATTTTTTAGGTCCTTTGAAATAGTCTTATTCCTTAGGATAGGATAATCTCTTTGCAGAACACCAAAATGAATGGCTCACTGTGACCCCCAATCAGGGAAGTTGCTAAAAAAGAAAAACCAAAAAAAAAAAAAAAAAAACAGCAAAAGAAAAAAAAGTGGGTCGACTCAGAAAATCTCTGTCAGTTTCAATTTTATCCAGCAGTGTTCTTGGATAACCTTGGAAGATTTGGGGATTTTCCGAGAAATCAACACTGTGTGCTTTGGCTTGAATAAAAATGTACCTGGAGCTCTTCCATTGCCAGAATGCTGATGGCAAGAAATGCCTCTTGGTTGAGAGATAGACAGGATGCAGAGACCATGTGTGGGATGTATAGGAAGACAGACAACAGATTTGGAGATTAAAAAGGAAGTTTTCCCAATGTGCAAATAACATTCCTCACTAAAGCTCAACATTGAAAATCCATATTTGTAAGGCACTTGGGTTTATTTTCTGTGTAGGACAAAATTTCAGTCACATTCTCTCTTTCAACAGATTCAACATAGTTTCATCTATAGTTTTGGACTGTCAGGTAAGTATAGCTTTGGCAGACCACATATAATTGTTGGGGTAGAGTGTGTGAAGGTGTGTTTCTGTATACTCAATTGTTAATTCTGTACCTGCAAAGAGCTAAATGCTGGAAGGATCTTGGCATTGTTATTCCTATGGCCCATCACTGCCCTCATATTTTGTAAATACTTGTTCTTCCTTACCTGCCCAAGGCAATCTAGAATTGTATCTGACTGGCTCTAGTAAAGGTCCGTTGGCCAATTGCTGGACAGAAAGCAGAAGGCAGCACTTTGGAGAATTGAGGGGGGCACTTTGGGAGAATGGAGAGTCTGGAGTTCAGTCAGTGGACATAGAAGTGAATGGATGGACCAGAGCAGACCAGAGAGATAGAGCTGGCCATACGGAGGGAAGTAATACCAGAATTAGTCTGAATAGGAAGTTGGAAAACTGCTCAGCTAAGGCCTAAGCTTTAAAACATGAATACGCCCCTGCATTATTATTTATATCACTGGCAGGTCAGAGATAGCCCCACTATATATTATCAAAATAGCTTGACATCCATATAAGCTTTGTACCAAACACCATGCTACAGGTTCCACTCAGTCTGTCTGGACAGTGTCGCGTTGATGATTCCCCAGCGATTCTCTGAAGCAGGGTCTGTTGAAATTATCTCTTGGGATTTGAATCAGATGACTAGTGACTGAGATCTTAACACCACCCACCACCCACCATCCAACAGACCACTCCCACAGTCATCCATGCTGGTATTTTACAGGCTGACTTGACTCCCAGAATAATCAAAAGGCACTGCATATATGCATGTTCTCTGGTTCCACTTTAAAACTTTAAAAGTCAGAATATCTTAAAGAAAAGAGAAAGAGAGCTGGGGGTGTAGCTCAGATGCCAGCATGCTTACCTAGCACGCATGGAGCTCTGGTTTGGCTATCGGCAGTACAAAAATTGGGCATGATTGCACACACCTGCGATCCTAGCCTTTGGGAGTGGAATTAGGAAGATTAGAAGTTCAAGATCATGTTTGGGTATTTAATGAGTTTGAGGCTAGCCTGGGCTATACTGGACCCTGGCAAAAAGCAAACATATAATACAAAACCCAAAGTAAACAACAGAAACCCCAGACATCTAGAGAGAAATTTGAGTAGAAAGCATAATAGTAGTTTTAGGGAAGTAGGATGGTGGAGGAAGGGCAGATCTAAGCCAAGCATGGCAGCCATGCATGCCTGTCTGTAATCCAGAGTGCTTGCAAGGTTAAGGTAGGAGGACCAGGAAACAGTTCAAGTTCCTCCTAGACTATACTGCAGGTTCCAGGCAGGCAAAGTCCAGTCTGAGCTATAAGACTGTCTGGAAATATCAGTGACTCTCATTAACATATACAGTTAATATGCCAACAATCAAAATAAAAGTATTTAGAAATTTTACTTGAAAGTGCTTGCCCTGAGCCCTTAGCCATGCCCTATGGATCCAAAGGTACTCATAGGAACTTACTGAATGAACTGACAACTCATGGGAAAGTCTTGTCTGTATTTCATTGTGGAGAGGACTTTCAGCTAAGTCTCAGAGTCCCCTCTGCTTCCCCTCTTCAGCTGGGCAATCTTTAATAAGTCATTTTTTTCTCTTAGGACCTTGGTTTACCCAGAAGTGAAAAATGGCTTTAAAAGACCCTTTCTAGATATCACAACTTTAAATAGAATGAATATACAGTGGGTGTATCTTTTATTTTGTATGTATAGATGTTTTGCCTGCATGTGTGTTTGCACCACATGCTTGCCTGGTGCTTGTGGAGGCCAGAAGAAAACACAGTATCCCGTGAACTAATGTTGTGGGTGCTGGGAATTGAACCAGGATCCTCTGGAATAGTAGTCAGTGTTCTTAACCACAGAACCATCTCCCTAGCCTGGATGCATCTTTCCAAGACCCATCTGAACACAGAGCTGCAGGCTGTGCCTGAGATCACCCAGTGTTAATTTTTAAGACAAAACACCTTGCTTTTTTGTGAAAGAGTAAATCTTTGTAGTTGGGAGTCTTTTTTTTGTCTAGTTTCTGACAAAGCGGTCTCTTGCCCAGGTTTAACTTCCCAATTAAGTATGCAACTAGAAGACATAGTTGTTTCTCCTCACTTGGCAAGGAGACAGACCAAACAAGCAAGAACCATGGCTTAGCTTGATGGCTGTCTCAATCTTCCCATTCACTCTACAGCCATGGATTTATCTGATCTTTACACAGATCAGTAAAGTTGGGCAGGTCAGGGACATGACCCTCAAGTGACAGTGGTACTGAAGCTACTTCTGGTTTCCATCACAGATGTTGGTGTCATTGAATGGAGTATAAGTAGCACAGAAGGGAGCCTGCCAGTCTTGTTAATCCCCATCAACTAACTCTGTGCTTGGCATACAGTAGGCACCAGTAATAATTCATTGAGTGAATAAATAGATGTATGAGTCTGGTCCTCATTGCCTGTCCATTCTCTGGAAGTTAAAAGTGGAGGATTACTTTTATAGCCAAAGTCATTTTTAGAACTCATGTGACTCCATTAACTCCATCTTTTTAGGATGCATTAATAGATCGTGAGAATGGGATTTTCTACTCTAAGAGCTTTCTTAGAGGAATATTGACTAACAGCTGCCATCTACCTGTGAGAAATTCCCATTTCTGTTTGGCAGGTGAAAAGAGAAGAAATTCTTGTCTCGAGAAGCCAAAGACATGAATTTACTCTTGGATGGCTTCCGTGGGGAGGTAGCAGATCACAAAATCATTGCTTCTGTTGGCAGAAAAATGGTCAGAACTTCGTGTCAAAAGCTAGCATGATATCACTAGCAAAGTCTTTATCTTGAACTATGTCTCTCAGCAGGACCATGTTGGAGGATGGTTTTGGTGCACTGTGTATTCAGATGCTGAATTCTATGCCCAATCATCTGGGTGTGATACAGAGGATGGCACTGTCAACCATCTCCAGCCTCTATGTTATATAAAATTTGTTTTCCATCTCTCTTGATTGGCTAATAAAAGAGCTAGGCAGAAGAGAAGAAGGTGGGACTTCCAATCTGAATCAGAGGGTTCCAGAAGAGAGCAGGGAAAGAAGAACCACAAGGGAAGAAGCTGTAGACAGACCATGACAAGTCACCATAAGCAGGCTGCCAAGGGAGTCTCTACAAGTACACACATGGACCAGAGTGAGCCAGGGCAAGATTCAGACCGAAGGTAAAGAACCACATGACTGGGAAACAGGCAGCCTCAGAAGGTTAGAATAGCTTGGAACCCGCCCACCTTACTTGTTCGTAACAAGCTTGCTGCTTGTTAGTAAACTTAGTAGGTCTTTTGTGTCATCTGTTTGTGAGTTAGAACAGGAACAGATAAGGCTCTCAACCTTAAATTACTGCCTTTTCAGGTCCAGTTTTGAGATATATTCTGTAACCTCCCTCTTTCAGAAAGCATGCTTTTCATGAGATGTGATGAGGAACTTGTGGGGTAACAAAGGAGAAAAATCTTAAAGAAAGGAACAAGTATGTAGGAGGGGTGGGGCACATGTGCAATCACAGTCTGCAGAAGGCAGAGGTGGACAGGTGTAACCTGAACCACAGAGTAAAGACCCTGTCTCAAACAACAATAAACAAATAAATGAATTATTTCAATTAAATGAAAAGTGAAACAAATGAAAGTGTAGTTCTGCTGGAGCAGAAAATATAAACCAAAACAGGCATGTGGGCTTTGTACTTTTTAGTTTTTCAGTTGGTTACTACGATGGCTAGTTTTAATTGTCAAGATGATCTAGAATAACTTGAGAGAAGAGCTTCAATAAGAGATTGTCTATATTGCCCTTGGTGGCATTGTCTTAATTAAATAATTGATGTAGGAAGACTTAGCCCACTGTGAACAGCATCATTCCCTATGCTGGATTCCTGAATGGCATAAATGTGGAGAAATAGAGTGAGCACAAGCAAGGAAGTAGTGTGTGTTTCTCTCTGTTCTTGACTGGATGTGATGTGACTAACTGAAGTTCCTACCTTGACCTCCCAAAAACGATCAATGGCAATATGGAAACAAGCTGGAATAAACCCTTGTCTCCCCTAAGTTCCTTTTTGTCAGTGTATTTTATTGTAGCAAAAGAAATGACACTAGGACAGTAACAACATATTTGAAAATCTACAGTTCAATAAAACTTGTTTAGTTCTGCTTAAGCTCTGGGCCTGTTTCCTTATGTGGCCAATAGCTGGCTGGAGACAAAAGGTTGTTGCCGTTTCTTATTCTCAGAAAGGCCATTGTCTTTTTTTTGAAGAAGAAGATAACATTTCCTGTGTCTATGGCACACACACACACACACACACACACATACACACACACACACACACTGTAGGATGTATCTCTGGGCATATTCAACCCTTAGCATGCCAGCTGTAGGACTTCAGCCTGCAACCACCTATGTCTTTCCTATGAGTCTTTCTCTGATTGCCTGGGAATTCTCAGTTTCTTGACTGGATAGGTAAGAAATTCAGGGAGGTGCCCATGGAAGGTGCCTCCCCACTCCAAAGTGGGTCTGTGGACAAATATCTCAACCATGATACATTCCAGGCTGAGTTCAGAAGGTCCTCAACAGGGCTAACCTCCATGTCTTAGTCAGTGCTCTATTGCTGTGAACAGACAGTATCCCACTGCAACTCTTATAAAGGAAAGCATTTGCTTGGGGCTGGTTTACAGTTCCAGACGTTTAGTCCATCCTCATCATGGCAGGAAGTATTGCAGTATGCCAAAAAAGCATGGTGCTAGAGAAGCCATGTGTGGAAGTGGGCATCTGTAATCCTAGCACAAGGGGAGCAGAGACAGGAAGATCCCTGGAGCTCACTGGCCAACCAATCCAATCGGTTAGTGTGTGTTGTGTTCAGTGAGTCTCTCAAAGGGGAAAATGTATAGTGAAGAAGCGGGGAGATGAGAGGTCAACCACTGGCCTCCACATGAATATACACACACATGCATGTATGCATGCACATACACATGATCTTGTGTGCCGTGGTCTCAGGATTTGCTTCCAGAGAAGTCCCAAGACAATTCCCTTAGCTACATCCTAAAAGGAGAATAAAAACAGCCTTGTAGCTGACTTGACCTGCCTGACATTTCCTAGGCCTGTGTCAGGAAACAAACCACTGTTCTCAGTGTACCAGAGGCCCCAGAAATCCCTGAGAGGAGTGAGGCTTGCCACTAGGTTATTTCCCTGGAGATGGTGCATTCTCATTCCTAGCATCCCTAGATTATCACCTCTGGAAAGTGTCTCTAGACCACTGCCAGTCTCTTGCATCTCAGTGTGGGCGGTGATGAGGAAAGCCGTGCCATATGTAAGTGACACCTTCTGGGATGAGTCTATTCTTTCTCCTGCCATCCCTTTTCCATGCCCCTGCCCCTAGCTTTGACACGGAGTTTCATTGTGTACACCAGGCTGACCCAAAACTCACAGTGAAGTCCAAGCTGGCCTTAAAGTTTGGTCCTCCTGCCTCTGCCTCCCATGTGCTGGAGATATAGCCCCATAATTTTCTCTTTTGATCAAAGGGCCTGCCACTCCTCCTGAAGGATCACTTCTAACCTGGCCTCATCTTGTGGAGCTCAGGAGTAGGATTCAAACTTTAGTCCACAAGACCCTTGGTTTGTGCTGTGAGACAGCTAGCTGCCTCAGGCGTGGAAAGTGTGCCATGTTTCAAAATTTAGGAACATATCTTACTAGGTGAAGTAGGGTAAGCTCTGGTTACCTTTCAACATCCACAATTCCTTCCTCGAAGGTTTGTCATGGTACTTAAGTAGGAGAATAGACAGAAAGGCCTATCAATATAGTTCTGGGCTCACTGAAAGTGTTCAGTGAATAGTAATTAATAATATTTAAATTATTAAGATTCTAGTTGATTGAAGAAAGGCAACAGGAACAGCTATATAAATCTGGATGACTTTGAACCCCCATAGCTATGGGTCTGAGCTCAATGGCCTTCTGCCAGCTCCCCCACTCATTCTCCAACTGCTTGGCACACCACCTTGAGCTGTAGCATCAGGATGGAAAAGGTCATTTACTTTATCAAGGACATCTTGGCCAGGGGTATGACCACCTCCAAGATGGCCTTGGCCTAGATCCAACGAAACAGGAGGCTGCTGCAGGTACAGCCTGCCAGAGCACAGATCACACACAGACTGAGGCACGGTGGGCCCCATTCTCTGTTTGCAAGGGACAGTGTGGGCTGTCCTTCTGGAGTGGCAACAAGTCAGTGGTATGCCCAATTTCCTTGCCAAAACCCTTAGCCCATACTACTCAATCAGTTTCAGATCAGCCTGGGCTACACAGTGAAGCCCTGTCTCAAAAAGCCAAATAGAAGGATATTGAGGAGGAAGGACAGTGAGAGAAAGGACAGACTTGTCCCAGGGTAAATACAAGCATATGCTCCTTCCTAGAGCTCTGAGGGCATTTTGAGTGCACCTGGGCCTCTCCGAGGACAGAGGGGCCAACCTCCCTTTGTGCTGTCCACCTGCTGTACCTGCCAACCCTTGCTTAAGCAGTGATTTGAGGAAATTCAGCTTGAGCACAGGTTCAGAGGCTTGGGAGACTGAATCAAGAGTTCTGCATAGGGTATTGCTACCTGCTGGAGACTTAATTGGTATGTTAGACCCAGCCAAAATCCTGTTCCCTAGCCCCTCCACACAGCATGACTGCAGATCCTGGTGTGAGAGGCTGAAAT